>NC_073700.1:18410000-19062500 GCF_023634085.1 Falco cherrug | reverse complement strand
AGTTCTCGGGTCCCTTGTATATCCATCAGGATGGAGCTCAAGAGATGCCAGCATTTAGCTAGTGAATAGGAATTGTTGTCTAAATCCCATGACTTTCAGAAAGACAGACAACTTAATTTGGACTGCAGAGTGAGCTTTACTCAGGAATCACAGCCCTGAAGTGAAACATTCAAGCCCTTCTTTTCAAGATGGGAGAAGAGGGCAAACATTAATTCCTTCCACCTCCTCCATTCCTCTGCCCAAACGGATATGAGACATGGTTAAAATTCTGATATTTTTCCTGGTAGTTTGTGGCTAGAACCACATCCTGACATGAATCACCCTATACAGGTGAATCCACAGCTCTCTCAGAGCACACCCCACCTTTCAGCATAAATATTGGTTTAAAGTGTACAGGCTTCCTGTCTTCTCCTGCAGTGTCCAACTTTTCATGGACTAACCAATTATTTGTTAAAGCCTGGGGTCAGTGAAAGCAAGGAAGATTTGAACAGCAGAGTAAGCATGAAGCCAGGCTATGATGTCTCCCACTGAGGCAGACTTCTGCTCCAGTCCATGTTCTGCTAAGTATCTTGTTGGTTTAGGTTATGTTTTCAAGGGGGAAAATGATCTTCACAACACAGCGGTGGAGCTACAGCTTAAGCTTTAGGTTTATGTTCATCTTGGTTCTCTTTCTGTGCTCCACAGATATTCCATTAACTCCACCAAGGGCTTCACAAGAGTAAAAAAGCAATGCCACAATACCAGCAGATAGCCTCCTGGCAGTAAGGAGATAAAGCTTCAGCTGTGTAATAAATTAAAGCTGAAAACAATCAAAGTGTTTTGATGGACATGGTTATGATCATTATCTCCTTTCCTTTTACCTGTCTCCATCTGCCATGGTCTGAGAATTCATCCATGGGCCAGAGGAGCAGAAGAAATGTGACTTGTGGAAACCAGCAAGGCTTGGCACCAGATAAGCACTGGACTGCCAAACACTGTGAAAACTGACAACTTCTGGGTATGCCAAACTTTTGAGAGGTTTAACGTAGTCTCCTCTGAATTTCATGCTTCTACTGTTAAGCAACAGCTAATTGGGATCTTACAGAATAAAGTGTTGGACTATGTGAAGAAAGAGGCAGGTAGGAGTGTAAATCCTGGCTGAAATCACTGTTTTGCGAGTTTAGAAAAAAAAAATTCCTATTCTTTCCCCACATCTGCCTGGTGTCAAGAGATAGACCGCTCCTTTCTCCCCCCAGTTCTCTACCTTGGGCACAGTGCCACCTTCCTCCATGGCTCCGAGAGGCAGGAGACATCTCTGTGTTCACCCCTCCTATTCCTAAGTACGAGGTTAACAAATATGCTATTCCCGGAGTCATGTGTCTAATGAGTAGTGTGGAGAATGCCCCTGTGATGTTTTTCCTTTTCTCTAACTAAGGAAACTATCTGGGTGAGAGCACAGTCCCTAGCAGGCTGGAGACTTTGTTCCACGCTCCTTCCGCTGAATAAGATAATTCTGGGAAGAGATCTTTGGCAGGCTCCACCTAGGACAAAGACGGCAGCAGAGCCATCGTTCCTGCATGATCACAGAAGAATGTGTCTGAAAACCTCAAACGAGTACAAGAAAACACCTAGAATAGTTTTAATGTACCAGCTGAATAGGAATAATTGGCTGACCATCATGGAAGAATGTAAGAAAGCATTTACAACCTATATAATTATTTCTAAGCAGCAGACACATGAACCCTAGGAGGTAGAAAATAAGAGGTACAAACTTAGGCAACAGCTGCAGTGTTGCTGAAACCAAGCTCGGGAAATGCCAGAATGCTTCTGCCCTGGAAATTTCACAATGATGGAGAGAGACTCCTGGCCAAAAAGAGCAGCAGTGTTGATGGTGGGAGAGGTAAAGATCACCCACGCTGAAGACCAGCATGACCCCAGGGCTCTGCACAAGTCAAACTTGTTTAAGCTTAGTTTGATAAGAAAGCCTTGTTTTTAGTAACATTATCTGTGCAATTGTTGTTCCACATCCACAGCCTTTCTATCACATTACTTCAGTGCTGTCTCCCAGTTGTATCCTGCCCAATACGGCACGGGTGCAAAAAAACCGAACGGCACTGCTTTGGGCACAAACACAGGCTATTTGTGCAAAATGTAAGCATCATTTCTAATGCTAAACCCAGTTACCTTGGCTATGCCATCAGGCCTGAAGTGGATTTCATGAGAACACCAGAACTGGGCACAGCCCCTCCTTGTCAACGCAAGCCATCTCCCTTCGGGTGAGCACAGGTGAGCAACGCTGTGGCACCACTGCCTCATCACCCTCCTCGGCTGGCGGCAGGAGACACAGCCATTTCGGGGTGCCAGCACAGGGCTGTAGCTCCACCCAGCCTTTCGGGACGGTTTCTCATTCCCAACCACTCAGTGCGTGGGAACTGCAGCAGAATTTTGCTTTGGGAAGAAAATAAGGGTGAGAACGAACAGGAGTGATAGTCTTTAAATAGCTTTGCTACCCAGACACCCGAAGCCGGAGAGGTAGGGAACAGGCGAGCAAAACAGCTTTTGGGGTTGAAATGAAAGTGTCAGTCAAGGGCCCACGTGGGATCGTGCAGCAGGGAGATGGGAAGCCAAAGGGAGAAAACACTTGGGTTTGGATCCTCAGGTTTTGATGTGCTTGTTCCAGGATTCCTTTGGTACTTGGTGAGAGGGTATTTTTAAAATTGAGCACGTCATACTGCCTGTATATTTGGGAGCTATTCAGTGCTTTAATGACTAAAAGACAAATTAAAAGGAAAGGCTGTCCAGGATGAGATCTGGAAGGGCTGGAAAGGGGGAGCTGGCAGGTGGGGTGAAGAGGGCTCACCCTCCTCATGGCTCTGCTTCATTTCTCTCAAAACGGATGGGACTTATAAGGATGTGTTAAAATTGAAATTTCTTTCTTATTACATCAAAAACTCTCCTCCATCCTGTCCTGTACTGAAAGCTTTCCTGGTTTTTGGTTTTGTTTTGTTTTTTGGTATGGGGTTTCTTTTTGTTTTGTTTTGGTTTTGGGGTTTTTGGGCGTTTTGCATCCAAGAGGACAGTGTAGTAACTAACTGCCAAGAAAAGAAACTGTAGTGAGTCACTGAGAGGAAACTTAGTAGAAATGATAACACTTCACAAAAATGAAAATTATTACATTTACTGTACATGGGAACAGTAAAAAGTTCTTTTTTATTGCATTTGGAGTTGAATAGGAAAAGGACTGACATTTTCACACTGGTATATGATATAATTGGCTTGCCAGCAGTTTGTTTTTCTCTTAAATGCAAGTTGTTTTGACAAAATTCTCAGCAATACAGTACCCTTGTCAGAACCTGTGCATGGCCATTGTGACTATGTAGGAGTTTATTTTTCTGGCCTTTTTGATTTTAATAATCCAATATCTTATTTCTCAAAGGAAGCTCTTAAGATTTCTGCCCAGCAGCATTTGGCAATTTCTGTTTTGCAATAATAACAATAATAATAATAATAAAACATGGAAAATACATGCAAAATGCCTCTAACAGCTTTTATGGCTGAGGATAAACAAAGAGATTTTTTTCCATTCGTCTCTTCAACCAAACATATCTGAGTAATATCCCTGTAGAAGACATCAAAGTTTAGTATGTTAAATATAGGATTTCCCAGCCCTAGTCTCAGTGGAACATAAGAGGATGATGCATGGAGTAAAAAATTTAGTTACCTTATTTTTCATCTGTGGATTCAGTTTGCTTTTCTAACTGGTTTTACTATTTATGGAACTCACATTATAACGAAGCCTGTTTTCCAGCTACAATGAATAGGACTTTCTGTTGCTGACTTGGAGCTTTTCAATTGGGCATCATAAAGACAGATGAATAATAGTAATTTTCTAATATGTTGGGTCAGTGATCTGAAGATTCACTTAGGCAAGGTTCCTTGGGTAAAATAAACTTATAGAGGACCAGCACAGACTATATGCAATATTGACTCCTCCAGGTAAATACATCATTTCAATGAGTTAAGGGTAAAAGATTTCCTGCCTATGGTATTTGAGCTAATAAGCTTGGTAAGGCATGAGCAGGTCTTAAGTGGGTTTTAGGCCTTATGTAGACAGTCTGTGTAGGTGAGGCATTCCCTTTCAGCCTCAGACAGAAGCAGGGATAAATTCAGACCAACTTGTCTTGGATGGAGAGGGAAGCTCTTCTATATGCAGCACAGAAATACGTTCCTTTGATCAACATAAACTAAAAGTCCGAGCTGGTAAGTTCGTTACAGTGGGGTTACGGAAAAGTTTAGCTCTGTAAAACAAATTAGACCATCTCAACAGATGCTTTTTTCCTCATCTGTACCTAGATGGAGTCTTTCTCTTTTAATTTTCAGATATAACTTCCAATAGCCAAGCATCTGGAGCAGGGACCGGGGGACATGGGCATCGCGACTCTCAGAGATAAGAGAAGCTCCAAATAATACACGGAGAGTTTCTTTTGGAGACGACACCTCTACCATGACGAACATTTGGAGAAGGGGAGTTCTTGAATAAATACAGCCGTAAGAAAGGCCCATTGACTGAGACGTGGTCGACAGGCTCGTTTAAGTTACAGTGCCTGACTTCAGAAGGGAGAGAAACGAAGAAGGGCAGGGAGCTCTGATACAAGGTATTAGTTAGTCAAGCCCAAATATACATCTAAGCTTCCCATTCCTTGATTTGTTTTTTCTTTGCAAAGTTTTAACAGCATTTTCTTTCCCATAACTGAGTTCCCCTGGACTTTAATTTTCTAATGACAGAAACCAAACACACAAGTTAGTTTTACTGCAGAGAAGAACTAGCTCTAGTGTGAGAGATACATTACAACATGTGAGCAAGGAGTGTTTGTTTTTGTAAGGTTTAAAATATTGTTTCTTTATTTTCCACCCTAACTCTGAGAACTTTGGCATTTGACTAATTTACTGTGCGTTTAAGGCTGGTAGCAATATTGGAAAAGAAATATGATAATCACATGCTGCCACAAAGCATTCTATACCTCGCTCTCTTTTCCAGCTCTAGTTTCACATGTGTTGGTTCAATGGAATATTCAATAGACATTTATAGGAAATAAATTGAGAGATGAATGTAAACCATATGGCATCTGGAGGTTTATTTGTAAAGCCCCTGCATCAAAGCTTTCTCCAGATCACACCATATTAGCTATGTTTTTCCAGTCCAGCAGAATCAGGAAGGTAACCACAGACTTCCTTGATGGAAAACACATGAAAAACAGAGCAAATCTTAATGTGTAGCTAGAGCAACTGTTCAAGTAGCATCATTTAGAATAATTTTATTACTAATGTGTAAGGAGCATTGTTTAGTGATGGATTCCAAACCAGAAACCAAATGCAAGTTCATTTGCTAAGCTCCCCCAACCATTAATTTGTAGAACTCACAGACCATTAAAATGTATCAAACCATACATAATTAGTGTTTGTACTTTTAAAGCACTTAGGACAATTAAATACTTTTTCGAAACTGAAATACTGTGCTGGATTTCTATAAAAAGACTTTTTCCACACAAAACAGTTCATAGCCAATCACATCCTTCTAAGTAATAAAAATTATTGATTGACTGAGTGATAAGTTTGTTGTTGATCTTATTTATTTTTGTAGAAAAAAAAAAGATTAAGCTTTTCTCAATCTGAAATGCTTACTGTTTGCTGGAATTTGGCAACAGCCCTCATTGCATCTGAAATCAAATTAAACTGTATTCTCATGCAGTATGTTACATAAATCATTAGGAAATGTCAAGAGCTCATATATAGTTGTGTTTTGTTGTTTTTTTTTAAGTTTCCACTTGCTTTCCAAAATAGTTTTCATTTTTCAATGTCAACCCCTTTTCAGCCACTTAGACCAGCTATAATGATTTGTGTGTTAAATTTGCTCGTCACATGAATACTTTTAATAACCCATTTAATATTTAATAAGCTGCACATATTTGCTGGGCCAGTAAGTTACAAGGTGCAACACCAGCTCCATATTAGTACTCCCAGTGGCACAAGTATTTACCTTCTGCTGCAGGACAACACACTCAGAAAGTGAAGCGAAGATGATGGAAGACTTTGCAAGGTGGTTGATTTATTTTGCCTGACAAAGCCTCATTCGAGAGGCATTTTTGCCTAGGATGAGAGAAAAGACTAGGGCCTGTTTCAATACTTAACTTCTGGTAGACACTTAAGTCTTTTTGACTTTGATATTAAGCATGTGCTTAAAGACAGACATAAAATGCACGAGCATCTGTAGGAATCTTTCCACTGACTTTAATGGGCTTTGGATTGCACCCTGATATCTCAGCTCAAAATAGCTGTTATTACAGTAATAAATGATTTGTAAAGCCATTCTTTTGAATAGGTACATTTAGACTATGAAATCATAATGACTTCTTTAAAAACTCTTACACTGCAAATTCATACTTTTGGCATAATTGCTCTCTTCTTCATTAGGGCTTTGCACTTCTGCAGTGCTTTCCAGTACAATAGTTTGAAATCTCGTTACTGGTTTGGACAAGCATTTCTACCCCCATTTTATGAACGGGCTAAAGGAGGCGGAGAGACAATGGGCCTCATCCAGCGCAGGGAGTTTCCCATTGACTCCGTTGGGTGCTGGACTGTAAGGTCCAGCTTTCCAAGATATGTAGGCACCTATTTCACACTGAAAGCTATGGAATTAGATATCTAAACCCTTTTGTGTATTTAGCCAAAAACCTTCATACTCCACCAAAGTGCAAGAAGTCAGAGGAAGGTTTTATTCACAAATCCTGCTCTCCAGTGATCTATCAACAAAGTAATTCTTCTGTAATATTCTAGCAATTCTGGCACGGGGAAGGCAGACTGGCATTTAAAGATCCTAGTTAATGTCAAGCATGAAACAATGAGCAGCATCCAGATCCCGATCGGAAACACTCCCTAGTCCAGGGTGTGGGGAAGACCAAGGACATTTGTTCGATAAAACGCCTTTCAGGAAACTGCAATGGCTTAAGCAGGGCCTCATGGCACTGTACAATTAGCTACTTTCTAGGCAATTTTTTGATGGGGAGAATTTCTAATTAGAGAAAAATGGCAATTTATGACATCGGACTGAAAACATTAGACTTCCTACCTAGTTATTTTAATACTTGCTAAACACCCAGAGTAAAAGTAAGCAGCAGTGAAGTCAGAAATGAAAAAAACCTTTGTGAAATCCAGCTTTGGTTGTTTGAATTCCAAATACCTTTGGAGTTCAGGTAATATGCGGATCGAGCATTTTAGTTTGAGCCCATCTCTAGTTAAAACTCTTCTCCTCATCAATCTCATTTCATTCATCAACATACAGGTTAGCCTTTAAACATATGGCAGTCAATGAATGCCACTCACAAACCTTAGAAAATAAGTATGCAAGCAACATCAGTTTAAAAATATGCAGCTAACTGCTGGAAGCTATTAAAACCCAAATAAACAAAAGAGATTATACTTCAAAGAAATGTCAACAGTTTTTCCTCTCCTAGAACAGAGCAGTTTTCTTTGCTTCTATCCCCAGCCACATCTGGAAAGTGCTTACTGCTTTACATATCTCTAACGATAAAATTAGTTTATTGATTTTTCAGAATTTCCTGATAGATTTATGCAGTTTCCAAAACAAAGGTAAACTCACATCCCAGTTAAAAAAACCTGGTGGCAACTATAAAGAATTCACAAAATCACAAAACCACAAAGTTCTGTAAAGGAACAAAACCAGTCACTTGCTAAATAATGCTGTACCTCTGCAACTACTGTTAGATAGCTAGAAATTGCAATTTAAATTACTTCCTTGTATATAAATGAAAAAAAATAAAAGTATGTTATGGCCAGTTATGGCTGGTGAAAAGTTGAAATGAACCTTCATTTCCAAATAAATACAAAGAGATTTTAATTTAAATTTACATATTTCATGGAAATAATTAAGAAGAAAAAGGAATCATAAATCATGACTGCAGATTCAAAGGACTATACAAAAATTAGATCTATTAAAGGTGCCTGCAACTTTGTGTAACTGAAAATTTAGACTTTAATTTCCACGATAGCAAATTGCGTCATTTTAGGCAGCCCAAATGTTGGTTTTTTAATTTGCTTAAAATTCCACATTTGTAGCAGCCAAAACCTGCAAAGACTGTTAATTTGATTTTGGTTTACAATTAACTAAGCAGTAGCAACTTAGCCTATACAGAAGACTGCCAAGAAAAATGATATCTTTGGTAAATTACCAAGGATCAAAATGTGGACAACAGATTTCTCCCCTCCCACCCCCCACCCCCCCGACTATTTTTAACTAACAGTGATAGTTTTGATAGAGTAAAAGAATTTAATAGAAAATATAATGACAAGGTGCAAATTTTGCAAAAGAGTCCAGAATTTCAAAAGAAGCAGTACATGTTTAAAGGAGACACCCCCCCCCCCCCAAACAATTTAAGCATTAAGCATACAGTAAGTGCTCTGTAGTCAAATAAAAAGAAAATAAACTCTAAGACGACTGCTGCAGAATGGGAAAAAGCAGGTCTAGTTTGTTTATTTATAAATTGGTAACAAGTAGATTCTTTCGCACTAACTAAACCAGACAGTAATTATAAACACAGATTGGTTAAATTCCCTGCACCCTATCAAAGGAAATGAGTTCCTCTCTTTTCCAAACATTGTCATTTGTTTATTGAGCCTCTTTTGGGCTTGATTTCATTAAAAACGATGTAAAGTCCACATCTGCAACCCCCAAAACAATGTTAACCTTGTTAAGCTGATCCAGAGTCCTCATTACAAAAAAATTTGCAGGCAACATAACTGAGCATTTTAAAAGGGAGCCACTGGAATACAGAGCAAAGAATTTGGATTATTTTTGTTCCATTACAGAAAACTTATATTACTATGCAACAGAACAGGAAGCAAACAGTAACCGCCTCAGTAGTTCTAGATAATTAGTTACCTAAATTCTCTGAGGTGAACAAAATGTACTTAGATGGGAGAACATTACTGCTTGTATGCTGAAACAACAGAGTAATCTTGGTTAAAATGAAAATCACAAATACAGGAGGAAAAAGTCATGTTTAAAATCATTAGTCTTTATCAGTAAAGTACAACGGAGGTCCTCATTAAAGTAACAGTTTTATTAAAAAGGGGATGATACTGCTTATATTAGCTAGTGTCAGGTATCAGATTTCAACAAACTTTAACACTGTAGACACTATTAAAACATCATTATTAGAGTTGCCATGCTTGAATGATTTGAACTAAAGTGAATTTCGTGTATTTGTTGGAAGACAGCAATAATAAATCCTGGAGCTCAAGCTGGTAAGAACTGACCTGGACTTTGCTGACACAAAGTTCAGAGGTTTTGCCCCCAGCATTGCTGGGAGCGGGGTTAGTGAAACCCAGCCCCATGCCTGCCGCCGCTGAAACCCTGCCTGGAAGAGCTGAGATGGGATCGAGGTGGCCCTGGGCACAGGAGCCCCGAAGCACTAATCCCATACATTGCCCAACAGGAGCTTTTGAGCGTGCAGCGCCAGGGAGATGCTGTTACACCTGGTGTATGTTCCCGATGGGGCATGTGCCTCGTGGTAGCATGGCCAAAGCAGAAAGAGCACTATGGAGAATTACCCCTGCCTGGGGCAGCTCCCTCCATCCCCACGGGGTGGGTGCTGCCACTGCGGTGTCCTAGGAGGTGCATGCGATTAAGGCTTGTTCCCATGACTTAAGAGAAAAATGCACACTAGGGCAGTAGGGCAGCGGGATCAAAGCCAGAGTAATGTGCATCACCTAATGCTCCCGGACCAATTAGCCTGACAAACTACAGATGTCTTCACAGAACACGTTGTATTTATTTACTGATTCATGGCAGCACTGAGCCATTTGCTATCACACGGCTGCATCTTCTCGTAAGGTAAATGCTGGGTATTTCCCACCTATGGTGAAGGCCCATCAAGGAAAACCAGTCAGGTTCCCAAAAGGCAAATCCTCTTTCCATCACTGTTCCTGCCCTCCTAGTGTTCCCGGTACCTGGGATCAGCTCCCTGACCACACACCCATGCCACTTTTTCATATGCAATCTGCCTTAAAATCTGATTTATGGCAGGTTTGCTCCTCATCTTACTCAGGTCCTCAAAAGTGGACCTGTGATAAAATGAAGACAGTGTTTGCTACCTTTGCACTCTGCCACCATTTTATGACACTAAATAAAAATGCTCTTGATTTTTCAATTTTATATTTAGGATAAAAATTAAAATATATTTGAAGTTTATATTTAAAATAAAGACAGACCATCAAGAAGCGGGGAGAATATTAAGTAATTTTGATTTCTCTTGATACACCATTCCCTCTGAGCCCTTATGTATAACTTTAAGTCTGACCCCATACTGAGATTTCCAGCTCATTTTGTCACAGGGAATTTGGGGCAATTAATGTCTTGAAAGACTGTGTTTTTAGAATAATCAGGTCAGGAACTTTGTCTTTCTAAATGCTCTGCTGTTTCTCAGGGATATCTGTGGATTCTTGAAATAATAAGTTACAGTAACGCTGGGCCAGATCCTCAGCTGGTGCAAAGTTAGCTTTTCTTCATTAACTTCAAAGGGACTATGCTGATTTACACCAGCTGAGGGAAGATGTGGCCCACAGTGTCCAGGTGGGTTTAAATCATACACATGAGAAATACCTCAGTACATCCAGGTTTGTACCGAGGTTGAACATAAAAGGCCCGGGTAGCGGGAAATCCATCCCGTTTTATTTTTAAATGCTCAAATGTTTACCAGCTGACCTTCCCCTTTACTGCAGATCTGGGAATCAAGGTGCATACAATAAAGTTCAAACCAATCAACTGCTTTCAGCTGTTCTTGTGCAATGAATTTTTAAACATTTGATCATTAAGGCCAATCTATATGCAGGTCAGTCTTCTGAACAGGATGGGAACAGTTTGGGAGCAGATGCCAGGGCACTGACTCATGAAGAGGGACTGCTAAAGAAACACAGAGAGCACATTTATCTTGGGCCACCCATCAGGTGAACACTATGAGGACTATCTCTTTGCTGGATGGATGCACAGATCAAAACAGTTAATCTCTAGTATAGTGCCTTCGTTAATCGAACAGCGGCATGACGGCAGCGCGGTGCTCGCCAGCGGCACCGGTATGGGTGTCTCGTGGCAAACAAACTTCTCTGCAATTTTTGGTCCTTCTGCAACTGGTAAATTCTCCAGAAACAGCACTCCATAGTGGTACTATTTACTTATTTATTCATAAAATTGCCTGGCCAATACTCATAAACGTGTGGACAATTTTCAGCTATGAGCCTTTGTGATATATTTACTTCTAACACCTAGCACTCGTAATTCACAGAGTTTGTGGCTCGCAGCAGTCTTAGGCCATTGACCCCAGCCTCCACATCAGTTTTATCAGTGGGTCACTGGCTGTTCTCAGAAGCCCACATTCACTGTCCCAGCCATGTTGTTGGGTACCTGGGTCATGCCCTGCCCTTTCCGAGCCCTGCTGGATCGCCTGGCCCAGCTAGAGTAGAAGGTACCCCCAGGTTAGTCT
The DNA here is from genome assembly GCF_023634085.1 of Falco cherrug. Classification (NCBI taxonomy): domain Eukaryota; kingdom Metazoa; phylum Chordata; class Aves; order Falconiformes; family Falconidae; genus Falco; species Falco cherrug. Next base: position 19,050,966 of record NC_073700.1, on the reverse strand, counting down.
CCGACTTGAAGGTGACAGACTTAGACAAACGTGCTCAAGGGTCACACACAGCCATGTGCAGCCCGGGGTGGTAGAAGAGCAGGTAACTGACACAGCTCCACTAGAACTGATGATGCTCAGATGCATGTTAGACACTCTGGTAATGAGTGGTGTTGAAATGGAGAGAAAATTTAAGCCTTTTGTTTCCTTGAGACACATATGCAATATATCTGGCCTTTATTTTAAAGCCCTCTACCTACTAGACTGAGGGGGAGAGCAGGCCAGTCCTGGAGCACTGGGGTCATTGTCATTTTTAGTTATTACATCTGTAGAGGGGATGATCACCGAAGATTGCCTGATTTTATCAGGTATCTTCGAAGCAGACCTTTGAAGGCAGGGCTGCTGTGTTGAAAGCCCATTCCTAATGTTATACAGGAACATTTTGCAATTTGCCTAATCTATACGTTCATTGATTGAATTCCAGTTTCTTCCAATTCAATGCACACGGTCGCTTTTGTACAGACGCCTTTACCTGCATACTGTGTTGTATCTAAACAAAAGCATCTAAGCACCACCCAGCTAAGCTGCCACATCAGCACCCCTGGGAACACCAACAAAAACATCAGAGGGGTCAAATTGATGCGTTTGATTTGAGAATGCAATTTACAAATCACAAATCTTCTTTCACCATTGACCCAATTCTACAGGTACTTCAGTCAAGGTGTATAAAGCAATTAGTTACTCAAATGCATTCCCAAAATGTCACCCCCGGCACTTAGTGCTAAACCTGAGCCCTTGAAATGTCAGCACTGGTCTTGAACTACTTGGAGTATTTTAACAGAAAGACTTTTTTGGAGACCATTTGCAGGTGCTGAAATCTGCCAAAGTTTTTTCTAGTGTATTCGGGCTCTGTGATATGCTAGTAGCCGAACTAAAGAAGATTTGTTCACCCAAATGTTAGCATTTGGGTCAAAGAACAGGTTGAACGATATGATGTGTTACCGCAGGCTGACTGAAAGCACACTTGCAACTGTACGAAGCAACAAGGAATAGGAAGCAGAAAGTTGAAGGTGCAAGTCTAATTCTAACACTGGCCGAACACATCATCTTGGCAAGTCACCTCACTTGTCTGTGCCTCAGTTACATTGTCTGAAACACTGAGATAATAATAATACTTAATCACCTTTGAAAAGAAGTGAGAGATCCTCAAACAAAAGCAGCAATAAGTGTGAAATATTCATTATAATATTAAAGAACAGATGGCCGAAGCAGAGATCCAGTTAAAAGGGCTGCACAGAGTCATAAGAAACCTCTTGCTGTGACGTATGCGCTTTACGATGTGCATTCCCTCAGACAATACATGATGAGTCGGCTGCAGCAGTTTATGTTCTGGATTAGAGCATACGCATAAATAAAGCTACGTTTTTATGTGATCCCAACAAATAAATGGGAAGCACGGACAGGAATGTCTAGCTGATGGAAAAATGAGACACCACAAACAAACCACAGCTTGATGATAAAAAAAAAAAAAAAGTCTAAGATTTATATGGCACAGCTGGCTATGTGTAGTGCTTTTGTAAGCCTACAGCATCTGGTCACTTGTTTTAAATGTCTGAATAGATAGAGGCCTGAACCTTGCACAACTGCGGAAAAAGAGGCCATGTTTCACAGTAAACCACACTGCTGCACATCGCACCAGGCCCCGGCGCGCACGGAGAGCTGCCTGACTTCAAACACCAGGTGAGGCAGGGGAGGAGGGCTCCTGCGCCACTGGGTACCACAGCCTGCCTGCATGTCTGTCCCGCGTGCAGGGTCCTGCATGTCTGTCCTACGTGCAGGGTCCTGCACGTCTGTCTTACGTGCAGGGTGTCACAGCCAGCCATGCACCTACAGCCCAATGAACCAGCCGTGCTCAAGCTGGAGCCTGTCTTCCAGAAGGACATCCAAGCACAACTATGATTGACTACAGTTTTACCATCTCATTTCTGTAGCTCTGCTGATTTAAATGGAGCTATTCTAACTTACGACACTAGAAAACCTGGCCCATTGTCCTTCAGCAGCTCTAAGAAACCACCCCAAAACACCTTAGATATCCCTTTGTGAATATGAATGGTGCTTCTTTGTCTGTAAAAATAGGGTGAAATGATAAAGCCTATCAGAAAGAGGAAGAGATGGACCCACCTTCATGCGTTGCTTGCAGAATATTCAAGCCTTCCATTTCTAACAGATTCTGGTTTTACCCAAATGTTTAAAAGAGACATTGCACAATGAGTTGTGGCAAAGACAGACTCCCAGCAATGGGGTGAGTCACACAACAGGAGAGAACGGAGCTGCAGAGCAGCACCATGACAGTGGTGGGGGCGGCCAAAGGGTGGTGAAAAAGCAGCAGGGCAGGTATATTTTACATCTGTATTTGAAAAAAGTCTATGGAAAGTCAAGAGGTTGAATGACAAGAAGGTTAAATAAGGCACCTTCTTGCTCCAGAGCACAAACTAGTCCTTTGCAACAGCAGGAACATACAGAATCCCAATTTTGTGCAAGCTGTTGCAGTCAACGGAAGAAGTTTCTAAGCCTTAAAATATTTTAAACCTGCTATGCTCTCAGTGGAAAGGTAAGATGTGGTAGACACAACCTCTTTTATTTTTAAAACTCTCACAAAACCCCAAAGGTTTGTGCTCCCTCTGTTGGTTTTAGGAAAGAGATGTGATTTTGGTTTGGGTTTGTTTTCCCCACAAACATCAACCTTCATTTCGTTCTGACATCAGTGGAAGGACAAAAACGCATTTGTGTGACGAGATGTTATTTACACTGAAGTTTCTCTTGTTTAAACAAGAAAATGGACGTGCTAATTTCAACTCCATCCCAAATGCAAAGAAAATGAATAAACATTTAATAAACCAACTGCCAAACTGGAGGAAGATTAAAGTATTTCAATACTGCTGAAGGAAATACCACAAGCAAAAGGGGGGTAACACCACGCACAAACCCCGAGTTATGTCACAGGTATCTCTCTGAGTTGGTGCCTGTGATGTTGTTCACCAGTATACAGAAGCCTACATACCCAAAAGTGTGCATTGCTCAGTGTTTGCTATTGTACTTATTTTCCCTTTAGCACTGGCAAAGCAAACAAACAAACAAAAAATTTAAAAAAATGGCTAAGATGAAAAAGCCCAGTCACAAAACTGAACTAGATGAGTCTGAGAAGACAGGCAGGAAAAAAATGTGACAGAAGGATGGATCAAATTATTACAATTTTTTTTTTCCTTTGGTGTTAATTATTTACAATATCTGTTTCTTATCTACAATCTGTTTTTCACTGCATCTTTATTCAGCACAAGGGAGCCCTGAACTTGGTGGGGTTTTAGCTGCTACCGTAACACCAATACTAAAATATGATATCAGATATACTTGTTCAATTATTAATTATTAGGAACAGAATGTGAAGTCCTTATTTGCAGAACGTGAAACCGTTTTGGCTTAAGTGGGACTTAGGAGATGCTCACTGGAACAAAATGTCTCCATTTGGCCCTGAGGGGAGGCTGAACCCAAGGTCTCTGGAGACTGACCCATGGCCTTACTTGACACTCCCAATTTAAATGGGGGAAAATTGATGGGTGCAGGCAAGGCATCAGGTAGGGCTGCCTGTCAGACTTACTGTTTGGTTTGGTAGTCTTGAAGGGAAAAGGTGGCTTCCCAGCCTGCATCCATAACTAAAGCAATGCATTAAGGACAAAACTACCCCAACTGCCAGGCGATAGAGCTCTTACTTGCTGCAGCTGTGGAAAGGGTGGCTAGGTGGACGGCCGACCCGCAGCTCGAACGTGTTTGAGATCAGCACTGGCTTGGCATGCCCTGTCTGAGCTGCTGGCTCGGCGTCCGTCCCCCTCCCTGCCTGGCTGAACTTGCCACTGGCTCCCAGCCCGAGACTTGTGACACTGCAATTACGCCAGGGTGGCATGCGGAGCCTGTAGATATTTTAGCCACTTTGCCAAAGCTAGAAAAATCCTGACTGAACTGAGGCAGGAAAATTATTTGCTGAAACATCACCTGGAGCAGGAAGTTATTAGATGCTTGAATGACTTCTAGAACAGAAAACTATGTATGAATATGTACACGAGGCAAAACAGATGTTGTCTTGACCTCTGCACACTGGAATCTTATAGCTGCTCTGTTTACTCTCTGCTGTCCATAATGCATCTTTAAGCCAGGTGCTGGCACTTATCAGGTATCTACATCTCTTGTTTAAACAAATGTTAACTGAACTTGACAGCAAAGGGGACCCCTGCAGCAAAATCGGCAGAAGACAGCTTTAAAGCTACCTTCAGTTCTAACTCCTGAAATAACTGAAGTTTTGTGTGACTAGGTAAGGAGTGAGGGTAGAAAGTTAAACTTTTGACCCCATCTCCATGGGATTGCTGCCTGGTTCTCTGCTGGGGGGTAAGGCTCAGCTCTGCAGGCAGGAGGAGAGCTGGTCTTTAGGACCTGGTAGGAACAGAGCCATGGGTCTGTCCCCTGCCCACCAGCCTCTCTAAGGTCCCTTGAGCCAGCAGATCCCTCCTATGGCTGTTACTGTAACTATTCCTGGCATCATAGCGACTGCTTGCACCATCGCTGTGGCTACCATCTTCCCTCAGGGCCACGTCCCTGTCTCCATCCGCAAGAGCTCACTGTCAGCCATGCTACCAGTCTGGGAATGGAACAGTGACTCGCCCCTTTCCCAAACTCACAGCAGGGTGTCTCTTTCATTTTTTCCGTTGGGTGTGTGTGTGGGTTTTTTTGGTGTTTTTTTTTAATATATATTTTTTTATATTATTTTTTTATCAGTAACAACTTACACAGAAGCTTTAGGGCAAGACAAGGCCCAAGTGCTCTAGTGCTGGGTGAGGTCCTAGTGAGATGTTACACCATGTCCATCATCATCACCATGGCAGCAGAGCATCTCCACCAAGGGCTGAGGGTTTCTGCAGTCCCTGTGTTCCTTTGGGAAATCACACAGTCACTTGCAATAGGTGTGAAATTAAACCCTGTCACCTCTTCGCTAAGGGCAGCCCTATAACTGTTCATCCATGAAGCAAAGACAACAGGCACTTAAAGGAGGTTTTACAGAAAGCTCCCGAGCCTTGCTCCTTCCCTCTCGCCTCCCAGCTCCTGGCATACGCAGCTGAGATAAAGAGTCTCCAGACCCCGCCAGCTCCTGAAGGGATCGAGCTGCTGGAGCTGAGGGAACACCACCACTAGCAAGGAGATCACCGTGAGGGGGTTGCTGTCAGCAGAGCACCGGGCAGCATGGTCAAGGCAGAACCAACCCATACATCTCATAATGCATGCCAGAAAAAGTGCCCTGGTTTCAGGGCTGTATTCCAGACTTTCTGGTGCCCAAGGGAGGACAGTTTACAGGTTCCAAACACAGCTGTTTCACCATCCAAATGCTGGTGAGGAAATAAACACTCTTATCAAAGCTAACTTAAGTGTCTATCATTAACTCCTCAAAACTGCCTCAGGAACTCAGAGACAATCCAGCATGCATTACATAAATACCTCTATCTATATTCTTGTCAACCTATCTGTGTTTATTTTAATTAAACATGGATAAAGGCCATAGCAAATAGGTATTGGTGGTACTGACAGCTGTGAGAGGGAATGCTGAAACTCTGCCAGCACCCTGCTAATCAATTGCCTATAGAGAGTTTAGGAAACCCTAAATACTGGAGGGCAAGGAGTTGTATTCAGCATTAGAAGTAAAGCTCTGAAGCTTCTGTAGAACCAAGGGAAGACATTTTTCTAAACTTTAAAAAATGGGAAATAACGTTAGCTTTTTTTATTCTGACAAAATAGACCTATCTAGTAGAAAGCATGTAACTGTCCAAAAAATGCCTTTTGGATATCAAAAATGCTTGTGGAATGAAATTTATTTGCTTTTCTCCAGTCTGGGAATGCCACTGGCTCACAGCTAGAGCCTGATGCCCAAGATCTATCTTTTGAAGCTTCAGTGAGCTGTGTCTGCAAGCGATTCCAAGCACAAAGTTAAAGGTCTTTAAAAAAATAAAACATTTTGCCCCGGCAGAGACTCAGGGTGCGTACATGCTGAAATAATCTCCTGGAGAAAAATACTCAATTAAACTATAGTTTTCTGTCTTAGATCCTTTGCTTGCAGGCAGTCCTTTACCCCCTGTCACTTCATCAGAAGACAGAAAGGGAAGAAAGATCAGGTCAAATACCTCCACTATCACATGGAAGACAATTTCTAGAACTCATTCACTCCCAAGGTTCCTTCCTTAATGCCTTGCAGAAAGGAGGTCTGGTATAATGAGACTTTGCGCCTTCTTTCACGTAGCACAGATGTATACAAAAGAAAACCACATTCGAAGTATCTTACCTGATCTCACATGGTAGTGGTGGACTCAGCACATTGTCCAAAATGTAATAAATTACTGCTGAAGCTGAATATTCTGGATATGCGGTTATATGCATATATTGTGTCTACGTATTCCTTCCTGTCTTCAGCTTAGTAAGCACCCCTTTGTTCTGGTGCAACTAATTTATGTTGGGCACATCTACTGATGCATGCTCACAGATCTGCTATACACTTGGGGCAAACATTCTTATTTTTGTTGGACTACCTAATGCTTTTCTTGTTCTACCAAGAAGAAAATAAGGTGCACAATTTCTACTTGGGGAAAAAAAAAAAAAATCTTTCATTGGCATTAGGAGGACTGGCATTTTGCTTTTTGCCTAGCATGTTTGGGAGTACACACAACAATAACAGGCTGCAAGTGTGTTTGGTATCAGCGTTCAAAAGTAATCCCAGCCTCTGAGACTACAAACTTTCAGCAAACCCCTTTGCAGAAAGGCTATGCCGCTCATCTCAAAAAGACCTCAGGCTGTATAGAATTAGCAGCTATGTATGCAGAGCTGCACAGCTAGCCTCTGCTTTAAAACAATGACAGCAAAGAGGAAGAAATATGCCAAACTGAATAACATTGATCACAGAAACAGGTAGAGATGCCTTTTTCATTGAAACCTGCAGGCAGATATTAGGGAGAGCAGGGATGTGTTATGAAAAATGTACTGTGCTACCTAAACATCAGAAGTTTGAAATTTTCGGATGAAATAAGAGTCTCATCTGGTTCAGTCTGTCTCACTGTCCATTTAATCCTGGCTGAGAAGAAAGGGAGTTGGTGAGAGTTTACTCACCCTCTGGCCACCAGGTCAGGCTGTGGGAGATGGCTTGTGTAGCCAGCAAAGAGAACAAGGAAGTCTATAATAGCCAATATGGTGGGTAATGCCTCAAAACAGAGGCCAGCTCTAGGCCAGAAGGGATAAAATATGAGATGAAATGGGCTGTTTGTGAGGATGCACAGACTTCAAACATGGCAGTCTAATTCCTTATGTGATAAACTCTACAGTCAGCAGAACTACAGACTGCCAGAAACAAAAGCATCACTAACACCCAGGAGGTTTTTAGAACAGGACAGCTTGTTCCTGCTGCAAGATGTGGGAACACTAAATGAACTCAATAATTTCAGTCTCTAAACCTGTCGTTACCTGCCCTGCTGCTGATAGTGCTGTTATCTTGTTACTTCTGCATGCATACTTCCTTCAAGGATTTTAGCATTATAGCTCTGAAAGGATATCTGGTTTGCTTAAACATCAGGAAACTGAAAAGCTAAACTGAAACAAAAAACACCTACAATGAGATGAAAAGAACCTTGCATTTCAATGAATGGAGGACATACACTCCATGTAGACCTGAGTTTAGTTACAGAGCAGCTGAGAAGAGCACTAGATCCACTGAAAGTGTATAATTTACCAACCATTGAGTCTTTGTTAATATTCCCCTTTTACAGATTTTTTTTCCCCCACTGGCTGATTAGCTAATTAAAGTTGTAGGCTGTTTCCTTTCAATCAGAACTGTGAGCGTGTACCAGGTGCCAAGCATCATGACATGCAGAAAGGCAGACAAGCTCAGAGAGAAGCAGGGCTACAGAAGAGGCTCAGCCCCACCATATCACCCCACCGGCGATGGGCTAACAATTTGGCTTTGCCCATTCATCCTGTCCTGGCACGAGGTTCACGACACCTCACTGTGAGAACAACCCAAACACCATGGAAAAGCCACACGGCACTGGGTGCGATGGTCAGAGGAACAAATATACCACTGAAACATTTGCACCAACTTCATGCGAGCATGGTTGAGTTAGATGAGAGGAGCAATGACCTCTAGATTAACATCCCTTGGAGAAAACTCATTTCTGACGAGCTTTTGTTGGTGGTGCTGGCACGTGAGCAGAGACCTGAGCCTGATCCAGCCAGGTGCAGCGCCTTCTAACCTGCAAATCCTTACTGACATCTTCACCTGGAGCTGTTCGCAGCACTCGTAACAGAGAAGTGGGGTTTCATTGCTAGCAAGAAACAGTCAATAAAGAACTGATTCACAACCCTTCGTAGAGAAAAATCAGCACCAAAACAGGTATTGTTTCCTGTGGCCACACGGCACTGCCTTCTGCATAAGAAGACGAAAAAATCTGGGAGCTCTTTGGGACCAACAGGATCAATGCTTTCTTTGTTGTGCTAAATAAACTGGGTACCTCCTGAATAAGGTGAGACAAATTTTTGGCTTGAAAGATGATTAGAAGGTACTTGGTTACGATTTAAAAGTACTTGGTTAAGATTTAAACGGAAGATGGTTTTCAAAATCTGTGTTCTCAGGAATTTTCTGTCTCAATTCTCAGAAAGGTTTATAGGTAAAGAAATAATAACACCCCCAAGATGCAATTGGCTGACTTAAAGGATACAATTGGGGCATAGTCTGTAACAGGGTTAGCTGAGGTAAAAATTTCCCACTCCTCTTCCAAAATTATTGGAAATTGTTGCTTAAATAGAAATTGGCTGCATTACCAATTAAAACAATTTGGATTGAAAAGGGCAATGTGGTATAAAACAGAGATACTTTTGATCCACGGGTAAGGTGACCAAAGTGCAAGATATCAGGGAGGAAATGATCAAGGCAAGGCAACCTAAGACTTCCAAATTTAAGGTTAAGCTGCAAAGTGCTTTGCAGTGGGACAGAGAAGCCTTTAAATATTTAACCGTAGTAGCTTTAAATGCAGATTGGGCTACATATTCTTGGCATCACAGAATTTTTTTCCATTTCAAGGCTAGCAAACCTCCTGGAATCTTACCAATAGCCATGAAAGATTTAAAAATTGAGTAACTGTGGTAAGAATGTGCATAGCTGATAAATAGGAAGAAAACATTTGGACTCTCTTACAGTTAGTCTTAGTGTTTCGCAAATTTCTTTATCTGAAATTATGGCAACTAGAAAACCTAAGCTAACATTAAAATGTTTAACTAAGAGTTCAAATACACATATTTTATACAGTGGTAGTAATATTTCTTTTGCCCAATGGAGCTCACAATGTCAGTTTGCTCGCAACCAGAGGGATCCAAAAAGAAATAATGCCAACACACTAAGCATATTTCTAAAATATTTTTTCCCCTAAAATGTGCGTCATTCCAAAAACAAGTCTGAGTGGTTATATTTTGGGTGAGGAACAGAGTAATTGAAAAAGTGTCAAATACATCTTTATATGACAATATTTCATGGCCTATTATATATGTAAGATGGTTATCTACACAAACAGAAGCTTAATATATACAAAAGACAAGGGGGAAAAAGCTTGTATTTAGGATTTGCTAGAGAAAACCAGTAAAGCTGCAGGTAAACTGGGTGAGTCATCGAGGTCAAACTGGGTCATCAAGCTAGCCAGATCCTGAGCCAGCATCACGCTGTTGTGAGACTACCTCTTTTACAAAGGCTTCCACATTCATTGGACAGACATACTTAATTTTGTACGCTTGTTCAGTTCATCACTTCTGATTTTTAATCAAGACACTGGACACAGGTGATGCAACTGCTCCCTCCGCAGTTCCTGCAGGTCTCTTGCTTTCATTGCATCCATCAAACCACAGAGCTATGTGTTGTGCTCAGGTAGAGGCAGAGCCTATGCATCCCGCAGGGATCAACTTACCCTCCCTGCCTCTCCTGAAGGTTGGCAAGATTGTGACAAGGCTGTGTGTGTGACAGGCCTCTGTAAATCCTTGCGCTTCACCTTCAAGGAGGGATGCTTTACAGGTCTGCTTCTACCTGTCAGTGCGCTCAAAAGCCACCTCCACCCCTTGCCCTGGGAAGGGCTCTGGGCCTGTTGACAGCTCGCTGATCACTGACTTGCCTGGGATGCCGACCAGTTCCTGCTACCAGAAGTTTCTGTGCTTCAGATTTCCTCCTGAATAACTTAGCTCAATGGATAACATGTGACTGCAGGAATTCTGGCAAGAGAATTAGGAGTTAACATAAGAGAGAGCATAGGAAAAAGGTTACAAGGGCTAACCTAAAGTGACGCTACAGGTTTTATGTGGCTACGACTGAAAAGGAGCTTGTAAATAGTGGTTTTGATAGCCTTTTCCAAAGTTTATAAATGACATTTCCTCTACTTCACTTTACTGCAATGGTAACGCAGATTTACTATGCTACATTTTCCTAGAAATCTTTATCCTATTCATCCTTTCTGCATGCAGAAAAGTATGTTCTTGAACTTTGAAAAGTTTTCCATTTGGGGGAGTAGGAATTTCTCCTCTAAGAACCAATTAATCATTGCATGCTGTGAGGCACCTCTAATGTACAGATTTAACGAGACAAGCCTTCCTGGCTTAGTTTTTTCCACCTTTGAATAAGTACTCCTTGACACATAAAAATCAAATATAAACAGCACTAGGACCAAAACCCATGTTCTTGGAACTGCACCTAATTTAGAACTGTAAGAACTTGGGAATGTTTATATTTCATCCCTAAAGTCTTCATCTGTTTATATCTAAACTGCAATCTGAACTTAGACACAACTACAAGGCTCAGTGAAATAGGAGAGTGTTCCCTTGAGCCATAGTCCTGGAAATCCACCATCTTTTTTCTTCATTAATATCTAATCCCCATTTAGTAAGAATTTAGCTACTTTTATCCTGATGTGAAACTTCAGGGCTGCCTATTTCGCTCCACTGCCTGCTGCTTCTAAATACAGCAGTGCTGGTGGCGGAGGTGGTGATTGTGAGTCATAAACACTCTGTCATTGTAACATGTCAGATTTGTCCAAAAGAAACATATTTTTATATCTTAGATTATTTTATTATTAGTTTAAGAAGGTTCGTTTAGCTCCTAGCAAAGCCACGAGGAAGAATTATGCACTTAAGCAGTTCTATCTCTGATGTGTAATGCCTTGCAGTCATTTAACATGCTGAGACAAACAAGAGAATCCCCAGAGTGCTCATCTACTATGGGACTTATTTCATACTGCATCAATAATGTAAATTGAGATGTGAAGATAGCTCCTTGTTTTTGTAAGGTATGATTACACTAGTGCAGACAACATCCACTCAGCTTCACTGGAAACCCTGAAGTCGGCTCCCTGATAAAAACCTTCCCCATTCTTTATCTTAACAGAAGAACAAATTATCCTTTCATCGGGAAACTGTTGGGAGCAGGCTGGCTTTGTAAGATCACTTGTTTGCTGTGGTGTTTTTCAAGCACCAGGTGAAGCATTCAAAAGCCAATGCAGGGGTTAATATTGCTCGCTAAAATGACTTCTGGTATTAGTTTTTGCTCTTCTCGCTGAACTATACTGGTCCGCATTTAGTCACAGTGGTGAATGCCCGTTTGTAGAAGTAGACCCCATATGAATGAATTCAGCTGGAGTTTTTCAGTCTGCAAGGGCTCACCCATGAAAGACTTCGCAGCATCTACCTTGACGCTTTTGGTGGAAAATGGAAGTCACCAAGAAATTAACTTTTTCTCTGTTTGACCTTTCAGCTGCCCTAGTAAGACACCCAACATTATGTCTAGTTAAAATCCTGGTGCAGTGCCCGTATCTACTATTGTACAATACACAGAACAAACATAAAAGACATCAATCAAAATCCTCAAAATGTATTTTTCTGCCAAGATGCATAAACACTTCCTATCTCCCATCAAATTATTTTAATTACAGCTGCTGAGCTTAATAATTATTTTTAGCCAGGCTGGCTTTTCTGTTGTTATTGAACATATGATATGGAATATATTGCATTTATACATCCTATTGGATTTTGTTATAGCAGAGCGACTCCTGTAGTTGAGCTGGGGACTGTCTTTCTATTATTATGAAACCATTCAAACTCTTGCTGGAAATTTTCCATCTCTGCTATCTTACTAAAATATGGTTTGGGGAGGGAAAGGCAGAGAGAAAGGAAAATTTTGTTTGCTCTCTCAGGTTGTTTCCTCCTGTAGTTTTCCTTCTTCTCCCCAAGTTGTTTCATACTGATGAGTCTTTTTTTATAAAAATTCTATAGCTCCAAAACAAACAAAACTGAAACATGATATGGACAGATTCTTACTGACAAGAGGAGCCAAATCACTTTTTTTCATGACTTGTTATAATCCAAGATCATAGAACCAGGACCTTTATCTTTTCATGATCTTTGTTTTCAACTACGCATCCTTGACTTTGCTTCAATTTAGGGTCTCTCCCTGCAGGCAATAAAACATAAGGTAATTACTGAAAGAAATAAAAAAAAGGAAGCTTGGCTTCAGCTGAGTAAAAACAATTGGGTTTCAAATACGTACCAGCAAGAAGCCTGTATGTTTGAGTGCTACTGAAACACATGCCATTTATAACACAAAAATAGCGATACTCTTCTGAAAGACACTGCTGAATGTGCAAGCCACTTACCCAGGAAGAATTTGTATTGCATTTCTGAGAGTGAAATTACAATAGCTGACAAAACATGAAAGTTTCATCATGGTGGTTTAGAATGTGCACAAGGAATTCAAAGGAATTTGTCGTTACTCAACATTTCAGCTAGCGCTCTTTAACACATCTTTGGGGAGCAGATTTGTCTCTGCACTCTATAGAAAACCCATGCACAAAAAAAGGTTAGATTACAGCAACCTAGTAAATAATATAACAAACAGCTAGTTAGGCTACCCAGCCAGATAAGCAAATACGTGTTGCTCCTATGCTACTGATCCTCAAAGAAAATGTGTCTGTCTGCCTCTAATACAACTGTTTCTCTGCCCAGGAACTTCCGAGACACGAAGGGATTGGCAGTTGATTTTAAGATTCCTTGTCCCTCCTTGCTTGTCATGGACCATGCTTGAGCAAGTTTCTTTACATTTCAAGTAACGCTGTTTGCAGATAGAAAACTTGATGTCACCTCTCCAAGTAAGAAATGCTCTCAGCATTTCTGGTCTCCAAAGATCTGTCAAAAAATGGACAAGAAAAGCACACAGCTGATATTTCTTAGACATAAAAGGTTTAGAAAAATAAACAGAAAAATTGTCTTGTTGGCTGAAAGGACACACAATGCCATTTGTTTTTGGATAAGATAAAAATTTTAGCAACCTTAATTTATTATTAAGAATGTGGTCAACGAGAGGAAAGGGAGGACATTCAGTTCTCAATCAAGTAAATACTGGTCAAAGATACAGCACAAAACCCCTTGCAGTAGCTACAGAATCACAGGATACAAACACACTCAGGAAAACAAACTGAACGAGCTGCTCCAAGCTCCATCCTGCTGCAGATGGTACCTTATCTAGTAGCTTACAGCTAGCTCAGAGACAACTGTACTTCACACTGCAGTGTAAACGTGCCACTGATCAGCAGACTTCTAATGTCATTAGCTCTCCTTTTATTACTCCAAGACATTTTGATTAATAAACCAGAAAAAAACACGGCAGCATTTCACGCAGTCTCGTAGGGAATAGTCTTGGCCTTGTACCATGTAACTTCAGTACACATTGGGAGGAAACCAATTACTGCTGCCAAGCTCAGAAATGAAACAATGTTTGAAAGAGTGGTAAATAAATTTGTGAAAAGGTTAATGAAATTGAACAAGAATGACTGTAAACCACCTGAAAGCAAAAATCTGAGTTAAAGATGTGACTTTATATGAGGTTACAGGTCTAGTAATTAAAACATGGAGACCACGCTCTCTAATTGTGGGACTCTCTAGTTCTGAAGAAGTTGTGGGGATGATCCACTCAACATTATATCCAAGTGTTAAGCTGTGAACTAAAGAACAAATTCAGCCTAAAATGCTTAAATGTGAGCATACTTAGCAGGCACACTTCTGTATTTCAGCCTGCTGTTACCTCTGTGAGAATAATGCCTTGAGTTCTGGATCCACACTTTGGAAAGTACATTGAAAAATTAGGCAATTATAGTGGAAAGTCATAGGAAACATTAAAGAAATTGAAAAAGATGCTGTATCATGGAAAAGCTCATTTAGCCTAACTCTGAGGGGATCACAGAGCAACTTTATCACAGTCTGTAGGAATTAGACAGATGCTCTGAAAGAAAGAAGCTGAAAGTTCCCTGACAGCCAGACCACTTGCCAGACTCATCTCAAGTTGCAATGGATCCTCTGTTGCTACAAGTTTTTAAATTGTGATTTCAAAACTGAAACTTCCCTAAAAATGTTGTCCTTGTTTCTGGCTGTTTCAGGCCCAGGCTGCAGAGGAGGTGACAGTGGGTGGTCATAGTGGTCCCCCCTGCCCTTAACCTGTGATTTACTGCCCAGCATTTCCAGTTCTCACTGAGGATCCTGAGCAATTCTGACTTGCTAGAACTCCACTAAAACACCACAGGCTACAGCAGCAACTCACACATGGCACCTGAGCGGGTAACTGCTCCCAGCACCAGTAAACGTTGCACAGTGACATTATTCTGGGGGCAGGCTTACCCTTCTGTATATGGTCACCTTATTCTGCTCCCACTGGCATGCAAGAAGGTGCCACTTTCCCTGCCCAGGATGTCTTTGCACTAAGAAAGATCTCATTTTTTTTCCCTAGATAAGTCCTCCACTGCTGCCAAACACTCCTGCCCCACGGAGAATATCCTCCACATCAACTGGGAAGGATCCCTGCACACCCTCTCATCCACCCCTTGGGAAAGCAAATGAATGAGGATGTGGCCCCACGCCCTAATACCGTATATAACACTTTCAATCATCTTACCTATGAGAACTGCTGTGTAAGCTTTTTTTGTCTCCGGCTAGTTTTGTATTAATATATTATCTCCCTGCAACTCATGACTACTTCCAGCTGGTGCGAGGGAAATAGGAAACTGTTTAGATGCTTTCTCCTGTTCTTACGACACAAAGCAAAGAAAAAAAAGGAGAAAGTGTATTACAGAGACTTGAAGACAGGCACCTTTCCTTCGTGTAGCTGATAGTACTGACAGTTCACTGTTCTTGTTTAATTGGGCGACATATTGATTCGATTGTGGCAATGAAAATAGATGAATGTTTCTTAATTACATTTTAAATTCAACTTTCTGAGGCTGAAGGTGCTTTTGAAAATCACACGTAGCTGCTGGCCTCACCGCAACACGGGCTGACTTAAAGTTGCGCTAATGCTGAGTGGTTATGCCCAATGCGAACCGGTGCAAAGCCTTCATTAAAATAAAAAGCAGCCCTATAATGATATTTGCATGACATTCAAAGTGTTCTTTGTTCTTACAATAAAACACATTCCAGATAATTCCACACTACCAACCATAGTTCCTATTATTCAATTTTGCGATTTTTCTTATGTAAGCAAAGTTTTTTTGTAACATGTCCACTAATTATTACTTTTGCAAGGAAAGGTTCAGAAGTATTTAGACTCCTAGGAGGGTGAAGACAAATGCATTATAGAAATAATGCATTTAGCCTCCAGGAGTAACCCTCAGCTCACTTATAAAAGCTCTTGCCAGTCAAATCTACAGAATACGATTTGATTCAACTCTAGGGGAGGAAAGAGAAACACTTGCCTGCCTCCAAAGTTCAAGCAAAGATGCTTGAATTGCAGCTGCCAAGATGGGAGGTGGCAGAAAATGGAGGATTTGAATCTAGGGGGAGAATAAGCAAAAAAAATATTTATACATTCTGTCGTTCAGCTCTAATTGCTTCAAAGATTATTTATTTTTCATTTTTTTGGAAAA
The DNA here is from genome assembly GCF_023634085.1 of Falco cherrug. NCBI lineage: Eukaryota > Metazoa > Chordata > Aves > Falconiformes > Falconidae > Falco > Falco cherrug. The sequence goes on along the minus strand of NC_073700.1, from coordinate 19,034,974 downwards.
TAGCTTGCAGCTTCTTAACATATTTTTCAAAGAAGGAGCTGGAAGGCATAATAAAAAGCAAGCAGGGATATGCTTTCCGAATAGACTGAAATAATTAATGTGAGAATGCTTCCGCTTGAGCATTTTTTATGAACAAAAAATACATTATTTTTGCTTTTAAATTGGAGATAATTTGTTACACGGAAGTAGTGGTTTCTTTAATCTTGAAATAATGCTAATTACAATGGTATTTGGAATCTGAATTTTTGCAAAGCTATTCCCTCGTTTGCTGCTGACATAATGAAGCTGCTTAAGACTTCAGAGGCTTGTGGCACCGTCCCAGTTTGCCCATTGTCCCTCCTTGGTTTCCCAGTCCCAGACCTCATTTCTCCCCTGATTGGACCCTGTGTGGGTTTCCTCTACTCTCGGTCAGAGCCACTCCAGCTGGCCAGAGCAACCCATAGGCCGAACACAGCTGTCCTGCTCCTTGGTCTGTACCAGCTCCTTCCAGAGAGTGACCAAAGCTCACGATCACAGCTAAGCCTGAAGGAACAGCAGTGTCTCCCCACACTGCGCCGCATCACAGCACATTTTCAGCAGGAAGGTAGGAAGGCTTTGTCCATTCCTTTTCCACTGCAAAACAGCTTTTACTTATTTTACTTTTATGTAATTGTGGGATTGCCGGGGAGGTTAGTCACGGAGCTGTGCTAGGCACCTGCACAAACACAGACAAAATGCAAAACCAGCCTTTGTCCTAAAGAACTTACAGTCCAAGTATGTTTCTGGTCAGGTACATGGATGTACCTGGACGCTCCCTTAGCACCCCTTCGGTTTCAAACCGAGGTCAATTTGCTTTACGCAGAGCTGGGTCCCCAGGGCTGAGGTCCTGCTCGCTCCCTTTCCTCACACCCAGCAGCGCAGGGCTCTTCCCAGCAGGTTTGCCGTGCCGAGGGGCTGCAGGGCGGGAATTCAGTGGGTGTATTTACCTTCTGGAAAGCAAATGCAGACACTGTTTCTGCAGCCACAGAGTTTCATTTGGCAGAGGAACCGGTGCTCATCCACCAGGCAAGCCTGACACTCCCTCATCTCTAATCAGGGTTGTGTACACAAACAGAAACAACGCGCTGCAGGTACATGTACACGCCATGTTCCTTTCTCCAGGCATCTTTCATTATTCAGCATGTTTTCACTGCTGAACAACAAATTGTTAGTGGTGTAACAAGACAGGAACACATGTTCGGGTACACTGTGCTACCTGCAAAGCCTGCCGCTTGCTCTGCCCGGCCGCAGTTCCCCGGTCTGGCAGGGTCCAAGCAGCAGCTGAGGCAGCAATGCCGCTTGCGGTGGTGTTGAGAATGGGTAGATGAGAAAGCCTGCATTTGTCAAGGCTGGACAATAAGATGAAGATGATGTGAGGCCACATTCCTGAGTCATTTTGCGGGTCCAGTATTCCCTCTCTCCTGTAAAATACAAATACAGCCCGGAACAGGGAGCCAGGTGAGGTCCCAGGTAAAATGACTTCCAGGTTCTAAGCCTAAGTTACCAGCGGGCTGACAGTGATATTCAACATGATCAAAGCAAAAGCAGGGGACAGACGGAATTGCTTACAATGAGGTGGGGTTTTTTAAGCTGTGATGAACTGGGTGGAGAGCAGAACGTCTGCAATGATAGGTCAGGAAAACAGGCCGAGCTTTTATTTTGAAGAGTGTTAGCTAGGTTTGAGGTAGGAAGACAGAGAGACCTGTGAATCATCAGCATGGAGGTAGTAGTTAAATTTCTGTTTTCAGATGAAAGCGGATAAGGCCAAGCCTCTAAAAGAAAATCAGAAATATAATTGAGAGATGAACAAGCAGAAAACAAAGACTTAAGTCCAAGAAACAAGTTTTAAGAAGGATGGGGATGAAGGGTATTCACAGTTTAAACCAAGAGAGTCACGGGTTCTTGGGAGGTCACCTGGTGCATCTCTCTGCCCTACGGCGGGATCAATTATCCTCCTGCCTTTCCTTTCAGAGGTCTGTCTGCCCTGCTCTGGAAGGCCTCCAACGGTGGAGATCCCACAACCTCTGCAGGCAGTCTACCTTGGTGCTTTATTATCCTGATTGTTATGAAAGTTTCCTGATGTCTAACCGGAATTCTTCACTGTAATTTAAGCCCATTATGTCATGTCCTTTCTATTATGCACAGATTGTTTCTGTCTTCCCTGCCGCTGTTTCTTCTGTAATTACTTTCATGTCCTGTTTCAAGCACTTATTACTTAGGCTAAACAACCTCGCTCATCCAATCTGTCCTGCTAGGTCGGGGGTTCCAAACTTCGTATTCAGCCTCCTCTCCAAACAAGCAACATCCTTTCTTGAAATAAGGAACCTGACCCAGGAAAAAGTGCTCCAGCCGGGGTCCGTGGCAGTGTGGAGAGAAAGGATTACTTCCCACATCTCATGGGTGACAGGTCTCTTGGAACACTGCTGCTTGGCAGCTACCTTGATCCCAGCAGGGTGCCACCACTGACTCCTGGCCAGGTTGCGATCAGCAATGATCCCAAATCAGTCAGTTTTTCCTCTGCATAATTGGGCAGCTTGTTATGCTTAACTACTGTCAATTTGCACCCGTAAGACTTTAATTTCTGTGCTCAGCTGCACCCTGGGCAGGAGCCTGCTCAGAAAGATCATTTAGCTGAGGATACAGTGCATCTGTCCTCTGGATTTCTTACACATTGATTTTTTATATTGCTCCTTTGGAGAAAATTATAAAAAGCTATCAATCTAAAATCAAATTATTTTTCCATCAGGCTTTAATGCCTATTGCATCTGGGCCCAAAAGACATTTAAAATTTCTGTTATTTACAGGCTTCTGGAGACTATGGAAGACTCGGAATGATATTTTGTAAATAATATTTCCCATTTTTTTTCTGCAAATTTATGTTTTGAAGTAGGATGTTCCCCTATTTTATACATATATATTTGTTTAAAGAGCTAAGCCTCGGTGTTTTGAATCTATCAGTCTTTGGAAAAACATTTTCCGTTACCAAAAGTGAATATTCATGCTTTCTTACATAAATATCCCTTTCACAAAACATCTACAGAAAAGTACAGATTTCCGACTCGTGCCCGGTGTGACTTTATATCTTCCCCAAACCACTTGTCCCATCAGACACTCAGAGCAGCAGCCTACTCTTTCAAAGCAAAGCAGCCCACATTTACAGTTTCCCTTTTCTTCCCAGCTATTAGCTCGAGGAATCTACTTCTGTTGGCAACTCTTACTGCTATGTAATAATTTACTAGCTACCAGCACCCCAGCATGCCTGTGATGGTGTAGCAGCACAATCATTCGTTTCCATTCTGCAGTGGCAGGATGTGACAGAGGGTCTACGATTTCGGATGATTCTGGTGTCAACTAACTGTGACACTCCATCAAACCCTGCATCCTTAATGTCATGGAGAGTTACATCCTTTCATGGGTGATAAAGCATGGGCATTCTGACAACCCTGGTTTAAGTGTCCTCGTTGGCCTCGCTAGGCTCATGTCACTTCATTGTTTTATAACTTAAATTGTCTCATATTGAAAATGAGGATTCAATTTGAGATTTTATTGTTAACCTTTAAGGGCCTTGGAGCTCAAAGTCTACTCATGAGGTAAGTGAAGTTTATGCTCCAATTCTTAATCTGCCTTCAGTTACAGATTTCTGCACACGTACCCCATTGCTTCCTGATAGCTGTCTGAAAACTTTTCAGTTTTTAGTGACAAAAAAGAATGATTGTAGAACTTCAGCTGTTCCCAGGGATGTTTTTAAAGGTGGGTTCATTTTTCTTCTGTTTGTTTGAATCTTGCCACTTGTTTCACCTTAAAATTTTATGTTAGAGCTGGAAAGAATTGTTCTACTTGCCTACCCTCCTCTTTGAGGAAAATGCTGTTAAAAAACAAAAATTCAATGAAGCTTCCAAAGGGCAAATGCTAACTTTTAAATTGAAAATGCTTTAAATTTTAGTTTATAACAGATATCTTCTTTGTTCTTCAAGTGGTCATTTTTCTTTTATTTAAACCTGTTATTATCACAGAAAGCATACTCTTTGTGAAATAACATTTCAGTAGTCAAAACCCCAATTTTCCCTAAGGAAATATTTCAAGGGAAAACTTTTTACATGCCCTACTTAGCACCAAGTCTTCCCATTTAAACACCTCCACAAGTGGCCAAAGTTTCAAAAGAGATGCTCTTCCACTTAGGCACCCGAAGGAAGCGTTTGAATTCTGAGCAGCTTTTGAAACATCAGGCCACCTTGTTTGAGGTGTATGAGAGAAAGACGTGCCCTTTTCAAGATGTAGCTCCAATGATGGGTCCTTAAGAACTTTTGAAAAATTCCCCTTTAAGAAGAGGAGGATTAGATCAAGGTGTGAATATTCCAGACATAAATACAGCTATAACTCTGAAAGCCATCTCTATTGCACGTGTTTATATGCTATTACAGCTTGCTTCATCTTTGTGTTTTCTGTGCAAGTATTTTACATATGGGCTTGAATGAATTACAAATAAGCTATCTTCAGAATGGCATGAAAATTACTGCTGTTGAGAAAGATGTTGTTTTTGTTGCACAGAAACACACCTAATTTCTGTTTGTGCAGTTGAGATTTCTTGAGGCCAGGGCTGACATCCAGCATGCCATTAGGTACGGAAAGAGGTCCATTGTGCTCCAAACTGGCAGAGAGCTTGCAAAAACTAAGCTTAAAGAGAGGTGGATCCAAGCCAATCCCACTGTCAGCTCTCAGATCTGCTCCTCTGTTCTTTCCCTGGAACAAGCAACCTTTTGCCCTTCCATTTTGTAAGGCATAAAGTAACTTCTTAATTAGGATTATTTTTTTCCCCTGCTGGAAAATGTATTAACAAAGATTATTGTCAAAGCATAAAACTGCTTCCTCTTTATCTGGCACAATGCTGCTACAGAGCAAACAAGAGGTTTACAGGCCTCTAAGTCAAGATGCTGTACAGTATTTGCAATAATAGCTCAGAGAATACCATGAAACCGGGGGCTTTCAGTCAAGCTAAAGAGAACTCCTCCTCCTTTCCTTGCATCACCCCTCCTGTTTTAAATCTGTTGTATGGACCCATCAAACTCTGTTATTTTCGCTAAAATAATCAGGTCTGGCCACTTCAATATAAACCAACCTGTTGCTGAGAAGATTAGTTTGGTTGCACTTCATGAGATGCTAAGAAAATATTAAACTTGAGGAAGGTCTCCTTCCATTTCCACAAGGCTCTACAGGCAAGTCAACAAAACCTCATTGTCAACAACATCAAGGACTGTTGACAGATCTAATAAAATCAACATAGATTTATTTTCTGTGGCCATTGCCAAGTAGAGATCAGCAAGAGATAACTACCCTTATATTAAACACACATCTAAAGCCAACACAGTAGGGATGAAGGATGCTTGTGAAAGACATAAACAGCCGCCTTCTGCTTGCATCATCCCAGAGATACTACAGAGATTAAACATCCCTGTCAATATAAGGGCTAAAATCACCCACTGTGAACAAACTCATGAATTACAAAGAACTGGCCATAGCATCAACAGACCAGAAGATTTTATCACCAGAGTGCTTTGCTGACTCCTCTCTACTGTAAACTCTTGTCACACCAATCACCATGAAGGCAAAAGCATCAAACAAACATGCTGCAAGGACACATGTGAAACCGGGAGGGAGATTTTCCCATACATCCCTGCTATGAAGACAAAGACGCTGTTTTTGTGCCGCACATCAGAAGAGGGATCTGATAAAGCATTTTGCTAAAAGCCTTTCTGGAAAGATAAGCCCATCTGCTCTAGTAACAATACACAAGAAAAAACAAGCCCAAACCCCAAGCAAACAAGCAGCCCCTCACACATCCAGTGTACGAGTGAAGAGCTTAACAGACTCTGGATATATTTAGTCTGGTTTCCAGAACTGTTCCTCCCATATATATATATATATGTAAATATATATAAATTTTTTTTTACATATACATGCATATAATTATTTTCAGATGGTCAATGCAGATAAGACACTGGAAACAAAGCTGAACTGTTTTTCCCAGTGTTCCTAGGTGCCGTATTTAAAAATGGCATTATGCTGGCTACTCTCCAAACTTCATAGATCTTCCTGAACTAATAACCTACTGTAAGCGGAGAAGATAAGTCTGGTGATGAAAAGAAAGAGTACTAGCATGTCCTCTTTGATTTCAAGTAGATCAGTTCGGACTGAATTCAGCTGACTCATCCAAGGTAAGGCTGGAGATGCTTCCAGTATGGGCTGAGAGACAAAGTTGCTACAAGCAGAGCTCTCTCCTTTGAGAGCTGCAAAGGACCTCCTAGCAGTACATCCACTACTCTCACCTCCTAAACCATTAGCAAACATTGATACCAATGAGCAATGAATCTGAAATTATTACCCCTATAAGGCAAACAGAGCTGGAGTGTGCTCACATATTTCTTGACAGGAAAGAAAGCAAAAACCATAGGTTTATAGTTTGGCTGCTGCAAAACTCTGCATGCAAATGGAAATCTCTAGTGACCCTCAGCTAGTTTGGAGAAGTTGCTGGAGCACCTCTGGACCAAATCGCTGAACAACCCATGGCGCACTCTGTGCTATGTCATTGGCATTGTCTCAAAACCAAAATTTTGGTTATTCCTTCTACCCATGGCTTCTGGCAAGCCACATTCAATCAGCTGACATTAAAGGGCATACAGAATAATTTAAATTTAAAATTAAATGTCATAAATAAAAATTATTAAGAAAATAAATGTAGGAAAACTAATTGAATAGTAAAATAAATGTGAAAATTACACTTAAATTAAAAAATTTAAAACTGGCAAACTCAGATGCTTTTTAAGACAGAACATAAGAAAGGCCATGCAAGGTGGTAGCAAAGGTCTTTCTAGCCTGGTACCTCACTGGCAGAGCTGAGAGGAGAGGCTCTGGGGGAAGCTGCCTGAACAGGGCAACCAGTGTGTCTGCCTGGGATGATCCTGCCGTGAACTGCAGCAAAATGTAGAAGTGTTATCAGGAACAGCTTTTCTGTGGCACTTCTGGGACTAAGGAATAAACGTTTTTCTTTTAATTAGACATCTTGGTGTGTGACCTCCTCACTGAACTAACATTGTCTTGAACTACATGTTTCACTTGGTCTGCTTTCTGTTCAAATTACTCTCAGTAACTTATATTAAATGATAACACATACTATTTTAAAAATTGCCTGGTTTGCTATGTAGCGTCATCTGCCTTCTAGATAAAAACCAATAAAGCTTGGTGTCTCAATCTAAATTTTAATTTTGTCTCTGAATTTATTTTAATTTTCTCTGTACTTGTGTATTGCACTTATTATGGGAAGCAAAAATCCTATTTCCAGCCTGGCAGCAGTCCAGGAGTACCTGGAGCCTTAGGGAAGGGAGTTTCCTCCTCTGCACCTAGTCTCCATCCCCTTTTCTAGCCACAGAAGACTGAGCACCTACGGAAACACAGACAGCACCAGTGGGTGCTGGAAAGCTGCAAGATTTTGAGGCCCGCTGGCCACTTGAAACTCAGGACTCCAGTTATACCTGTCCCCTTTCTCCCTCCTGTGTGGGCAGCCAGAGTGGAAAGCAGTTCAAAGCAGTATTTATCTGAGCAAAACCCTGCAAAGCCAGAGTAAAAATTGGTAAAAATGACAGTAAAGTACTCTACAAACCTGGATTCTCCCCTTAAAACTGGTTACTCAAAGGCACTACAGGGGTAATAGCAGAACTGCCCCTGGCACACAGGCATTCCTGCTTTCTCCTGTTCCACCCTTGTTGGGCTGATCCTATGAGCTCCTTCAGGAAAGCAGAGAGATCTCATTGCAGAGTGCTTCTGCGACATGCCCAGGGCAGGGACTCCTTTCTGCAAGGCTTGTAAACTCTCGAGCACTATCCCGACAGTAAATAAGTTACTGCAATAAAAAATCACACCAATACATTAGCCTTCTGCTCTGCAAGTTGTACGGTATTATGTGTGTGTGGCTGTGACTTAAAAGCTGCAGCTTTTCTGATGGTCACAAACAGACTGGAAATAGCAGATATATTTTTCATAGTAATTATTGTTTATCTGAAAAAAGATTGCTGAGACAAACAGCAAAGTGCAAGGATCATAGCCGTCTCCACTGGCTAAAAAGGGGCTTCAGCACAGTAAGAGCACACACATTGGATGAGATTCTCCTCCACTGTAGACTTTTATAGCCTCCATCAGAGCTGCGAAAGTCCCTTTCCCTCTGTCATGAAAACACTTAGGTTGGTATAGCAGAAAGATGTTAAGTAACCAAAGGGGACAATCCTGGTTCCTTGTGAAAAACAAAGTGTGAGCTAATAAAACAGCATTTTGTGAGATGACAGATTTCTTTTTAGAACTTTTCACAGCTCCCCGTTCCACGTGCAGAAGCACCGCATTGGATTAAGATGCTGGGCTCATATCCTCAACCTATGCCGCTTGAGAAAAGCAGACCAGTAAGCTGCTGTTGTCCCAGCAGCTGGTGATGTACCTAGAGTGGTCTAAGAGGACTTTGGCTTCCAGTAAGCTTAACCCCTCCGTGAGTGTAAATTGATCACTTCACATTAAAAAGAAGAAAAAGTCAATTTTGCATCTGACCCGTTCACCTTCATATGACGACATGACATCTTAAAATCATAGTAAGTATTAGAAAAATTATGTTTTAAATATGGGCCTTTGTATCTTTTACCACATTCTCTCCTGCAGTGGTTATTACCTAATAATTTTTGACACTAGTGATTAAATATAAAAGTTTTACATTTTATGATTCCAATTCAAATACACAATTGCTAGCATATATATCAAGGCAAAAATTAGGCCCTTCTTAAAGAGTCTGTAATTATATTTATGCATTAAAGTGTCAACTGTTTAAAATGAATGATTTCAAACAATATTTTAATGTAATTGTTTTAAAAATCAAACTATTAATCAGACTTTATTGTCAACCTCAACTAACAGCTTGCGTTTCGATTTTTCAGACAGCTCAGGACATTCTCTAATTTGAGAAATCTTTATGAGCAACTTAAACAGTTACTTACACAACCACCACAGCTAAACTGGTGAGCACTCTCGGTAAACAAAAACTCCTTGGCAGCAGAACTTGGGCTATAGAGTCAGCAAAATCCGTCACCGAGAAAGCACTTCATGGCTCACAGTCCTCTGCAACACTCAAAATATGAGATGAAGGAAAACCGAGACCTTTCTTGAGGAGTTCAGGAGCAGGAAACTTAAAATTTTATTTCAACAGTGATTTATTTTGCTGGCCTCTGTTTCCCAGATCTTTTTATACACTTGCTTCAGAGGCCAGATCTCCCTTCCCAGTCAATAATATATAAACAAAATAACCTTCATGTTCTGTTCTTCCCTAAAATGGCGTTGCTTTCGCCACTTAGTATATGCCATAGAGCCAGACTGGGTCCCTGAGTCAGTGATGTTGCTGTTTACTCAAATGCCACTGGGTATACGAATCGCCAAAAATGTCACAGACATTTTTAATATCCATTTCCTAGGTGATGAGCTCACATTGTGCAATAATTTCAGGCCAACAGCAAATCCCAAAGAATTTTGGATACGGCAGCCAGCGAGGATGCCTGGCTGGAACACCTCAAGAAGAATGATTTAAAAGAAGGGGAGTTAATTTATACGTTTTTAAACAGCATGCCAAGGGAAAAATAAGTCTTTTGTACATCTGCCTACATTTTTTTGAGATCAGATTTCAGTCACTGAATGATAAAACAAAATGAAACAAAACAGAAAAAAAAAAAAGAAAAAAGAAAAAACCCAACAAAAACCAGATGAGTGGATTTGCATGGGAGGTGATTTATTCTTTACTTTGCCTGCAGGAAAAAAATAAAGTGATATTGCAATTTGATAGGTACATATTTTCAAATAACACATCTAGCTTGATCACAGATATGGACTTCTGGATCTTAACTGCAGCTTTTAATTCTTCTTTGACAAATTTATGTAAATAAATAGACCAGGAACGGACAATCACTGGAAGTCTAAATCTCTTTTATGTAATCTTTGTCTAAGCTTCCCTACTGGAGGCTATCTGTTAACTGGATGTGAATTACTGCTCATGCTTGTTTCCCTCACCAGTAGCACTCCAGGTGACTACAGCTGCTGTTTAAAGAAAGCATCTGCTTTCATATGATTCAAAATATCAAGGTGGCTGTGGCATTTTTTGTAATTTTGCCAAATATCAGATATGATTTCTGCAATTTCTCCAGTCCTTTCAAAGATCCTGACCCATGGAAGTGATCTTGGTATGGGAACACCCCTGCTGTGGGAATCCAATACCTTGAATTCCTTTATTAACTTTGGATTAATAATACCCTAAAAAAGTAAATGGTGAGCTAGTTACTCTGCAACATTTCTCATGGTTTCGCTTCCACCCAAAATTATAAATCACTCCATATTTGTTCATACTTGGCCTGACATGACTTGACACTCAGCCCACCTTTGCCAAAAGACCCATGGACCTCCCCGAACCTGACTTAAGCTCTAGATTTGTAACTAAAGCTCAAACCAACCAACCTTCACCCTGCTGCAGGTTTTATTAAGGCAACTTTAGCATTGCTTTAGGAATAGCATTCTACTTGCTTAGAGGTTAACAAAAAGTTGTTAAAATAAGATTGGACCTCACAGTGCAAATTTATCTGCCCAGGACTGGAAGATTTTTGGATGAAAATAAAGACTTGTAAATAAAGTATTCCTGAGGCTTTAAACTTGGCACAGAGGGTGACACTTCAGGCTGGCTTGCAAGACTCACAGAAAGTTGCAGTGGCCCCCCAGACAGATACCCAAGGAAAAAAATTACAAAGAGATTTTAAATTTATAGATCTGGCATGCAGCAAAGTTTGCTTATTTTGATGAATTTGGCTCAGACACTAAAGGCATAGCTGCAGGTAAAACACAACACACCTTCACGTTGCACTTTTTAGTGCTATTTGGTACAGAAGGACTGGTGCAAATGGAAGAGGTAACTACGTTCCCTGAGTGCTGAGGATTTCCTTAGCCTCTTACAGTTAAACTCAATGGCACCAAAATAAAAAATAGCATAAGGATGAACGCAGCAATAAAGGCAGCATCACTAGATATTGGTACCTATGGCAGGATCAAATCCTTTGAGCAGTAATACTTTCAGTGCCTTTTGATTCAGAGGACAGGTAATTCTGCTAAAACTGAACTGCGTCTCCTGTTTACCTGTGAACATGGCACACACCAGCCAAGCACGTTCTTCCCCTGCCTGTTACAACGCCGGGTTTGCTTCACACACGATGAGAAGCGTGTTCTTTTTTTGTCCCCACAGTCATGGTAAAGTGTTTGGTACATACTGCAAATACGGCCGCTTGCTGAAGGTGCAGACAGTTGGCTTTACTGGGCGATTTCCTGACTTTTAAGGCTGCGTTTTCCTAGCCAACCTTGCCGTAGTTTCAACTGCATTGTGTGAGTTTCCCTTTCCTTTTTGGAATAGTATAATTTGCTTCATAAATTACATATGGTGGAAGCCTGTTGAATGAATAACCTTGTTGCACAGAAAATTAATTCTTTTGACAGGTTTATTCCTTTAACAGATATTTGGTGGAGGATTTTACTGCATTATTGTATATATTGTGGCTTGCTGCACAGAAAATGTTTCACAGTATTTCAGCAGATTTATTCCTTTAACAGAAATAACTATCCCTGTCCGTTTACCATTTGTTACCTATGAAATAAATTTCTTAGTTACAGATTCTTAAAAGAAGCTCACTTGTTTTGCCCTTGTGTTTCATTTGAGTGCAGAGAAAATACATTTTTCCTTCAATCAGCATTCATTTAAATGCATGGTAATATATACAGTTGTAATGAACCATATTTTGTTTGATTATGTTAATCTGTAACAGTGTTAATTTCCTTATATATATGTTTATGTGATTTTTTTTTTAAATTAACTTTTTACCATGCCTTACTAGGATATCTTGGATTATTTAAGGCTCCATACACTAGCTTGGCATGAGAATTACATAGCACAGATAGCACGACAGCAAAGGAAGTCAGATTGAATGCCACATGACCTGATTTGAGCAAGGCTAATTATGTAATTAAGATATTGAAACAGGAGCCAGAATATCTGAGTGCTGCTCCGAGTTTCGCCAAGTGCCTCCAGTGGGACATTTAGCATTTTGCTTTTCTGTTCTTTACTTTTCCCTGCTGCAAATGGGGGTACTGATATCCAGAAAGCATAATATGCGGAATAAAGCTGCTCTGGGCGCACACCATGGCTCAGATGTACAAAGTGATTGTAAAATAATTCCAGAATTTTGCACTGTTTTTTATTTTATGCATAACTTGCACTCAGAGTAGGCACTCAGAGAAAGCTGTAAAGGAAAGGTGGTGCTTATCACATGTCCATTAAATTTAGGGAAGAATGGGTTGATTCTTCTTCCTTTTTTTTTTTTTTTTTCCCTTTTCAATATTTGAATGCTTAATCTAGGGAATTAAATTCTGTTGCTTTGAGATTTAGAACTTGATGTACATTCAGCTTCAGGAAACTGATATTCTGGCCTTGCCAGCGGTGCCTACCCTACATTATACTGGGACCCAAGAAATAAGAGACAAAGAAAATAGACATGACAGGAGTTTACGACCGACTTCTCACAAGATAGCAAGAGAAGAGACATTTGTGTTACATCAGTATAACCATCTGCACAGCCAATAAACTTCTCCAAATAAATATCTGTAGACCACTGGCATTAAAAAAAGGAAAAAAAAAGTTTAAAAAAAAAGTCTGGCAATTGTGGTTTTTTTCTTTTACCATTAAATATTTTTAGTATATCCTCATCAATGCCTCTATACCTGACACATCAGAACTTTCTTGCCCAAGACTGTAGGCTCCCCTAAACTAATTGACACCAGTACAGTTTCTGCAGACGAAGAAATCAGAACACCAATTTTCCAAACTCAAAAGCAATCAACACAGCCGTTCAAGACTAGTCAGAAAACTCTCTCCTTAAGCTACAGCAAAATATATTAAAAATGTAAATATAGATAGATACATAATCTTGTCTGCGAGGCTCCAGATTAACATTCATATAGTTCTTACAGAACAGGAGAAAGACAGTGGCATATGTACGAGATCCCAATCCATCACAAAAAAAGGCCTTATGTAAAAAAAAGGTGTTTACTGTGCTTTCTTTAAACTTAAGGGTTGAACGTAACTTAAGGGTTACATTTGGCTTCACTATCATATTATTCTAAAATGCTTTTATATACTTCGGACTACTGCCATGGCTCTGTTGTGAGAAAAATTGCAAAATAACGTGTGGTGAATGCAAAATCAGAGACATGCCGAGGTGACATGAGTGTGATAGGACCACGGTATGAATTGGGAGAGGACATGGCATAGACACCCACCATCTCATACCCGAGAACCTACACCTGTGTGGATTTCTACACTGGAGTATTTCAGAAAGCCTGCTCAGACCATTTTCTGCTGCGACCATCAAGCAGCACGTGCAGGCACCTGAAGCACAGGTCTCCTAAGACAACAGCGTCAATGCTTAAGCCAAGTGAGCGAAGAAACAGAAGATTTCATAGGTCACATAAATACTTGGGGGGTGGGTGGGTGAGAATGTGTCAGCCACAGCGAGCACTCTGAACGGCTCTCCTACTGTTCTGCCCAATTTAGCAGCATACAGACTCATGGGTACCAAAAAGTGACCTGTCAATTTGGATCGCATAGCTCTTGAATACCACTCATTGCAATGCAGAAATAGGCTTCACACTCCTGATCCAACCTGATTCGGGGTAGGGATCTGTAAAATGATAATTACCCATGGATATGGCAACAAAGCATATTCTTCTAATTAATAACTTCTTGCTACATCAGGACAACTTTGTAAGTCTTACCAACTAGGTAACCGCTAAGGCAGAACTCTTCCAGAAAAGCAAAGCTACACCAACACAAACACCCCAGCAGCAACTCAACGTTATGTTTCATTGAAAAAAGCAGAGAACCTGACTCACTTCTTTATAAATACAGAAAGCTGGAGTTACATGCCAGGGAAATGAGCAGAAATCTAGGCTAGCATAGGAGTGAACTATTCCCAGAAATACAGGCTCGCATGGCACTGGGTCACGTGGCACCGGCACAAGTGAGTTTCTAGGGGGCAGGGGGAAAGAATGTGGACAAATATAGATTGGCTGGACTGTAGAGAATTATTTCAATTACAGTCCTTGTACAAAACTTAAATCTGCAAAATACATATACAAAAGGATCATGTTTTAGTCCCATCCCCCCCTCCATTGTTTCTCCATACTGAGTCTGTACTCACTGAATGTCCTTGAGATTAATGACCAGCTCTGCAAGTGGCCACCGCGCACTCCTCATCTTGCAATTTCTGGGGAATACCCTGTCTCAATTGCTGTTGTTTAATTGTAGTCTAGTAAAAAAAAAATATTCCAAAGCTCTGTGAGAGTGAGACCAATAGATATATGGAAAACACATGAATATGTAATTTTAACAGCTGAAACTATATATATTTGGCAGGCCTTGCCTAATGGTTCAACCGAATCCCCTTGGCAAGCTTATACCAATGTTATTTTTACTGTTCCACTGGTTTGTTATATATATAAAAGAATAATATTTTATCCAAGCTCCAAGGCAGCTGGTCCATTCATGATAGGCCCAAAAGAGAGCTTTAAAAACGACAAAAATAAATTGTTTTGTACAGAGTAGCCAAGTGTCCACTCAGAAACAACTGCTTGTATTTGTCTTCTTGAAAATTAAACAAATTCCCAATCAACAAGTTACCCACCACAAATTTGAAATGGTAAACTGTATTTCTCTAACAGACACACTAGATTTCACAGTAAAAGGATTTCTTCCTCTTTTTTTTTTTTTTTTTCACAGAGACCAATCCAAAGCACATAATGTCAGGAAAATATAGAATTTTACTTTGAAAGATTTGGAAAAGACCATTTTGTGATCACAGTAGCACTTTGGCACGCGTGCGGCTGCATGTGCACGCCTGTGCTAGCACAGCCTCGCATCTCTTCCGTTGGACTTGACTTCATCTGTATCTGCATCCAGCTGCCTTCCTGCACCACAACCAGAACACCGGAAATTTGCCGAGGATGACACACACACCATCAACGAGGAGATTTTAGTCATTGCATCAAATTAGAAAATTCTCAATCCTGACTAAGATGCAGCTAGGAAACGAGCTGCCAGCAACACCCTCTGAAGCAGATGGTTCCCACCACTTGGAATGCTCCTTTCCGCGCACTCCAGTGACTCCTGAAATAACAGAGCGCTACAGACCGGGGAGGGAAGATGAGTGGGAAGTCAGACACAGCGCTGAGCTCCACTTAGCAGCCTCTTACTCTTTGGTTTGGTCAATGCCTCTCTGCCTACTTGACAGAAATCACTGGCAGGTCATCGCTAATGACACATCTTTATCCTAGCCGGTGCCGTTTTGCAAGCATCTACTGGGCATCTCTCAGTCAGTGTGACTCAGACTGGAGAAAAAAAGAGGATATTGGAGAAGGATGTCATAAAGCCCAGGCCACCTGCAGATCTCAGAATAATTGGAGTGCTAGATGGAAAGGAATATGTTGTACAAATTGTCCAATAAAATAAATTACTTATAAGGCATCTCAAAACATGCTAGAAAGTTAGGAATTATGATCAATATCACACTGTGAATAAGGTGCATGGTTTTAATGGTTTGGATAATTAATGAAGGGCACGGTTTGCCAAGAGTTGTGGAAGGTTATCAGTCACATGACGTTTTCAAAATTAAGATCTCATGTCTTTCTAAGAGCATGCTTTCTTTAGGCCACGAGTACTGAGATCAGTGAAGAAACAGCTAAATGAAATGCTAGGGATTTTACTCTGCAGGATGTCAAATTAGATTATCCGTCCTTTAAAGCTATAAATACATGAATTATTACACTTGTTTTACAAATGAGAAAACTGAGGCATAGACAATATCAAAGGGCTTTATAAATGTGAATGACTCAATAACATTCTGCTATTGTTTATTATCCATATTCCTGTTTTTAAATGACAGAACTGAGGCACATAGAAATGAAATGACTATCTAAAGTCACACCAGTCTCCTTCTTTAACCTGATAAATGGGTAAGTAGACATGCCATTTTGACATACTAATATATGTGTTAAGGTATTAATTTCCCACACATCTTGAATATATGGATCATTGGGGAGCAGTTTCTGTTGAAAACAGCAACAGACATATTTTTCTTACTTCAAACTTTTTTTCTTATTGTGAGACTTCTATTTAACTGGAAAAAGTTCTTGGTTTTCTCTAAGCTTGGCAAGAGCAAAGAATTAAAAGAATAGTAGTTTGGGTGGCAGAAAAGTGGGATCTGGGGCTGGAAGACACAGCGGTCAGAACTGAGAGAGTGGGATGTCATCCACATACGCTGGCCTACAGAATATCAATGGAAAATTCCTCTCGATCCATTCAGGGTGGACTATTTTTGGTGAAAAATTAATCAATGGTGTTTCAAGGTATTTAGGAGGGCAAAGAAGCAATGTCTTTCCTTTATGGCTACACTGCAGTGATCAGTGCCTCTGCAGGTGTGTAATTTAAAGAGGTGCTAGGAAAAAGATGAACATAAACAGGAAGGATATGGGGTATACGAAGGTTACTGTAGAGGTTGCAGCTGAATGACTGCAGGGCTGCATAATCCTGTACCAGGTAATGCTCATGTTTATTTGCCTGAATTTGAACTCTGTTTAGAGCTGGGATGCAAGGATCAGAGGCTGGGCAACACCACGCAGAACAAAACAACCTCCACAGGGAAGTTTTTGACAGAATCAGGCATGACAGTCCAGATCCCAGCCGTTGTGAATCACTGCATGAGCACATACATTGACAGAAACTTCATGCATTTCAACCATCCAGCCCAGCGCTGTAATACTGCTAAACACTGCAGCGCTTCCATCAGTCCCAGCAGAACTAAAGTCACCTCCTGCAACTCACTAACCACTGAGCCACTTGTTCTGTCTGGCCCAGAAATAATTAAAAAAGAAAGTTTTCTTAACGATATTGACCCCTGTCAGAAAGCAAAGTCTTCATTCATCTGTTTGCCTATCTACCGGCGCTAATAGTCAGGGTTATACCAAAAAGGAAAAGTGGCTGCCTTATCAACATTATTTTCCTTGTTCTTGATCTAGGTCATCAAGTAGATTAATATGTAGTTGCAAGCTGTTCATTCATTGTAGAGGAGCATGTACATAGCAGGAAACATCTCCCATGGCACTGATAAACTCTCAGAGGCTATAGGCCAAAGTGTTTATGCTCCAATGGAGACATTTGTGCCAAGTACCTTCTCCCAGTGATATAGTTATAAGCATTAAACTCGAAATGTAACTTTAAAAATCTATTACGGTCTATAGCTTTTATTATTTCCAAGATGGACAACTGTGTTGGTTATTATCAATATGTTGTGAAAGGAGCTTTGACGCCTGGGATTTGAGGCGGGGGGATGGGGAAGAGGCATGTGGGAACATTTAGACCAAATGTTAACAAAGTGATAAAGCATTACAAAAACGTTTGAGAAAAATGTTTCCTTTCTCCAGTCCCAGATTTCAGCATGCACCCAGCAAGAGCAGTGTGAGGTAACCTCTAACTGATAACATCTTAACACTTCCATGCCATGATCTCTTTCTGTAACTAGGATGGCTACTTTTCCAATCTCTCCTAAGATTTCTAGGATCTTCTTTCAGTATTCCTCTCCCAATTCATCCACTTTTTTTTTCCATACGGATGTCCCACAGCCAACAGGACGTACCGACTCACCCCAGCCATCATGATCTCTGAATCTACCTGATACGGAATTTTGCCTTTCTCCCTGTTTGCTCTGTACTCGTAACTTTGTCATCTCCTTCAAGAGCAAGTCTTTGCTGTGATACTGGGTTCAGCCTGAAATACAAAGCTCTTTCTTGGTTTGGAGGTTCTCCTCTCTGTTGCCAAGCTCAGATTTCTGCTGGGAGCATCTCACATGAGCTCAGATTCCCTCTTTCTTTCCTCAGATTTTCCCTCCTGGCTCCTGACCTGACACATGGCTGTAGCAGGTTAACTGCTCTGCCAGCCCAACCCAGGGACGAGGGCGATTCTGGCTGGTGGTTCCAGCCACTTACTGGCCACTTACTGGCTTCTTCCGCACAATGACAGGGGAGGGGAAGTAGAGATGGAAAATGCACAGTTGCAAAAATTCTTCTGCAGCCAACAGAAATAAAGAAATCATGTGCAGAAACAGCCCATAAATGGAAGATCACAAAGCCAAATCACCTTAGCAAAAGGAAAACATTTCCAGTGCATTGAGACACTGGAAGTCAAAATACACCTGGAAATCTCTCAAACTAAATTTGGTTTAATTGCTTTGGAGGACAGGGACACAAAATACATATTCCAATAAGAAGTTACCTTTCTGACCACAGAAAAATGTGGAATGTCAACAGCAGTGGGTGTTTCAGGCGGTTTACCTCTAAAATTGTTATTGCACCCGTTGTCATGTATTGCGCCACTTTAAATGTAGTGAGCTCTTTGATGTGAATTCTGGAGCAGCAGTACCCACATATGGCAATGAACAACTTGGGCTCAATGTTTTGGAGACATAACACAGAACCAAACCCCAAAAGGTTGTGATTTCTTGTCCTGAATGATTAGTTTTATAATTTTACAGGAAGAGCTGTAGCCCACTTCCCCTATGAAAGAAAACAGGCAGTCTCAAACCTGCATGTTTGGATTCGAACAACATTTACACACATGGCCCTGTTATTGTCCAGTGCTTACAAGGAAGTACATCTATGCTGTTAAATCCACTAGCATAACTTCATTTGGAATGGTGGTAAAAAATAGATCCAGTCAAGAAAACATTTGGTCTTTATACAGACCCAGTCAAGTGACATACTTGCGGCCATACAAAGGTTTCCCTCTATTAACAGATGTCATGACATTTTTACATTTTCTTATTTTGAAATTATGTCTAGTTTTAATCTTTTGAATGACATTTCTGATTCCTTCACCAACCGATACAATAAGAGAAAAGTAAGTATTTATGTAGGCTCAAGTGAAACAAACAAGTCAGAGTTAAACTTCAGAAAACCACCAAGAAAAGCAAATCCTACAAGCAAAAATAAAACACCAAGTATTAACCAAAAAATTTGTAGACTCCAGCAAAATTATTTTCTTACCTTGTTGTGACATTATGAAGAAAACAAAAATCAGAATGCAAGTTTTGATTAAAAAAATTGTCAGTCAACATGTAATTTTATATGGAGTGACATATACTGCTAAAAGGTACATTTTAACATTAAAGACCAAAGCTCCAATGATTAATATTACAGTGATGACAGGATGGGAGTGCCTTATTTTAATCCACTGTTTATCTCAACAGGGTAATTTATAGATCACTCGACATGTTTTAATAGCAGGCATGAAAAGGTACCCTCTAATATCCACTTGCTTGCAAGATCTGACATTTGGAGTTGCATGTTCAGAAAATATCAGCAACTGCATTTGTTGGACATACATACAAATAACTAGTCATCCTACACACAGTTTATAAAAAGTGATCTATTAATAACAAAACAGCTCCAGAGACATATGGTGTCTTAATATTCAGGTGGAATATCAAGTGTTTAAGTTAAAATAAGGGCAGGAGCACAAAGAGTGGTCAACGCATTGATTTGGCTGCCAAATATAGTTTTTACCATCATAAATCTCTGGCTGACAACTGCACAAAGGCTGCTTTACCTAAACCCTGCCAAGGAAGGGTGTTTGCTGCCGGATTGCCTGATAGTCACTATGACAACTGATGCCACAATTAGACAAGTACAATCCCACTTTCAAACAGGCACACAAGTCATTAATTCAGCATGACTTTTGTTGACAATATGTTATGAGGGAAATATTTAATACAATTCCAAGGCTGATATATTCTCCTGTTATCTATAGTAAAATAAATTGCAAGAACTGATGAAAACAACCATTTAATTAGTCCAAAGTGAGCTGGGGAAGCTACACTGTACATTTTGGTTTAATGAACTCACAGGTGCACAAAGCTCCTAGGAGTTGGAGTAGACAATTTGAAGAACATGCTAAGAAAGATGTTGCAGCTGGGGGGATAGCAAAAGAGAATAAGAATAAAATGGTTTGAAAAGTGAGCAAATAAATTGTGTCTCCAAGTCTCCAATTCTATGAGAACATCCATGAGGGTTTTTTTTTCCCTTGTGGGAGGGGAATCTCTCAAGGACCCAGCTAGCTGATCTGAGTGACTGCAGATGAGTAAGGCTTTATGGTGATCACCACTACAATGTCATTTTCCCACCAAGGAGAAGCAAAGTGACTTGTTTGCAGGACTGTTTTCTCACTTGATTTGTTCTTTGAGGCCACTGAGAAGTTCAGGAGGAAAGCAAAAGAGTCGTAGGAGGAGAAAAATGCAGAACAGAGAGTCTCAAATAACTGTGAGTGCTAAACTTAAAGAAAGGCCTTGAAGGAATCAGGGGACAAAGAGAAAGATCAGTAAAATATTGACTCACCCATTCACAGTAATGATAGGGAGAGTTCTGGGACCCCCTGCTACAGAAGCACCAGGAGGTGTCCTTGTGAATGACCCACACATTGCTGTAACGCTATTGCTATGGGGAGGGTGACACTAAGGCGAGAAGCATTAGACATCTGTGGGTATGGCTGGTAGGGGGAGGGCAAGTTGACTGTGGCTTGGGCAGGGGGATCTCTTAAGGTCATTCAGGCCTACAAGAAAAAACTACATGCGGATGCTGACACCGCATCTGAGTTGACAAAGTGGAAAAGTTTAGTTGCTGGAGCTGCTGAAGGCTGAGGGTGGTTAGAGCCTAAGCCAGATCCAACCCATTTCAGCCCCACCTGAGCCAAATTTGTGAGGCCTGTGCATTCCTCCCTGTCCAGATCCCAGTATGCTCAAAAGCCACATTCAGCACTGCTGGTGAGACAGGGCATGGAGAAGGACCAAAGTGTGCAGATAATATTAATGTAGGCAGTGTGAAGTATTACACCTTTTCGATCTGGACAACTTCCCAGGCGAGACACCCTTGCATCTCACTTCAGCTGCAGGAGCAGAACAAGGAGGCAGTGAGAGGCTGGTCTGACGCGGCAGCTCCTCTCACCACCCCTGCAGTAAGCGGGCACTTTCCAACCACTCCTCACCCGAATGGCCCCAGGCACTGTGGCCAGGAGGCGGACAACAAGGCCATTTTGCACAGGGCATCAATGCCCTTATTTCTGAAGTTGCTAAAAGAAAAAAAAATCTCTAGGGCAAGGTTTTCCTCTGGCATTGTCCTGGTTTTGGCTGGGATGGAGTTAATTTTCTTCCTAGTAGCTGGTGGAGTGCTGTGTTTTGGATTTAGGATGAGAGTAATGTTGATAACACACGGATGTTTTAGTTGTTGCTGAGCAGAGCTTACACTAAGTCAAGAGCTTTTCAGCTTCTACCTCCCAGCCCGCGAGGAGGCTGTGGGGCATAAGAAGCTGGGAGGGGACACCGGAGGGACAGCTGGCCCCAACTAGCCAAAGGGACATCCCGTCCGTACGGTGCCGAACAATAAAACTGGGAGGACCTGGCCACTGCTCGGGGACTGGCTGGGCATCAGTTAGTGGGTGAGCGATTGCATGTGCATAACTTATTTTGTATATTCTTCTACCATTATTATTTTTTTCCCTTCCTTTTCTGTCTTACTAAACTGTCTTTACCTCATCCCATGAGTTTTACCTTTTTTCTGATCCCACCGGGGCTGAGTGAGCGAATGTCTGTGTGATGTTGATCTGCCTAATGGGTTAAAGCATAACAGGCATCAATTAACTATTTCTCCAATTAATACTGCTGCTTACTATCTACCAACAGTAGCCTAGGCAAAGTGGTGGAAAGTTGTGCTTCTCTCTGTTGCAGCCATAAGTAGGCAGATGAGTCCTCAGTATTTTCGTGTCCTTGGACCTCAGATCTGAATACAAGGACATAGCCACCAAAAGTCAGGTTTTCTGGCTGAAGCCTGATCTAATCACTCAAGCAAATGGGCTTTGTACAACGACAACTTTTTCTCCATCCAGCCAAAGCTGAGATTTGTACCATAGCACGTGGTGTATGCACAGTGGGGATGCGCCTGGAGATGCAGCCGTGACTTGGCTGCCCCAGTTCTGCTCTGCTGCCTTCCAGATTCGTATGCAGGAATCACTGTCCCTCTCCAGTCTCAGTCAGTAGTTGCCACATACAGACAAGAAATGAAGGTTTTTTTCTGATCTTATTAACCTGAAAGCATAGGGCGTTCCACCCTAATAGAGGCGGTATCAAAGTCTACTTGACAGACAAATGTTACCTATGATCCCTTTAATAGACCAACTTATCAGTCAACAGAGAAATCTGTTCGCAGCCACTATGGAAGATGGGTGCAAGAGCCCCAGGACAGAGCCCTGTGGTACTGCTGAAGCTGAAATTATGAATAACTGGGGAAAAAAACCAAAGAAAGAAAAGTAAATCAGTAATCTGGTGCATGACACAGTCAAAATATCTTTCGACTTCGTTTCCCCTATACTGAAGCAGGATATCTGGATGCTTGCAGCTGCTTCTGTGGTTCACAAGATAAAGCAGGATCGCACTAGCATGTGTGTTATAAAGAAAACCAGAGAGAAACCACACGATAATAAACATTACTCATACTACTTTCTTCCCCATATTCCAATGCTTTTAAAAATTGGGCAAATACATACCACTCTCATTGAACACACACACGCACACACACGCTAGCATATAGAAGTTAAGGCATTTACTCAAGACCAACATGTGAAAGAGTGCAAGTCTGCCTCTCAGACCCTGCTGCTCACTTGCAAGAAATATTACATCCTCTGTCTAACCAAAGTATGGATTAGAGCCAGAATAACTGAGTCCGCTCGGTAACAAAAACCTGATATGTACAGTCACTTTAAGAACATGAGTGACATGTGTTTCACCAAAAATTGACGGTTGCATGGAAACTTCAACTTCCTTTCCACACAAAATTCCCCACATGCCATTCGCCTTCAGGGAAATTTAGTAAGGGCTTAGTCCAACTCCATTACAATTAATAAGGTTTCTGCCTACTTAGAATCAGCCCTAACCATTTTCTCTTTTTGCTTCCCTTGATCGCTACTCATGCTGAAGATTACAAATAATTCAACATCTATTGGTAGAAGAAACACATAAAGCTAAAACTATTGCACTAAAATAAATTTCCATGTTCTTATGCCTTGTGGCACTAATGGATGCCTGCCTGCAGGGTTTGTTTTGTCAGTTTTAATTTTAATTAAGAACTAACTGTGCAATGTGTCTATTTCCTTCACCCTATTTTTTTCCCCTGTATTTTTTTTCCCCTGTATTTTTTTCCCCACTGGATTGCATTTCACTTGCATCATGCCTCCTTCCTAAGTCTTCTGGAAGGGCTTTGCACACCAGGCCAGCTTAACAATAAAAATACCAGTTTTCCATCCTGACTCATGTTTGATTACATCATCCACTTGTAGATAAGTGTGAGTGTTGGTTAACATAATGACATTACCGTTCAACTTTAGCAAAGCAATTAAAGATGTGTTTAGTTTGAAGAATCTCAGTTGTTTTGTTTCCTGCAATTAGGCAGATTAACTTCAACAGGAGTAGTAAATACTAACAAAAATGCTTTGCTGAACTAGTCTTTCAGGAGGATATACAGACAACAGAGCTGCACACTTTTACTTTACAAATTCTGCATGATTTTGATGTATACAGTTATTAGTGGCTTCTATGCTTGTAACATAGAAAGGATGCTACATTATAGTGATAGACCTACATTTTCACTCCCCACCAACTTGCATTCAGAAAATGCAGGCTTAATTTGCATGAAAACTTTTTTTGTTTCAATTGGCAAATATTAAAAAATAAATCTACTGTGATTGAATCAATAAGGATGTCTGCCCAATACACTGTTAAGTGGCAATATCCACATTTTCTTTTCCATGGGTTAAGTTCACTGCTTTTTCAAATGAATGCATGATGGCATTGTTAGTGCCAAGCTCTTATGTAAGAATTATTAGATATTTAAACAACATTTGAAAGTCCACTGTACACTTAGAATAGATGGCTGTCAGGTCTTGTAAACACTAAAGCAAAGCTTAAACATTTATCTGATCTGAAAGCCATTTATTGAAACTGTATTTTGTGACTTTCAAATGGTACTGCTATTATATAAGAGGAAAGCTGGAACTAACACTGCAAAATCCTAATGATCCTCGCCTGCCTCGCAGGAGTCCAGTGGACTAGATCCAGAATTCATTGGAAGTGACAGGCGCCTGTCAATGCCAACATCAGTGGTCGCTGGGCAGGGAGGAGGGTAAATGACAGTGATACAGGAATTTCAAATGGATTAGTGGACCCAGACACAGCTTGATGAGGAAAGGAGTGATGAGTGACAAGAAAGTTCCCCCTGCTCCCCTGAGTGATGTCTCTATTACCTGTGTTTTAGGGTTGCAATATTATGATTTTGCTGGTGGGGCATTTCTGGAGAAATAACAAGTTGTTTTTCTCGATGCTGATTATTCGGTGGCTGTTTATGTCATTAAAGGCGAGAGAACTGAGCTGTAGCGTGATTTCACATAGCATCCCACTGTCTCAGGTGACCTCTTGGTCAACATCATTGTTTAAAGCTGTAAGATCTGTACTTTTAACATTTGGGTACTTGAGACTTCCTCAAGGCACAACAGCACTGTATATTCTAGTATTTACTGAAGGAATATATCAGTGTTGCTGTACAGCCACTCAACAAGCAGAGCTATTAAAAAATAATGTTCATGCTGTTTTTATTTTGGTCTATGAATAAATATACTCTGCAACTTCTTTCCAAAACAAATGTCTTATCTCGAAAGGCCTGCCATGTTATGTTGCATCTCTGCACATTAAAAGTTAAAAAATTATTTAGCCTGAATTGTTAAAATTTTCATTAATGGCAATTTATGTCACTCAAAGAAGCCTCCTTGGGAAGAACATGGCATACTTGTACAGACCTATTATGAGAGTTGTCAGAAACATTTGTCCTTATGAAATATAAATAGACAGTATGTTAGATGATTTAGTGAGGGATCTCTTATTTATTTAAAAACAAACATGGTTTTTTCATTTCTCCTTTCAGGAATCCAGGTCATGTAGCTTAGACAAGGAGGCTCTCAGGCTAGTGATAACACATCTGTAAATATTGCTTCAAACAGCTCACCCATCCCTCCAAACGCCCTGCATCCACGGGCTCCATCAGCCCAGCCACCCAGAGCCTGGGGCTGGGAGCTGCCCTGGGTCAGGAGGCAACACCTCCTTCTTCCCCCACTCTCCCAGGAAGACACACCGAGGACTTAGCGAGGGTCCACTGCATCCCCTCCCTCAGGATTCCTAAGGCACCCACTGCTGTCACACGGGAACACTGTTGGCCAGCGCACCCTCTTCCCAGGACTCCCAGTTCTTGCTGCCTCCCCGTATTGGGTGCATTTACCCCTGCAAAAAAATGGGTTGCGCTGACTTGCAATTAGACCTGGGTGGGTAAACAAGGGAAATCTCTTTGTTCTTACTGATGACAGCTTAACACATCTTTGCTCAGAGCTTCATAGGATGCACAACTTATTTTCTACAACTGCTGCAGTTTATAACCAGAATCCATTTCAGGTGGACATAAAAATCCAGCCCAATATTTACTTGCCACTGGATACAAATATTACCTAGTGAAGTCTGCACTAGTGTCAGAGAGGTGGATAAATCCTTCAACTTTGTTAAATGTGGAATAAAGGAGAGAATAACTTGAATTAAATTCCTGTCCCCACTTGAAATGATGTCTGGCTGTGCCTCTGTACCTGTGCCTGATTTTTGCATGAAAATATTCTCTTTGTCCCTATCTGGTGTTCTCCTTCAAAAAGAAATTGAGTTAAAAAAGAAGGCAATAATGTAAGATTTTTAAGCAAACAGTTCAATATTTCCTTTAAAATGTTCTCTGTATTCAAGAGCACTTTGATTTCTATCTTTTTTTTTTCCTCCAGGCTTTGAAACTGTACCTCTTTTAAAAAAAGACCATCCCCGATTTTAGTCTTTTGTTCCTTTATGAGCTTTGTCCCCGACTTTTAAATGTGGAGAGAGTTGAGAGGCATGTTGTGAGAGGAGAGAAAATAAAAAAGTAAAAAAAAAAAAAAAAAACTTGCAAACTGTGTTAAATACACCTTTTGTTCATTACGTTTAATATAACATTCGCTATGAGGATTGATATTGAATTATACATTAATTTCAATGCTAAATAACTCTTCCATTTAAAAAACCCTTAGTTTTCTTATAATGTACAGTAATTAAAAAGTGAACCAAAAGAGGCAGCAATAAATCAGGGTGCACAATGCGGTAAAAATATTATAATTAATATTTAACATACGTTTTGATTACTTTTAGAATAAGTTCAAGAAATATCAATTAGAATATATATTCAAACTTTTCTGCCTTTTCCCTATTATACTCTGGAAAGGGGCTATTTTTAATTCTGGATATTGCATACAAAATAATACATAGTCCCTAATTAAATATAAGGCTGCAATTCAATCGAGAGTTTCTGCTGATGTCATAAATAATAAGAGCACAGCTCGAGGTATCAATGAATGGCAGCCAAAGCCCGAGATTGAATTACAACTTCAGCATTCAGTCTGTGGATCTGTATTGTTATTTGTAATAGATGGAAAATGATTATTATTATTTTTTAAATACAGACAAAAAGAAGGAAATTTGAATTCAAAATCTGTGACTCGGTGGTAGAAGATTAGAAGTCTTGTGATTAGAGAACACGGCTTATTGGAAATTGAAATGTACAAACGTGCCAGGCAGCAATTCTGTAGTCGAGGCTATATTCTGCCTTTTTTTGTTGTTGTTTTTTGAAGCCTGTGGGCAAGAAAATTTTTCCACTGGCACAGTTTATACCTGCAAAATCAGCTGTGGGCATCGGTCTCAAGAGCTTTGCCTCTGCTCACCCAATTTTTGCTCAATGCCCATCGCTGAAGGTGCTCAGCTCTCACCCTGGCCTGGGGTCCCAGCAGGGAGCAGAAAACCCAGAGGCAGAAGATGCTGCCAGGGTGAAAATCGGTGACACCAGGTACCACACCCTGACCCCTCTAGTGGAAGGAACCTTTCACCCTGAAGTCTTTTACCCCCTGTGGGTGTTCCACATAAACCCCAATTATTTATCATTTCCATCCACAATGAATAAGGACTATACACTCATGTGGGCATTTTCCCCAAATAAATGACCCCTTAATAACCAGAAAGGTTTTTATTTATGTAACATATTGGATTTCAGTTATGTTATGGCAGTAGAAAGAAGGTAGTTAATCAATATGAAGGCTTGCTTTCAACAGATTGCACAGCACTCAGCATGACAAGATCCCCTTCTGCTACACCACAGGTCCCTCACTCGTATTTTAGGGCCATTTTTTCATGCTTAGCACATCCATCTAGCCATGAAGATGTACATGTCTCCATCTGACTTTGGCATGCAAAAAGTAAGCAATTTAAAGGTGCTAAAATGCCAGGAGTCCTGAGCGAGGAGTGATACACAGCTGTTAACGCCATAAGCCTAAACTTATTTGTATTTGTTACGGGTTCTAAATGAGTTTGGCACCTAGTTTCTCCCCAAACCCAAAGCATCACAAAGTCCCTTCTCATTACTCCCTCCTGTCCCCGCTTGGTTTGTGCAGCTGGTTGGGGCCGGTATTTCCCCCAGCCTAGGAAAAAATAATAGCAGTTCTGGCAAGGAGTCAGCTCTCCGCCCTGCACTGGTGCCCACATGGAGGTGGTGCAAGGTGCCCTTCTATCACTGGGTAGGCGTGTACTGAGGGTTAGATCCAACCTTTTGAGAAGCAAAGAAGTTGATGGCTTATAGTCAGTAAACCTGTGACTCCCTACATTTCGCTTGCTGCAGTCATTATACTCTCGGACACAGGCTGGCTATGCCAAAACACGCAGGTATTTCACGAGGAAGTAAGTGTACTGCTGTCTAAGAACAAGTATTATGTCTCATTTAGGTGAGCCAGAACGAAGAGCCAAGACACCCTCAACCCATACAACATAGCTTCTTGAAACACAGTGATTTCTCTTTGTACGATAGGGGTCTTCCCCCAATATTTAAAATATCCTATTGTTCTTAAACACATCGATTTTATTACCTTTCCCTAATAAGAGCTATTTCTTAAACAGTCTTACAGCATGCAATAATAACTGTCATGATAACCTGTTTATGCCTTCCAGGTGATTCTCCCAGATATTTGCAGTCAACTCCAAACAACCTGTAGAAACCTTGATGGGTCACCTTCACAACAGCTGAATAAGCATTTGGGTTTAATACTGCCTGTAACTGACCACATAGACATAGCCCCAGTTATTTTCCAAAGAGCTTTGCCCATGGTATGGAGAAACCTTGAAAGACCTTTTGAAAGTAGACATCAGCGCAGTGAAAACAAAGTACAAAATACTGAGATGATCCTTCCGAAACCAGAATACACCTCCATGCTTTTCATCAAGACCAACACATGCAAGATAATTTACTGCCAAAATAAGCCTGACATAAACACAGATACTTTAATATTGCTGATAAACAGGTATTTCAAATTGTAAAATATATGCTTACATTGGTATGGGTAGATGTTAGTCCCAGGGTGGCATTTAGAAAATGCAAACAGCTGTCTCTGTCCCCAGACAGACATAATACAGTAATAATAATCTTCCTCCATGATAAGCTGCTATAGGTGTCTTAGTTACCTCTCTCCTATGTCTCACTTGATTCTGAATTTATCAGGATTACTTTTTTTCTTTTTCATCTTTTCATTTTGGAGATTATTTCATTTGGGTTAAGGTGACTAAGTTCTAGGATCTGTTGCCTAATGCTTGAATCTGGAGTTTTCTAAGTTTTTTTGGCTGTGAAGGGAAATCTTTAACAGCCACAATCTCTCACCACCTCCTCCATCCATCAGTGATCTCCTGACATACCACTGCAGCAGTGCCAAGTCCCAGCTCTACCAGCTACAGCTTGAGGTTAACCCTACCTGCACTCGTCTTCAACCATCACATGGGAAGTTGTGCCTTCAGCCACTGCTGCTGACTTTGGTCCAGCCAGGGCTTCATCTGCAAAACACATCAGCAGGAAAGAAGTGTTAGATGGTAGATTCTATGGCTATTTCATCTCCAGATGAAAGCAGCACTTGGCAATCAAACTGCCAGGAGAAAAATCAAGCAAAATAACCCAAAGGACTGTCACCCACAAACAGCTGGTGCTGCTTTGGGGTGAAAGGCATCTGGGCTTGGAGGAGGAAGGACCTGGGGAAAGCAGCGCTTCTCTCTTTCCAAGGTGGATATGGGAGAAGGTACAGGAGGAGGTGCATCTGACGGGGTGTCAAGGAGAGCAGACTTATTCTGAGAGTAGAGAAACATGCACTAACCCAGTGGTGCAAATTCACAGAAGGGTTTGGAAATCTAAAGGAAAAACAGCCTGTCAGGTCCATGCTGAGCTCCTGGGATTATGATGAGTTTCTCTCTTACTATTGATTGTTGACACCAAAATACATCTGCTGCTTTATGCAACTGAGGCTTCCTATGAAATGCATATATAGGCTCAATGATTCTTATAATTACAGGCTGAAAAGAACTTTGCATATTCATGAGTATCACACCATTTGTCACAGCTGTAGACCTCCAGTAAGCAATGCCTGTGATTAGGGTTTTGTTCTTCCCAAGTATATATTTTTCTATGAACCCTTATTGGTTCTGAAAAGTTATGATCTTAACTCTCCGCTCTTGTCAAACACAATTTTCTTTCTTTTTACTGCCAGCAACATGAATGAATTCCTGCTTCAATAGCCAACAACAGGACTAGCCGGAACTGGAATTTGCATTGATGAGGCAGTATTTTATTTAACTAATGTAACAACCTACAAAAATCTATAGTGGGAGTGACAACAATTTCATTATCCCAAGTAAAGAGCTACCCATTCATTTTCGCCTCTGTGATTTAAGACTACTAACCTCTAGACCGTACTGCTCATAAACAAACAGGTTTTGTGGACCTTCTTAGGTTCACAAAAGAGGTCAAATGAAATAATAAAGACGTGGTATGCTACAGGATGTACTAACCATTAAGCAGCAGATTAAAGATTGAAAGTTTTTGAAAGCCAGACAGCCGTGTATGAAATCTAACCCACCCCATGGACATTTCAACATAAAATGGCACTAGAAGTGAGAAAAGTAGACTTTTTTTCCTTCTGAAGCTGTATTTTTCTAACACAGAAGACGGAGAAGTGTAATCAGTCATGGTCAAAATCCTGCCAGTGAGTATTACTTATTTAGCCTCATATTCCAGGTGACTCACAACTTGTCTACCTGCCAACATCTGAAAATAATAAGTTATAGTAAAGTTATTAACTAGAACTATGTGAACTTTGAAGTAGCTAAACCTAAATTAAATATAAACATACAAAACAGCCTGAGGCTAATTAATCTAATTTGGGCTCAATCACCTCACTCCCTTCTTGTTTGTTTGCAGTTGTTTTCCCCCTTTCCTCCTCATATGTGGTCTACAGAGAAGGACGCTCTAGAAGCTAGTCACAGGCAAAGATTACATCTTTCCGCTCCTTCGATCAGAAATACGTGGCCACTTTTCCAAGAAATCTCTCGGGACAAGGAGCTGGTTTGCAACAAGCCCCCCACACTCCTCGCTCCCTATCTGCTGCAGGGGGAGCTGGCCGAGGCAGATGTGCACCAGCTGAGAGCCCGGCTCCGGGAGGCCTCGTGCCCACGCAACATGTATGGCTGGAAGGGGAACCCCATCCTCCTCCTCCTCCCTGTCAGATATAAATTGCACGCTGGCGGCTTTGATGGCAACATGGTGCTCCCTCCAGGAGCATCCTCTGAAGCTGCTCAGAAAGCTGAGCCTGAAAGCAGCACCAAGGGAATCACCTCTCGCTCGGTTTTTTGAAACACGCTGAGCTCTTTTGCCACCGAGGAGGCTCTGCTGCCATCCTAGGTAGGCTGATAACGCGCCCAAAGATTACACAACGCTTCAATGTTTAGAGAGGTTACATCGCCCAGGCCATTTTTAGTATTTTAGAGGTTTGAAACTTAAAAAGTGTAGGGAAAAAAACTGTGCTAAAAATAAGCTCTTGATTAGGTGTGGGAAAAGTGAAGATTCGAGGAAATCTCAGGGCTGCAGCCCCAGCACGAGGTAACAATAGACTCAAAACACAAAAAAGTGTCAGAGCAGTTAGCTTGTAAAAAGAGGAAAACGCACAATAGCACAACAGTGAGTTCACCTATTATATAATTGGAGGTTATGTGTACATGTGCAGACAAGACGACAGAATAAAAAGCCTCCTCTAGGAAATCCAAAACTTGGCAGCTTTGGCCAGGTAAAGTATGAGGCGGGTAGTGTCTAACAACAAAAAGAAACAGTCTGTAACTAAGGTTTGCATCAAGCTATAGCTCTCCTTGCTAAACAGCAGCCAGTTTTACTGCTGCAAAACCCATAAAAACAAAGGGAGAATAAGTCTGGCACGAGAAATAAGGCACAGGGAAAGTAAGGCAGAAAAAGAGACACGGCATTAAATATACCAGGGCTGAGCTGAATGTCTGATTCCATACGAGGATAATCTGGAGAGCTACGCAAAAAGCCAGAGGATTTCATTCATGCCGAGTTTCCACATGGTCTGAAGTGCCTTTCGTAGGGGGCCAAAGGAAACCCAACCTGCCCGACAGGAGGGATGTGGGGAAGCCTCGGCGCCCCCAGCCTCCACCACCCCTGGGCTTTGCTTGGACACCTGAGAGGGCCTCCCCGTCTTCCTTGTCCCGCCCCCCCCCACTTCAGGAAGTTAGTGGGAGCTGTTAGCTTCATACATTTTGTTAACAGTACAAACAATCCTAGATCTGGGCTTGTTTATGGGGATTTTTCTGGCCCTCAGAGCCTCACTACATCCCAGACATTGGCCAGGTGATGTGAACAGTTCACACCACAATGCACAGTGATCCTAGAGCCCTTATGGTAACAGGATGAAACATTTCAATCAAAGTATGCCATACTTGTTTTTTTCACAGGGGAGATGGCTTTAGAAAGGTATTCTTGACCGTTTTGGTAGAAAGAGTCTCTGTGAGCTCTTCTCTTAACATCACCTGTCCGGTCAGTTCTACTCCAAAGGTGTCACCACTCTTTTCACACATCTTTGCTAACACATATTAAAAAAATAAAGTAGAAATGTTTTCTTTAACATGAGTTTAGTGGTTAATGTATTAGTAATCCTTTCCTTGTTGTCCCTTACTGCTACTGCTGCATGCCCCAAAGCTCCCCAGGGTCTAATGGAGCATTTCCACTGGATCCGCTTGGTTTAGCTGTTTGTGAGTGGGTGTAGAGCTAATGAAGAACAGCAAGAGCAACTGAGGTAAAAAAAACAAAGGGTGCAGAAGGGAGGGAGGTAGACCAGTTCCTTGTGATGCTTGTGGACAGACCAGATGCCCATTTTGGTGTGATCTCTGAATGTGAGCAGGATTGTGTTATTGCCTGGTTTCCAGGGTGGTGCTTTCTGCAAACACTCTATCTGTTGAGGTAGCAGTCCTACCATCACTGAAATGCAGATTATTTCTGTGGTAAAAAACAAATCCCTTGTAACATGCAAACAGGAATGTTGCATAGTGGTTGAAAAAGGGAGCAATGAACATCTACACCACAGAAACAGTGACGGAGGGCAGGTGCTGTCTCTTTGCTGTACTACCAGACATTTACAAGACTGAATGCACAACAGCCTTCTGCTGTGAGGATGTCTTCCCTTCAACTAACGTGGAACAAGCCAGTTTGAGTAATGACAGCACAGAGCTCTGCATGGGCTCATTTACTGTGCCTGCTTTGGGTAACAGGTATAACCACTCCCTGACTCTGAGGAATTGCATTACCAAGAGTAGTCACAACTTTCTGCAGGATAAGTCAACAGCAAGTGAAGTTCTTAGATACATTTGCAAAACCCTGGTGGACTTGGACATCTCCTGAAGTGCCTATTGCAGACATTTAGCAACTACAACTGAAATTCCAGGAGGTACCTGATTTATTGCTGACCCTGTGCACGCTCATTTCCAACACGTTCTGCATATATGCCTGTTAGCCATAGCAAAACTACAACCAAACCCATCAACTAACTTGTTTTCCTTTTCCATATCCACCATATCGGTTACATCTCTCTGTCCAAATGTGTTGTCTTTCTAGACTAGAAGCTTTTTGGGAGCACTTCTTAGCTGTTCATCACTTAACATATGAAAAACATACTAAAAATGCACTAATAAAAAACCAAACCAACCATCAGTGTTGATTTTTATTTCACATATTTAATACTGTTCTCTCATCTGCAGGAGTTCCCAAGTCATTCAATAACTATTGCTGTGTTACTGTGATTTTGACCCTGATGCGGCAAGCAAGTTGATGGGGAACTGGTCAGCCACTGTGCAGCTACCCCATCACCCTCGTTGCACAAGCAGGTTGCATTTTGAGATGTTACTAGATCATTTTTTATGTTCCTTTTGATCAAATAGAGTATTAATCCTCAGATTATTAATGTATAGAGACAAATGTTTTGTCTCTCATTGTTAATATTATCAAGATAAAAAGGTACTTGAAAGCTAATAACTTCTTTCCTTTTTAAAACATGTAATACAGTAAATACCTTGCAAATGATGATGTATGTGCTCATAATTGACTCATTAGGTATTTGCCCAAACAAAAGACACAGGGTCATTAACAACATGCTTTAAATAGTCAATGTTTTGTGGAATGTGGGCAGCATTTTAGTATATAAATGATCCCAAAACTTTCCTCACTTCCCTGTGTCTGAGTCTCGAGTTCTTGATGCACCAGCTGACTTATAAGCTGAGGGGCTGGGTTTGCGGGTTCTCGTTGTTTGGGTTTTTTTTAACCAAACTATATGACACTGATAAAGGAAAGCACTCTGAACAAATTCCAGAACAGCTGTTCCTACCAGGTTTCTTTTCTTTTAATTCCCCAGCTGCATAGGAAATTCATTGCATTATTTCGGGTCTTTCCTTTTAGTGGAAGGCTTTGTAGCCACTGCTGTTGAGATAGACCCTCAGGAGTGCATGGGAAAGGTTGCAAAGAAAAAGGTAAGAAAAAAATGGAAGCACTTCTTTGAAAGATACATTCAAACCAGCATGACAAGCAAGCTCAGACCAAATCCTAAGCAGGATTTCTCTGTAAACTTTTTGCACCACCAGCTTGAAACCAAACTGAAATTTGGCCATATTTAAAATCACAGACCCAAAGATGGTGATTTAGACATATTCTGTAATGTTTACCGTTTCAGACCAGCTCCTACAGATACATAAATACTTTACTGGTGTGAACAGTCCCACTGGGGACTATTTGCATGCATAAAGCTAAGCACACATAGCACTGTTTGCAGAAAAAGTATATGATTGACAAAATACTTATGACCCTAAAAATGCATGAACGTACCAAAGGGCATTAACAGAGAGCAGACCAGCAGCCAGGCAGCTAACTTGTTTAGCTTTTATAAATATGATTAATCACGTATTCTCATTTTTAATTGCCTAAATATGTTTGTAAATCTGTCCATTAATAACTGAAGTTTAAGCTTCAGGGCCATATTCTCAAGAACAACTTCCTTTACATCTCTCCGCAAAGATACTACTGTTTTCAGGAGAGTTATTAAAGTCCTGGCAGGTGCAGAATACAAATATGTACCGGTGAGGGGTAGAAGTCTTTTCATTCCTATTCATGAACTGTGTATTATTTATACAATGTTTGTGGGCTCAGCAAAGCAGAGGATATTTTTTAAATAAATGTTTATGTTCAAATAACTTTGCTAGTCTTATCTAATCTACCTTCATCATCTTAAGCACTGTAGGTGATTTTAAAAGTTTGCAAAACATTCTCCCATCTCCTTTTATACATCGGGTTTGGCAAAAACCAGTGATTTGAATATTTAGCAATTTTAACACAAAAAAAATTATCATGATACCATCAAGCATCTTATATCTTTTACAGAACAGTGTTTGTAATCTATTGGTGGGAGGATTTTCCCCTCCCTTCGCTCCTACTGAACCCCTGACTCATTCACCTCTGCACTGTCTGTAACAGACTCGTCCACTCCAGCGCTGCAGAGGGCAGGTAAATGTCAGGCTCTTCATTTTCCAGATGGAGAGATGGGTGGCACAGACTAAGGCTCTGTCCTCGGAAATGTTCACTCACTTAAGGCCCCCAGGGACTGCTGAGGGTTAAAGTCCTAAATACCTGCGAAGATCTAAGCCTGCTCAACCTCCTTACCACAAAAAGAAATGGCATGGCACTTTGGGGCTTGACTTCCCGGCTGAACCCTCACCACTGGAGCATCCCTTCTCTCCTGAATCAAGTTAAGAGTCACTGTCCTATGAAGAAAACCTATTTCTAATCCTTACTAGTTAATATTGGTCCTATAGCAGCAAAGGCTTCTGTCCCTTCCAGAAAACTCTTGTAAACTTTAGCAACATAACATAGGATGTTTTCATTAAGTTTTATCCAAGTTCAGTTTTTCTTTAACATTGTTAATGTTCTTGGCCCCACTAATCCCTGCTGGTTGCAATGAGCTCTGCAGATCTGCAGTGTGTTGGCCACACGCACACGCTCAGGGCACTTTGGCAAAACATACGGGGAAAGCTTTCTGCCTGCGGATGCGAAATGTGCTGCCAACACTGAGCTTTTACCAGCTGAGTTTGCTATAGCCCCTTCCAGGGAAAAAGGGCACTCTGGTGAAATACAGTCACATTGCCATGCTACAACCACGCTTACGCTGTCACTGAGCGCCCTTCAGATCACATCATACTCCCAGGTGACACAATGGTGTGGTTTGGTCTGCCATGCTGGCATGACCACTGCATGGAAGTGACACCAAACACTGTGACAGCCACCAGGAGAAAAAGCCGCACCAACAATTGGGAACTGTTTGCCTTGTTTTCTTTAAATATCTACAATTTTTTTATTCATTGGCGTTTGAAAAGAATGACCCAGTACAAAGTCAGGTGTAGGCTGGGAAGAGAGGTAGGTGGAAGGGAAGAGCTTGACCCTGTTTTGTAAAGGGAGGTTACACCTATTTGGATGTCAAGTCATATGAGAAGTTTCACTTGACATTATCTGATGTGGTCAAAATACTCAACCCTACCAGTTGGGGTTTATAATAGAAATGCCCACTCAACCTTAACTCCAGCAGCCACAATTGTAGCAATGTAATACATGATCACTGGACCTACTCAAGCTGCATTTTGATGATTTGGCTTACTCTTAACATGCAATCTTTAGCGACTGCCAAGCATCAGGGCTCTCCTGATCGCTAAAATGTTTTGTCTGAGCATGGCTCAGACTTGCTCATCTCATGAATGCTGTCTTGAGGGCTACTTGAAAAAAAAAAAAGGCCCTTTTTATTTAAAGTGACAATACACAGGAAAATGAATATATAGCTTATGAATAGCTACAGTGATTGTAGTGTTCTTTTACTTACTGATTGCACACATGAAAATTACTCTCTTTGCAGGAAGCCTTCGCTACGCCTTTCAGACCCTCCGAACTCTGCACCCGTGCTTCCCAGCTACAGAGAAAAAAGTTCAATGACTCGATACTCATTGTGCGTTGGAAGGGGGATGTGGAAGGAGTGAAACAGGCCTCTATATTCTTTGGAAGCTGGCCAGGGATGAGGCCATTGGATCTATATTTAGGAGGGGTTTCACTTAATAGGGCTTGCAGCTGTGCATAGGTTGGGGTGTGAATTCCATCTCTCCCGGCATACAAAACCAAATCTTTATTAAAGAAGCAGTGACTCTGAGCTGTTCTGAAGTACCCTATCATTTTCACTATGCTGTTCATCTGTTAAGGCATTTATATGACACATAGAGGAAATAAAAGCCATCAATAAATCCTGTGTTTTGAGTATACTGATACAATGACCAATAGCATTAATAACCTGAAACAATGTGAACAGAAACAATACTTTGTACCAATATAGTTTTTCACAAATGAATGTTCAAAAGTATCAATCCCCTAACCACTAGTGTCAGAGCTGGAAATATTATTACCTCCGTTTTATATGTAGGAAAAGTTGGAGCACAGAAAAGCTTTGTGATTACCCAGAGTCATACACAGCCATGCCGTATCCTTATATTCAGAACACTGCATATCAAGTGTAATGCCAGGGCAATATCGGTTGCTATATATTTCTGCATGGCTCAGTTCAGCGGGATCCTGAGCACTGATGCTCTCCAAAGCTTTCCCTAGCAGTCCAGACAGAAAATAACACCAAAAAGTGACTTTCTCCCAGGTTGGTCCCAGCAAAACTCAGTCCTGGAGTAAAACCAGGCAAGTCCCTAATGTTACACTAAATGAAAACTCAGGAGGAGAGGACGTGCCCAAATGGATGGATCTTATGGATTTTCAGTTTAAAGAAGGCTTCAGATTTTTTTTTTCCTTTTCCTGAGGGGTTGCTTTTTACTCCATATTTGTGCAAATCCACAGCTAAAAGTAAGAACTTGTGCTCCATCTTTCATTGAGATTTTTCTCTAAATCTTTACATATGGGCCCATTCTTGCAAAACATTTCTGCAAAACAATTCTCAGACGTGACCTTTTCTGCTAAGCCACAAAAACACAACCATGCCTTGCGGTGCTCAGCACCCTGTGTCCTCTTTCTTCAGCATCCTTTTTCTTGGCCTGGATGAACACGCTTTTACTCATTTGTGATTCTGCCACAGAGATCATTTCTCTAACACAAAATTTAATCACTTCTCTCTTTGCATCTTTCTTATGATTGCTCCTTATCTTCCAAACTAAAAATAAGTTGTTTGTGTTCTCTAAAGCCCTTTACAGCCTTAGCTTCTCTTTCCCATTGTTTCTAGTTTGTCATTCAAATGTACCAAATGCTCTTAGTTAGACCACGATGCATCCTCCTTTGCTGTAGTTAAATTTTCCAACATGCATATTTCTGCTTTTCCCCAGTCTATCCCCACAGGGAGAGAAGCTTCTCATAAATACCTAAAGAGCAACCTCCTCCACTCAGTTATTTGTTATTCCTCTTCACCAGCTCGGCAGTGACAACAGGTCCAAATGAAATCTTTTTTCTCCTCCTGTGTTTGTGGTCTAATAATGGCCGTATGTTTGACCATGACTCATTGGATACCTATGTATTCTCCCTGGCAACGAGCAGAATTGCTCCATTTTTGAGACCAGACAAGACTGGGTTTACCAAGGACAACATAGAAACAGACCAGACTTTATCCTTCTTAAAACACTTTGCTGCTCTAACTAAAAACAAGGATTGTAAGCACTTTGGGACAAAGACCATCATTCTGTTTGGCATTTCATAACACCAAGCACAGGAGAGTCCTGGCCCTTGCCTAGGACTCCTAGCAATAGAAATAAAATAAAAGAAAATAAAAAAATCAGCTGTTTGAGTGGAGCCTGTGTAATAAATCTCTGTCTTTATGTGTACAACTGGAGAAATAGCAACATGCCCCCATACGTACCTATTAGACAAGCACACAGTAATGCAAAGTCACATACACACAATGATCACCATTAAATGCTTCTCAATTCTCGACTTGCAAAGATGGTTCTATACAGAAATGAAAGTGATGCAGAAATAAAACTACAGTTATTCAAAACCCACCTCTCACAATATCACCTAACTTAAGTTGTTCAAATTACCTTGCTGTAACTGATTTTTCTTTTTAATTGGCTAAAATATCTATTGTAATATTTAGCTATGAACAAAGTGCAGAAATGAAGGGCTTTGAATTGTTTCAAATTAATGGCTATAAAGTATGACTTAAATGCTTTTATTCAAAACTAATTATTTGAGAGCAGGTATTCTTATACTTCTTTAACAGCAGGATGCAACATTTTTAGCATTATGAAAAAGAAGCTTTTGCCATGTAAACTCATGGGGTGAAATCTCATCCTTGATCTTCAAAGTGTGACAAAGAGCTATTGATTGGGAGCATATTGTCATTTAAATTACAATTAGGGATGGGTGAAAGGTGGTTATTCAACAATTCAAATCTTTTAAAAAAATGCTGTCAAGGGCAACTTAACCTTAACCTAAACACACACTTTTAAAAACTTCTGAGAGTTTCAAGTGTTTCACATAGCAATATGATGTGTTTAAAGCAACAAATCTGTGAATTTCAAGAGTAACATATAGTGCATTTTATGAATGCTGTAATTAAAAAAGCCCTTGTGGAATGCTTTCATTCCCCATTACCATGAAGCACACATTTGCTCCAAAACTGAGGGAGGGAGGTGGAAGGGGAGGTCTTTGCAATTTTTAATCAAATTGTATCGCTCAGTTCATCTTGCTAGAAGAGCTAATAACATGATTTAAAACCCAGATCCAATTTCTACTATAATCAATGCAAGTCTCGTTCTCAGAGGAATTTGGTTTTGATCTCAAGAGCCAAGCGAAGAGCAGCACTAGACTGGGTCTCAGGAAAGCCCACGCAGTTCGCAATAGCTGCTGACCAACTGGCAACCTCCAGCACGCTGCCATTTCTGTCCTCCACCACCTCTCCCCACTTCACTGAGACCCCAGAACCCCAGCCCAAAGCCTATATGGACCACAAGACCCCCTCAAGGCACCTGCAGTCATAGGAAATGTTGGTCACTACTGAAGCTGCCCAAGAGAAGAACACGTGGTCTATTCTGAAATACGCGACTGGGTGAGATTTTACCCAAAAAGCTATCCACCTCGCCTGTACACCACAGGCCCTGGAGTAGAACCTGCTACTCAGCAATGTTTTGGGCCCTTGGTGGGGTCGAGGTCCATGGTCAACCTTCCATCACGACCCAAGCACGAGGCACAGCGACGGCACCAGCACTGTGCCGGCTTGCGGCACGCTGGCAGGGCGAGGAAGGGCTCTGCCAGTTTCTGATGGGCTTTTCTTCAATCTCATTAGTCAGTTTGAGTTCAAGCAGCTCTCCCCTTTCAGGGAGG
The DNA here is from genome assembly GCF_023634085.1 of Falco cherrug. Classification (NCBI taxonomy): domain Eukaryota; kingdom Metazoa; phylum Chordata; class Aves; order Falconiformes; family Falconidae; genus Falco; species Falco cherrug. Next base: position 18,994,891 of record NC_073700.1, on the reverse strand, counting down.
ATTATACTGCCCTGCCAAGTTAGGAAGAGCATTCCTAGCCCTGCAGGACAAACAGTTTCCCAGACCAGTGTTTATTTTCTTGGATGGCATATGTAGCCCATTGTGTGATTAGGTAGCACAGCGGGGTTTGGAAAGTGGTATTTCCCAGGGTGCTCTGGGCCCTGGACGATCGCCAGCATCAGGATCAGGGAGGAATGTTTTCTCTCACTGTACACTGGTGAATGTGGCAGAGTTCGAAAGAGGTTTTGACTTTCCCCTTTAGCGCTTGGGAGTTGAGGATTCCTTATTGCCACATATACAGCGGGAACCTTTTCCTCGCCAATTTATTACACGTTTGGGTCCTACTCCAAAAGTGCACTGAAACCTGTTGATCCTGTTACCTTCAAGCAACTTTACATCAGATTCTCTACAGGCTTTTCTTCCGCGGTATGCCAGCACTCAGAAGTCTCCACCAGCTTGTCTCAGTCCTTGGGCACGGCATGATGTGCGGCACATGGGCAAGGATCGTAGCTAAGGTCAAGCTTCCCGTATTTTGAACTTGCTGGCACAGACTAGCTGCGAGAGAAGGAGGAATTATTTTGAACAAAAACCCTACTGATCTGTTTTGGGAGTGGTGATAATCAGAACAGCCTATTTAACTTTTGACCACAGCGTAAGGGAGAAGAGTCAGCAAGGTTTTAGGAGGGAGAGCCTTTATATGTTTCTTTCTTCTTATCTGTTTTCACACTACTAAACAACAGAAAGGAAATTTTGATTAAAATAGCATAATTATGACTATTGAAGCTATTCAGTTGTCCAATGCATGGTAGGTACAGTCTACATTTCTAGGTTTCTAAACAACCGTGACAAGTAGTGTCAGCTACAGAAAAAAACATTGTATAGATCTTGTTCTTAAGTTTAATAAGATCTCTTTCAAACACTGCTAAACTAAAATCTCTCACTGAAATAACCCTGCTTTATTGAGAATAGTGACACATAGCAACAAGACTTGCATGGCTGGCAGTGTGAACCCCACTCAGCTGGCTTTTGGTGACAGAGGGGCAGAGCGTGCATTTGCCACTATTAAACTTTGTTTCTCCAGTTGCATTTTCCTACATGAGAAGATGAAATGGGGAAACTTGCCCTCCTTACTGATGGCAGCAATTCTGCCCATGCTAGTGGGACTATTTGTCATTGGGAAAATCACATTGTTTTTCTGTGCCTACCACTCTCCTCTCCCATGTTGCTGTTTATTGACAGAGTTCAGTATGTATATAAGTATAGAAAAGGCAGTAGGGCTGAGGTCTTGGCTGGCTGGGGTCAAAGTTCCAAAGACGAGAAGTAGCTTCATCTCACTCACCAGCTGTGAGTGGTGGTGGGGAAAAAAAAAAGAAAGAAAGAAAAAAAAAAAAAAAGAGTGGTGCACGCAAGTATTGCATCCATTTGTTAACACAAAGAAATCAAATATAACCAGTCTCTGTAACTTTTTAAACACATAACAAAGACCAGGAAAGGAAGTGTAAGTAGCAACTGGGTATCCATCACAAAATTCACAAGTCACTGAGATACTGGGAAAAGTACCAAAAGAATATTGTTTGTCACTGCAAATAGGCAATTTACATTATCATTGCTTTAAAGCTCCCAGAACACATAGTATCTATTGTATAGGAAATTACTGACGGCTCTTATCAAGGTTAACTCCTATTTTGTTAACCTGGCACTTTGCAGGGTAACAGGCAAATATAGAGGCAGAACAGTTTTTTGATAAAACGCATGCAAATCCAATTTCTAACTGTTCGGAGGACGCGGCAGGCAGCGGTAAGGGGGATGCGAGAGGCGTTAGTGCCGCCTTGTGGGAGCTTCAAACTCCGACCCAGACCCTGTTTACTCAAGCTAACGGCTCGTTTACAAAAAACCTCCCCAATGCAGGGCTCTTGCATAACATTTCTACAAAGCAATTCTGCAGATAATAAATAAAAGAAAGGCAAAGGCAAGCTGGATTTAATGCCGGATGTAATCCTTACTTAAGGCAGGGTGGTACGCTAATTCTCACAACTACGAGAACCAGATTTTTTTCCAGCCATGCAGTTTCAGTGGTCTCTTGTATTTTCTCAGGAAATCGTGTTTCCGGTTGCTATCACAAAAAAAAAAAAAAAATTAAAATAAAAATTAAAATCATCAACAAGAAAAACAGTAGGCAAAATTCAGTAGCTTCGTTCCCCGTCAGCGCTGTGCGCTCCTGCTTTGTCCTAGGGCGTTGTGCATGCTTAACCTGAGCAGGTTTTCATGTCAGCTCTCCAATCTTCCCTAGTCTGGGTTAGTTTAGCAGTTGTCTCTCTCGGTATACTTTTTTCTTCTGAGCCAGCTACAATTGGAATGGGCAGATGAATATGAACTTGCTTTTAAGAAATAGCCTTCATCCTAACGAAAAAAAACCCCAGAAAATATGTGTGTGTGTATGGGGTTTCAGTCTCTGAAAAGTTTTGGTTTCAGACGAGGGTTTTTTTACCATTATCCTATTTGATCTTCAGTTTACCTGAAGTTCTTTTCTCGATTCAATAGACACAAGTTGTATGACTGTTTTATACCCATTACTAAAAAGGAAATAGCTTGCAAGACATTTGCCTTCGATGGGGCTTGAATCTCTCTCATCTAGCTCATTTCTAAGGGGTATCTTTTGGCTAGATGAGTTGGGCTACAACAGGAAAATGAAGGTTTTATAGCCCCCAAGAGCTTTGATTCTTGTTCATAAATATGGCAGCAGCAACATTTAACATTTTCAATCAGTCATTTTCTTGGGAGCTAGGGAAGTGTTTATATATATATTCTCAGCCACTGCTGGTTCATTCAAGATTTTTCACAACGTGTATTATTCTCATGGGATAAGTAGCTGAATAAGTGGCCACAAGGCTTCTGAATTATCACCCCCATGCACAATACATTTTGTTTAAGTTATAACCACATAATTTAAACTGCTTACTTAAATTATAAAATATTCCCAACCCCAAACCCCATACATTTGCATTAAGTAACATTAATGCAGGACTGGCTTACGCATTCCAAGTTTTTGTGGTTTCCCAATTAGTTCTCCAGTAATAGTATCGCATTATCATAATTTTAAGGTGCTACAAATATGATATTCAAATTAGAGATCAAATTCCCTATATTATATGCCTCTTCCTCGAGGGCTTACCAACCAAACACAGAGTCAGCAAAGACAGAGATGTGCTAAAAATGTTTGCTTTTCATATTTGGTCCCTAGTTTCATAGCAGTAAACTGTGACTCTAAGAAATGCAGGTTATGAATAGCCCTTAGATGAACACTTCACAAGGTTATTCCTGAAGAGCAGGGGAACCTCTAGAAGCAATCTTTAATTACCAGAAGTTCTCAAGTGGTAAATTTTCAATAATTTCACTAATGTCGGCGTATACAACTGAGATTTGCTCAAATTCATTACTGGCTTACATACGATACCGATTACCCGTGCAAACTAACCCCCAGTGCAAAGCCTAAGTCAATGGAAACTGTGGAGTTTCATTTACTTTCAGACTGGAAATGAGATGCTGTGACACAGAGCCATACAAGTAAGCCTTCTTCACCTCAAGATTGGAGAATATTACTGAAACTTTCATCAAATGGAATAATGATTTCCATCTGTAACCTAATTCATCTAGTGCCTCTCCAAGTTCCTGGTAACTTGCTTTCAAGACACAGAATACTGTAAATGTTTGGATATTTTGGCTGCCCAAACTTTAAAAGAAAGAGAAAAGAGCTTGAATTACCATGTCAGCCCCAAATAGGATAGGTTGGGGTTTTCGAAAGATACGTAGCAAATCACTGAAATGAAATAGAATACTGCTGTATGCTAGAAAAATATACATATATTGGGTGATTAAAAACTCGAATGAAGAATCAAGCTGCACTCACAGCAGAGGTCATCTCAAAATGCCTCCAGTCATGCTCCAACATGTATGTGCTGCACAGGTGAAAAAGGAAAATGATATAATCCTTTCTGCAGAACCAGCACCCATCTCTGCAGTGAGATTTCTTGTACACAGAGGCAGTCAGCTCAAAATTCTAAGTAGCAACGTATCCAAACACCAAACTTCTTCCTCTGGACATTCCTCCCTTGCACCAAATTATTAAGTAACAAGTACCAGCCTCATCTGACAATCTTTAATCAAACTTAGCATTGGTTTAAAGATGGATTATGTATACAGGACATCAAAGAATGTCAGGGAATGAAAATTAACAATGACATTATTTTCTTGCAGTGGGTTTGAGAATAAGTTGTATTTAGAGAATATTTATGACTCTTATATAGCCACCTATTTTGCTCACACCTCAAAATAGCCCAGAAATATGAATGGATCAATATTAAAGATTATAAGAATGATTATGTGCTTTAATAAAACCACAGGAAACTAAATCTTCTAGATTTTTAGAAGGGCATCCAAATAAAGTGTTTTGCGTCCATAATCTAAAGTTAAAAAACATGGTGAAGTCTATAATAAAGTCAAGAGGAAAATGTAGGCAAAATTTCACATTGAAACTATTCCATTAAGCTCAGTTCCAGAAATGTATTTTTACTCTTATTTTTTTTCCTCAGATACACACATAATCTACAAACAGCCTAATGTTTCCCTATATATATATCTTCAGAATAACTGAAGAAAAATATCCATGCAAAATTAAAAGAAATGATAATGATACTTTAGAGGAAATTCCTTTTCTCTCCCTTAGAAGATTCAGCCCAACAGACTATGGAATTCAGGATCATACAGGCTCCTGCAGCTCCCCAAAGCATTAACAGCATCAGCCTCAAACCGTCTGGCACAAACACACAGCATTTTTAAGATGGCACAGTTTAAGGGGGGAAACAACTTTGCAAAAGTGCTGGTCTCTGAGAAAAACGCCATGGTTTCCCAGTGATATCTGAGTTTACAAGTTGTCAAAATACAGGTTCTACTACAAAATGATCTTTTCGATGGTTTGCCTGCCAAGTTCCCGCAAGTAGGTTTGAACTGGTCATTTCAAGACAGTCACGATAGACTTTGCCCCTGCAGACTCTCAAACACGTTTTTTTTAATTCAGTAGGCATACAGAGAAAAAAGAAAGCTTTTTTTTCCCCCTGACCTCTTGCTCCTTTTGCTTTTTATTATGTATTAATATTATCATTAAATACCAATCATTCCGGTTAACCTGTACATTGCGGGAAGCTAACCTGTATTTGAAACGTCAGTCAACAAATGGCATGGCTGATGCCACAAACCCATTACAGATAACTCATTACAAAGCTCCCTCCTTTCTTTGCTCTTAGGTGATGCGTTTCTACAAACCCCACCCAGGCTACCAGGTCCGTGTGGATCCACCACACCTTTCACCTTCTCAACGGAAACAGCGGCTGCATGAGAAGCGGGATCAGCAGCCCCAGGCGCTGCCAGCAGAAGCCCAGCACCGACGGGGACCATGAACCCCGCCTCTGCTACCAGTTAAGCAGGATGCCGGCTACATGCATCACCCTCTTCCCTGTCTGCACCAGGACCAGAGATGACTCCTGCGGGAAACTCAGCAGCTGAAGGACCAGGTGCTCACTGCTCGGATAATTATTTTGTAGCTGTCACAACTGGCTGTTAACACTTCTCTCCTGGCCTTCCAGCCCTGTGTACAGTTGACTGCACTGTTTTATTCTCTTAGATGTAATTTTTTTTTCTTCCAGTTGATTCCTGGTGCATGGTTCTCCATGGTGGGAAATACCAGTTCTTGGAGGGCTGTATATACAATGCTCTTTTAAGATTCAGAAAGCCTCCCCTGATGGCTGCATGATATTTGAAGATTGTATGAAAACACATATAAGATGAAAACCAGCATGCACCTTTTTTTTACATTCAGTTTATCTCAAGGTCAGGGAGATTTTGCAGGTGATTCTCTTATGGAGAATCTTTTCATCAGCTCACATGCCTAAACAGGGGACCTAAAACATTCGGCCCCACAATGTCCCATTCTATTCCCTGTGCAATCAGTAGCACTGCTAATATCAAGGCAATCACTTGTGTATTTAATATTGAACTCAGGGTTAATTTTTTGTCAGGTAGCAGACTGAAATGACATGGTAGTTATTAGCCAGCTCCAAGAGTGAGTTATGGATGTGAAAAACAAAAACAAAAAATCAGATAGAAAAAGAAGATTCGGAAAACTAATGATTCTGAACAAAATTAATAACAGCCAACCCACAAAATACAGAATATTTGCTTTGCTGTTTTTCCAGCATTTTCCACACAGACTTGCATGAATAAGTCAAACTGACAGCTGCAAGTTGTCAGCCGGAAGGAGATCATCGACTTTTGATAGATCCTCTGTAATCAACAGGTTTAGGGTTGGGTTTTTTTTTAAACATGAAGAAATATTGGCTCCAGTTGCTTTTCAGTATAACTCAAGCATCTTTCAGTTTGGTCGTATAAGAAGGTTTAGCAAATTCAACGCTCAGGCAGTGACGGTTTTCTGCAATGCCCCAACATAATGTCATTAAGTGCTCAACAATGACTTTAAATAAGTAGCTTTTGGAAGTTATATGTCTTTGAAGTTTCATTAATTAGTCATATCATCGGGAATGTATGGCTAAAGTAAATTACAGTGTTTAAAATACCTACTCTTTCAATGTGAAAAATGAAAGGATCCAGCTACCTTGTCTTTATACTAATGAAGATATTATTAATTGGTTTAGCAAAAACATAGATCTAACCATAATGTGCAACAGTTATTAAAGATAATTAACTACAGATCATTGGTTTGAAACATCTAGTCCAAAATGATTTCTGAAGGGCACATTATTCTATGAGATAAAATAATTAAATTTCTAACAGCTGCATAAGACAACTGTGGCATATCTAGTGTTTTAATTTCTTTTGTTCTATCCTCATGGTACTCCTCTGTTTTAGATTTTGAAAATGCTACCAGTGTTTCACCGTGAACAGTCTGTACAGCATGTTAGACTGAAATATTTCATGTCTGAGGAAAAATGATGATTGAAAGAAAAGGATTAAAAATGACAGCACAGCTAATAATACACACACGCATGTGTGCACGTGCACACACACATAAAGTCAGCTACTTCTCTTCGAAGGAGAAAAGGAGACGATAGGAATCAAACAAAGCAGAGGGTTAAATATGTTTCCATTCTAACATTAGCTACACAAGTCCTGCTCAAACTAAAACAGAATATCTGCAAATTAAAGAAAATCTCAGAGATGAAGCAATGCCAAATACTTGTAGATTAATTAATAATGGAATCGTACACAGCCACATAAAATTAAGCAAGTACAGTAAAAAAAAAAAAAAAGAAAGGGTGGGGGGGAGCAACTGAGGAGCTGGAACAGAAGTCTGTTTATTAAAACCCATATGTTCCAGGTCCAGAATTTCCGAGCTTGTGTCTGCTTCAGTACCGTTCCCAAAAATGTTTTTGTGGTCAGTATTTATTATACATGCCAGTACTGGGTTCATCATCAATTTCTTGATCTTTTTTTTTTGGTAACAGTAAACCTACAAATGCTTTCAATAGCCTAGATCTGCATTAATTAGAGCGCTGTTTGCTTACAGCATTAGATTTCTCCCCATGTTTTGTAAGAAAATTTGTGTCCCAAAATATTCCTCATTTGCAGCAAATTTAGCTGCTTCAGCAGAGAGTGAGATTTAGACAGGAAAGGCAGGGAGGCAGGAAATAACACAGTTCAGTCAAGATTAGGTGTGTTGCTCGCTAATGTTGATTTAGTGAAAGAAAGACTGAAAAAAAGGTATTACCCAGTGCCCCAGAATTCATACAGTGCAAACAACAACAGTAAGATTTAGTATTTTGTTTGGTTTGATATTCCATATTTGACTTCTATTGTAAGAATATTATTTATTGGGATTAACTAGTTCCTCTGTGGCTTCAAAGGGGGAAAAGAATTAAGAGGAGCTTGGTCTTTAAAAATAATTTTTTTTAAAAAGTCTCTAAAACAGTGGACAAACAGTGGCACCATTTACCTCAACTCCTACACATTACCCTTATCTGGGGTAAGAGCTGCAATACCTCTATAAATATCATTTGGAGTAAAAGGGACCTAGAAGGGTTACCAGTGGTATATATATATAAAAAGAATAATTAGACCACGTAATTTTAAAATACAGGTACTTGGAGGCTCATTAGGACATTTTGGGTGTTCCTTGCCACGAGGAACAATCCTGTCCTGCAAATGCTTACGGAGAGATGAAACTCGTGCGTTACTCCTGGTAGTTTTGGGGTCTTCTTTAAGGGACCACCCATACCAGAGAAATAAGAAACAACAGAATAGTCTCTGGGGCCAGGTCGCCTCGCCTTCTGTCCCTTGTCAGCATGGGGGCTACGCAAATGCTGCAGAATGCTCCCAAAACAGGGACAGCAGCATTTTCTACTCATTTGTGCTGGTGGCTGGTGTAAGGGAAAGCACAGGAAAATGGGGCAGGAGGTCCCTCCCCACGTGGTGGTCGGACCAGGCAAAAGCAAGCGTGGAACACAGAGATGCAGGTGCCCAGAACACCCGAGGGTGGGAGGGTGCAGAGACCTGCCTGTGCTGCCCGTTGCTGCAGATCTCCTGCTTCCACCCCAGAAATACACTTCCTTCTGAATATCTTGTGTTGTGAGTTTTTTTTAATTAAAGAGTCCCAGACTAACACATTTTCCAGTGATCTTAGTTAAAAAGCCTACTGAGGATTTTGGAAGAAAATGTTACTGCAAAAAGGAAGACTTTCTTGGCAGGGTCCCCTCTCGCTCTCATGGCGGCACTGTGGTGTGAGGCATGCTTCTGCAATATTAGCTGACCTATTTGTTGATGTATTTCAGGTAGCCAGATGTCCTGGTACTTTAGGAATTCAGAAGAAAATTATATTCCACTGTTTGTCCCAGTTTCGGCGCAATCAGCCAGCTGGCTATCCACTGTTCCCTTCCAGTCCTCCCTCCCCCACCAAAAGCCTCCAGGTCACTTGGTGACCCACAGCACATCCCTCCCTACCTTCGAAGATGAACCTGGGGTCCAGCTACATCTGTGCTGAGGCCTCTTGTTGTGTGTCTGGCACACAATGAATGCGAGGCGCTCCAAATGTCAGCGCATGCCAGCTGATGCACATTGAGATTTGGAGCATCACAGATTTCATTGCACAAACAAATGCTCGAGAACTTGACAGGGGAGTTACCGTCTTTGCAAGGGAAGGAAAACTTGCCAGGGGTGATTTAGCTACAGGTTAGGAGAGCGCTGAGGAGAGGAGTAATGAGGAAGGCTGACCAGGCACTGGGTGTGTGGGAGGACACGTACACCAGCAAGCAGCCTGCAGCCAGGTAGATCTCCTGTCTCACCCTGCAGAGGCTCCAGCTTTCTGGCATTCCTGTCACCAGAGGAAGAAGTGTCCCAGTCCTACTTTCAGCTGCCAAAATGTTCTACCCATGTGAGTTCACCCAGCTAATGATGCACTGTGCCTTGCAACCACAGACATCTCATCTACGCCTAAGCGTGATGGCAAAATTCAAAAGATTTTCCTTGACAATTATTTCCTTCATCAGGAAAACTATTTGCTCAGGCTAAATGACGCATGTCTTAAAAGAAGCCACCAGCCCAGCACATCCCAATAAAATTCATGCTGTCCTCTGCTAGCTCTTATACCTTACAGCCTTTCCATCATTGTCCTTCAGACCACCACTCCTAGCCCACACATCCGCCTGCTGCTTCCACATGGTTTGGCTGTTGGGATCTGCAATCCCAGGGTAGCAGCATGGCCCCAGAGCCTCTGCTTGCCAGGGGAGCCTCTCAGTGCCTAGGGTGGTGGGGTGAGCAGCGTGGGGAACATAGCCTTGGCTTTCTTCAGGGCTAGTAGTCTCCCAGCACCCGTTCTTATGAGCAGAGCACAGGGTTTGGCAGAGCTGTGTGTTTTGCATTTTAACGTAAAGCTCCATCCTGCTCCAAGGTACCACCTTGGGAGACCAGAGGGAAGCAGTGATGAGGATGGGAGGTTGCTTGGTGAAATGGTCTGGACTTCAAGCAGGGCTTAGCCCCTCTTGTCTCTCCACTGCTTCCTCTGCCAGGGGGTTAAATTAAGGAAAATATGGTCTGGCAAGAGTGAAGCCCTGTTTTCTGCAAAGGAAAGGAACAGCTGCTGAATACCTGGGACAGCAAATGTCAACGGGGCTCCATTAGTGTTCATTCAGCTAAAGGGCTGGATTTCCCTTCCCCCAAGTTCTATAATTCTAATTTCACTGACTGCAGTGATTCCACTAGTCTAATTAGGCCCCCAGATAATAGTCAAAGTACTTATTATGTTATCTTTTCACTGATTTTATATTATACACATTTGTCTGTTAAATATGATGATTCGATTTCCCAGATATACAAACTTCAGTTGGCAACCCACTTAAAAATCACAAGCTACCTGCCGCTGGTCTGGTATGTTCTCTATTTACAGCAAGCCCGAATGTTTGCTTTATGCTGTCAAGGAAGAGAAACTGTTTAGAAAAAAAAATAATAAAAATAATTGAACATCAGCCACTGAACCAGCAGGAACGCAAAATATTTCCATGAAAGGGAATCCAACAGGACCAGCGATCTGTAGGGTAACTATTCTCAGTGTGAGGAGGATAAAGGAGCCAAGTGCAGAAGCCAGGCTTGTTTCCTTTCTCCTCCTAGCGTGTCCCATCCCAGTACGTTCTGAAAGCAGGGTACATGAAGTTCCTAGGCACGGCCATACTATTCCACCCCCTGCCGGGAAGCTATTTATTTTAACAGCCACAGAATCTTTTCATTGTGTTCTTGGTCTAAACAGCCGGCTGTGCATGTGAGAGAGGTACAGCTGCTCTTTTACTGGGAACTGTGGGAGCAAGAGAGGAGGTGTCAGGAAGGAGCAACGCGCCCCGGTGCTCTGCCCTCCTCCCGTTGCCTCCGCCAACCAGATATAAACAAAGTTACTAAAACAAAGGAACAACATCGAGTTCCTAGGTTGAAAATAGCCCTACACTCATTCAAGAAAAATCCCCCTTCTAGCTAGCAGCCGCACTTGGGTCACTGATGGGTGGCACTGCTGCTGCTGCGGGGGCTCCACTTCCCCAAGGCAGCTGAGCATCTCCCTCCGACCCCGTGTCACGCGGCTTTCCCACATTTGGTGCCTAAACCCTCTTTCCAAAACAGTTCCTGATGTCCCTGGTTTCTGCACTGTTGCTGGAGGGTTATCCTGCAGTATGCTTGTGTTACAGGGATTCTGAGTTGTGGCAACTTGAGAATCAGTTACTGCTAGGAAAAAAAAAAAAATTAACAAAAAGTAGCAGCAGCCCATGGGAAAATCAACACTTTCTCCCTCAGCGATCACAAGTGCTGCCTTGCCCACCCACCAGCAGACCTGCAGGTATTATTACACCTTTCTGATTAAAGCAAAGATACCACAGTCCCCCTGCCCAAAATTTAAATTTACATTGTGCATTTTTCACTGGTTAGGACTGAAGGAAAAAATGCATTGGTTCACTGTTTTTTCAGAGATGTTATTCTTCCCCTTGTGCTTAAGACAGGTTAGGGTAAGATCTCTTTTCCCCCTATCTGTCATTCAGTGGCTTATTGTTGGGTGCAGTTTTAAGAAATGTTTGTCATTTATTCACAGAGCCACAGTGGCACGCCTGTTTCCAAAACTGCATGTTGCACCTCTGATCAGATGTTGTTCCTAACGCAGGTGGGTTTAGCTCCCAGAAATAAACAGGGTTTCAAGAGCCCAGGTGCGAGGGATGGCTGCTGCCCGTGGCATCCCCTGGCATCTGTGGGTGCCCAAGCCACCCCTGCCCCCTCTGGGCACCATCCCCACTGGTACAGAGCACGTTCACAGAGCCAGTTTGCCCAAGGAGTTTGTCATGGGCCATTGGGGAGGAGAAAGAGATGTTTGCATATGTGTTGCATGATCTCAGACTGCCATAAAAGATGTTACTTAAAAGCCTGAAAGATACTATTTATTTTAAATTGAAAGAAAACAAAGCAAACATCACTTAACCGTGTCTGTTTTCCCGGTATCCCCCTAGACTTGCCAAGGGACCCTGGAACTACGGCAGGCATTTTATCTTTCCCTCTTCTAAATAGCAAGTTAAAAATTAACTGCTTCGTCTTCACATTGCTCACTCCTTAAGTAGTTTAAACTTACTTTTAACTGTTACACGCCAACAAAACAGGTTGCTTAATTGATTTGACCTTTCACAGTATTTTTTAATTTTCAATCTTAGTTTCATTGTTCCATCTGGCACTTTAAAACGGCATCTGGTTAACTGTACTTAACCAGCTGATCACTGTACAGTTATTTTTAAATGTAATGTATGCTTAAACAGATGTTATTTTTATAGATGTAGATCTAAACTGCACTTGTATACGTGCTATGTCTGCATAAGCTCTTTCTGCAATTCAAATGTTGACACCAAAAATTACAAGCCAGAATGCTTATGAACTTCACTATTATGTTACTGCACTTTTTTGCAGCTTGTTAGGTAAACATCAATTCAGTTCTTTTTTCTCTGTTCATTGCACATAAATAAAACATTAACGTTTAGTTTATAAAGTGATGAACATTTTGCTGTGTTGGATTTAGCTTTATAAATACAACTGCTGTCAGCAAGAAAAAAGGATTTATTGAATAAATAATAAGAAAGCTAGAGGAAAATGAAAGTATATATATTATGCAAAACACGGTGTCTGTCCACAGGTCACATAAGGGTCTTCTGACACATAGACATCCCGTGTGAGAATATTTAATAACAGTGCATTTTTGCAAGATATAGTTAGTCTCCTGAAGCAAGAGCAGATTGGTAAAATGCAGTACAACACTGATAGCTGTAATTGAGAGCAGTAACTGGGGGCTCCATTTTTAACATTGTATAGTGGAAAGCTTGAGTTCAAAGGTCCTCTGAAGTCAGGAGAAGGGACAAAAATGTAGAGTAAGATATAACTAGTCTAACAGAACTAGCATTGGCAAGCTATTACATTTCTATTTCTATTTCAATTTCTAAAATATTTCTACAATAATTACTTAATTTTACAGAATTTTGCCTGATTTTACAGTTTCAAGTTAATTTATCTGTATTCACTAAGATTAAGCCCTCATTCTTCCAAGCACCCTGCTGAAATTAGCATTAATTACCAAGGTTTGGGCAGAGGCTAGCCCACAGTACATATTTTCCCCACTCATTTAATGTTTATGGCTTGCTTAGTAAATTAGAGGGTTTGAATCCATGTGCTCATTAGATAGGTTGGGGAAGCACAAAACATAATATACAAGCACCCGATCTTGAAAACCCAGCTCGATTTTGAGAACAGCAAATAGAAAAAGTTTTCCAGCCAGGACACTGGTGGTTTGTTGTTGGTTTTTTTCCAGGAGAATAAGGAGTTCTGCAATATCTAATATATTTTCTCCAAAAGAACTTAAAATGCAATATTAAAAAGGATTTGTGCAATATGCAAGGGCGTCTGTTACTTTGCACAAAAGAAGTGGTCGCGGTGCTGAGTATTTCACAGACAACTTTTAAGTATCATTCTCAAGGTTAAAAATTGCTGTTATACATAATACCTCAGTAATTGATAGACATTTTCTCTCTCCAGAGCCCATTTTCTGTGAAAAACACCACATAACATCTGTTCATAAACAGTCCTTCTGTGAGAACACTGACACAGGTCTTGAGCTTCTACTGGCTCAATTCCCCTGCCATACACAGATGGCACGAGGTATTTATACAGCTGAATTCTTTGTAATACAAGCTCAACTATATCTTCAGGTAAGACTATGGGCAAACATGTGCTTATACTTTTCCACTGACTTACCTCAAGTCATTTAAACCGTTCCCTCTGACACAAAGACAAATTGTATCGTACCGTTATGCAAGTGTTTTGTCTCAAAATCACCTTCAGCAATCAGCACTGAGCTCTGCAGAGATAAGGACATTTTGGGACACACAAAACCCGCCAAGTTTCATGTTAATGAGCTAACGGTTATATTAAGATTCAAGACTCAGGGCTATTCTTCTTGATTTTGATGTATGCATTTTCCTTTTATGGAAAATATTTGGTTTGATGGTGTAGTACCACCTTCTTTTGCATGCAAAATGTTAAATAAAGAGACAAACTCTGGCATTAAACTTCTATGTACATAGCAATGGAGCGTGTAGGTTAGCCACAGTTTTCTATATGCTGTGATGGTTATTCCCTTTAAGCAATTCTGAGTGAATAACACTTTATAATGCATTCAGAAATCGCTTTCCTATTTATCTCCATGAAATTATGGAAGGCTTGAGTTGACTTGTGAAGAAATCTAGGTACCATGACACCATCTGCCAGACGACATCCTAGTCCTACGCACACATATGCCCATGCTTTGACTGTGGTCTGTATACACTTAAGAAATAAAGCATATACGTAGAGATTTGCAAGGTGAGAGCCTTGAAAATCAGACGCTCCAGAACCAAGGACAGCCTGTCAGTGTTTTGAAGTGTTGGGGAAAAAAAGTAAATTTTGGCCAAGATTTCAAACGCGCTTAATTGAATCTCCTTCAATTGTTCTTTCCATACCTCGACCCCTAGCAAGTTACTGAAGTCCACATTGGAGATTTAAGAGAATATCACCTACATAAAAGCATGGGGAAAAAAAATCAGAATTCTTGACAAAAGAACCCTTTAATGAGGATACATACTGCTAAAACTTTGAAAAAGAGAGATATATTTTAGGTCATCCTTTCAAGCAGAAGTAGTATATACCTGCAGGGGGCTGGCAACCAACAGCTTAAACTATACATGGATTCTTATTTTACCTATGGAACATTTAATAAAAAGGGTTTTTTTTCTGGGAACCACTCATCCTGCGGAATAAATCAAAATTCCCTGTTCAGGGAAGGTATGGGATGTGTTTCAAATAAGCTACATTTGTGTGCCAGTTGGGTGACCCCATGACGGTGGGCCACGTCATGCACTGCCAGGGTGAAGCGCTGGCCCTAGTGAAAAGCAACAAAACTGCTGTTGTGTGTAATGGGACTGGGGAACCCTCCAACTGGCACAACGTGCCTCCACTCTTCCCAGAGCTCCACCGGCAGTTACGTCTCCCTGGGCATTTTGAAATTCTGGAGGGCAAGCTGGGTTTGTACCTTGGCACTCACAGCTACAGCATCTAGACAGATAGACAGGTTTAACGGGGAAAGAGGCAGGGGACAAAAAACAGTTTAATATTCTAAGAGTAGCAGTTAAAACAATAAAAGAAATCTGGTTCTGTTTTCAGCGGCACCACAGGCTGCCCACCTGGGACAGGCATGTCACCAAATCGCACTGTATTTCTTTGGTCGCTCTCCATAAGCAGGAATATTGCTAAGGCTTCCTGGTCTCAGGAAGATGTGAAATAAGCCCATTTGTGTTTGTGATGTGCTTAAATACTATAGCCATCAAAAAGTCAATAAACAGCATGTCCTCACTAAATATCTTTGTAATACCCTTTTTAAATTTGGTGGCTTCTCAGTTAACACTTGCTTTTTTTAAGCTGTGAGAAAAATACATTTAAACACAGATAAGTTTAAAGAAAGATTATGTGGAAATGGATGCTACTTGCCTTTTTCCTGCTTTATTATGTAAGAATTAAGTCAGAATGATACCAAATGCATCATTCAATTTAAATATCGTGCTTGCTTATGGCCTGTATTATGATCTGATGCATTGTAAGCAATGTCTTGACACAGTATATGTGATGAATACAACTCAGTGTATCAAACACCGGCTGTACTAAATCCACAGTAATACTTCCTTTTTGTAAGTTCTTTATGCTCCAGTAGTTTTCATTTTTATGATAAGTATGAACCAAACCATCTCAGAATATGTTCCACCAAGTGCTTGTTCTTTTGCAAGAATCAGTCACATAATATTTATCAATTAAGACTTGTAGAATAAATAATTTTGAGAATAATTTTATAACACTGATATTAAGAAAACACAATTCTCCAAATAAAAATTGGACCTGCTTCTCTTAGCACTGAGTTGTTCTAATTTTTCGTTCCCTCTGAATTTTCCTTCCTGCTACCAAGTATTATTTTACTCAAATGGTGTTGCAACTGCACTTAATGCACATCATAATGATCATGTCTTTAGCTTTTTTCTTTTGAAGTTCTTTTTAATTACAAAATAATATCCTGTTTGAAGAACACAGCTTTGATATCTCCCTCTGCATGTAGTAATTATAAACTTGTTCTCATTCTCAATATATTTTGCATGTTGTTTGCTTATTTTATTTTCCTAATTTTTTGGTTTTAAATACAGGAAACAACTTGGGTGACAAGAGGTCTTGATTGTGGATCACGTGGGAAGCAGAAGCCCATTTCAGAGCCCTGATGTCCACAGCCAGGACCCGGTAGTCATCGACTATCAGTAGGATAAAAAGCCTGGACCAGATATTTGAGAAAAAGATCAGTGGCTGGGACGTAACTGTGGGAGCCAAGAAAGCCAGCCTGGTCCATCAGTCCCACTGCATCAATCTATCGACTGGACTGCATTATAACTAGCAGAGTGAAAACCCAGCAAGAGATGTTTCCAAAGCTAACCCAAAACTTAACGAAAAAGAGTGATTTACATCCCTCTCTCATCAGCATCTGAAAAGCAATTGGCAATCTCTATGCTTCATATGTCCAAAACTGAGAGATTTAAGTTATTCACATTTGCTAGCATCTTTGGGACTTCTCAAAAAAGATGTTTCACAAATGAAAGCTATTACGACATCCAACAACATGCAACAAAACCATACGTTTTTAGGCAATGCAAATTAACAGAACTGCCACACTCGTATTGAAATCTGCTGAATAATTTTACTGAGAAGTGAAGTTATCTGCAGATATCTTCTCAGATCACAAGATGCCAGCTCCTGCCCTCAGACCTTTGCATCACAGCCAGAAATGCTGGCGATGCTCTGCAAGATCTCCTTGGTAGACTGGAAGCAAGCACATGAGCACAGAAGGGTTAAAAGAGTGAGGTCTTAGGGAGGTCTGGGCAAAACTTATTTTAGTTTGGATTTAGACCAGAATTTGCCATTTGAATAACCCTAACATATACATGACAGAGTATAATGTATGTCCTTTTTCTGAGCCGGTTTACATAACTGCCTCTGTAGACTACGGTCCAACAGCAGTGCCTTTCGGGAATTTCACTGTGGTCAGTAAGATCTTTGTTTTAATAAAACTGCAGAGCAAAATATAGCTTTTACTGGCTGTAAAATATTAAGTGGGAAATACAGTGTTGGGAAATAAGAGCCACGTATTGAAAAGGGGTGGTGTTTTTTTAATAAAGCTTCTATACAATCATAAGGCACTGGAAGAGTTTGATCCTTTCCCCTTTATGTATGCACACACGCTCTGATGTAGAGGAGAAATGTTAAGCTTAATGAGTGCTGCAGACCCTGCAGGAATGTCTCATATGTAAGGGGGGGGGGGGGGAGATGACTTAAATATGTGAGCTAGAAAGATTTCATGCGTATATAGTTAGTCATATAGTTAAGTGTTTGTAAGATCACCCCGGAGATTGAAGCCACTCTAGGACAAGGACCTCATCTTCATACTGGCGTCTAATGCACCTAGCACACTGTTAGTGCTATAATAAATAATAATAATATGTTAGCATTAGGTGAGCATCTCTCGCATGATCAATTTCCTGCTGTTGCAGGAGGGTGAATGTTGGTGGACTTTGATCCTTCCGAGATTTTATGTTTCTATCATAAGAGAATCATAGCACATAAGCACATTTTTTACTAATGCAGTAAGTAAGGTGGCAATATATATTGCACTGACATTAAATGAATATTAAAAAGGATTGAAACCATTTCCACATCATGAGGGAAAAAACCTCCAAGAATTAGATATACAGTAGCTATTCAACAAAGATACCACTTTTAACCTTCTTCATAGATTAAAAAAGTCAAATCCATTAGAAAGAAAATCTGGTGTTAGAGGTATACACTAAAGTATCTTAAAATATAATTGTTGTTTCTGTTTTGCCTGCTTTCAGCTCTCCCTCTTTTCCTCTCGTACACAAACACCCCAGCACACACACCGCACCGCTTTTCTGCTCCCCACTCTCTCATCTTGTTGTAACATCTCAGTAATGTGTTAGAGTACAAATCCTAAATGCACAAGGACTTAGTCTGAAGAAAAAAGTGAGATACAGCACTTTTGTGTATAAATAATAAAGACAGATGTTTCAAAGAGGGATATATGTGGCAAAGCATCTTCTTTCTTGGAGGGCATCAGTTTTGTGTGCATTGCACACTTGTAATTTACCGTGGTTTCATATTTTTGTAACATCTCAACACAGTCATATATTAAATAAGAGATTTCAAACCAGACTGAACAGCCCTCTTTTTACCCCTGTTTTGTTGCATCTTGCCAATTCAATCTTTTATTATGTTTTCTGTCATAATATTACTCTTGTCCTTAGAAAACATGTATTTATTCCCACTTGGAATATAGTGTAACTACTGTAAAGCACTGCTCAAAAGATGACTGCAAATTCTGTCTGAGAATAGAAAACTTGAACTCTTCTATTATCCAAATATTTTTCAAAGATTTCGCTTTTGTATGGATGTCTATTGCTGACACACATAATGAGATCATGGGAAAAGCCACACAGCTGACCTGAACTTTTGGGTATAGAAGTATAAAACTATGAGATCTAATAAACCCAGTGCATGACCCCGTGCAGTTCTTGGACTTAAAGAACTACAATGCTATTGTGAGAGGAATGCAAGCCTACGTATTTTTTCCTCTAGCATGGCAGAGTTCAGATGTATTATATTTACAGTTGTCAATAAATGTAACGATAGGGCGTGAAGCATATAGACATCTCCGGTCTCCAGCCTCACCAAGAGAATATCCCGACACCTTCTTGTCACACACAAGGCAGATATTATTTTTATGCACCAAACAGTAGGCAGGATGCAGCAACAGACTGACTCTGTGCTACCACAGTGTGTCTGAGAGGCTGTCAGCACATACTTTGCCTACTTAACGTAGCTCTTTCAAGTAATATAAAAATACGTTGGGCTTCGTTTTCCCACCTAGCTCTTGATATGCCGGGCTAGTAAACAGGGAGCCAAAGTTTGGTGCATCATTTGAAAAATAGCTTATACATCAAAATGCTGCTCTAGGAGACAGCGGTTACATGTCTCAGCTGTTGAGCTCAGCATACAAGACCAGTTATTATATTTAAGGGAAACTGTTAAGATCTCCTAAAGATTATAAACTACTGTTAATTAACCCCCACGGATCCCATCAACACTGGAACAGGCATGCCTAAATGAAAGGCATCGCTGTATATAAGCTGGAAGCTGTGGCAATCAGAACTTTAGCATATAAGTATATAGGACTAACTTTGTTCTCTGAGACTTGAGGATTATTTTGGTATTTAGGGTTTAAGCAAGGACATCAGAAGAGCACTAAACTCTGAGGGAAATGCAGAAGACTATTACTGCTTGAAAACTAGAGTCTTTCAAATGCACATAGAGAGAAAAGTCCTTTCCCCTGATCCTACAAGTGATATTAACTTCGAAAGGATGCATTCGCATTGTAAGAATAAAATCAAGCACCAAACCTTAGTATAAATGGCAACAATCTAAGGCACAACTATTCCAGTAAGACTGAAAGGAGTTTTTATTATGTTAATTCTTAAGGATTTTTTTTTTTATGGTTTTGTTCTTCTCTCATTTTTTATATTCCATTATTTTTGTATTTGACTATAAAGAGTGAGTTAACAGTTGGTAATACAGACATGTTATGGTATAATAATAAATAATATATATAATGATGAAGTGTTTCTTTCTTTTAAATTCTTACCCCTGTATACCTGGCTTCAATTAAATAAATGTTGGAGAGTCAGATAACAAAATATAAATACCTGCCTAAATTATAAGTTATATATTATTTTTAAATAATGGAAAATTTTTCTCAGCCCTGTGTTAGCTAGTAGCTATACTCAGCTTTGGAACATTGTTTATTCTTTACTAACGAATCATCCTTCATGGTCTTTCAAAAGTTCCTGGCATTTCACTAGTTTACACATTGATTGAATACTGTTCCCAGAACTGCTAGTGGCACTGTGCCAAATGCTGTGATAATCAGCTGGAAGATTTATTCCAGTTGAGGAGTGTTATAAACATAAGGATTCATAAGGCTCAGCATTGAAAATGAACACTGATGCCTTCTTTGAGATGGCTGAAAACTTTCTGTGAGCCTTCAATAAGGCGCAGTGATAGTCTTTACAATCTCCTTCTATATACAGGCTTTGTTTTTTAAAACATATTAATTTACCTCCATTTGATGTAAATATTAATAACCATCAGAGGTTTTAAAAAATTGAAATATAATTTTACAGTGGTGCATGCAGAGCAAATTGTACATGAAAAAACCTTAAGAAAATTCATGGATCAACTACTGTGCATGGGATCAGACACATTTGCTGCAACAGGATATATTATTATACTGGTAGATGGGTGGAGAAAGGATACAAAGGAAGCTGAAAAAATTCAAAGGGAAGCAGCTGGCAGGTAAATGCACTGAGCCAGAAAGAAATAATAAGGAGAAAAGCAGTGAGTGGAAAACGGAAAGGGTAGTAATTTCTTAAATAAAGAAACAAGAAGTAGAGAGAAATGTAAGCTACAGACAGAAACACTGAAAAAACACAGAACAGCAAAGATTCCTAGTTAGAAAGAAGGAAATGCAGTTTGCTTACTGGACTAACTGTAACAGTAAACTAATACTGCAGAGACTGAAAGGACTCCACTGAAAAGACTATTGGCTCAATTGAGAACCAGTGAAACCATACAGCATGACTGAATGGCATGTCCAATGTCTACAAGGCTAAAAAGAGCTTACAGAAATTAAAAGTAGTAGTAAAATGAATGAAGCAACTTCATTGCTTTGTATGGCTGCTGCAGTCAGTGAAATGATGCTGACATCAGCTTAGGTCACTGTAATTATCAGAGCCAAGATATGAAAAACTTGTAATTATGGGTGTCCAATTTGATGCATCTGAGAGGCGCCTTATGGTCTTCCAAATTTCATTGCCAAAAAAAAAGACATCACTTTTCTTAGTGTATGCAGCTGCGAAAAAAAACCCTAGCCCTTGATGATCAATTCCTCAACACCATCTTCAAAACTCTTTTGGGAAGCACACTCTTGAGCCCCCCGCACCTTATAAAAACATCGCCTCTTGCACGTGTGTTCACAGTCACCCATACACCGAACATTCAGATAACAGTGCGTTGAATTCAACCTTCAAGCAGTCATTAGGGCCTTCTGCACGACAGGCATCTTTACGTATTTGGTCATACAAAGTTTATCAGTACTACTCAAGGGTAACAATTACCTAATAAGGACTTCAGAGTCTTGGATGAGCATCCCATGATAATGCTTTCAGAAATGTGATGAAATAGTAATATAAACCTACTCTCTATTAAATGTTAAATGCAATAGATTGAGCTCCACAAATATTACATTAGACTTAATTTAGTAAAAAAAAAAAGAAGTTGACAGTGGGGAAGTTTTCAGGAACCTCTACTTTCTAACAGGAAAAGTTATTGCTTTTTTTATGCCTTGACTTAGAAACAGGTAGCAATGTAATATTTCATCAATTGGTAGAACAGAGGTGTCACCAATACTTAAAATATCAGAAGCATGCCACAACACAACCTTCATCTCCAAACCTCTTGATATATACTGTACATCTTCACAAAGTGAAACCAAGGTACAATATTCATGATGAAAGCCTTATGTAGGAACTTGTGATTTCGTCTTTATTGCATGGGACATTTTCACCCAACAAGGCAATTTTGGGTGGTCAGTGGCTCTCTACAGCAATGCTGGAGACAGGGGAATTGGGTGTTTTAGTGGTTATTTATGCAAGAAAAACTGATGTTTCACAAGAGCTAACAGAAGCATACATTTTGAAATCTGCCAAAATATTACGCAGCTATAGAGAACCAGAAAATACCCCAATAGAGGACCTCAGTATTTTAATCAGTGCACATTTTGACTTGTTTGAAGAAATAACACATAAGCAAAGACTTGGGTGTTCTGACTGGGTATGTCTAGATGTTTGCTGCAAGAAGGGCAACTGAAGAGAGAATGATGAGACGTGAAATACAATGTTTGTAAGAAAATAGTTTCTTGGCAATATTTCATCTTCTCTTTAACATGATTGCTATCAGAATGAATTAGTGTTTTGCCTTTCAAAAAAGAGCAAAACATTTTTTTTAGAAAAAAAAGACCCTCACCTCCTTAGTCCACTTTGCAAAGGAGGTTTGGATGCAGCCCTCTTACTGAGCACTCCCAAGCCACTGAGATTCTGTTATTTTATTGTTATAAATAAGGCTGTAATGAGAACAGGAAATAGTAAAACAACAGTCCATTCCTTAACAGTGATTTGAAGGAGAGAGAAACAGTGAGAAGACAACTAATTTTCACAAGAACCTATGTCATTTTGTGGATTTGCTCAGATGCCAAAGTGTCGTAAACCTTGGTAACACACAGACAAAGACTGAAGATGAATGACAAAACCCCAGGCTCTTTCCATTGGGGTTACCACAAAGAGGCCAAAAAATAGGAGGGAAATTAGACATGTTTATGTGTCAAAAATAATCATTCTTGCGTATCTGCTTGCTGCTGTGTTGATGAGGACCACTTTGAAAGCCCTGTAGACATATAAATGTGGCCAAAAACATGGGCTAAAAAATGTTGCATCACTTCTCATGTCTCTGCCTGGAATCTCATGGTTATTCCCCATCCCCTTTGAAGTATGGATCCCAGAACAGGTTGTATTGCTCTGTTATTGGTCTTGACACTGCAAATGGGACGAGACCACTTCTATTATTTCATATTCCTCTTTCTCTACTTTGCATTAGTGCTTTTTTCTCCCCATTTGCATACTTTATGGAAAGCACTGCTGAAGACTTACTTCTGGGCTGCTAGTCTAATATATACATTAAAATAGGGAGGGGTGAATATGATTTCTATTGTTACAGAACATGGATGAGGAACTCTGGATTAGGGGCCAGTTGGGGAAGAAGAGAAGAGGGAAGAAATCTCTTGCACGGTAACCTCCTCTGCATGAAGGAAAAATTACAAAGAACAAGACTGAAATCACTCATAGAGACTTCATGCTACAAATTAAAAATCCACTTATGCTTTAGGCAGCGCCGTGATGGTTCATTTGAGTGGCAAGAGCTTCAATAGCAGCTTCAAGTTGTGTTAACAAGGAGCCACTTGGTAAAGGAAAGTTTGGGGTGCCCAGAGCCTGCTACCTGTCATGCAGTCAGGGACTGTACAGACACAAGGCAGACACCATTTGTTACCAAACCTTTCTCAGAAATACAATTTTTAACTTTAAAGTAAGCATATCTACCATTACCATACTTGACAATTATACTGATAATCAGGTATCAGTTACCTAAGGTTATACTTTTACCAAGGAGCCTTCAAACTGAAATGAGTAACACCCAATCATTACCCCCCAAAAATATGATGACACAGTTATGTCTGAAACTCCCAGTCTGCATTTGGTTTCACATTTAAAATATTGATTGTATCAGAGAGAGAGGAACTGTCAATGTCAACAAGAAGATCATTCAGCAAATGTGATCTCCAGAACAGAACAATACAAACAGATTTATGTTTTTTGATGCCAGAAAAGGGGTATTAGATTCTATTTGCATCGCTTATGTAATTTATTAATTTAATTCTGCTAGAGTACAGCACAGTGCATGTATTGATGTTATTCAGTGCTTTGTTAGGAAACAGATCAGAAACTATTTGAAGATCCTTAGCAAACATTCACAGGTCATTATACTTGAAGATGATAGATATTTTTTAAATACTTCCTATTTGAAGTATAGTAAACTAGGAATGCCAAGTTTATCAATATGCCCTTAGTTTAAAAGGTAAAGTGGGATGAAGCTTTCAGTAAAGAATGTACCATAGATACAGAAAACACAATACTCTCCAGTTCTTCCTCTGCAATTGTGCTTAAAGGTAGCTGAAAGGCTTAACAGCTCCTGAAAATAAATACTTTTTTTTTTTCACTGAATCAAATGGTTTAATACATATTATAAAAAGGCTTTCTTGCTATCATTTACAAATTCATGAAATATGACATTCTAAATTAAAGGCTAAGACTACTCTGTTTCTAAATGAGAGTGTGCAAATACCCATCCTGATGGCTCCCAGCCCATAGGTAATGCTGCATGGGGTAGATGGCTTCCTGGACCCTTATTCCATCACACAGCACATTGTGGCCTGAGACTTTAATTCTACCTCCTCTGCAGCTGGAAAGGTCAATGTTCTTACCTCTCAACCCTTCTCTCATTTCTTTTCACATTTCTGCAGAGATTGCCACAGAAGGGGGAACAGTCTGATTTCTGTGTTTTGTTCAGTCTCGTCCCCAGTTTATCTTTTGGGCAAAATAGCGTACATATTAAAAGGGAGTCGGATCAGGTAAGGCAAGTTCATATCTTGATAAAAACACAGGGGGTTTGGGTTTTGTTTTGAACAAACCAAGGCTATCTGGCAGGTATTCTTGATGTCTGAACAGCAACTGTTCCTGTTCCAAAAGCATCCTTGCTGGGATGAAATAGCCTGTTATTTAGCTACCTATAGTCAAAGTACAGGCTCATAAGATTTTTTGGCTTTGCAGCATTTTGAAAGAGTGGAGCTGGGACCTCCATACAAAACCAAAACCACAACGATCCAGAGGACAACTCTAGTCATATCTGAAAGGTGCTGTCCTTCCCCTCTAGTAATACTCCTGTATTTTCCAAACTGACATTTCGCTAAATAATCCTGTCCATGCAGCGAGAGCAGCAGTTTCCACGGGAGGTGAAGGACGCGTATTGCTGAGAGCAATTGTGAGTTGCTAGCCTACAAGGACCGTGCATCTGACAATCAATCCATAAACATTGGAGAGAGCACGCAAAATTGGACCCTTTAAGTTATTTCCCCACATTTCAAGTCTACTTGACAACAAATCTGAAAGTCAACTGTAATTTTAATCATCTGGTAATGTTTTATGTTAGCCAATTACAGGGCTCCGAGAGATTAGCTGAATGTTTCATGTCTGATAAATCTGTGACTGGGACTAATTCACTGGACCCTTCTCTAACCTGCGTTAGGTATAAATGAGTAGAGCTTCACTAAAATCAATCGAGCTGTATCCAGTTATACTGTCACAGAAATTGGTGCTATAGACTTAGGATAATTTTCCTAATAAAAATAAATTTTAACCAGTGGATTTTTGACTAGTACTTGTAATCTAATATTTCAGGCAATATACAGACCTACTAAATCATCCGTTTTGCCCGCATGCATTCCAGATGAGCTTTGCTTTTTACATCTCTTACCTACGAGCAAGAATGCTCATGAAACAACCCATAATTCAATTATAAGTACCTCTAGAAACCTTCTAATTATATGTTAGGCAGGTCAGAAATGAAATAGCCATGCTACCCTTTAGTCTGGGCTAACAGACTTGAAACGGTGAAAAGAAAAGTTCATCTGTTCATTAAGAGGCCAATTGTGACACAGTTAAGGGCTTCAGCAAGCTGTTTTGTTGAGATCTGAATATCCGTGAAACAAGCCCCTCCAAAGCTGGAAGTTTAGCGAGTCTTGCCTTTCAGCCAGTGCATCAGCAAAGAATGGGGAGCTAGTCTGGAGAGGAGGTACCGTTCATTAGTCATTTGTTTTCTCTCACGCTAAATTCAGTTGCAGGAGTTCACAGGATCGGGATGAAAAAAACTACAGGTACTTAAAGGTGCTATTCTTTTCTTTGAGAATTCTGCTCTGGTCTTAATTAAATCTCCCATAGGATTGCAGGGCTTTAAAAAAAAAATCATACAAAACAAGAATGTGTCCATCAGGCAGGTTTTTCTAAGCTTTGACAGCTCTAAATGCAGGCAGCTGCAATACAAGCTTGTCCTCAAATCCTTGACAATGACCTTAACCTCAGGGTGAAAGATAATGTAGTTGCTATGCTCATTCCGTGCAGAGTGTCTACTGATCAGAGGCTTGTGGCAAAATATGTATATTTTTTTCTTATGATATAGACTATTGTTCACTGGCAACTCAAGTGATACCGCAACATTATCTCTATGACAGTTTATTTTTTTATTTATTTTTAAATGGGAAGGAATGGCACAAATTCAGAAATTCAGGCAGACTTCCACTTCAACAGCTAGACAAATGACTTTGTAATGCCTTCCAAATTAACCCTTCCGCAGCCACATGGCTGAACATGAAAAGAAAAATTAAGCAAAGAAACAATGTAATCCCAAGTGCCTTTACAAGAGAGTTCACGCAGACACCTACACCAACAACGGGGAGATTTCCCACGTGAAGTGGTTCCTATTACACTTAGCCCGGTGTTATTTAAAAGCCACATCCTCCAGTGCTGAAAATTGTCACTTCGCTGACTTCCTCAGAGTAAAGACAATTTACACCCTCAGGATCCACCTGAAACTGAGAGTCTGCCTTCACTATTTAAAGGCAGATACATTTTGAAGAGGGACAGCCACGTAGGAACACTGTAAGCCAAGGTGCCTACCTTGAACTTAAATGACAAGGGACAATTCCTCCAGTAAAACTTCAATACAATTATTATTAACATTATTGGTTTGTTGTTGTTGGTTTTTTAATTGAGATTTCAATACTAGATTAAACAGGTTAGGAACAGCTATGGGAACACGTGCTGATGTACTGGGGGGGTATGGTTGCCCCAGTGCTGCCAGTGGGAAGGATGCGCTCAGCGCTGGGCTCGGGGGCAGCGGCACTGCCTGCTCTGCAGCGATCCTCGGCTCTGCTCTGTGCTGACAGAACATATGGACAGTTTAGCTGCTAAATATCAAAGCCTTTGATTCAAGTGTAAACCACAATTTCTGTCAGTGTATAACCTGGCTAGATTTTGAAGGTTTTCACAATAAAAGGCACATTATGACATAAAGGCTGTACCCTCACCAACCTTCAAGTCCCTGTTCTGAAGTCTGGGCATAGCAGACCTGTTCAAAAAGAGCAGCACGATCGCACTGCTTGCAAATATTTCTCATAGGAGCATACAAAAATAGTAATTTCAAGTGACACTTGTTAAGCACAGTATTTCTCACAAAGAGGAAAATCTTTTTCCAAAGGCATTCTGAACAAAAACAGGAAGAGACATGGATAGCACAGAATGCACTTACGCTACACATACCTTTTGGTGGGTGTGCACTCTGTGAACATGTCTCTTCTTATTCAAAGAGCTGGGTTTTTTTACATTACATTAGTCAGCTAAGAAATTAAGGGGGGGGGGGGGGGGCAGAAATAATTTTCATGTGGGAGCCAAAACTAAATAATTTAATGCTTAAAGGAAAACATGAAAAGAAAATTCTTTTGGATTTCATTAAATATTTTACCATAGGAAGAATTTCGACTTGAGACGCTTAAAATATATTAAAATGAAAGGAAGCTAAATTGGCCTTGAAAACCTATGTAAGATTTCTTGTAAATAACTAGGGTTTTGTTATATAAAAACCTAAGAGTATATTAAAATGGTCAAAAATCATTTATCATTTTTGAGCAAGATGTGTATAGGGGTTTCATTGCTTTCATACAGAGGAGTATTTTGGCTAAAATCAGTCCAACCGGACTTTAGTACCAGTGGGATTCTGATGATCAACCAGATACTACCATAATCTTTGAATCACAAATGATTGCCAGAGACTATAAAATACTTGGTCAAACCCAGTAACTTGAGTTTGATGTTACAAATAAGAAGTATTCCAAGATGTGGCTGTTTCTTTTCTTATGAGGAGGCGGAGGCAGAGACACAGTTAGTGTGTGGGGAAACTTTGTGTACAAGCTTTCGACGTTTTGTGAGAAACTGGTCCAGTAACAAAATTGTTACCCATAACTGCAAGTGCTAGTGTGTAGTATTAATTATTTTTACCTATTCCCTTCTCTTGGTTATCAGTACCTACTGAGAAAAAGACTGTCCTTGCCAACATGAAAGGAAAAAATTGAAGATCCAGTCCTGGTCTTCACTCGCTTTCTGTCCACACCTACTTCAGATGAGTAATGTCACACAGATCGGTACTGCCCGTCTATGGGATCTGACCCTTTGATTAAAATAATCCTGCAGAAAGCTATAGCTCCTCTTTTCTCCAACGGCTTGTGCTTTTCCATGCCATCTTTCCACTTCAAAAGTATGTTTCTGCTTTTTCAAAGATGTTATTTGTTTGTGGTTGCTATTTTGTTCATTTGGAATGATTTCGTTAGAACATGGCTTACTACATCCTACCAAAATATTACAATCCCTGTGTTCCATTAAATTCTCTCCCAATCAATTAAAGATTTTGTGGTTTATTTTTATCTTTTTTTCTATTAAATTTAAATCTCAGATTAAAATAGGAGGAAAAATAGAATAGAAACAGATACCAACTTACAACTAGAAAGGTGTATTGAGAATGTGTTACCATGATATTGTCAGACATTTATAAACTTCTCCCAGTGAACTTTGAATTACCCTGGTCCTTTCATATTTTCCAGTTAACATACATACATCTGCTCTGCCATGTAATCAACTGATTGTTACACAAGCATTTGCTAAAGCTATGACAAACTCAGATTTATGAGGTCAAAAAGTTCAAACTTAATCCATTCAATAGCTGCAATTTATCGTCTGATGATAATTGTATACACAAACATTGTAATGATTTAGATGACATAGTGTAAAGATGAAATCCGTTTATTTTAAAAGGGTTTCTAACCCCTAAAATACGTTGCCATGAACACCTTTCTAGGTCTGCTTTTAACAACATAGTTATTATTGTTTTATTGATCAGGATTTTATTACTGATTTGACACTTATATTTCACACTAATCGAAAAAGGTGTAATTTTTCTACAAGAATAAGACTGTAATTAATTATATCATTATTGTGTTTTCAATTCCTTCAATTTAAAGGGGTCTAGAAAAGAGTGCTTAATTTATCATACATGTATTATAAGGAATATGTAAACCTCTTTAAACAGACAGAGAGCATGATCCTTTTGGAGATGATGGGATATGACATAGGCACTATATTTATAGATCCTTACCTCTATAGTGACCTGATTTTATAGTGACAGCTATTGTGGAATAGGATAGTAAATTAGCAACTTCGAAATCTTGGGTATCTAAAACTATTACTATTCATTACTTTTATAACAGTTATTAGTGACCATTCTCTAAGACTTTCAGCAGATAAAAAAAACCCAACCTGCAGAGAGCAGAAAATGGTATGGCAGAACAGTGTTATATATATTATATCATATGTGTAATTTTATAGATGTATTTATATACACCCATACCCTCAGTTCACAAATTTAGGAAACAATTGCCACAAATGGGCAGCAGCTATATTCATCTATTTCTTCTAAACATAAACCATGTTAGTGACTGTAAATTTCAGAGAGACTCTAAAACAAGTAGTTAAATGTGAAATTTAAATTGATCTTTGGTTTACTGCCATTGATTTTGTCAATTTTCTAAACGTAACAGTGTTCACCACTGGGAACAGAAACCTGTATATATATCAGCAAAATTTATGCTTTCAACCAACATAAACTTCACAGGAGGAATGACTGTCCTTGCTGTATAAAATAAAATGCATGTGAAGTGAAGGATTTTCTTCTCTAATTAGATACTGGGGTTTTTTTTTAACATCATGTTAGTAAATTTACCACATAAATTTAAATGCTATTAGCAATATTACTTGCCCATATTCAGTTCAGTTTCCTTACTATAGATTTTCACAAGTAGTTTGCGATAATGGCATTAACCCATGAGCTTAATTCACACATACAAAACCCACTATCAATACTCACAGAAACATGCCTGTAAAATGTTTTATAAAAATGTCAGCATAAGCATAACCTATGCTGGCAGGTACTTGTATAACTCTAATGCTAATTATTGTTTTCCCAATTAAAATACAGTAGATTTACGTTCTCATACTGTAGTACCCACTTAAACCGTGAGTCCCCAAACACTGTGCCTATATGCAACTTTCACTTGTGAGCGGGGGTTGATAAAACTCATGTAAAAGAAAATATCCTGCATTTTCCAGGCTGCTTCTCTGAGTGACAAGTGTGGGATTTTGCTCACTGATGTAGCCGAAGTGCTGTTTCAGTTAACATTAGGAGCCCGCCCTCATCAAACCCCGCTTCATCAGTTAGGGAAAATAGCACAACTGCCGTAGAAAGGCATCCTGAGTGTATTTATTTCCTTAGGATTCAAATGAAACCACTCATGAACTTGTTTCATGGACATTAAACATGGAGGGATGGGGGAAGAAAACATACAATCTATTTTAAAACATTAAGTGAAATAAAATCAATGCCTGAGCTCATTTTGTGTTAATAGTCTTCAAACGCCTTCATTGTTTCACTGTTCTTAAGCAACGCTCAAGACAGACACATGTATGAGGCTTTATATCACCAGCCTCAAAAGGAACTTCTTTTTTTTTGCCAGTATGGTGTCTGATAAGATATTAGTACACAAAAACATTTGCCTTAAAAGATAACATCAGTTATCTTAGTATTTTAATTCGCTTGGTGGCAAAATGATGCCCCTCATATTAACATATCCGTTACATATGCACTTTCAGTCAATTAACAGAAAAGCACACTTCTTTCCTTGAAAAGTGGTTTTTAATATAAGCCTTAGTGTGTTTTAAGAGCGTCGTGAGCCAGCCTGCAAAACAAGCACGAGAAGGGAGCAAGGAACCAGTAACACTTTCTGTTGCCCATATGCACACGACCATGTGAGGAGCCTCCAAGGAGGGGACAGCAGTCAGAGCCCCTGCTCATCGCTGCACCCCTACAACTGCTCCAGGGACACAGACCAAGCACCTCACCTGGGGAGCCAGCAGCACTCCCCCCTGACCCCCACTCAGAGCTATACCAGTTCCTCCTGAGGATGGAGTGGCAAGTGTTTTTTCCCTAAAAATGCGAGAGGAGGTGGAGGGAGGCTGGTGTTGCCTCCCTGTGCTGGAGATGATGGTCAAGCGGGACATCCCAGTGCTGCCCAAGTGTGACCTGTCCCATGTGTCCCACCTCCCTCAACACTCACCAGCCACCATGCCAAGGATCTGACAAGCTTCAGGGGAGGGGTCTGGGGCGCAGTTCCCCCAGGGGATGTTTCCTGGGTGTAGCTCATTAGCAGAGAGGGGGTTTTGCCAGTGCCAGCTTGCAGCATGACTCACTGCTCTGCTCTCCTGCAAACTGAAGCACTGACTCTATGAAATGACTTGCAAACAAATGCTCACAGGTATGATAATAAATCAAATGCAATTCCATACTATATCTAGCAAGGGGAGACTTTACTGTGCCACTGACAGTGCCTGAGCCACTGTCCTTGCAGTGTTCACCCTGGGATCATGCATGGAAATAGCACCATCAAGGCTAGGTCAGCTCTTGGCATCTGCAGAAGCAGAACTTGCTCTTCACAGCCAGAAGCTTTATGCCTCCTGCATTAGGCAGGAGGTGAGAAGGATTTTCAGGGTTATAATGCTTTAAACTCCTGCTTCCATTGCATGTAGGTACTCAAGTCCATTACTGAATGTAATTTACAGATTACCCCAAACATGGTACTTTTCCCACCTCTGGCCGTGCATCAAAGGCAAACAACACAGCTCCATCCAACCCAGCCTTTGGATAAGGGTTGCTTTTGCAAACATAATTAAAAAAAAAATATATGGTTTAAAACTTCTCAAAGCAGAAAGCACCTTATGATGCAGCTAGGTACAAAACATTCATTCGGTCCCATCAAAGGGGCAGAGAACAAAGTCCCCCAGATAAAGACACTTGTGTTTGTGTCCCTTGAGAGACCAACAGACAATACCATTATCTCGGATTCATTCTGGGTGGGCTGCCACTGCCTCTCCTGCGCCTCTTGATACACATGCTTCCCTTGAACACAAACCCACCCACTTGCATGCTTTACACGGTGGCTGCTAGCAGAGCCTGTCTTCCTCCAGCTCTTCGATCTCTGTGTTTCAGAACGGACGGTTACAATGCAACGAGAAGATAAACAAGCTATAATATCTTGTTTTTACTGCTGAACTCATGTTATCAGCAGTGACTTTGACATTTGGTGGGAGCTCTCGTTTTCATACACTCTAGTTCTATTGTGCTTTTTCTGATAAGAAACCTCAGTAACAGAAGTGTACATCTGAGAATGACAAGAAAAACCTACTTTCACAGCAGCCTGACTGCATTCCCACTTCCAGCAGTGCTACAGCAGCTCAGGAGCTGCTTCCCGTTTGCATCGGAAACTGGGAGGATCAGGGTCAGTCTTCCAGTATCTGAATAAAGTCAGTTTGAAGAATTTGGCAGATAACACTGCTGATAGTTTTCTTTTTACTAAAGCAAAATTAATCTACTTGAGTTATTTTCTAAGGAAAAATGTAGAATTTATCTGATTGGATAAAAACCTCTTCTCACCTGCTCTGCAGTGCATGTGGTCACCTTTGGCTTCAAAAGCACCGTGCTCATCCTAACAGCTAAATGCTAATTTTAAATACATACAAGTCCCTCCACTTTGAGCAAGCATGAGGCAGTGAGACCATAGCCCTGATTTCTGCAGCAGTGGGAGCAAGATGGAAATCAAACCCTCAGTGGAAAGAGCCTGCACCGCTCCTGTTTTCTTCTCTCCCGCCCTCCAGCTATTTCAAGAAATTGTTTTCTAAAGATTTGCCAGCAAGTTACTGTCTCACTTCCTACATCCCACATCACCACAGGCAGGTGAAAATCACCTTCCCTACTGTGGGCAGTATTCTGGGGACTCAGGTGGAGCATCAAGCATCTGCCACCAAAGTAAACGAGGCATCCTGGAGCTCTGGCAGCCTACGTAACAGCAGCAAAGGGGTTCTCTTTCGGCCAGCTTGTTGTATTAGAGGCAGGGGTGAAGGCTTCATCCCTGGGTGCCAGGTTTGTTCTGAAACTGGGTGCAGCAGTGAGCACCCAGCAAGGCACCCAGGGGAGAGATGCAGTGTGACCTTGGAGCTGCCAAGGGATGCCCTGCCTGGTGGCACACAGGCCACCTCACCGGGCAAGCCAGAAGGGACGAAGGATTTGAGGTGGCAGTGGGGCTGGGGCATTCCCCACGCACGCCAGGGCAGGCAGGGTGCTGAGCTCTGCTTTCTCCTGGCTCACAGGTACAAATCACAGCTGCTCGGCCCCTTTTTTTTTTCATCCTCTCCTCCCTGGAGGGTTGTGTGATGAGGTCAATTTGCGCTGTGCTTACCTGGAACTTATGTTAGCAGAAGGGAAAACGCCAATTACTTATATTTAAAAATAGACTGAGAGAACATGCTTTGCTCTGGTTTTGTGTTGTGGGTTGTTGTTTTTTTTTCCCCCTTGCTGATTGCCTGCTGGTACTTATGGCTGAGAGAAAAATCAAAACACCATCACTGATTAGGCATCAAGGCTTGTTTTTGTTTGGGTAGCAATCTAGAGGCAGACTGAGATGCTATCTGGTGACAAAGGGAAAGTACACCCCACCTCACCCCAGGCACGAGGCATGCTGCTTCCTCCCTTTATAAGCAAGACTTCTAAAAGCAAAAAGTTGAGTTTAACAAATCTTACCATTTTACGAGAGCGGTCTCGCATACTCTAGCCCACAGATTTCCCCTGTGCCAATGAAGACTTGTGCCCTTAGTGCAATAAAAAAGAATGAAACAGAGCCCACAGCATTGCAGCCACCTGTTAGGCAGCTCTTCATGGTGAAGTAACCTTCACTTGTCTGAAGAGAGACCAAAATGCCTCAAAGCTACTTTACAAAACACAGAAGTGACCGTGTCATTGGCTACAGGTGAGCAAACAAAGAGAATTTAAAAACATCCAACAATTCATCTCAAAGTTTGACTTTGATGAGAGAAGAACCCTTCGTTCATACGAAGGATGTCGCGCCTGCCTGGGGAATAGGTGCTCAGAGAACACAGCTCAGCCTCTTGGTTCGTATTCATTGGAAACCCTTTGGACTTCAAACACTTGAGCTATTAGAAGTGGGTGCCTCTGAGGCAAATCTAGCTCCCTTTTCATTTTGTTGTAGCTTTTGAAGCACATTTGAATAGTTCAGTTTTCCAGCAGTCAGAGAGGAGTGCTAGGACAGAGCCATGCTTGCTAAGTTATCACCACGTCTTCAGATATATTTTAGGGTAACAGAAATTTTAGGAGGGAATTCATAGCTATAAGACAGACTTATGGGCTTTGTAGCCAGTGTCTTAGGGTTATTAAAATATGCTTTGTTATCTTCACACATGGTAGCAGCTTTACAAATTATTCTTATGGATAGGATTCCTCATTTTAATGTCTGAAAAGCCCTAAAGTTAGATGACACTTTGATTGCTGCTTTCACTGGGTAACACTAACAATATCTCTGCTTCTCAGGAAAATGAATTTCCCCATATTTTTGCCAAACTAACCATTGCAGACATGAAAGGCAACAACAGAATCTCTCTTTTTCAAAACTTGCCCAGGGAAAAACCCTGGACTTGCTGTGCATCCACCAAACACGAAGAGAATTACTATCCAAAGGCAGTGAATGAAACTGTACAGAAGACCCAGAAAATAAATCTTTTAAAGTTTTAAGATACCTTCTGGAGATGTTTGTGCTCTGTCTTTACCCAGCCTGTTCAGGGTGTAGAAGAACAAAAAGAGTGAACAGATGCATCCTTGCCCTTCTGACTCAGGAGAGAATTAAAAGCTCTATTATTAAGGACTGAACTGGCATCTCGCAACATTTCTTGAGATGTAAGGAATGTCTGCAATGCTCTTGAGCCAGCAACAGGGGATGGAAATGCAAGTGTGCACCTTGGGCCACTGCAGAGATTATTAGGAACACTGTGACAGCGCTTCACTCGCTGCAGCAGTGCTGGCTTATCGGTACGGGGGGAAGGAAGAGGGAGAAATAAGGGATCTGCCCCCAGGGACCAGCGATGCGTTGCACACAGCAGGGTGGGAGTGAAAGTGGCATTTCCATCGCTGCTGCCAGTGGCACACGTGACCTCTACAGGGCATAGGGACAGACGTATCTCCTGGGTCAGAATCACAGAGCACCCAACCGCGAACCCAACAGCCTGTCTGGTCTTAAGGGATTTCAAAATATAGGGAAAATAGTTTGGGGATTGCTTCCCCCCAGCCCCCCAATCTTTTCTTTGTGAAAATTCAGTGGGAACATCAGCACACATGTGCAGACACATGGACTATGGGTGATTTTTACAAGTCCTTTTCAAATGTTTTTGTGTTGCAGTGGCTATTTGATGCTTGTATTGACTCTTTTGGAAATTCTGGCCATTCAGGAAAAAAGAAAAAAAAATGTAAGGCTTTTGGGAGACAGAACTGCAAGTGTATTAGTATCTATAATAGATCCTGAAGAACTTAGCATGCCAAAAATCAGGTATAACACTTCAGACGGGTATGATGGTGGATTTTTAATGCATAGAAAATGTTTTTTCTTAGCATAATAGGAACAAATGACTTTGTAGCACATAAAGGGATTAGTTGAAAAGTGTTTGTAAAGTGGCTGATACAGATGTTTCATTAGTACTCATACAGGACATCACTAAAGTCAAACTCGATTTTTCCAGACACTTGCAGAGCAAGTGTAAATTTAGACAATAAGTAAGCTACTCTCAATACATTATGGAGTGCCTAAGCACCGGACAGAGCTGACAGGTGCATGTGTATATTGGATGATTTCAAGAGATAAAAGCACATGTTTGGGGGTTTGGTTTGAGGCATAGTTTCCACAGGATGAGATCTTTGATACCCGTTATTTGTTTTGCTCTTGGCAAGCTAGAGAGGTTTCAAGCATGATAAGAATTGTTAGAGTTTACTCTGTTAAAACATTTACTTAACATTAGCAATACAGAGTGCTACTTGCAGGCTGTTTCTAATACAAAAGTGCATGGCATTTCCTGTAAGAACTGTATGTTTCATTTGGCTCTTTACACAAACAAATATAATCAAAAAAATTATTTAGCTGGTTATCTACACATCTGTCAGTATTAATAATGCAGGACACTGTATTTAGGTCCAGCCTACACCAGGACCAGAGCAAGTCCTGACACATGAAACCCCCTTCAATATTCCACGAGCCTGGGTCTTGGTTGCACCACAGAGAGCAGTGGGGTTGTTGGTGGGTTTCCGTGGGTTGGTTGTTTTGTGGTTTTGTTTGGTGGTAGTTTTTGTTTCAAATTCTTATTAACTAGCTGCCTTTTATTAAAAAAAAAACCACCTTAATTTATGGATTTTATTAGAATATATTTATCCAAGTTGTTATAGCAATGGTACATTAGAAATCAAATGAAATATTTGTTGGCCTGACAAAATTAATTGTTGCCTAGGGTCTGGAACAAACACAACATTAGAGATAACATGCCACTAATATGGCTTGTTTGAAGTAACAATACTGTATCAATTAAATTGGGGCTAAGCTACACAGCCTTCCTAAGCTATTTAGCTGATGCTTGGGGATGTGAAACTTTACAATCTATGTCAGAGGAAAATGGTTGGACTTGCTGTGCTAATGAGTAGCTGGAATTTACCATTTTCTGTAGTACACTTTCTTGCCCAGTGTTTTGTACTGTTGCATCTCTCTTGAACTGGGAACATGAATAGTATTTCTGTGCCTCCCATAGCAACAGCATTAATGGAGTCTGTTTCTTTTTTCTTTTTCTTTTTTTTTTCCAGGTAGATAGTGGAGTAAATAAAATTATGACTGAACTTGAGATAAGCATATGTCACAGTATTCCAACATTCAGGCATCAAACTCATGGGAAAGGCTGGAGCTACAGAGTTGCAGGCCATTGCCTAAAGCCCTTGTTTTAGGATTCCCCATCCTGTCTCCAGTTTTAGCTTAGAAGTAAAAATTTGTTGTAGGGTGATCTCCGGGCTAAGGGATACAGAAAGACTGATATTCAGCTCTGCAAAGAGAAAACAAAGGCCAGGACAGCCCTCTTTTGGAGGGACTTAGTCGGTGTATTAGTCTTGGCACAGATCTTTGGAGAGGAATTAGTTTCGTCTCTAGTATGGGACATAAATATCTCCATAAGGACCATCACAAACACAACACATAGATGCTACTTTTAAGCCTTCACACTCAATATAATCCCAAAGTATGAGAACAAACCTAAGTCCCAAAATTTGCAAAGCAAATTGTGCTTCTCAGGTGAAGCATCCAGAAAGCTCATGGCACAGGGGAAGTCAGATCTCCCTGGTGGAGTCCCCAGCCCAGCTGTGTGAATGCGGCACCTAGAAGATAACAGCCACCAGATCAGTGCACTACTAGTCCTATGTCTATCCAGGTAAAATCCTGCCCTAAAGCATACCTCTGAGGTAGCAAGCAAATGCAGACTACTCTGCCCTTATCAAACTGGTCTGCAGCAGCAGGTCCTCACCATGCATGTGTGATACAGAACTGAGACTTCAAGCAAAGCCACCAAGGCCTGGGAGGCTTCACACACTTTCCAAGCTCAGTAAGTCATCACAGTGGCTCCACAATCGCCCCAGGAAAAAGACAAAGTGGACAGGAATGCAGTGCCCGGAGATGCCCCTTATCTGCACCCCCTGCTCTCCAACTGTGCTGCTGCGCTTCTGCTCTGTGTGACAGGAGGAGCTGGCAGAGTAAGCCACATCTACAGAAGAGCACGTTTCAGTGAAAGTCCCACTTTCCCTGAGTTTTAACCCTTGGTCCTGTGGAGCAAAGGCGTATATGTGACCCACATTCTTGTTACAGTGTGTTATCTTAGATGACTCTGACAGATGTTGACACGAGATGCATTTTGATATGAAAGCACCAAGGCTGTTATCTGCTGCCCAGAGAGAACACCTCTTACTTGCAAAATGCTTCTTTTTATCAGCCATAACAGGGTACAGCTGAGCCTTGTGAAGGAACGGACTTTTTAAAACATATGCATTCAAAATCAGAAATTAGCTGTTAGAAAAAGACCAGCACACATAGTATAAATTACTCTGGCCCACAAGTATGGCTAAAAAAATATAAAAATAAAAATAAAAATTGCAGAGTTGTGGTACACAATTACATTTCATCAAGTCCTAGGAAAGTGCATGTTTCATCTGGATTATGTTGTATATGGCCAATTTTCCATACAGCTGTATTTACAGCATAATGTAGTCACTGAATGCAGCTATGATACCATATAGAAACCTTTAATAAGACACCATAACTTTCGTGTCCATCCACCAGGAATGTGCTGCCAGGAGATATCATATTTACAATATAAAAGGGGACGTATTTTAGATTTGTCCCAATTAACCTTGTAACGAGATGTATTGGAGTGCTTATTAATGACAGTAATGAGATGCAGACAAGACAATGTATAAAACATCATTGGCATATAAATTAAATTCATATACACAGATACCTTTATGCACTGGACATGAAGGGAAATTATTAAGAGGCAATTTTGTAGGAAAAAAAGGCTAATTAGAAAAAAATTCAATACTTTTCCTAGCTTGTATCCATCAGCGTTGGCAAACCTGTTTACCCACTGACTGAGGAACTGCTCCCACTGCTTTTACTGTGTAAGTTAGAAAACAAATTTTATGATGGTTCTCTTGAAAGTATTTGCTCTAAACAGCTACATATCCATTATCCTTTTACTATATATTGTTCTGTTGTTTCATTTGCTTTTTACAGGGATGCACAACTCAAAAATAAAACACCTTTTCCGTCTTTTGAAAGTTACTCTAGATTTAAGTTTATTTCTCATTGACAAGTTACAATCACCTTATTCACAAAGATGCCACATTTAGATTTTATAAGGCAGCATAAAGGCCCCAATCCCCGGCATGAAAACTAACTTACACGCTCAAATTGATGTGGGAATTGCTCACTTAGAATCTGTAGATCTACTCATGTGCGTGAACTTATTCACCCACCCAAGTGCTTCGTTGAACTATGGCCCAGCTTTCCTGTTCTACCATCACATATCTTCATTAAAGTTATGGCTAAATCTCACCCAACTTGGGAAAATTTAAGGTGTGCCATTAGCAAAATAGAGACTTTAAAATTATTGTCATGACCAGCAATAACAACAAACTGATTACCATGCTGAGCTTTATAATAGCATTTCACTTCCTTTTCGTTATTAGAATTATAATAAACAGATAAATTACATCCACACATACACAAACAGCTATGTAAGCATGGCTGAAAAAGTCAGAAAATCACTTTATCAGAGGAGTGATTGGATATCAAAGGATACTAGAAATTATGTACAGTAAAAGTAATAGCTCATGCATGACTTATAGTGATCAAGAGAGGCAGGAGGCAAAGGAATAAAGCTTCAGATACCTCAGAGTTGTTCATATTATTGCAATCGTATCCTGCCGTGTTACTTATTACTTCTTTAAAAATACTAAATGAAGGGAAAGTATTTTTTTTTCCAGTGTTGTTTAACTCTGAATACCACCACACCTCCCAAATAACTTTAATGTCCTCTATTTTAAAAAAAAATTAGTTGGGAAAGGAGGAGGAATGAAGCCAGAGGGAACAAAGAATGAGCAGGAGGAGGAGGGGAAGGTGGCAAAAGCCTCCGAAGGACTTATCGCAGTGAATAAGATGAGTTGCAGAGGTGGTGAAGGACAGACCTGCAAAGCCCCAGAGCCTGTCCCCTGCCTCGCCTCCCCACAGTGCTGCCTGGGGCTGTGCAGAGGGAGGGGACAGTGCTACCCACTGCCCAGGGATGTGACATCACTCCTGCCGAAATGAGATGGGGCGGCTGCTACTGCTTGCTCACTCATTCAGCCAGCACTGTTGAGGTCAGGATTGCTCAGCACCGCGGAATCAGCCCCTAGAGGAGGTTTCCCTCGGGATCTGTACAACGGCTGGCAGAAGGGCCCCCAGACACTGATGTGAAACAGCCATTGTCCCAAGGAGTCTGTAATCCAAACGGACAAACTATGGAAGGGGCCACCCTAGAGCCCCGTGGAAGGCAAAAGGTCGAGTCTCCTGGGTCAGCAGACTAGAGAAAGTCACACATCTGCACTTGTACCGAGACGGAATTAAGCTAAACTCATACAAATTCAGGATTTCCCCCCTAATGCAACAGCTTCTGGTCAGCACAGATTTGGAAATCAGGGCTGTGTAGGGATATGAGCCCAGTTCCCAAAAACTCTTATCTCAGACTGGTGCCTCCTTTCCAAACTGCTGTGGAGTTTTTGGAGTCTACAAAACTTAGCACATGACCGGGAAAGGCTCAGTATCACCACGCACTGCTTGTCTCAAGTTCACCCTT
The DNA here is from genome assembly GCF_023634085.1 of Falco cherrug. Taxonomy (NCBI): domain Eukaryota; kingdom Metazoa; phylum Chordata; class Aves; order Falconiformes; family Falconidae; genus Falco; species Falco cherrug. The sequence goes on along the minus strand of NC_073700.1, from coordinate 18,954,557 downwards.
TGAGTCACCAGAGACAGGTTTAGTGAAAGCTACCTGGGTTTTACACTCCTAGAAGATTTTACTGCTCATTCACTTAGGGCTTTAAATATGATGTCTGCTGTGCACAGTGTCTTAACTTCTCCTTTGTATTATGTAATATTGCACTAGTGAAATGATAAATGCAAAGCAAGGAATGGCTGAATGACCTAAGCACTGGGTTGGGACTTCCAGGAGCCGCAGGACACTATCTCAGCAGGGTCAAGCCAGTTCTTCTCCCTCAAATAATTTAAACCCCACAAACTACTACTTGGCATCTTTCACACAGGTTTTTAGAACAGACAGTGAAATCTCCTACCTTTTTTTTTTTTTTGTAGGAGAAAAATTTATCTTAGTGTTCTTGCTTCAAGTGTCACAGCCATACATTATTTTGCAGAAAGTTGTGGGTTTCCCTTTATCTGGACTGCTACACACCTGCACTTGGCACCTTGATATACAGCAGTCAAGAGCCTGGCCTTGTGCTGAGAATCAAGCGGGCACTAGCATCTACTGATATTTCCCTACCTGTATACTTTGGGTTTAGAAATTTCACTTAGTTTCAACTCCTTTCAACAGAAAGCTCTGTTTACCATCACTACCTCCTCTTAAGACGTAGTTATGACTGAAAACAGGAGACCCAGTAAAGCAGTATACTTGCAACTGATATATTAAATACCAGGAGATGGGCAGCATCAGGAATGAAAGTATATGTTTCATAAATTCTATTTTATAATTCAGGGATTTGTTTGTTCTTTACTTGCTTTTGAAAATCACCACTACTAGGTGAACCAAGCATGAAAATCTTGCTACTGAACAACAAAAAAAGGTAAATTAGTTACCGAGTTTCCATTGCCAAGGGCAACACGTTCAACAGAGGATATGATAATGACAGACGAATCCTCACTAAATTCTCTCTCTACAAAATAAGCGCACAATGTCTTAGATATTTTCATTCATGCTCGAGTCACCTTCCTTCCACAGCAGCTGCTTGCAGCTCTGTCAGTGAACGCCAATAGAGGTACGGTTTCCTGTCATTAATATGACAGAATCTCCCCAATTTTCAGCTGACAGCACTGGATTTTTATGGCTGTTCATGCCTTTTTCTTTCCTGCTCCTCCTTTGTATTTATTTTTTCCCTGGGAATTTTGTTCTCTTCCTTTCTCTGTTTCCCTTATTACTGTCCCTTGAGCCAACACAGATTTCTACACCTTCTACATCCCCTTTTCACCTTTCATAGAGGCTGTTTTTTTGTTCCAGACAACAATAGAAATGAAGCAATGACAGCACAAGGTGACTTCATTTAGTCCAGTGTCCTTCAAATAGATCCAAAACACAATCTGGTGATGAGCAACACAATCCCAGCACTAAGTAAAAAGAAAGGATTGGTCTGGTAGGATGGGACCCATTCCTGAGTATTTAAAAGCCTAGCAGGAGAGCAAGTTTGTGGACCATGGGGTAGTGGGTCCTTTGGGAAGACCTGATCTTCCACAAAGAGAGAAGCTCAGGTAATTCCTAACTGCACCCACAAAAGGAGATTTCTGCTGTCAGCCCATGCTGACAGCGATTCAGCATGATGTTATCGGCCAAAACCTGTTAGCCATTGCATGCATGAAGGGACCATACATTTAACCTATCTCCATACCTTTGCTTGGGATGGAAAAGCCCTGAAGCTGCTTATTAGCCTGGCCTGGGGACCTGCCAGAACCACACCGACTGAGGTCCTTGCACAGACACAGCTCCCGTTGCCTTTCTCACAAGTGCATCCCCAGCTGCAGCCATGCCCGCACATCGCAATGACTCACTGTACTCCAAGGTGCAAATCCAACTTCCCCTTTCAGTTAAGCAAGCATGTTCCTAACAAAGCCATCAAATCCATCAAAACACTCACTAATTATTAGGAAATAAAACTGTGGTCCATGCTTCCAGGTTTCTGAAACTACCAGCAGCCAATAAGCAATATCTAGTAGGAAGTGCATGAAAGTACCTTTATTAACATCCTTTTTTATTCCTTCATCGAATTAATTTTGTTTAGAAAGAATATTTCTCCTTATTTTCTTTTGCCAGATAAGCCCAGAACTGAGGAGCTTTTGTAACAAGGGCTAGCAAACAATGTAGAGCATTGGAAAGAAACCATGTTTAGACAGGCAAACCGTGGATAACAGTGATATTGTGTGTCAGGCAAGAGAAAGGAGGGACTGCAAACTAATAATGACAGGGCTATTTATTACTGAATAACCAGCCTCTAATTTTAGAAACATAAGATCTCCTATTTTCTATTGTTAATTTTAATTAGTATTTTCCCTAAATAGTCTCCCCTTTCCTATATGCTATTTATACAATTGCAAAGAAAATATAAAATACATGCAATGTTAGCAGAAAGGCAACAAAACATGCTGTAAGCAGTATGTTAGCTGTGCATTGTCTGGAGCAGGGAAAATCTAGGGAATTATTTTGTCTTTTGCAACATTCTTGTTTCCTTATAGAGAAAATATTCTGCCTATAGTATCCCACCATATTCCCACATCCCACCACATCAGCGCATCCCATAGACACAGAGTTGCAAGCTGTACACTGAACCCTGTAAACAGAGTGAAACAAGTAAATGTGTCTGTGAAGAGCAGCATCTAGCAGCTGGAGGAATACAGTCCTGAACTGGGTTCTCTCTCTTTAAAATGCTTTTTAGTTGTTTCGGTTTTTTTGTTTTGTTTTGGTGGGGTTTTTTGTTGGGTTTTTTTTCCTTACAAGGCTGACAAAACACTCAGCAATGGCTCAGAAGCTGGTGTGCTGCAAGATAACCTGTCTTGCTGTTTCCTTGCACTTCCCTCATCTGCTGTAACCACTTGTTTCTTGATATAAGTAGGCGAGAAGTCTGTGATTTAGTGTGCAGGGCCCTTCAGCTGCGCCCTTGCACTCACACAGCAAAGGGCATTTGGGAAAGGATTATTTTCATCATGGGCACACAAGGGTCCCTTACCCGTGGTGTGCCTAACCATGCTATTCAGAATGATGCTGTATTTCTCTTTCCTTTTCCTGTAAGATGGCACAAAACTTTCCATCTAACAAGAAAGCCAGACAATCATAAGAAAGAAGGCAGATTTAGATTAGATATTAGGAAGAAATTCTTCCCTGTGAGGGTGGCGAGGCGCTGGCACAGGCTGCCCAGAGCAGCTGTGGGTGCCCCATCCCTGGCAGTGCCCAAGGCCAGGTTGGACATGGCTTGGAGCAGCCAGGGCTGGTGGAAGGTGACCCTGCCCAGGGCAGGGGTCTAGGACCAGGACCATCTTGAAGGTCCCTTCCAACCCAAACTGTTTTGTGATTTTATAAATAGCTGTACTGGGCAAAGGTCTTTCTCACCCTGGGCCCTGCCTCCACCAGCAGACACAAGCAGATGCCTGGGCAGGAGTGTAATGCAGGTCAAGCTTGTACAAAACTTCCCCCCATTAAATACTTAGCTCCTCTTTTCTTAGTCATAGAATCATAGAATGGTTTGGGTTGGAAGGGATCTTAAGATCATCTAGTTCCAACCCCACTGGCATGGGCAGGAGTCATGTGTGATTCCTTTCTGTTTAGTAACACCCTGTGGATTCCAGTTCCAAGAACTTGTCCGGTCTCCACCAGGAAACCCTTAGCATCAAAGGTGTTCTTCTGCAAGGAGCTTCTCATATACAAAAACCTACATTTTTTGTGTGTGAACTCAGATCCTGCTAAATTAATTTGATATTCACCTATCATGCATTTGAGATCAGATTTTCTTTCGACTACAGCAACACATTTTCTATGAACTCTCCAAAAGTACCAATGCCCTTGCTCTTATTGGTGCTAACTTCAAGCCAAAATAAAGGAAAATAGAGGAAACAGAGCTGGCAAATCTAAAGGTGAACACAAATAAGTGCAGTCTGGCCTCTCCTCCTTTCCTTTTGAGACTGACCTATACTAGTAAATTTTTTAAAGAAATAGGTAAGTGATGCTGCAGGATTTAGGTGCCTCTCCCCACCTCACACATTTCCATAGGGAGTACATGCATGACACTCAATACTATCAGAGCTTATAAATAGGTATGGGAAAGGTGAATTTGGTTCCCAACACAGGTGCTCTGAAAAGAGGGACCACCTAAAACCAAATTATACAGTTCCATGTAAAATGCTGCCTGTTTCTGGAAAGAATCCAAGCTCAAATATTTAAATTTAGAGCATCTCCAAGTCTTATAAATGCATATCCCAGGAGGGGAAAATAAATAAGTAAATAGAACCTGTAAGAATGGTGTTGATTTCAGCATAAAACACTCCCTGGGCTGCTCCAAGCTCCAGGACGCCCCTGCCTGCCTGCGCTCCTGAGGGTTTGCAGGAGAGCATTTCCCACCGCCAGGACCAACTGCAGTTGGCTGCTCGTCCTGAAGTGGCAAGAAAGCAGAGAAAGGCAGTACATCATGGGATGTTTTCCCCTTGGGCAGGGCTGAAACTCGTGTAAGGACTCAAGCGCCTTCCTTCATTGACAGACTCGCTTCAGCAGTCGCCAAAACTGCACTGCTTCTCTGTGAGAGCTGGCAAAAACCAGCTGAATATTCAGTTTCTGTTGTGTTGAGCCATGATCCTCTACAAACTATTGGTGCCAAGTTTTAAGCAGCTCCATGTGCAGCGTTTTGTAAATCACTTCCAGATATGCAAATAGCATCATTAAAGCATTTGCATATACCCCTACGTTTCTACTTCAGGTCCATATGCCCAGGCTGTAGAAGAGGGCAGAAAATAACGCCGCAGCATGGCACAAGGCAGGTACGTGAGTGGAGGGTAGGGAGCAGTGGGAGCAGGGAGGTGCAGATCATCTCTGGCTGCCCTGTGACAGCTGCTTCAGGAGCCTCCGGGAGCTAAAACCTATTCTGCAAAGGAGTAAAATGCAAAACGTACCCTCTCTGCTCTACGCAAAGAGTAACTGGCATGAGTAAATGGTGTGTGACATCTCCAGTGGCGGGGGACCTATCCAGAGACATGCACAAAGGTCTTTTACCAACTCAATGCACTGACTTTAATACTCTCCCACTCTACAAGACTTTGTAGCATCAAGGCTTCCTCGGCTACGTAAAACATAGCACAGAAACATCAGAAATGAATTTGTAGTAAAGGTGCAAACCACCCATCAGCAACCTAAAGAGTCGTTGCAGGGCTAGAGGCCGTAAGAACCTCTGAGGAAATGAACAAACTAGGATGGCTTAGCTTTCAGAAAACAAGTCAAACAGGGCATAGGAAAGCAGCCTTCAAACACATAAAAAGCTGCTGGAAAGAAGCAGGGAGGAATCTATTTTCCATGCCCATGGCAGACAGGAGAAGCAGTAATGGGACTAAATTGCAGCAGTAAAGATTAAGGTTAAATATTAAGGAAAATTACTGAATGATGAGGCTAGTGAAGCACTAGAATAGACTGCTTGGGGAGGATGGAGAGTCTCTGTCATCAGAGGTCTTAAAGAATAGGTTAGACAAGTGTCCGTCAGATGTGACAGAGGTGGTCTAGCCTTAAGGTGGAGAGGTGGGGAAGATGGGCCCTTAGGACCAATACCTGTCCTGCAGCCTGGGGAAATAGGCAACATGATATGAATCATATCTATGCATGCTCACAATCTACGAAGATGTTTTCAAAAACATTTTAAAACTAGTATAAAAGATAGTCAAAATTGTAGCCCTCTTGGAAACAAACTTCATGTGTTTGTACTTGTAGTGCTCTGCTAATTGTTTCACAGCCCTGGGTTTGGTTGCACTGGGTCAGGGTTTTGTATCTTCAGTTGTGCTCTGATGAAATCCTTGGGATTCCTCAAAGCTCTAAAGAGTCAATTTTGAAAGATTCCAGTATCTAGCAGGAACATTTTCATTATTATTTTTCCTAAAAGGAAAAGCATCAGGAAAAGAAATTATTTCAATGCCCAAATATAACAGGGGAAATACTTTTTTTAAAAGAAATCATGTTTCCCTCAATCATCTTTAATAAATGCCAGTTACATAATTCATTTACTGAAGTCATAAAATAGAAAACCAAGATGAAACTGTCCAATTATTTATTGAAAAACTATCTCTCAGTCCAGCTCTACACTGAAATGTATATACCGATCCTGTAAACCCTTCAACACATGCCGAAGTCCATAATAACCTTGATTAGCTGGTGATAATGCCCCATTCCTAAACCTCCTGTAACGTGCATACCTGATAAAATAAAATGGCCAAAGCCACTATGCAGAAAAAGCAAAACAAACTGCACTGCACATGTTAATAAAGAAAATAAATTAAATACTTTTTTCAGCTTCTTATTCTCCCAGGATGCAGAGCTGTTACAGAACTGAGTATTACTAGCCATATTTTTGAAGGATAAACCAAGCCTGTGCAGCTCACCCCATCCCACACAAGGAATCTGAGTCTGGAGAAGAGGCTGTCAGAGATTTTGGATGTGTTTTAATTCAATGAGAATTTTCCATCCACTTCCATGAAGCCAAGTTTTCTCCCCAGATCTGCTGTTGCTCCAACAAGTGAGGCGTGCTGTCATGTGGCTTCCCTTACTCAGACATACAGACCTAACACAGATGAGTCTATTTATGGATGATTAGAAATAAGTCTACAGAACAGAGTCCTAGAGAAAAGTACAAGAGCGCTTTGCCAGTGCAACCAGGTGTAGACCGGAATCTGGGAGGGGGGACCTGTGCTGCAGAATTAAGCACTTTGCAGGATGGCGTCTGAGTTAACAGTCTGAAACAGTTTCAGACCAAGGATCAAATAAACCTAAGCAGGCTAGCGGAGCTGATTTGTGGCTTGGACATTCATGTGGAAAAGACTGTCAGGTTTAGCAAGATGCTCATTAAATAACGGCGACCAGCGTAGCTTCTGCAGACCACCTCCCCTGCCTCTGCAGAAAGGACTGAACACGTGTTGGTTCCTTTACACAAAACCACACGCTTTTATTGTCCAGTTCAGCACCTGAACTGGTAAAATATAACAAACAAAATTTACACCGCTAACTTTATAAACAAATCTCTAAACCTCGGCCAGAGAACACCCCGCCGGGAGCACTGCTGCCCGCGTGCACTCCTTCGCGCCAGCCCAGTGAAGAAAACGCACCTTTCGCTGCCTTGCGGTAAAGAACATCTTCAGCAGCTCAGCTCAAAAACAGACCACTGCCCTCCGAATCATAAACCCACAAGATGAAGATACCAACCCACTACCACGCGGCAGTATTTCTACCCAGAAGGCGCACTCCACAGAAAGGCACATTTTTCTTGTCCTAAGAGTTCGAGAGAATGGGAAGGTGCATGAAGCGATAACAAGGCTAAAGAGATAAGGCTGAATTCTGGAAGCAGGGATTTCAGAGAGGTGGGCGTCCCCCTCCACCATCCCTGCAACGACAGGGAAAGGTGCAGAGCCCTGCCGCAGACCTGGGATGCCCTCCCTTTTTAACCAGAGTGAAATATTTAAATAAGGCCATAGCAAAAAGGCATCGTGAAAAAAGCAGGACACTAATTCCTGAGCAAAAATAGATAATACATAATGAAAGGTACCGGATCGTCAAAGATTTTAAATGCCTAATGCCCCAAATTCTTTGTGTGCCATGTCCTATATGACAGGTTCAATATGACACATCCCTGCAGGCCAACACAATCTTCTGCCTGCACTAACAGGTCTAGTGGATAGCAAAAGGATTTATGATTGGCCTTTTAAAAGAAAACACGATTCAGATTACTCATCTAAGAGCACTAGTTATGCAAGTTTCTGTGTCAAAAGAGTTTCTGAAGAAAGAGTGATCTGTGAAAACAACATTATAATTTGTTCTCCAATTAAAGTAACTGTAGGAATAGGCATGTTCTCTAAGAGTTGGGGTTTGGTAGGAAACATGGTCAACTAGCAGAAGACTTGGCTGTGGAGGTCTGACCGAGCCATTCCAGAGCTTGTGTATGTGTGTAAATAGCCCAAGTGGAACTCAGACACGTCCAGACTCAATGACCGGTCAACACTCAAAGCCTGAGGTACTTGCTAGGGCTTGGCAAGGAGACACATCAGTGTCCTTCTGGTTTTAAAAGCAGCAGCAGATTGTTGTGCGTAGAACAGCACCACGGCTGCCTGCGGGAGGAGCTGGGGGGGCTGGATCTCCCTGGTGGGACAGGAGGGAAGGCAGGAGTACGTGCCTTGTATCTGGCCACAGTGTGGACCAGCTTTGGCGTTGAGTTGTTAAGCTTGCCTTTTGTTGGAGAGGCCCAGGGAAAGACAACAAAAATGGGTCTTTGAGAGCGGTAAAAAAAAGGTGATAAAAATGAACTGCATGAATCACTGAAGACCACGCAGAAAAAGATACCAGAACAGGTGGTGGCCATCCAAAGCTATGGAAAGATGAATTTCCAGCATGGTAAAAAGTGCTAACGGAAGCATAACTACACCAGGAAAAGCATCTTATTAGTAACATATTTTTTTAGAACAACCCTAATTTTAAAAAAGCAGTGTTCAGCAATGCTGCAAACACCTCGAAAGTTTAAAAGGATGGATTCCTCTTAGTCTCCATACCCATACATTACCATATCATTTACCACAGAATAAAGACCCATCAGTTTAATTATACAGCTAAAGACAGGTGGTTGTTGTTGTTTTCTTTGATGATGGTGCACTGCAACAATAAACAGGTCTGTTATTTTTAAATTAGCATATGGGTTCTTTCTTTGATGATACAACATCTGTGGTTAGAGTGTATGTTGAACTGGAGAAAATACCTCCTGGAAACATCTCCACAGACTCAAGATTTCAAATTTAGAACAACAAAAGCTCCACTTGAATCCCCTGTTGTTGGAAGGAACAGCAATTAATTATTAAAAAAGGAACCAAAACATTACCATCAATCCTGCTGACAAGAGGTGCTGGTGGTTACAGTGGACAGGGACAATTATGCACATATCACAGGGCTACAGACAACTTCTGAATTACAATTACACCAAGAAACTCACTGCAAATATCACAGATGAATACCACTGAAAAACATTATCAGGACTGGCTTGAAACATATGTTGCATTAGTGCCGAGGGAAAATAAAGCATACACCAACTTCAGAAGAGATGCCTGTCCAAGCAAATTCTTATATGTTAAAAAATTCTGCATTCTGTAGCCTGTGCAAAGAAATTTCCCCACCCCCAAAAAAGATTGTACTGCATGAACTATTTTTACAACTCAAAGTGTCCATTTTGGAATTTTTCAAGTGCAAGTAGACAAAATGCACACTTGCAGGTTTTTTTCTGATGATGCTAGTCATGACCATGCTGATGAATGCATCAAAAGGGGATGACCAAAGGGTCCTTGCAAGATGTGCTGCACCATGAACAAGCATTACTGCTGCAGATGGGCTGCCTTGGCCTGCCCATCATCTGCATCGTTCTCAGGCTATCTCACTGGCAATGGCATTTGCAGAGGATTCTCTTCATTCAAGCCCACTGAGAAATGGGGAGATAGAAGGAAAAAACAACCAAGGCAGTGAAATTATAAACCAACTGGAAACCCTTCCCATCCTTTGAGGCTGACTCTGAAATAAGACACTGCTTGATATTTTAATATTAATATTTTAATATCAAGCAGGATAAAGCTCCTGAGTATTTGCTATAATACTTTGTTAAATTGTCTTTAGTAAGAAGTAAAGGACGTAGTAAACTCAAATTGAGAGTACTTGTAAGACCAGTCAAAATGACCTGGCCCTTCTTTGTGTTAACAAAACCCTGGGTGAACAGAAAAATGACTAAAGCACCATCTGTACACAGGAAATGGGGAAGAAAGATAGAGCAATAAAATTGGAAGGCGATAATTAAAGAGACGTGAAGAAATCCTATAACTATAGATTCAAAGATGGAAAATTCAGCAAACTTCAATAGTTGGCATTTTTTATTCTCAGTCCAGGTTTCCTTCCATCAGTGGATCTCAAAGCAGTTTACAAATATTAGCTGATGAAATTTGTTCTTCTGCCAAGTTCCCATTGACAAAAATCACATCTGTTAATGCAACCAAGTACTGGAATAGAGTTTAGTCATGAAGATTTGAAAAGCTTTTGGATGTTCAGCTTCAAAATGTTGTCTCCAAAATTCCCCAGAGTAGCTGACCTGGGAAAGGAAGGCTTGCAGGCTGCTCTTAAAAGGTACACGTTCCACCTGCAGGGACTTTGTATCAATCCTGCAGTGTCCCAGTAAAATATTGAAGTACTGATCATTGAAAATAACTCACATACAATAGCCTAAGCCTAGCGGTCCTTTAATTCAGTTCTTACTAATCAGATACAAAATAGTTCACCTTGTGATTACGGAATGCTTTAGGTTAGCTGGTCAGCTCCTCACCTGCTGTGAATTGCTATCCTCATAGTGATTTCAACAGAGCGCTAATACTTTATTCCAGTTGAATATCAGGACAAATATCACTTCTGAATGTCTCCAACTACAGAATTTTGGTCTCACAGCACACACAATTTAACACTCACTCTTTCACCAAACTGTTTTAGATAGCCGGTGTTAAAGCAAAAAAAGGATACGATATAGCCTGAAGTGGCATAATAGTATTCTGTGATTATGCTATCCTGACATCATTTACCACTTTTACTACAACCTCTTTTTTCCATGCTCCCATTCTTCCAGAAAATAAAATCTATAATATGTAATAATTTAGAATTAATATCTTGATTCCCTAGATCCTTTAATGAATTCAAATGCACCTAGGGAATCTAACCAAAGACATCTGTTCATGAATAGTGAGAATTATTACCAAGTCCTGGTGGAGACGGCAAGATGCCATCTCTTCCCGAAGTACCTCCCAGCTGAGAAATCAACTGTCTCCTGGCTGAGTTTTCTTGTGTCAAGGTTTTACCATGTTATGTCTCTTGGGATTACTTACTAACAGGAGCTCCCTCCCAAACTTTTACAGCCTCCAGAAAGAAGGAAGATGAGCCTAGCATTTTTTTGTTGTCCAACTACACATGCATGCTACCTTTATCATATAAAATAATGATGGCCTCAATTAATACTAATTACTACTCCAAAGTTTCACAAATCCCTTTTTAATCATCTTTGGGTTTAACTGATTTACCCTAAACCCCTCTGACTGCCAAAAAATTAACATTTCATTAGACAAATCATAACCTACTCCCTATTCTCCAAAATCCAACCCATCTGGAAATATTCTACCTCATCAAATGTCAGACTTGCACAGTATAATGGAAAACTATTTTTATTTAAAAACCACACATACATACACATAGCGAGTGTGATGTATCTATACTTAAAGATGCAGATCTAGAAATATCACCACACCCACCTCCCACCCACCACTCACTACACTCCAGAAGATGTCCAGTGTCTTCACCAGTTACCATTTTACTTCTTCCTCGTCTTTGCAAATCTTCTCTCTCCCTTCCAAACATCCATCACAGATTAATTTACCTCTACTGTCAGAAATGTAAACCATCAGCAGCTTGTTATATTGAAGAGGTTAAATGAAACTTTTGACATGACTTGTGTTTAAAATCCATCTTTAGCTGATGGCATGTCATCAGCTAGAAAATGTGTAATCAGGAGAGCAGACCTGAAAGTCTGAAAAGTCAGAGAATGCAAAGTTCTGCTGGAGGTTTTTCTTTCCCTTCCCTTTTTTCTTTTTTTTTTTTTTTTAAATTTAACAAGTTCTAAAATATATTTTCTATTTTTGGCTTCAAGTGTGGCTATGGTCTGAACAGTGATTGTGTAAAAATGGCACCTTCCTACTCAAAAGATCTGCTCCCTGTATGCATTCTGAGGGGAAAAAAAAGAGCTGCTTCAGAAAAACCATGGACCTGATCTCTGGCTAATCAAGGTATGGGAATTCAACGTCACCTCAAGACCTGTCCGGTGGGTTTCCTGCTTTCTAATTGGTTAGGCCCACATAAGTAATAAACATATAGATGCATATGTTTTAATCTTTCTCTAAATTTTCGTTTTGTCTTTTATTTCTATTTTTTTCCTTTTTACAAGTTCCTGTTGCGCAGCTGTCAGCAACGCATCTGGTGGTACATGGCAGGATGGGCCGATTGTAGCACAGGTCCGTGCCTCGTTCACACACTTCCAGCGTGACATGCCAGTGTGAGGAGTCTCTCCGCGTGCCTTCCAGCGCTAAGAGCACTCAGACTCACACAGCTACAGGGATTTTACCTAAATTCTGCTTAGGATCTTGTTACTCGAGCATGCGTCTTGGCTGTGCCTTTATGACACAAATGCCCGTCTCAGATCAGTCTTATTGAAAAAAGATTAAAGCACAAATTTCACTGAGCTTCTCTTTACCTTCAGTTGGTGGTCCAAACAGCAAAACATGACCCCCTAACACCCCCTGCCCTTCTGCAGGAGCTTGCAACACCCTTCTGCCTTCCTCATGCCGGTAATATCATATGTGGTGAAAGATACTTTATCCATGGCCCTGCAGATCCACAGAGGCCAATATATCTGCTATATCCTTAGTGTGCAAAGCTGCTTCGTTTAGTTCAGCCCACAACAGTTCTTATTAAGACACTGAGGACCTCGATAGCCAGCAGTAGGATAAGTATATAGTCTCCCCTTTACAAGACATGGGCTCCGCATGCCTCCCTGCAAGCTTTCTAATGAATCAGTGAGACACAGCAACCACAGGACCCCGACAGACCAATGCGATTCCCAAACTCCAACCATCGTTCGACTCTTGCGCCGCTTCCTCCCGACCCCACTGATTCACAGCTGCATCACCTCCAATTCATCCCTTTACCTGTGAAGCACAGATTAAGGATGCTCAGCCCTTGTTTGATATTATACACAAGTTCTGATACGTTTGGTGTTTTTCGTGCTTTCTGACTCACTTTTATCCATAGCGCTTTCACTCCCCACTAAATTATCCCAACACATTTCATTAAAATATCCCATCATCAGTCATATTATTCTCCACTTTGTACCTTCTTTTACCTCATGGAGATTGATTAAATCAGCATGATGGTAGCTGAGCAGTGTTTTGGACTCAGTGTGACCACATCTGATTTGTTCAGAAAGGATTTTCCTTTCTCTGGATGCCAGAGGGGTGCAACTTGATGTTGACTTATTAGTGCCTTTTCTATTTAGAAAATCAGCTACTGAAATTGTTCCAGATTAGTTTGTTTAATCAAAAGCACCAGATAAAATTAACACAATATTGACAGAAAGAGAACTTTAAACTCTGCAGCTGTACCAGTATTAGGTGCTCCAAGGTAATTCTTACAGTCTCGTTGCAACTTGTGGCAAACTTAAGGTAATAATACCTTAAATTTATACAGCCGTTGTTCTCCAGAACTATCCAAAGACACTTCAGTGACTATATATAGTCATTACTTCACCTACCACCAAACTGCGGCTACCTTAGGGATGGAACAAAACACTCACTTTCAGCTCTCTGCATCTTTTAAAAAGTGATTGGAAAGGAAAAAGAAATTCGCTATAGTTTCAGGTGAGCAGCTAAGTACACAGGGGGCTGATCTCCAGCAGAACGCTCGCCCCAGTCCTGGTCAGAGTTTCCATACTTAGCTAGATGTCCCAAGTGCCTGGGATTGTTGTTTTCTGTGTACATAAAATACCAGAGTTGTCTCTCTTGGTGGAGACGTCTCAACCTGCAGCAAATCCATGAGGTGAGGATAGTGCCCAGAGGGCTAAATTACACCACAAAACCCTGAGAATGAAAGTCTTTTCCATCTCGTCAGTCCACAAAGCCGTGGCTTCCTGATATCTGCAATTCCAAGTTTTCTGTGTGTTCAGTTATTTTCATGATAATTTGCACCAGAATTTGAGCCTTTCACTGTGTGCTTGTCACTAACTGCCTTGCTGATAAAAGTGGGAAGATTTCATCTTGTTCCTAAGTCCCCGCTTGCAAAAATACCTCTTTTTCTGCATGCAAACAGCAGAATTTGTTGAGTGAGAAGCCTTATTTCTACATGTGCTCTCTCTCTCCCGCCCGCCACAGTCCCTACATGGCTACTCGGTTTCTTGGCTACAGCAGCCACCAGCAAGTTAACAACATGTCCCCCTACATGCCTGGCGAGGATCCACGACATATCTGCTAGCCCATTCTCTTGCTCGAGAAATGCTAAATAGCATTGCTGGCATTTACATGTCTCTCATCACTGCAATGCCATCGGCCCAAACATTCCTCCTTTCCTTCCCATCGGATACCGAAGAGGCGATAGCACCCGCGGATTGTCGTGCCTCTGGTTCACGTGGTAATTCAAGCCTCAGGCTTGCATGACCACGCTTGCTGGAAGCCTATTTCTGGAGATGGTGATTTGCAGAGTGGACAGACCCATGGCAAAAATATTGGCCATGCCGTGATTTACAGCACTTGTAACTGGTAATCTGCCACAAGAAACTGCTTCAGCCGTATGGTCTCTCTCCAGAAATAAACGAACTGCACTAGCTAAATGCTGTTGCTGGGCATAGCGGAAGCATTTACCCGCTGGAGAAATGCAATGTGCTCCGGGACACAGCAAGAAGCCTGGGATCAGATGATCCAGCTGTGTGTAACGGGTGCTGTGGTGTCACCCTGAGCAGGTCTTTGTAAAATCTCCAGCTTCTTTTGTCTCCCCACAACCCAAAGGTCTTGCCGACTGAGCCTTCACCCAGCCCGGATGCGTGCAGGCAGGGGAGCTGGAGCAAGGCTGACGCCAGCCTTTTGTGGTTGGGCTGAACCAGAGAACAGCACACTCAGGGCATCTTTCCCCACAACCGAGGCACATGCAATTAGATGACAGCAACAATATTACAGCACTGGGAAAGTGCTTGCTTCAGAACTCCCGTACCTGTTGGAGCAAAGTCGCCATGGGGTGTTTACAAATGGTTCATCAAAGCAGAGCCCTCAGCCTGCACACAGTACCCTTCGGAGGCACCGCTCGCACCAGTTCAGGAGATCGCTGCGTTCATAACGCGCTATTTTCACGCTTCGTGTTCTGTGGAGGGCAGGGGGTGGCACCAGACAATGGTGGCATTCAGTCCCATGGAGATGCTACAAACGTGTCGGGGCACCAGGCGCTGGCACGCTGTGAGAGCGAGTGTCACGAGTGTCACGGGAGGGCTAGCTCTACCTCCAGACAGAGCGAGACCTGTATGATTAACTCTTAAAGGCAGGCTGCATTGTGCTCAAAGATAATTTTCCTCTGGCATTGATTTGAGGTGCAATTTGAAATTCATGACAATCTATGTAAATGTGCTTGTGACACTGACGAGACACACAGCGCGGATTATGCGTGACATCTTAAGAGCACACAGATTTTTTCATAAATACTCATACAATGTCTGCCTTTTAGACATCCTGGACGTACTCTGTTCTCAGGTTACATCCATCACATTTAAAATAACTCCCATGATTATATCAATACAAAAGAATTTAGTTTGGCCTCTAATTCTATCTGCAGATTTAATAATCTTCTCCGTGTAAATGTAACAGAGAATAAGAAATACAAGGGTCACAGGTACTGATCATCCGTCTTTTAAACTGGGAAGTATAAGCGGAAATGGAAACAGTGAGGAGGGGGAAGGAAACACTGTGAAAAGGAGGATGCAGGCAGCTCCCCCTCCTCACCACTGCTTTCCTCAGCCTGAATTTTCCCTGTGCCTTGACAAGATTGCTTGACCACAAACAAGACAGTAGTGATATCCTGCTATTTCTTTTTTAATTTACATGTATTCCTTAACACAGTATGGCCTTCCAAATGTCAGTGACGCATCCATAAGGAGTTAGGGACAGGCACTGGTTTCCTAAGGCAGACAGCGCTGACACCATGGATAACCTTAAAGGGGTTAAATTCAAAGCGAGTTACAGAAAGAGGCTCTTTCATGAGTGAGATAAATATGACTAATGTAGTTTTACTAGAGACAGTTAAAAATAAAACCTTAAAGAAAAACATGCATTCATTTTACACGGCAGACACTATTATTTCTACATATTTCAGATTCATTTGCAAGTTAGGAAAATTGTGACTGAAAAAAAAAATGTTAGCATTCACATTTACAAGCAGAAATTCTACTGTGTTGAGTCATAAACTGCCCCCTTGCCTCAGCTATATTACGCTCCGGAGTTAAATCTATTCTTGAGCTTTTTCTTCACCTCATTTAGCAGCGGGTATATCTTCTGGATTAATTAGAGCAATCCTCTCATTCAATAACAGTCAATTGTTTTCTGTTCAACCATTATGCATAATTGTTTTCTTTGATCCATACAAATGCCGGCTATTTTTCATGCTTAATTAAACCGGCCGCCACTCCCGCGCGGCGGGGCGCGGGGCGCTGCGCGGGATGTGCTGCGCGGGATGTGCTGCGCGGGGTGCGCAGCGGGCGCGCAGAAATGCCGCGGCGGGGCCGGCCCTGTACCGCTCAGCGCGGCCGGCAGAGGGCAGCCGAGCAGGAATAATCCCGACCGAGCGCCGAGGCTCGCCGCAGGTTCATCTCACAGCAAACTGTTGGCCTCAAAAGCTTTTATTTTATATTTTTTTCCTCCCTCCCTTTCCTACCCCTCCCCTACCCCCCACCTCACCCCCCGCCTTCCTGACAAGCGTATCCCTGGCAGGCCAGCCCACTGCTTACTTAACCAGCTGCCTGCTCCTGGATAGGAGGCACTGCTCTGCCCACCTGACTGAGGAGATGTTGAAGAGAAAGGTCTACTGGAGGGAAAAAAAAAAACCAACAAAAAACCCCCAAACAACAACAACAACAAAAATCCCCCAAACCACCAAAAAAACCCAACCCAAACCGCAACACCCACTCCTCCACCACCACCCCCCAAATCCAAACAAACATAGTGGTAACTGGTGTCTGCACAACCTTCCAGTCTCACTGCGTGATCTAGTTCTAAAAAACTGGCAGAAATAAAGTTGTGCTTTTTATCTCCAAATCACAACAACGATCAAAGGGGGATGTATTTTTTGCAGTGGAAGAACTGCTAGTTAAATCCTCACAAGAGGGCGAAGAGCTAGGGCTCCCCGTGCACACAAAGATCAATGCTTCTGTGACTATTCTTCGTAAGGTTACACATGCATATGTTTCTATAGACATTTATAAACACAAACATACTTCTAAAAATATACGTACACATACAAAACTTCTTAATCCTACTTACTAAATAGAAATCTAATTCCTTAAAGTTTTTATATGCTTACATGTACTTTTATAGGTCTTTTGAATGGAAAATTACTTTTTAAAATAGGATTTCAGCCATCAGAAATTGATGTGATGTGCACAAAGGCAAAATAACCCTAAAGCATCATCTTAGGGAAAACCATTCAGACCAAACCAAGAAAGTTACAGGGATCGAACGGAAAGGCGTGCTCTGAACCACGGTGGATGTTCAGCACAGTTAGGAGTAGCCAGCATGTCTGCCAACCTGTTTTACTTTAGCGGGATGATTGCTTATAAAGGTTCCTTACTGCTCCACATTCAGCTTTAAAAGAAACAAACAAACAAACAAACAAACAAAAAACCCCAAACAACCAAAACCAAAACCACAAACTTGCTTTAAGGAACCAAACCCATTAGTTAAGAGTGCAAACCTTGGCCAAAGCGATCACTTCAGGCTACACGTTTCACTCCTGCCCCACAGCAGTTTCCATCTGCTGATGGGTCTGGAGAGCACGGGAATGACAACGGGGATGCTGTTGGATCTGCCTGCTCTGAGAGGCTGGATCCTGCTCCCCATAGCCAAAGATGCAGAGCAGGGCCGGGATGTGTCCCATGTCCCACAGCCCTGGTTTGTGTGCAGCCTCAGAAAATAGCCTCCACTGCTCCCCAGGCTTCTGGCCGTTTGGTTTCACCACACCAGTTGTTCAACCTTCCAATGCTGGTTCTTGGCTCTGCTCGGGCTGTGTTTAAAGGCACTAAGGGCTTCCTGGGTACAAAAAAAAGACCTCACCTCCAACCCTGCTTTAAAGCATCACCTGCAGGGATGGGTGGGTAAATCAAGGCAATTCACAACCTCCCTGGCACACGGTGCCATCCCACCATACCCCTCCACACCTGCAGGAATGGAGACGAGCCACCATCACCCCTCTAACACCAGCCATGGGGCTGAGGCCCTGCTCTCACAATACCACAAAGTTATTTCAAATTTTGATCAATTTTGGAGGGGAAATCTACTCGGTTTAGGGTTTTTTACAGGTTCTGCGTGAGGTGCACCCCTCTATATCAACTCACAGAGGATGGTGGCTGTTTTCTTTTGTCCTTTTCACAGAAACCTCTCAGTAGCAGACAAAGCTACTGTCGAAAGAATGTTTTTACAGCAGTGGAAATAATCAGTGCAAGGCTAGTTTTTAAAACCTGCTCCTAAAGTGCTTGGAACATTAAACAATTATTTATGAACACTTGAAACATTAGCTGTTCCACTTGAAACCATTGGCAGGGCTTTAATAACAGCCCAAGCAATGCTCTGGAAGCAACACCAAGGACTCTCATTAGTCACAAACCCTTTATTTCATTTTTAAAGCCTCTGTTGCCGTGCACCAAAATTAAAAGGTTTATCACTATGATTAAAACAAAATCTCATCACCAGCATGAGCATCTATTCCCTTCAATGCTTCACAGAGACATTCCCCTTACTTTTTGACTGTTAGGCCTGCCTTTCCTTTCCTCTGCTTCTTCCTAAAAGAAGTTATTCCTGCAGAAAGCTTGACTAGGGCACTGCCTGCCCTCCCAGGATTCAGGCGGATTTTCACATCAAGGAGGCCAATTGACACCAGGTTAAATGGATTTCCTAATCAGGATTGAAAACTCTTTGATAATGCAAGTACTCTAAACTTGTGCTATTTATTAAAAAATAAAAAAAAATAATAAAAAAACATATCTGGTAAGAGAAGGAAAGGGGAATTCAATGACAGAGATTTCTCAATGACAGGAAAGACCACATTCACTGAAGTTTGCAGGTGTGCTTTTGTTCCTGCAGTCTGCTTTTCCCAGGGAACCAAAAGCATTCAACCTTTTTGATTTAATTTATTAGCATCAAGATGTCCCAGCCCAAAGCAGAATCCCATTACGTGGGGCACAGCACAGGCACACAGCGTTCTGTCCCCAGGGTGGTACTTTAAGGAGAAAGGAAAGGAAGAGGCTTGCCCATTTTGCAGCGAGGAAAGCACAGTACAGAGGGCTGAGACCCAGGGGCGGACATGGGTACCTGTTCCCTGGAAGGAAAACCCAATCCTTCAGCAAGCTACTTGTACTCCTGGTCTGGTACTTCCAAGCCAAACAATCCAGCAGCCTTCCAGTATCCAGCAGCCTAAACTTGCCCTACGCAAAGACCTGAGGAGGGAGATGTTTCACAACCCCCTTTTAAATTTAAAACACATTTTTAGTTAAACCATTCTTGTCCAGGGTGCTAGAAAGCTCTGACCCTCCTCGTGGCTTGGGAGGACACCAGCCAGCATCGCTCAGCCATAGCCACTTGCCATTCTTCATGTTGTGGTTATGATGCTGCTCACAATTCTGTTTGGGGTTTTTGTTTGGGTTTTTTTTTTTTTTTTTCACAGAGAGGGATGGAGTCAGGTGGAGGGGAGAAAGGTGTTTGCCACCTTGCCAGCGGTGCTGTTGGCCCTGTGGTTAGGGAGTCAAGCAGTGGTCACTTGACCACGTGTGCTAAAACCAAGGCTAACAAAAAAGTCACATTCCGCTGGGTCCACAGAAAAGCAGGCAGCATGGTGTTAAGAAATAACTGAGGCAGAAAAAGCAGCATAAAGAATCTGAAAGACATGAATGCCTGGGGAAATGCAGATTTTGGGGAATCTGTGAGTAAACAGGCATATGACTGACTGAGCCAAAATATATACAGGATTTCACAATATTTAAATCATGTATCTTTGTGTTCTTAAAAATAAATTAAAACTATACCAATGCTTACACATGGGGAACTGACGCATGGTGGGTGCTGCTAAACCTGCAGCCGATGGCCTCATCCTGCAGCCTCCACACAGCCCCCCAGGAGGCCGAACCACTGACACCGGTGGGAGCAAAGGCAAACCAGTTGTGAGATGTTTTAAACTCCCAACGAAGCACCCCAGCAGCATTTGAGAATCACACAACAGAACACGCATTATCTGCTGTGGACCCCTGTGCCCTCTTTGTAAGATGGCTGTTAACTTGCAGAAGTTCCTGTGGCAAAGGAGCGGAAAAACGATTTGATCATATTCAGTGATATTGCTAAGAGCAACAGGGAAAGACATTTGAAAAAGTGGCTTGCAGTCATTTATATACCTCTTTCCACATGTTAACCATTTTTACTTTCAATAACCATGCATCAGTGCTCTTGCTGCATTACCTTATAACTCCTTTTCTTCTTTATGGTCCTTTGTGGACACATTTTCACCTGCTTAAATCTCTGCATATCTACTAGGGGGAAAAAATGTGAGGCATACACACAGGTACTCTGTCCTAAGTTATAAATATATTAGGGACATACAAATGTCATCACAACCCTCAAATGCAGCTTTGCCGGCTCCTGGTACAGAAACACATTGTGACTTGCTAGAAGTGCACCAGCCAGAATCTGGGAATGTTTCTAGGACTGGTGCTCCTCTCTCATCCAAGCAATTTGTTACTCAGGGTGTGCTGATCTTATTAAAAGAGCTATTCTTTCCTTTATGACTGTTTGCAGCTATGCTACTTTTCCCTAAAGAGATGTAAAGCCCGCTTTGTCCATGTTGACAAAGTGAGAGTAACCTTGCTGCAGCTCTGGAGTCAAAACCCTGGACTCACCAGGCTGCCATCAACTGTGTAAAGCAACTTCTGAAAATTTACCAGAATAAGTTTGGCCACATAGGCTGAGAGCAATATTCCTGTAAACCATGAATTTGCAACCAAAAGACAGAAAGCTACCCATGTTTCCTCCCCCTTCCCAGCTGAGGTCCATTCACTCCTCTCTAAACTCCTCTGTCATCTCCTGGAGGTGTTGGCCCCAGCTTATCTTCTTCTTCCCTGATATCACTATGTAAATAACAGAAGTCTCTGCAAAACCTCTCAGACCCTGAGTCACCTGCGATTATTCTTGCTGACTTGGAAGAGATTTTAAACCCTTCCAGAGCAATATTTTCAGTTGGCACTTGGCTAGAACCTGTGATCATTGTGTCCAGGAGGGCTCAGCACCTGGAAAGACGGGCTCTTGGGAGTCGGGCTGTAACTGCCACACCTGGAGATGCTGGCCTCAGCTCTTGTGCTGATCCCTACTCCAGCTTTAGACATGGATAAGAAAATTGATGAGTCTGAAATAGGTTCAGATTGAAAAGGCAGGTTGCAGCTCGCATAGGAGTCTTCCCAGGTGCCTCTCAGCTCCCTGGTATGTAGATCTTACACAAGGCAGTTCTGAGTTTAAAGATAATCCTCTGAGCAAGGCTAACAGCATGCACACTCCATTTTCATGGTGTCTCTCTGTGGTGGCATTAGTCACACACTCACACTGGGCAGAAACATCACTTCAGATTTCAGCAGGATATTGGGGAAACACACTGCAACAAGGGGCTGGATGCTTTAGCATTTTCTGTATCCTTTCCGATACAATTCTTGCAAGCAGATGGAGCTGGGAAATCCTTGCATTTAAGAGCAGTCCAGTAAGGACAGATGAGATCCATGAAGATGTGGTCAAAGATGTTGGGTACAGCTTTGGTAAAGCACCAACACAGCAGCCAGAACTTTCTCCTGTCCACTCATTTTGTGTGTCCTTAACGACTGCCTTTAGGAAAACCTTCTACTGAAGGGATGGACTGAAAATGCATAGGAGCAAATGCAGCAAACAACTTTATCAACGATTTAATTTGCAGTCCAGAAATACCAAAGAGCTTTGCAAAGTGTTAACACAATCTTAGGCCCAGGGAACTTACCCCTTAGAACTGAAAGTATATGGAAAACAAAAGGAATGAATAAGATGCTTAGGGTGAAGATGTGTAGAATAAATTAAAATTAATCTACCATATTTTAGGGCACTGAGCTCTAGCTGTGGTTCATCTCTTTCCCAGCCATTGAGCAAGTTGTAACTTACTAGTTCTTTATGAAGGAGACAAGACCATTACATTACTACATACGTTTGAGAAATCAAAATATCACCAGCATATGAAGTAGTTGGATTTCCAGTTATGAAACATGCATTTGACTGGAGGCTGAATAAAGGTTAAAAACTCAGAAATAATATTGTTCCTGCAACTTTTGCAAAAATCTTTGAGAGATGAATTTAGCAATATGTGGCTTTTAATGGTGTTACATTAAACAGCAGGATTTCCATATGGCGTGAATCTGCTGAATTGTATCAAAGATGGAGATTTTGTTCCAAATTTCTATGGCATTCTGTGATTGTGTCATTAGATACCCGCAAGCCTTTGCTACAATGAAGAGTACAGAATGTGCCAAGTAAAACAATCTTGAGTGTGCCTTCCAAGGGAAAATACTGAGACTAGCGTTTAAAATTTCCTAGCCCCATTTTCTTTGAAACACAGCGAGTTCTTTTTGTTAGAAAAGGGTTAAATGGAAATGTGTCATTTTCATAATAATAATGTGTTTTATATTGAAATTTGTTCTTTGCGTCTTTTCTTTTCAGTATAAGTGTTGGTGTGTATGAGTGATATGAGGATAAGTTTGTGAGGGCAATTACCCATTATTGTTGAGTAGCTGAGTAGTCCCCTGAGCAAACTCATGCATAATTTGTTTGTTCATAAGATACTGTAGAGCTGAGGCTGCAGTATCTTCTGTGCCCCAGCTTATGGGAAAATGGAAGCTTTTCCCACTACTCTGCATTTCTTACCCTATTGTTTGAACTCTGATCATCCTTCTTACCCCTCTATTATGGGCACCTTCGCTGAATAGGAATCGCATATCAACTGGGTTAAGGTCAGAAATACATCATATAAAAGGGGAAAGAGTGAATTTCTTTTACAAGATTCATTATGATAATCATGTCCAAACACATTATTAGAAGCATTAAAGAAATCCTTTTCTAATTTATTTTTGTGCCTCTTACTATCCGCATATCCCTGTTATCTAAGAGAAACAGTGTGGTCTGCAAAGTTGAGGTTACAAACGTGCAATGGTCTTGGGATAGACAGGACTGGCTTGAGATACAACTTCAATGTTAAATAATTTTCCACTTTTTAAAAAACTCTAATCTTTCCTTACACGGTTTTCTCCCCTTACAGTTCTCTCTTCCCTTATCTGTAAGAGGACTTGCCCTTTTCCTCAGGTAGCAGCATCCCTATTACCTCTTTCCCGCACACACACCAGCGCAGTGATTTCTTGCCTTACTGATCAGCTCCGCTGTAGCTTCACCCTGGAGAAGCCCCACAATCTAAAAGTTGCTGTCTGCAGACCTTCTCCTCTAAAAAACTGCACACGTTGAACATCATGCAGTATGGGCAATGCATTTGGTTATTAGAATTACTGTAATAGGAGCGTGAGCATTTCACAATGATTCATATGCACACTAAGGCGACCGTATGCCTTGATTTCTGAGGGGTTTCCTCCCACCTTTTTTGTTTCCAATCCAAGGCAGTTCTGTGCTATACCACAAGGAGGTAGGCAGGCTGATAAACAAGGTATCTCTATCAGGAGATACAGGTATCTGTATCAAGACATCATTTTCTTACATGAGTTAATATTTACTCTTACTCAGAAAACACTTATTTTTGCATGGGGGTTCACATATTTTTTATCAGTAGTAGCTCAGAAGCTGAAGGCAGCGCCAGAAGCAGGAACAGGGATGTAGCAAAGCGCGTGTCTATTTTGTAAGACTGGCTTTCTATTTTATGGAAACTTTTGTTTTAAGATACAGACGTTTAAAGGGTTTCCACCAATATTGTCAAGAGGTTACATATAAGAAACATACCAATAATTCTTTGAGTACATGGCAATATTTCTGTAACTGATTTGGGGCAAGATTTTCACAAGAGATGAGCTTTACAAAACCTGCAGAGAAGCTGCCCCTAGTTTTGTCCTTCCACAGGAGCAGTACCAGGCCAGCACAGACCGTTAGACAATCTCAGCGTTATATTTTCATGTTTGGACAAAGCATTGTCATCTGGAATAAATGATAGTTCTGTTCCACCTGCACCCAGCACATGTTTTTTAATGACAAAATGCTTCTTTCTGAAAGTAGCGGTAAAAATAGGAGGGTGAAGCATTAATTGATACCTGGAGATCAAAAATAAATATTTTCTTTTCATGAGACAACTATTTGAGGAAGAGCCTTATTTCTTCTTTAGATACTTTCCATGTATTCTCTCCTGTTGGTAAAGTAGGTAAGAATTTAGTTGAAGTATCATTGTAGGCTAGCTCTAATGTCATTTGCATCAAGGCTTAATGCTTCAGTCTGGAAGAGATGCTACTCCAAAACATGTGCATCTGGCTCTGTGTAGCTCTCCTTGGAGAACCAGTGTAAGGCATTTGTCAAAGCAGCCCCCAAACTCACTTACACCTGAGCAGAATGAACTGAACATTCAACATCATAACTCCATAAAAGGAAGAAAGAAAAACCCCAAAGTGCCTGAATTCAGTTATCAGCCTCTGCTTGTCACTTGTGGGGGTAGGGTAGATGCCTTCATTCTAGCTCCACAGAAACTAAATACTCCAAGAAGTTCCAATGCAGGACTCTCAGACTCGTTTTTTTCCTGATGAAGTTTCAAAATAAATACATTTGGGTTCCAGGCTGATTTAAATGACAAAGCTAGTTATTAATTTTGGTACAAACTTCGGATGAAGCCTCCAAGACTTTATGACACCTTCCTTCACACGTGGAACACTGCCACCAGTGCTTTTATCTCCTTTTTTGCTCTGGCTGATGTTATTAGTATCAGAAATGCTGTTTGGATGGAAAGAGGAAATGGAGATACAGCTAATTTCTTAAAAGGTGGGGCCATTAATCCTGTCAGAGGAATATCTGGATCGTAAGGAATTAGATACTCTCAATCTGGTAGCTGTTAGTTACAGATGAGCCTAAGCACTTTCTCCAAAGCCAGTCCCCATCACTGCAAAGCCCTCAGGTTTGTGGAAAGGATAAAAAAAAAAGAAGCCCTGGGAATACATGGCACACTCGGTGCTGGTGCAAGAGCAGCCTATCCCGGAGAAGACATTTTTACCACCATGAACAGGGAGGGAACTAGTTAAGAAAACAGCAGATTTAGGAACCTGATATATTTGGAGAAAACCATCAGCAGTAGCATGATCTGGGGGCAGGGCAGCCAGTCTGCGACCCCAGGGGAACTGGGCTGCTTGTGAAGAACTGCCTCTCTTGGAGATCTGCTTCACCAGGTGGCAATGGGCTGCCAATATCAAATATAAACATAGCTATGGGTCAGCAAATATTTATAAAATGCATTGGTTACTTACAATGAGGCCACTTGTGCCAAAAAACTAAGAGATCCATTGAGATCAAGAGCAAGAAACAGAGAAGTGGTGGGACAAACAGGCCTTAAATGGAGAATTAAATACTGAGAAAATGGACATTTTTGCCCAGCAGCCTCTGGTGACCCTAAAGACGATTCTGGAAGGGACTGATGTGCTCTTCAAACAGAGCAAGTCTGAAAGAGCTGTACTGCACTTCGTATTTCCTGAGCCCATGGCTCTCTAGGTCTTTGTATTGCTTGCATCGCCAAAATTTAGCGGCAATAAGAACAAACCCTGAGGTGCATTAAACCTTCCCTGCTCCTGTTCATTGCCTTGGTATCTTTTCTTTTCACTCTCACACAGCTTTAATTTAAACAAATAAAATGCCCAACAGCCTGAAAACAGATACGGCACTAATTATAATAGTCCTAGAGTTGCTATAGGTTGTTTTTTCCTAGTTAGATCACAACATATGATCACTGTCTCTTTTACAGATGGGGAAAATACAGTGATTTGCCCAGGTCACTCACCATGCAAATGGCAGAACAAGAAAATGACCCCGTATTTTCAAAGCCCTTAGCTGGTAGTTGGTACTCACGATGCCACATCTTGGCTCTAAATCATTATTTGTTACTTGAATTTTTAGTCTATTTTAGTATATTAATGTATCTTTACCACTGTGAATCCAAAAAAGTGAAAGGAACATGCTTCAAAAGATGTACCAGGGAGACTTGATACTGGGGAAAAGAAAAATATTTAGATCATATTATACAAAGTCATATCTAAAGACTAGAAATTTCTGTGCTATGGCTGTGCAGGCTAAACAGCAACAGGAACAACCTGCCATCTAAGATACTATATCTGAAAACTTGAAAGTAGTTCTTGATGTCCAAGTCAGTTCTATTCCTCAGCAAGAACTCATAAGAGCTGAGAGGACACTGGGGAATCACTTGGAAAATATGACCTGCAGTTAAGCCCTTGATCAATCAGTGTAGTGAAAGGAGCGGTATCACTCTTCGGAAGTTAATTAGACACTAAGAGTAATACTCTAGAAAGCTTTGAGAGCAGATTGTGTAAAGACAGCTCCCCATATAAATCATTACTATACCTCAACTCTGAATTTCCATTAATTATTAAAGCTTTCTAGGCAAGCTAAGCAGATATTCTAAGATGCATATTTCAGAAATTTCCACATGTTAAAAATTAAGTATTGTTGAACAAGCTGGGCCAGGCAATGAGAGCCTTTGGAGGCCTCCATCGCAATGTACTCATGTCACTCACATCTCCCAGGGCTGCGCTGGGCTCCCTGCTGACGCATGGCGCAGCCCCGGACCCAGCCAGCTCCCTCCCTGCATTCACCGCCCTACCCAACTCGTGAGTTTTGGTTTCTTTTCCATGTATTTGGGACAGACCTGGTGATACACATGTATTTGAGGATGTTCTGAAGCACTCCTGGGTCCTTCAGCACACTTTGTGTCAGCAGGGGTTTAGATCATGACCCAAACTAAAGGAGATGGGTGTGCAATAAAGGACTGGGAAGAGGGAGGCTGTGGAGAGCAGCCTGCGTGAAGGACCAGGGCCTGGCTGGCTGATAGGAATGAAGCTCTTCCCCTCATCCTACAAGTTCGCCTGTGATGCTTTCCTTGGTTTTGTGATCAGACATGGAAAGAAACAGATCTGGACCAAAGATGTAATTTGAACGAACCTTCCTGGCATTCTCAAATATCAAGAGAAGTCAGACTTCACTGACCCTTGGCTTTATTTTGGAGTTTAATTTGAAACAGAAGTCCACTAAAGTACTTTTGTTTGGGATGACTGCATTAAACCCCCTCTAATTCCAACTTCCCAATAAAGTACTGGGAGCAGGGGTCTTGTTGCTGTTTTTAATTAGATTAAATATTTTCAGTATTCCCAGCTTAGACTAAGAAAAGTGCAGCTTAAAATATTCTGAAATAGATCTACATCAAAGGTAGATATTTCTCATACTCCTGCAGTAAAACAAAAGAAGAAAAGCAAGGGATCTTATTTAGTCATTGCAAAAATGTAGGAAGGTAATCCGCTCCCCCCCCCCCCCTCCCCCCTTCTATTCTGTAGGATTTGGGTTTGGTTTTTTTACATTAAATACAAGAGTTGGCTTTATTTGTAAATAACATGTAGCCTTGTCCTCTTGTTGGAACAGACAAAACAGAAAAAGATTAGCAATGAAAATGTTCAAAGGAATTGGAGGGAATGGCAGACTTTAGATTTGCATGCAAAGCTTTCAATGTGATGAAATGTACCCAAATAAAGTGTCTCAATTTTCGATTATTCAAATCAAGATAAATCAAGATACTGCAATATTTTTGGACACTCAAGACTGAGCTGTTTATTTATTCATTTTCTTTCTTTACTGCCTTTGTCCCCTGAGAAACCTAACAACTGAAATATAGCAACAGTGCAGAATATTTATCGGAGAAGACAAGCACTTAACAGGATTGCAGAATTCCAGGTTCTCAAGAAGAAAAAGCAATAGGCATTAAAACAAAAGCTGCTGGTACCATACCACTTTTTAGTGTAACAGATAAAAGACATCTTTTGCTTTCAAGAAGAAAACTAAGCATAGCTGAATAAGAGTGTTAGGCTGCTTTTCATCCAAACTGCACAGCAGAAAGACACCTTTGCAAAAATACACAAATCCTATGTTTTACCACCTAGGTAATATTTGAAAATACAGTCACTATTGGATTAGCTGAGAACTAATGACTGTTTAAGTAGCAAGCCAGTTGAGAAAATGGAGCAGCCATGGTGAGTGGTTTGAAACATCTTAGGCAATGACATCAACAGTATGTTCAATTGCAATTTTGACAAGGCTATTGGTGCTTTACAACTAAACCAAGATAAAGATAAAGGGCTGACCACTCCCCAGAAGTCAGTGGATATCATCTGGTCAGAGAGATGCTGCTCAATGTGAGAACCACAGCTAAAGGAGCAGCGTGGGGCCAGGCTGGCTGGGTAGCCCTTGGCGGGGGGAGACAGCAGAGGGTGAAGTCTCAAGAAGGTCTCCATGCTGGGACCTCACAGATGAGCAGTTCTCTTCAAAGACTTCACTCACATTGGGCAGATTTTTTCAAAATGGCCACACACCTCCTGCTCCTCACATTTCCAGCAAAGTGTGCGCAGTGTTTGAAAAACTCTTTGAAGCCCTGCCCCTGGGCTTTCCATGGTGGAACAAGCTGCTTTGCACAAATCCTTGTCTAAACTGAAGACACAGCCTGAACTAAAAATTAGTAGCTTCAATTATATCATCACCTGGCATATTAATGAATGAGGGAGTAGAAATAAGGTTGCCTCAGCAACCTCAGTTCTGGCATTGCTTAATATCAGAGTACTTGGCTAAGCAACCAGAATAATTTTCTTTTACTACCAAGTGGGTTTCTTGGACAGATCTAGAGAGCACATTGCCTTCATACGCTACTAGGAGCAAGGATACAAACATAAGTATCTTACTTCCACAACCTCGGCAGACTTAGAAAGGGTCACCCCTGCTCTGGATCAAGGTTGCCCACAGTGGAAAGCATCACATCCAAAGTGCTGCCTGAGCTTGCACCAGGGCAAGTTGTTCCCCAGAATAGCTCGAAAGCACATTTCCACTCTGCTCTTGCCCTTCCTTGGTTTGTCTCACCATGACCTAACTGAACTTTGTAGAGCACTAGCGCAGGCTTAGACTAGAAGAGAGAAGTTGAAACTCCAGGGCAAGTTTTAGCCTCCTTTGTATCACTTGTTAGGACTGATGACAATTTATTATCTTTGTTCAGGTCTCGGTCTGATTGCAGATATAATTCTACTCTATTCTCATCTGCATGCTTTCTATATATAGCACTACTATTATTTTTTTTCCCTCCCTTCCAGCAACTTTGACAAATCCTTTTCAAGCTCAGGATGGAAAGAAAAGCTGTCTTCAAAACAAAACAGGAAAAAAAAGCCTGTTTCAAATAAAAATATGAATTTGATACTATTTCACCTGTGATACACCTTCCCCACCCTCCTCCAGCCTGTTACACGTTTGAAAGAATTTGATACTTAAAAATACAATGAATACATACAAATAACTTTAAACCCCATGATTGTTTTTGAAGTATCATGCTACATCGAACCAGACAATTCTCCTCTTTCATCTGCAGTCCGGGGAACTGCACTTTTCCCCTGAAATTCTATAGCATTTGAAAAGAAATGGTCCCAGTTTAGAGTGATAGAGCTCCAAACAGTTCTGTGTTTTCCATTAATTTTCAGTTGTATTGGTATTCTGTTCCAATTAGTCTCTGTTAGTGCTTCAAAGCTCTATCTTATCTGCAGATAACATCAAAGATGAGAGCTTCCAGTTTTAAATTTGGTTTGCAGTTGTTTTAAAGATAAAGGCATCATTTGTGAATAGCTGATCAAATAGAATAAATACTTCTTTGTTTTGGCTCCAAAAAGGCCAGAAAACTACTTTTCTTTTTGAAGTTCAATTTCATTTAGACATCAGACCTTATTTTCAGGGTGCTGAACTCCCAGAGCTCACATTGACTTCTGTTGCTGTTGTTTGTGCTCAGACAGGAACTATATTTCTTCTTCCACAAAAGTTTGGGTCTTAACAATTTTTGCTCATGTCACTGGTCCAAAATAGACCTTTATGAAGCATCTTATAGAAGTATTAACAAGGAAGATCCCAAGTAACTCCCATAACTACCAACCTATCGATTCCTTTAGGATGAGTTCTTAATCTCTCCTGTTAGACGTGTTTTACTCCAGCTAGAGGCTAACAATCATTCACATGAAGGTTGTCCTGAGTTTTTTTGTAGCCCAGGGAAACCCTACCTAGTTCACAAAGTTGTTCTTTTCTCTCTGCTGCTGCCTTCTCTCTGGCCTGACAAGGATTTAAAGAAAACCAAACTCAGCAAAAGATCAAGAAACTCATTTCAGTAGTGGATAGCTAAGAACAGTAGTGCTGAGTTCAAGGCAGCTATAAGCTCCCTTGACGTCTTCCCAAAATAAGGTAGAGATCTAATTTTTTCTTTTTCTTATGAGTAATGCAGACAAAACCCCTCCTTTCTAGCTCTACTCAGGTGACCATATTTCAACCACTGTAGGGAAGCAGCTTACTTAAAAGCACGAAGGAAAAACACTTAAATCAGTTTTCTCTCTGTTTTAAAAGCGCAGGGCTTTCAGTGACATCTTAGCTGTGATAGTGCTGCTTAGGGAGGGGCCAGCAGGCTTTGCCAGTCAGCAAAGGAGTCCATAAGTGCCCAGATTCCACTTCATTAAAAAATACTTGCCACTGGCTTTTAGCATATGACAGAAGACGTAGCAAGTCACTGTTGCACCTACCTGGCTTGAAAATAACATTAAAGACGGAGTGATCTGGCTGTCAGCAGTCCCCGTATGCACTCTGCACTTGATGAAAACAGGAGGGATTTTTCTCTGTGGCCCTACATATGTACCTACACACACAGATGTGTCATACTGATATTCAGGAAGCTGTCCCTGAATTTATCAAACCACAGAGAACCAGAGATTAAAGGTACTCATGGATTCCTGTAAAGCAACAAACTGGGGGCAGATGTGTCATCCATGAAAGTGCCGTTTGGGAAACATAAAGCTTCATTTCTTCATACTCCAAATGCCTATATTACAGACAAGTGATTTCCACAAGAATCCTGCAAACATCCACCAGCCCCAGCCCAACAGGTTGGAGCTAACTTTAGAGACCAGGATGAGAGTTCAGAACAATCTTCACGAATGGAGGAAAGAGTACAGAGAAGATTGGGATGAAGTTCAGGAGGCACAGCTGCACAATCCTATACTTACATAGGAATAATCAGTTGCATTAATAAAACAAACAAACAAACAAACAAACCAAAAAAACCCAAACAAACAAACAAACAGACCCACCAACTGGCTACGTTGCTATACTGCAGAACAAAATCTGGGGAACAGGACAGATTATACACAAGTCAGCAATTTCAGTCTGTCATGAAAAAGACAAACATCATACTGGGATGTATAAGCAGGAAGAAAGCTGGTAAAACGTGCCACTAACCTCACTGCTCTGTCCACGAGGGCAAAGTCTTAGGAGGAATGTGGCCAGTTTTGGACACCACATTACCAGAAAAGTAAAGCTCCAACAAATATCATAGGATTGACCATAGGCTAATGAATGCAATCTAAATGGAAATGTTGAAAAAAGCTGAAGGAGCATGTGATAATGTTCCTTTATCTGCTGAAGGGATTGTCACAAAGAGATAAGAAACAGTTTTGCCCAAGCACAGAAAGGACAAGAAGTAATGGGCTGAATCTACAGTGAAGGAAGAGTTCGGTTAGACACTAAGAAAAATTTGTGTTTGTTATCTGGATAGAAAAGTGCTGGTGGTGCTTGTCTGGAAAGGGCACGCACCTGGATCATGGGGCTTCAAGAACAGGTTGTCTGAGCATTGGCAAGCACACACAAGTTGATCCCGCACTGAGCTAAATGAGAAGTAAATGGTCTCCTGAAATTCTTTAAAATTCCTGTAAAAACATTCAGCTAGGAGCCTTGCAATAATCCAAGATAGCCAGTTTCTTGACAGTAGTAAAGAACTGTTGCAATGAAGATACAGCCTTAATTTTTTGCACCTGTTACGTAAAGTCCTGTTGTCATAAAAATCTTGTAACTACATTTGTTACAACTATCTGCCAAAGGATACATCCCCTCCATGAGATGGTCACGTTCCTGTCTTCCTTATACCAGTATACGTTGTGATATGGCAGCAGTTATTCAGCTTATTTTCCATTTCATCTTATCAAGCCTTTTCCAATTTTTGCTCTAATGCCCAAAAGGCTTTCCCATATTTCTCCAGAAAGGTCTCCTGTAGCAGGTGTCCCTTGGCCTGGAGGGGTCCACTCAAGGGACCTGTTTCACCCGCCTTTCCAAATGCTCCAAACTGAGCCTTTTAAAAGGGCAAATCATTCTGTAACTCACTATATATCAATCTTTTTAAAATTTATTTAAATGGTTAAGGTACTTCCCACCCAAATGGCAGGGCAATTCAGAAGCTTCTATAAAGGCAGCACACAGACGTAACCGAGAGCTTGGCCTGCGATGGACAAAATGTGAAACAACACGGGAGGATGTTCTGCTTGAAACCAGGATATATGGAGGCACACATAGCTCATATGTTACTGTAAAACCATTACAAAGCTTGGGCTTTAATTTTGACTGGAGCCTCCAAGAGGTTTCTGCTGGTAGGTGGAAAAATGCCCCAAAAGTGCTGCTGCATTCAGTGGCCCTTTCCCAGCTTGGATGGGGCTTTCATAGTTCCAGGGTTACAGACTGGGTCTTCCTCCCTTCCCCACCCCAGCACCACACTGTGATCCTCCTAACTTTATGTCACACTTACCCTTCATCATCTTCTCATAACAATGTCCCCATCATCACTTTTTAGCATAGACACCGAGTAACCTCCCTCCTGCCCTCTTGGAAGGTGAAAGACACGAAGCCTCTCTCTTTTCTTTACCGGTCAGTGGAAATACGGAGCATTCTTAATCTTACTGGTTTGTGCTTCCTCTACGTTATTAGTGACCTCTACACTAACCCACCTTCACAACCCTTTTCGAGCTGCTATGCCATCCTCCAGTCTAAGCATATTCCCAGCCATTCACCGACCTACAGTGGCACTGCGTGGGACAGTGAAATAAAGCTCTGTGTCTTCCCTTGCAGGACACAGAGTTATTGAAAAATTATCAAGCGCCTCTATGAGGCAAAGTGATGGGGAGTGAAATCCTACCGTCTGCTCAGAGCCTCTGCAGCATATAGATCATTTGTCAGTGCCAGTTTGAGGTAGTCTCTATAAACAGGCTGTTTTGAATTTGAAGCACTCACAGGACATGACGGTTAGGCTAAAAAAACCATGCATTTTACATGTAATCACCAGGATAATTTGGCTGTATATCGTGTTCCCACAACTTAATATTCTACCTACAGATGCATGATCAAGAAGAGATTCCTTAACTTTGACAGGGCACATCACATTATACTCACTTTATTATTGGAAATGAACACCCCAGGGTGCAAAAGGGAGCAAAGGCATAGTTTCATCAGGTTTTTTAATTATTTTTTTTTAAATACATTTACTGCAGTGTGGGGTATTCCAAAGCTACAGAGCGCCACTTACCAGTGGACAAGTGGCTAAATTTTACCTGGATTGTGCAAGAAAGAAGTAACTGCTTTATCTAATGCTGTGCTGTGGAAAATGCTCACTGGAAAATTCAATTTTTAGGCACGCAGTTCATATCCTCAAGTAAAAAGTCACTTTAGGTAGTGAAATTTAATGTTATAAATGCTGTACCCATGAACATAACCCAAAACTCTCCTGGCTACATCTACCCATACTCCCTTAGACCCAGGACAGGTTTGATTCTGGACTCCTGACCTGACATGAAGCACACAAGAAAACCTTGACAGTTTTGATGCTTGCTAGGACCAACAGTGAAGATTTTTTTTCCTCTGCTTTGATGGCTATTACAACCAATTAAAGTTTCCTATTCTCCAACTCTGCACGGACTTGAGTGCACTCCCAGCTGAGCAGACCAGAAAAATATACTTTCAAATCTCAACAAGCACTTGTTACACTACATTTATCTGGCAACTGATTGATATGACATCTATTTTGGCATTATGATTTTTTTTTTAAATCCTCCATATAAATGCCCTATTTCACAATCTGGAAGGAAAAGGAACAAGTGATGGCCCATAGCTATTTAATAGCTATAAAATAAAACCTATAAAATAAAAGTGAAATGAATTATCAAACCATAAACTAAAGTTCGGTGTTTAAAATGGGCCATGGCTTTAAAAATTCAATTACAGCTTTAATAGAAAGAAGTTTACTCAATATTTTAATGACCTTATCTCATAATGTTTTTTTCCTCCTTTGCAAAGCCTGGCATTACCGAGGATGCATGGCAAGCCTGCCTTTCCTCTAACTACTTTAAGATTGATTTGGAAACAGAAATATTGATGCATTTATCCAAAATAACTTAATTAAATGAGGCAAAAAATAGCACTCAGGAACATGTCTCAGTAGAAAACTGGAGTTGGTCGAGATTAAGAAAGGTTACATTTAATGTTCCCGGATTGAAAACAACAGGACCATTAACTGAATGCCATCAATGGAGAATACTCCGAATAGGAAAGTTATTTAATGTTTTCCTAACTCACTGGTGGGCTATTTCCTGCGGTTCAGGTTAGGTAACTCCTGCAGATTTGCATGCTGCCAACATGTATAAGGGTCCTGCAGGGCATCTCAGCTGAGAACAGCAGATGAAGAGATCATCTCGGAACAGTAACCTGCAGTATCTCTGTTGAAGCACAGATACAAAGTTAGGTTTGTGTTTGCTTGGTTTTGTCAAATTGGTATTGCCGTGCTTTGGGGGACACTTTTAGCAATGGGCTGCCAGCAATGCTGGTTTCCTGGAGGCTGAGTCTAGACTCAGTGCTAGCTCCTGCTGGTTTCAAGGAGAGCTTAAGTGAGAAAAACCCCTAAGGACAAGACTTCAGGGGCTGTTATTTTGAGCAACA
The DNA here is from genome assembly GCF_023634085.1 of Falco cherrug. Taxonomy (NCBI): domain Eukaryota; kingdom Metazoa; phylum Chordata; class Aves; order Falconiformes; family Falconidae; genus Falco; species Falco cherrug. The sequence continues at coordinate 18,919,635 of NC_073700.1, read as the reverse complement.
GCAGCTTTCAGGGCTGGGCTTCTGGAGGGGCTTTTCTTGTCTGTTTTACTTTCTTTGGGAGAAATGAGGATTTTTACAAAATTTCTAGAAGAACAGGGAGGGCGTGCCAAATGATCTAGAGAGAAAGAATTAGAACAAATTTTCTCCCTAGTTTGTTTTGGAAACAACCCATATCTTCACTTTAAACAGTGCTTCTGAAATGCACAGTAGCATCAAGTCCACAGATAGGTCTAGACTAGTCTGTGTGGAGCCCAGCTGATTTTATTAGAACCTATCAGGAGCTCTATAGCCTGCCCTGACACATCCAGCTGAAGAATCAGCACCACTGATAAATTTAAAGCATTGCAGGTCCAACAACATGCAAAAAATAGGTGTTTATGGGAGAAAGAGGGGAAATGCAGTTGAAAATACATGATTCTCAAAGCTGCATCGAAGAGGAATGGAACAAAGATCTTAAAATATTACCCCTAGATGTTTCCCCCCCTGTGGTTGCAATTATTCCCAAAGTGCCCTGCTTAAAATAGGTTTTCAAACCATGCAAGACTAATCATTGCAATTTGGAGATGTAAGTAGGCACTTACCATGCAATTCACAATTAGCTAAAGATGGTAGAAGAATCTCAGTCATGTTGGCACAGGAGATTTAAAAAAAAAAGAAAGAAAACATTTTTTTCTTGCAAGAATGACATGTGATGGGAGAGTAGAGGAAGATAATTGTCATAACAAAGGGAATATGTTATTATTTATTGGCCACACTTAAGCACTTGGATCTTGGATTATAGTATCTGGTGACAAATGCTGCTTGAAATTTTGTAAATATTGCTTAAAAGTAAGATAACTGAGTAATTCTGAATGTGCTCCGCAACCATACTTTCAAAATTCAGTTCTGGGAAGCAGAGTGACATTTTATTTTTGTCCTATAGAAAAAGTAAGATGCAACGTCTGAGCCCCCTAAAATCTTGTTCTCTTTAGGCTTCACCCTACTCCCTATTGCTCATGAGAGCAATATTGCTGGCAACTATGGCAAGAGAGTTTTTAAAGCCAATTAACAACCTTAAATGTTTAGTGCCTTCAAGGTACGGGGTGGCGCAGACTGTCCCCCTGCCCTCGGTGCTGCTGACTGCCGAACCCCCCCAGCACCAAGGCTGTCCCCCCCGAGAGCACCAGCCTCTCCACCACGGAGGTACTGGCTGTTCCTGTCTGCAGACCTGCCCTCCTGGGTGACGATGGATTACACCCTCCCAAGATCAGGAGGGTCACAGCACTCAGCTCCCCACAGGATTAGACCATTTCTTTGCCGAAGTGGCAGCTGTAAATAGACGTTTAGGCTCTAATTTCTACACCCTTCAGTATTTTAACTTATGTCTAAGCACAAACATTGAGACATTTATCTGATTTGTTGCTATTAATTTCCTGGTTTCCTTTTTATTTTCTTCCTCCTCTTGCAGATTCAGTGGGTTGTGAACTGCAGTAATAACTTTTCAAGCCAATTTTTCTTTTTGTAAAGCTTTTGATTTTTTTCTATCACTCCACTAGTGCTGGGATGCTGATTACCTACCAAGCTCTAGAAGTGCATGCAAACAAAATGGGGAAGAAAAAAAAAACAACAAAAACACCCTCAGCAATAAGTTGGCTGATTCCTGCAGCAAGACAAATCTAGCACCACACAGCAGGCAGGCAGTGAGTGCACTGCTCATCCTTTCGATTTTGTCAGTGTATGGGGATGCTGGACATCAACACACAGCGAGGGATTCGGCCGAAAGCACTCCTCCTTGGTGCCTGAACCCTGCTGCTTTCACCCTCGGTTGGAAGATACAGGTAAAAATAGAGAAATGCTTTAGCTAAGTGGATTCAGTGAAAATATAAAGCAGTCAGAAGAAGCCCGGACAGCCTAATCTTATTCTTAGCAGGCAATGGAAGTAAACCACAGTGTACGGGCTGATAGCTACTGTATACATAATACCCTCAGGTACTGTAACTTGCATGCGATTCTTCGCATTACAGCAAATAAATTGTCACAAGTGGCAGTAAAGATATTATTTTTTTATACACTTTGTTCAAGTTGCCTTTATAAATATTTATCGTTATTTACATAATTATACCTCTCTGACAGCAGGCTTTACAGCAACTTTGAACCACAATAAACAGGCAGACTGGATGCCTCCTTTTTAGCCAGACCGTATCTATTGTATGTGCTATATGTACATCTATTACCAGCATGCTATAAGCGTATCACTCATTCATTCCATAATGTAATTTATAGTTACATTAGAAAAGAATCCATCTACAAACAGCAACTATGTAATATTGATAAAGCATTTAGGAACAGAACATAAATCTAACAACTCAGATACTGCATAGTACCAATAATCTGCAGAAAAATATGTGTCTGTGTAAGTAAGCACAATTTATTATAGTAGGAACCTAACAGAGAAGATATTTCTCTGTCAGAAACTTTCTTTAGAAGAACTTGACATCCCAAAATTCTTTTCTCCCCCACAGATGTCAGAAGCAGAGACAGACAAGGTAAAAATCAAACCAGAAGAAAGTTCTGAACATGACAAGCAAAATATTTCTTGGCTGAAGAAAGGTAAGTTACATTACCGAGTTATTAGTTACTGATATTTCTTGTTTATTAATTTTTTTTGAAGAAAAAATCATAAGAATATCTTATGGGCTTAAATATGATGAGGAATTTCTGCCACACAAATTCCATAGCCTGACTTCTGCGAAACATGCACGTACATTTGCTTACCGTGCAGAAAGGCCTAAATTACCAAATTTTAAAGGAACCTGAAAGCCCATTTTTCTAATATCCTTGCATTCCTAAGGAATTTTATTTGACCTGAACTATAAGCCACTAAGACGTAAGCCACTAAGATCATCATCTTAATTCTGACAAAAAGTTTTTAGCTCAGGCTATTACTGAATTGGATTAATATGCGTTTGGTCTTCTCAAACAGAAGTAAAGATCAACCCTGAATCTTTAGATTTGGCAGTGTGTTATCTGAAAATAAAGTAGTGCCAGTTGTCAGTGGTTTATGAAATATAGGCTCTCAGAAGTAGAGAAATTAAACAAGCATAGGGGACCTTTCCAGTTTTAAAGGCTGAAAATGACAGGTATTGTGTGTTTCATTTGCATGAAATACTGGTATTTCAAATGCTACATTCTATTTGTTAAACTATTTCAGAAGAAACAGACGCACAATTATAAATGTTTTCTTATCGCACATCCCTGTACACATAAAGAAGGTTCTTAGGATACATATCTTGCTGAAAAAATTGATGTGCCAAGTTAGTATATAGCTTACTACATCTTTATGTACATTTGTTAGTCACAGCAGAGTCACTTCATTGTATTTCATACACACGCAAGAACAACATGAATTAAATAGTGTCTCAAAGCAGAGACTTTCAAGACACACATAATACCCACTAAATATCTGTGATTAGGTGCAAATTATGTTTTTTAATGAGAACAGTTACATTCCAATACTAACAAAAGTATTTGGGGAAGACTCAACAAGTGACCTCATATTTTGAAAACATTAACAGGGTAGGTATTGAGGAAAAGGCTCATTTATAGCCACTACTATGTCATCTGTGAAATGTGCATCACTATTTTAAGCTCATGCAGTTAATTGTACGTTAGATCTTTTAGTTGCGAGGGAGTCTGCAATAAAGTAAGCCTAAATTAACGTCTCTGCCTTGCAGTCTTCATTGATTATGCAGCAATTCCGTAGGCTGAAAAGTTGCACGTTCGAGCAGAGCTGACTGGCCAACATGCAGGCTGTTTGGCTGGACACCCAAAATCCTCTGCTCAAAAGGGGTCAGCTAACTTCAGTAAAAACTGTGCAGGCAGAAGATTCCCAGTGTGAGCATCACAGAGAGCAATACAGCTAAGTGGGATCTGTGGCTGGTCCTACAAGATAGCATTGCACACAGCAAACGCATAAGGGAACTGAATATTTATTCCATCAGAAGAGAGTAGAGCACAAGAGATCTGCAACTTTACAAAAAGGGTATAAAGGTACAGAGGACTTTAACTGGTCCATGTCTCTGAGCAGGATAGGACTGATGGCATGGGCCCTCAGGGTCCTATGTGGTTATTCATCCTCTGGTCCCCACCTACTCCAGTAGCCAGGTGGCATCTCTCCCACCTGCACCTTCCCAAGTGCCTTCCACTTGGTGATGCTAACCCAGTGTTTTAGTTCTCCACTTCCTAAGGAGAGACACCACCCAGACTTTCTAGATCATTAGTAAGATTTTGATTGTTCTGTACCATGAGGAGCTGTAACCTCTTTCAGAAAGAGCCAAACATTGTTATTGGCAGCTCTTTTCTCTGAAGTGCCACAGGGCAGAATTGGGCCTTGAAGGTCTCGTACAGCAGCTGAATCAATAAACAGCTGAATGCGTCTCAGAAGGAAAGCAAATCTTCCTTGAGATAAAAATATGGATATTATTTTATCTTATGTTGAAGTTTGCTTTTTGACAATTTTGTGACTGTTTCTTTGCTTTAAGCACTTCTGTGATACACAGTGGATTTTTAGAATACGGTGAACCAAATAGTCTGGAGCTTACCTAACTGGAGCATAGAAGCTGAACTTCTACGTTTAAATGTTTTAAAAATACCTCACATATAGATTTCAGGCATTCCAATAAACAATGAATTATGGAGAACAGACTTGTACTGTTTTCGTAAGAAGACTATATGTTCTTTTAGCATCCAGTGTTAAAGAAAAGCTATTTTTATTCATGGTTTTGTATTGATTATTTGTTCCTTCTAAAAGAAACAATCATGAACCACATGATATCAGAAATAAACAAAAAATATAGACTAGGCTGTGGCTTTAGTATCTTTCCTAGACTTCATTTTTCTCCTAATGTTTTGCAAATAGCTCATGGACTGGTAGTGCAGTGGGTCAGCATCAAAATAAGATATCTATTGCTTTTTTGTGGGTTTTCAACATTAGAAGCTGTTTAATCAGGGGAGGGGGAGGGGGCATTTTAAATCTGGCTGTCAGTTATTTATCTTCTACTTTTTTTGGAAGAAGATATTTTCCTTCTACCTTGAAGCCTAAAAGCAGAAATCAAAGCCTCAGTCTAAGGGAAAACTTCTTCCACAAAGCAAAACAGAAACCAAACCAGCCTTGTGAAAAGCATTACAGAAGAACATTAGGCTGTGCATATAGGATTGTATCAGCAGGAAGAGCATAAATGGCCCTGCTTATGTCTCCACCTCTCAGTAACTCTCATGCAGCCGCTGCTGCACTCCCGCACCCCTGCCATGAGGGCACCAGAAGCTTGATGGGAGTTAGAGATGACACAGGGGGGAAAAAAACCCCAAAAAAAACCCAAAACATTGCACATGCCAGCACAGTCTTGGAAAGAATCATCTACATAATCATGACCCTAGACTGTATGCCAGCACAGTCTTGAAGAGAAACATCTACATAATCATGACTCTAGACTATTTTCTAAATGGACAATGGCACACTTGCCCTCTCCTTTTATTTTTTGCTTATCCTACAAGCTTTTTTTTTTTTTTTTTTTTTTTTGTGAAGGGTCCAAGGTCCTCCACAGCACCTAGCAGACTGTAGAACTACAATGAAATAATAATAATAAAAATGTAAACAGGGAAGCAGAGTAGTGAATGCATGCCCTAGGTTTGCTAGACTTTAAGAAAGTCCTAAACCACCTCTGTACTTCCCAAGGCACTTAGCACTTCAGTGTAGATGTCACAACATGAGAGACTCCCTGGGTTGAGACTGTGAATGAGGATGGTGAAATGATCACAGTCCTACCCCAAGGTGCCTCAGGGTGAAGAGTATATACCAGTAATCTTGTCTCACAGAGTGGCATGTTCCTCAGGAGCATTATTTCTAAAGATCACACAACAGATGAGAAAAACTGTGTTTGGAGGGTATGCATCAGACCATCATGTGCAAATCCACCAGGATCGGTATGAATGAGCACTGAGAAAAGGCAATTCTGGTTGTCTGACCTCAGCACTGATGAGAACCAACTCAAGGAAAGCCTAGGACATATGAGTAAAGCAAGAAAATTACTCCTATTTTGTGTAGGAGTGGAGGCAGTTATCTCTGCTTGCTCCTTTCTATGGAGAAGAGCTGGTCGTTGGAGATGGAAAAGAGTTTTGGATGAAGGCAGAGAGTTCCCCATGCCAATGCCTACAAAACAACAGGTCAGAGCGAAATACGGGTTCATTTGCAAAGAAACACTTGCAAAGTGATCTGCATTTCTGCCCTGAAAAACTAAATCATGAATTCTCAGCGCACACATTATCCCCATTTATACACATTTTGCCCTGACATGCACAACACAAATGACAAGGTATATAAAATATGAATATGCATGTATAAGAGAAACTGATATAACCTGAAGGTAACATTAAAGAAATGTCCTCTGCATGGGCCTGTGTCCTCACCTGATTTGTGCACCCACAAGGTGTGCAACAAGCGGATCATCACACTCCAAGCAAGAAACAGCTCTGCGGGCTCCTAATCAATCACAGTTGTTAGACAGTCCTGTGAAATCTGGAAGCTACATAAGACATGCCTCTAGAAATGCAGTACGTAAGGATGAGTAACACTCCCAGGAGCTGACTCAGGGATGCTCCCACCTTGCACAGCATAGCCACGACCACAGAGCTGCTTCTTCCACATGGACTGGTGGGTTTTTTTCCACCATGGTGGTGATTTAATGCCAGATTAGCAGCCATCTGGTGGGAAGGAAGGTCAAAGCAGAGCTAAATTCACACCAGCCTCAGCATGTGGCTTTTGGAGTTCCTTACAAACAAATCTCTTGGTATCACTTGATGATTACAGCCATATGGATATGTGGGAGCAGGCAGGAGCTTATCTGACTGACATAAAGCTGTAAAAGGTGACACTGATTTTGCACAGGGACCAGCAGTGGTCTGCTCACTATTTCTGCATCCACTGCAAATGCAAGGGAAAATGTGTGAGGGCCTCAGACCGCCCTCCTATGGTTTCATCCAAAACTGGCCACAGCAGCCCAGGAACACAGAGCCAAGCTGCACAGAAATGAAATTTCATTTCAGGATATTTTCACACAAAGCCCTCCTGTTTTATGCTGCCCAGCTGTGTACACAAATGCCCTCCATATATAACTTCCAGTGAAAAGTTAATGAAATGGCTTCCTTGCTCGCCTGCCAAAAATATAACTGAAATTCTAATCTCAAGACTTTCTCCAAAATAGCCCCTTTCTGCACTAAAATTCTCATAAATCAGAAACATTTTTGTCTAAAATAAGCCTGTTTTCATTGTCTTGCAAATAGTAAAGGGTCTAGCCCCAATTTCTTTAATCGGCAGCTCTAGCCAGCAGATTTTTGCTGTAGGGTGAAATTCAGCCCTGTACTGAGGGTCAGTACAAGGTCAGCACTTAAACCATAAAATAGGGCTTAAGTAGTAAATAGAGCCTCTGTTCAGGATTATATTTCACCCCTTAAAAGGACTAGAGTTCATATGAAAAGGGAGATTTACTCATATCATAGACCTGGCTGTAGTGACATTATTCACATTCAAATAATATCTTATCCCATGAGTAATCCCATTGGGTGAGATTGTGCCACAATTCTTAGTGGTACATCCCAGAAATCCAAATATAGGAGCAGGCTATTTCTAACTGCACCACACCAAAGCATCCCTCCTCTGGTCCTGGGGTTAATAGCAAGACCTTCCTATACCGCAGCACTCAGAAATGCCTTTTCCCCAGCACGTCCCTCTTGCTGGTTACTCAGGGGCTTTAAGAGACTTTTACAAGCAGCAGTAAAGCAGGAAGGACATAACGCCATGAGACTCTTGCAGAAGGAGAGTTGTCCTGGAGACACTCGGAAATTTCCCAGTTCTTTCACAACCTTCCAGCTCTTTACCTGGTTTGCAGAGGCTGGAACGAAAGTACAAGGCTTGTACTTTTGTGGAGATTATTCTCAGCAGAGCATTCTGATCTGGCTTGCTATCCCTGCATTTAGGGAGCTAAATGACATATTTAGAATTTCTTTCTAAAGACTCAGAAGTCACTGCATACAATTTTACATTCACGCTTGGACACTTGTTTCCTGAATTGTGCTGACTTGGGTCCAGAAGCTTTTTTCACTCTTCTTCCAGCCTGAATTAAGTCATTGGATTGAAAAGCTTTATAGAAGACTGATAGTAAAGAAATACCTCTCAGTTTCATGTCACAGAAAATGCCAAATGCTTATAAGATGAATGCTATAATCTAAGCAGACTGTTTCCAGATAAGAACACCACACACAAAAAAAGCACATTTAAAAACTGATGACAAGGATCCCAGGGGGCTCAAATTCCTGGAAGATGCCTTGTCAGCTTCAGGACTATGACCAAATGAATTAATCAAGACAACCCTTCCTTTAAGTTGTAAAACAGCAGATTTAAAGACTCTCTTCCAATGGAAAGGGAGTATATGAAATCTGCAATGGTCCTGGCTCACCACTCCTAATTATAGTTTTATAAACTGAGTGGTCCTTGATCTTTGAACTGGAGGGTCCTTGGAGATGGAAGACTTTGAATACTGCCACAAAAGTGTAATGAATGTACTGTAAAGGCAGTGGTACTTCTCTGGGTGGACAGGGTTAAGTTTAAACTCACACTCCTATGCTGGATGTTGACTGGAAAAATAGTAGTGAAGATTTATAGATTTATTTAGGTTTGATTGCCTTCAGTAAATTTGTTCCACAAAGAAGAGAAAAAGTCCATTTAATTCAGCTGCCAATGCTGGGGAAGACCTGAAGATGGTGTTTCGTTCACCCCTGGGAGTTTTCCAAACCAATTCTGTTCTTTGCCATATTTGGTTGTGTCAGTAGAAGAAAACATGCAATAATAATATAGACATATATTAGTTGTTGATTTTCTCAGCAACATACACGTTTAGAGCCGAATCCAGGTATCCAAGGGTCTCCATAGTGCTTCCTACTGAACACAGCAAACTGTGGTGCACGGAAAATCTTAGTCTAAGGGTCAGTGTCAAAGTGACGAGTAATTCCATTAAAGCAAGGGTTGCATTGGCTTGCTTGTCCCAGTATGTTTGGGACACACACCTGTAATCATCTTAGGGCATCAATGAGGCAGGAGGAATAAAGCAATGTGTCTCATTTTTACCACTCCAATTCATAGAGAGAAAGGTCAGTTGCCAAAGTGGTCTCCTAGATCTAAGACCGTACAAGCCAGAAAGATGTCCGTACTAAACAGAATGAAGAAAACTGGATGTTAAAGAAAATTCAGTCTTAAAATGATAAGTATTTCAGAAGCTTTATAGTTTTTAGTGCTTGATTTTGTAACTGCTTCTATTAGAGGTGTTGTTGGCTTTAGATTTCAATGCATGCACCACTGTCACAGGGTGGGTTGCTTCAAGGTGGAAGTGGAGCCCAATGCTGGGGTTTTTTTAGTCAACTTTACCCTGAAAGCTCAAAAAAATTTGTATTCCTTCTAATCTAGAGTAGTAATATAAATGTCCTCAGGGTTTTTCCGGGGGGGAGACAGTAAGAACTTTGAATCTAATTGAGTATTAGATATCTAAAAGCTGTGAAAAACAGGCATTTCAAACCTATTAATGAGCATTTAGTTCATTTATAGAACTCGATTCCTTGATAGAAATTCCATCAAAACAAGCACTCTGCAGGCCTGCTTTACTTTTACCCTGAGCCGGAGGGCAGGATAATCATGGATGTGAGCAGTTCAGTGCCAGTTTTCAGATGTTTTATAGGTCTGCAAGATTATACACAGATATGTAGAGCCAGACTGACAGGCATACAGAGGTGTAATAAAATCCTTACTGTTGGAGGGGTTCAATGAAATATTTAAAGATAATTAGATTACGAAAAAAATCGGCCTCCCTTCATCTCATTGAAAATTTGCAATCATTCTTCAAAATACAACTGCTTCTAAGTGCTCAAAACAAAATGCAGTGGATGGGCTAAATCCGAGGCATGCTGGTTGTCTATTGCTTATGAAAGATATTACAGGAAAAATTGAGAGAAAGACAAGAAGTGGAATTAGTTTAAATATTCATTGTTAACTGAAATTCAAAGGAATTATTTTTCCATCTATTTTTTAAATAAGTACTTAGAACTAAATCCAAATGGAAAGATACTTAGGCATCAAGAGTGACTGCTCTAAGTGTCCAATAATAAAATACTGGACATAAAACCCTTATCAGAAGAGCTTAACGATTAATGAGTAGTTCTGTGACTTCAGGTCTGCGCTGAGAGCACATGATTGTATGAGAGGACTCAAATCCACACCTTCCAGAAGAAAACTCTCATCCCCAGCTATCAGATACTCTACATAATATCATGGGTTTGGAGATTCCCAAGTGTCTGTGTCTGGATGGACTACTTAAAGCTCATTGCTCCAGAGAGGAAAGAATGCCACAGCCTGGCAGGTGGGACACCTGCATGAAGGGCAGGAATTGGCTCTGGTGCCTGCTAGAGACACTATTCAACTATCCACTGAAAAGTGGGAAACCTGTGACAGGTAATCTCACCACACTGCTGAGAGCAGACAGAGAGGGATCTGAGCCTGGGCCATGCCCCATCCACCAGCTGCTCTCACCAGCAGGGATTTCACTCACATCGGTGGGAAAGGACCAGAGCATCTCCTCTGGGTCTGCCTCAGGAGTGCTGGTTGGCAGAGGTTCCCAACGCAAGTGGAACAGCCATAAGTACGTCAGGATGGTCCTTCTCTCCATTCCCTCCAGTATTTTTCCTACTTTAATTCCTCTTGTTTCCTCAACTCTCCCATCAGCTTATTGCTCCCAGTTACACAATCCCCTGCATGTGCTGCACAGAAGGTTGAATCTGGGACTATGGTGCTTGCTGGGCAGAAGAGCACCTTCTGCAAAAGCACCTTCAAGCAAAAATTAGGTACTGACGCTCTGTGTCAACAAAGTTTCTTAATAGCTGAAATAGTTCTTTCTACAACTGAGATTCATCTCTTTGAAGCAAATTGCACAAGGCCCCTTTACCACCTAAGTGACGTTAAAGTGTTACAGAGATCTTTGCTATCCCCCTAAACTAAATTAATTTTTATTTCTAGGAGTCGCACAGTCTCTTAGGGTCTCCTGATTATATAGTCTCATTCTAATTTCAGTCTTTAATCTGAATAAACATGTTAGAAAAACACAGACACAATTAACTTAATCATAAATTCAGATGGATTGTTTATTATCTGTCTACTTAATGTGCTTATGATTGCAGCAGTTAAACATGATAATGTTTTCTTTTCTCACACATAAATGAATATACACAGTACAGAAATATATGCGGGAAGAAAAACTTCTGCCTGAATACATCAGTAGGCTCCAGAGATAGAGAAGTAGACGCATTGCCCGCTGTGGTGCTCTACAGAAAAACATGAGCATTGCTGTGATGGTGTTGAGACATTCAAGAACTGATTACTGACAAATGATGTTCTTCTGGCTGAAATATGCCTACATGCAGTTTCAAAAGAAAGTGTTGTTGCAGCAAAGATGCAGATAGGAACACTAATTGGCTATACGACTGCACTCGTGATTTGAAAGCAGAAGTGTACGTTTTGGGTAAATAAGATCACTTGAGTTCTTCAGATACAGTTCAATATCTTCCTACTGAAGCAAATTAATCAGACATCAGAGGTACAGAGAAGAGTTTTCTGCTGTGTGATCTTCATAAGGGAGCTGTCTTAAAAAGGGGTTAAACCCATCTAACACCAAATTATCTGGTTTGTTACACGTCCATGGCAACTAACACGTGTCAAAATGCTATCACATATCCACAAATGCTTCTATGCCAAAATTAAAGTTGGAAAATGATCCTTCCTCTTCCCACAGCATATTGAGAGTAAATAATTATTTCAAGCGTGCATTCAGTTAAATTAATGATTATTACTCAGATTTACTTTTCTCTGTCATTAGACTAATTTTTTAATGGCCACATAGTACACCACGATGAAGTTATATTTGGCTTGGGAATATTTAAGTTTTAGCTAATCTAAAAACACACAATACTCCCCCCTCCCCCAACAAGAATCATTTATTATCTTTGCAACCTCGCTCTTGGTTCTCAGATAAAGCAGCCCCAGCCACATGTTCTCAGTATGTATCACTAAAGCTAAATTCAAACCGGTATTTCCTATCTCTAGCCTTCCTATGGTTTCTGACTTCTGTGTGTTGACAGTGAAGAGAAAATGGTCTTCGAGGCTAACTTAACTCTCTTAACCCATGCTGCATGCTGGCTCTTTGCATGACACTCCCTTTTGCTAAATAGACTTTAGAAATAAGTTGAGAGGAGTCTTAGAAAAACAGAGCGCATCCTCGGGTAATGACAGTTTTGCAGGGCTGCTCCATGTAACACACTTCCATCAGATGCTGTTCTTTCAGCTTTTCACCTTGTGAGCTGCACTCACCCCACACACTCATTGAGTCAGTAGCCAATACTGAACTAACTCACAGTTTCTTCCTTGGTGGTTAGCAGAAGTCTAATACACCAGGCAAGTCGCACTGTTACACCTATAGCAGTTCTGAACGCCACTCAGACAAAGCTGAAGTTTAATGCCTTTTAAGATTGTCGTATAGACATATCACCTGTGTTGACTGCTGGTCCTAAACTGACATCATGGCCTATAAATCAGTCAGTATTCCTGACTGACAAATGCCCACTCTAACAGTACATGGGCAAAGGGGAAGATAAAAGAATGGAAACTCCAAAGTCAATTCAAGTCTTTTTGCTCTCAGTTTGCTTCTTTCTCAACTTTCCTCATTTATAAATACTACAAAACCAAGTAAAATTCTATGATAAACTTTTTTTCCTGGTTAAAAGAAAAAGATGTTATATGTTACTGGAATTTTAAATCTCTGAAATCCATACTTATATTCCAGGAGTAGGCAAAACAATAGAAGTGATGGTGAGAGGCAGGAGAAGTCAAAAGAACCATAGGATGAAGCAGTTGTGGCACATGGTAGTCATTCTGGTTAGACAAAGCTGTGACCAAATGTATTGGCTGCAGATATTTTAAAAAATATTACTGCTATTATAAAACAAGACATTAAAAATATATATATATCTAGCATAAAGTATTTGAAACGTACCCATTTGAGTCTCCAGACAAGCTATGATTTTTTTTTCCTAGTTTGTTTATGACCTAAATAAATAAATAGGCTATGAGCTTCGGGTAGGTGTTCACTTGATCACACTCTTGGTCCCCAACCTCACAATCAGTCCTGTTCCATCAGGGATAGTAATCACTAAGCAAAGGCAGTCCAAAGAGCAGTGGAAGCTTCCTCAGCTGTCACTTGGAGGGAATCACCAATGGTTGTGGGAGGATAGTACAGTCTCCATGCCTTAAATTTTTTCATGAAAAATAAATACAATATAAAACTAAGCAGCAGTTTTTACAGTATGACACAGCAGTATTACTTGCATTAGGCCAATTTACCACTTATGATAGCAGTAATAGCACTGAAAGCCAATAAAAGCGGTCTGTTCGTTCAGAGATTGGCTTTTATGGCTTATTCTAAATATTATCAAGTGAATCAAAAGCTGTCATTATAGTGTCTAAAAAGCCTTCGTACCTTGTAAGCAAACAGTGTGACTTTGACAAATAATCATTAATATGCCTGTGTGAGACCAGGGCTAAAAGAGAAAGAAAAAGGAAAACCCAATATTTCACTTTACATAAATCATTAAGATCATTTCAGTTAAATTTCATACAAAATAAAACAGTTTTATATGTAAAATGCTATAGTTTTCCCAAGTAGTTTTTTTTTAATCTGTGAACATTTTCATAAAACAAAAACTTGCCAGATAACTGAGCAATAAATGATTGAACTATAATGATATTGTCTTATCAGCTTTGGGAAAAACAAATGATGCGAGTGCCGAGGTAGCGGCTTTTGGGCCAGCACCTAACATTTCCTTGCTCCCACGCTGCCTGCCAGAAGCCCCACAAGCATAGCACCGCTCCCCCTCTTCTTGCTTCACAACGGAAGGTATGTTCCTATAGAGCTAGGAAGGTGTAACTTGATTTACCTTCTGGCTCATACCTGGCCAGTTACTTTTGCAAGAAGCTCATGGGAGAAGAGCCAAGGCTCTGGCATCTCTCAGCTGCACTCCACCCACCTCGTGCCTGCTGGGATGTGAAGACGAGTGTGCAGAGAGAGACCTGTGCTCTCTCTTGGATGCGGGGAACATGTTGGGTATATGGGATTTCCTCTTCCTGGTATTCCCTGCTGCCACCCAGCAATACCAGGGCAAGTCCTCTTCAAGACTGCACAGTCCATCACTACTGTTTGCCATTTTCTAGTCTTTGAACACCTCGAATGGCACTGCCCAGTGTGCAGTCACCAGCACCATTTCAGGATGAAGATTTGGGCTTACCACTGTCTGCCTAAGACAATTACTAGCAACGTGGCAGTGATGTACATGTAACTCCCTGACGTGGCTGAGTTTGAGAAAAAGATGGTGGCAAAGAGACAGACAGGAGAAGACACTCTTACTCTGGCCCTTGCACTATCAACATCAGTGTCCAACATTGCTTCTTCGTGTATTCCTGCTGCATAATCTGCTACATCTCACAGATGAGCTACTCCAGGTGACACCTTGCACACCCAGGTAGCCCCGCTGGCCCTATAGAAGTGCCCTCATCTGTTTCAGATTCCGGTGGGTAGGCATTACCTGGGCTATCTGGAAACAGGGTAAGAAGGACAAAGTGAAAACACAGCAGGAGCTTCAGGACATCAGGTGGAATGAGACACCACAAGCGTGGGAAGGGTGAGCACAACACCACAGAAGAGGGTAGGTACTGGGAAGGCTGGGTGTGGACTGCACAACAGTTCTACCTGTATAATCAAGGCTTTTCTCAATTAAAGGGTTTGGACTGCTAAAGCATTAACTGGACTAAGTAAAATCTTAGCTGCACACACACAGTATGCCCCTTCTGCTCATTGAAAAATTTTTCAGTGCAATGACAGCAAGAGGATTTGGGAGTCCCAGTTATTCTCAGCACCCTACAAGGACTCTGGCTGCCGGTTTGGGGGCCACAGTGCTGCCTCAGCCCCCAGGTGAGCTGCAGCGACCCCTCAGCCATGCTGCCAGACACCCAGGCTCAGGACTGAAGACCAGGGTATGCAACTGAGGCAAAAGCTTGGGACAAACTGAGTGCCTTGGGCCAGGCATGGCCACCTGTCAGGGCTCGTGCATCAGGTACAAGCCCTGGGCAGTTGGCTCAAGCACTCATGCTCCCGCAGCAAGTGCTGTGGCTCAGGGAGTTTTCTTGCCTCTTGCTATTTACGGTGTTTGGGGCCCCACTGGAATGGCAAGCTAGCGTGCTTGCCGTTGATGGCGTTATGTGATATGTTGTGCAGCTGCACGGAGTGCATGGGCTAGCAGAAACATGTGGTGCTGCACTGCCAGGGGAATTATTCCCCCAACACAGACCTTTAAGGGCCACGTGTGTTTTGCAGGCAATTTATGTGAGCAGAAAGCCAACAGACCTCCTATTCCAAGCTTCTAATTTCTTTAGCCAATTCTTTTTTCCATAGATTAAAAAAACTCTCCAGAAACAGTACATTAACACTAAGGTAGAAAGATCCCAGGTAGAAACTGATACACCAGGTTTTGCCTAAGGTACCCTAAAGCATGGTAGGAAACCTTTTAGGATCTTCTACATGCTTGCATTTATCCAAGAAAAGGTGCATGCAAATTTATACACCTACACCAAATAGAGCTGCTTCCTTAATATAACTCCTACTGAATTATGGTTTTGATTAATTCAACCCAAGGAGTGAAAGCATAGGTTAGAGCTGGTTCATTTGCTCACAAGAATCAAAGGACTTCAGTCCATTTGAATCTCCTCTTTCAGACAGCATCTAAGTAACTACCAAGCTCCCTCCTAGAACCAGTAGACAAAATGAACATCAGCTTTTCTGTGCCCAGGCATAAACTGGTCAACAACCAAGACCTAGAGAACATAAGCCACTCACTGAAGTTAATGCCAGCGTTGTTCTTCCATTCCCACCACCAATATTTTGCAGCACTGATTTCAGTCCCGAGCATTCCTATAAAATGGTAAGAAAAGATTTTAATCACACAAAGGTTCAAGTGGTTTGGAGTGTTTGCTTTTCGTGTCATGGGTCCGCAATGCATGTATTCATCACATTCGGTTTTCCTGTATTATTTTTCCCAGGGGTTCAATCCCCCCATACTTTAGCCCCACCTTCACCTCTGTGTCACACACAAGTTCTTTATTATTGCTGAAGAAAGTCAGAGCACAGGACCCTGCGGAATGCTGTGCAACCTGAAACAACCTATGAAACACTGACAAAAAGCAAATGTTGGATATGATTCTTTTGACCAAGATTCCAAAGGCAAAGTTGCTAGAATTACTTATATGCTTGAAGTTAGGCTTGTGCTTAGACATGTTGCAGAGTCTGCCTCTGATTGAAGAGGAAGATGAAGAACGCCTTGGCCTATATTAGATGCTATATCTTGGGTATGGTGTTGCCCTGTTTCTAATTGCTAGTGTAGCCAAGAAACTGTATCCTTCCCTCCACTTGAGACCACCTGCAGAAATACATTTTTCCCCTCAAAGTTTGCACAAGAGCCCCAAACTCGACTTTAATATAATACATATTTTCTTTTTTCCCCCCTCCTCTCTAATGAGATGCATTGATATTTTTTACCTGCGTGTACTATGTTTTGTTAATGGGAAGTGTTTCAAGCACTGTGTGGTAATGGACTGTGGGATATGGGATTATGTATTTATTAATCTCAAGAGTGCTGTGTAGACTGTACCAGTGTTACAAGCAGACTGGCAGAACAGGGATTGAATTCTGGCAGGAGATCTCTTCAAAGCTCACCCGTTAGGCTGCATTTGGCTCTGCTTTAAAACTTTATGCTGAGCTATAGCTGTTTTGGTCAACTGTGCTACAGACAGGCTGCCCTGAGCACTCTGCTCTGGGTCAGTCAAGTCAAAACTAGGGTGACCTGGTGGCCAAGGAGATGTGCTTTGAGCAGCTGACCACTATGGTTTGTTGCATAGTGTAGAAAATGTTGCTACATCTGGAGATAACAGTAAAGAGCTTTAGTCATGGTGTGTTTCCACTGACAGAAAAAAGCTCTTTCCACCCATGGAGATTGTATTTATACACAGTGATGTCTAAGTCTAGTTATACGTGAGTTTGCACCAGCACGCTACAGCCAAATACACCCTCACCACCTCTCCTGCCGCGATAGGTCGGCCTAGATTTTTCAGTGTGGTAGCTTTTAGAGAAATGAAAATAATTTTTTGCACAACTGAAGGACTGTCATTTTAAGATAAAAAAGCCCGCTTTATCCCCTGAGGGAAAGTTGGAGAATGTTTCATGGATTTGCCCTTTGTAATATTCTGGTTTGTCTGCAGCAAGGGGAGGAAATAAAAACTAATGGAAAGAGACATTTCTTCTTGGATGAAAACTGAATACTTCCAAGAATGCATTCTCAGACAGTACTCAAATACTTAGAAGAAACAATTGCTAGGTCAAATGATTCACGATGTCCAGCTCTACTCAGGCACTTCATATTTATTTTTCCTAATCAGCTAAAAACTATGACAAATTTTTACTTTTCATTTGAGACTCTCAAATCCTTTTCACCCATAAACCACTAAAACAGCCTATTTGCTTCATGAAAGTGATTAATGGGAGTGGAGGTGAAACAACTACTTAAGACATGTGAAAATAATTCTTTCCTAGGTTTGGTCATCGGGACAGGAACATACTCTACAGCAAACCAAGTGAAAGCTCAGCCCAGAGCCTTTTCTAACTTCAGAACAGTTCAGATCTCAGCTTTGGAGGCTTGTTTCATCTTCCCCTATGCTACCACTTATCTTAAGGAATGGAGACATGCTACAGATAGAGACAGGAACAAAGCAAACCTTTGTACCCAATGATCAATTAGATACACATAATACTTAGATATTCTAAATACCCAGCTTTCTGGGTAGCTGAGAGCCTTGACTGTGGTTGCCAGTGCCCAGCACTTCTTAATGAATAAAAGCTCTGTATGTTTCCAAGAAAATAAACAGAAGTAATTGTAGCACCCAAAATTGGTAGCTGTAGGTGAGGTAAAGATCACAAAGGACTGCCATTGATTTTGACGACAGAAAGGTTGAGCCCTTAATGAAAAGGCCAGTACTGAATTATTAGAATCTGGCTTTCTGTGATTCTTAGACTTACTTTCTAGTATTTGTTTTATTGCTCTTCCAATTCTCTTCCAAAAAAAACCAAATGGCAGCACCTTCTTTTTTGGCCTGTGATAACATCGTTTGTGCAATGCCAGCCTGTTCAAAATCTTCCATTTAATTTTATAAGCTCTGGACTATGGCCCTAGAATTGGTTTTAAAACAACCAAATACAACACTTTTGAGACAGCAGATACTAACAACCTTCTACATAAGTTTTAAGAGGTCTCTTTCCAGTACTGGCCACACTGATCTCCTATCTGTGTCCCTCTGGAATGCAGGTTGCGTGTAAAATTAGAATCAGACCCTGTAAGAACCCCTGAATTCTCCATTCCCTTTGACTGCCAAGAAGGTGACAGCAGTCGTCACCAGCCAGGTACAACACTGGAGTTATTGATATGGAACTTGCCTTGGAATGTATATAAATTTAACCTAAAATTTCAACTACTTTCTTCATCTACATTGTCCCTTATATACATCATAAAAAAAATCCTTATTTGCCCTATGGTGAAGACTACATGAACTATGGCTGGATGAGGAGTCTATTTACTTTGTCTAAGTAAGGCAAGCTTTCCCACATCCAATGACTATTGGAATTAATTTGTGATCTTTTCAGCTTCTAATACATATTAATTTGCAATATACAAAACCATTCAAATAAATAATTGTACAGACTGAATAAAAAAGCAATTTAAACTTTTCCCCCCCTAACTGGAGACACTTTTTACAAATAGTTCTTTTAAGTAGTCTTAATAGTATCTCTTTAATATTGCCATTAAAATTCACCAGAGTTCAAGAGCAGAGCAAATTTACATCTGTTAAAATAATGGAATTGACACTGATATTACATCATTGCTATTTTAAATAATCATTCTTCATAATTCTAACCTACTTGCTTTAAGTTGCAAATAAAGGGCTCGTTCCTACTTTCATCAAAGTCGATGGTAAAGCTCCCTTTGGCTTTCAGGAAGCAGCACCTAGCTTCATAGACGGGGGCCTCTGGTGATATGCAGTGGGGTTCGACTGCGTTCACTAATGCAGCAAAGAATAAATCCCTCCAAGAGAAAAATTACTGAGGACTGTTCCATGAGCTCCAGTCAGACTGGGTAATTGTACTGGACTAGCCTGTTCCAAAAAATATCACAAGACTCTATAGGCTACACTCAGTTCCAGGGTAGTTATAGTTCTTCTGCTTAGCTTCACAAGAAAGCAACGGTACAGAAGTGGTTTTTGCTGTTCTAGCGCAACTTTGTGGATTTCCTTCTTTAGTATTTTGGAAGAGATTGTTGGGATAGAAGCATAATGGCAACTCTCACAAATTCATCTGCTCTTGGGAGAACATTAGAAGTTTCACTGAAAATGCATAACTGTTCTTCTATGAAGAATTCAAACTGAACCTAAAGGAATTAAAAAGATACAAACCACACAACTAGAAAGCCACCTAGAAAGTGAATCGATATAGTCCTCTCATTTACAGAGGAAAACAAAGCAAGGATTTTTAAGAAATATAGAGGATAAGGCTTATAACTAAGACTATTTGAAACTGGAGGGAAAAAAAATGCTTTTTACTATCCATTTAACACTTAGAGGAACCAAGTTTCATACCTAGCTATTCGTAGGCTGCCTTCGGGTTCTTCAGAAAAAAAAATTCCATGTCCACACCACAGTTTCTCATCTGTAAAACTGCCATGATTCAGCTACTGACCCAGACCTCAGGTTTTCAGGGACAGAAGCGTTTCAGCTGTATCTGCACTGGGCATCTAGTCTGACAGATTTCTGGCCATGGCAGAAATCACCAGTCACTACGGTTAACCTTCTACTAATGCACTACTAAAATATGTCAAACATTTACTGACCAATAACCACCAGCTGAGTCTTAACCATAATTTTGCACTGCAGTACAGGGCCTGTTAGATGTTATCTGGGAGCCAGAGAACTTTATTAGCGCTGTCATAAAAGCTAAAGCAGAATCAATCCCTTGTTCCATCACCACTGACACTGCCTATTATAAATAAAATATCTATCAAACCATAGCAAATTTAGATCTTAACTGAAATGGCAACTGCTTTTGTGTCTTTAAGAGTAATTTGGTGGGTTTTTTTTTAAAAACACATAAGACAACAAAATTTAACCCTTTATTGTAAGGACAACCATAAATAAGCACCACCAAAATCAAGGAAGAAAAAAAAATTCCAGAAAAATCAAGATCTGAAGAACCTGCAGTGCAGATTCCTTTACTCCACTTGGAATTACTTACCCCATTACAAATCTCTACATGCTTTCACAGCAGGACACTTGCCTTTGTGCTTATTTGGGAAAAGAAAAAAATCATAGCTTAGATGGTAGGGAAATATCTTCCAAGCAAGGATGATTAGGCAATGCTCTGCTTCAGGAAGCATTTCAAGCACTGTCACTTGATGGTGTCTAAGCAGAAATGAGAGGGAAAACACCCAAGGGATTAGCCTACAGAAATTTTCATGCCATGCAGGCTAGCTGAACTAGGAGGTGCCTTCCAGATGCATCATCTGCAATTCTTTTTGGCACCTTTCCTTGGCTTTAAAATACACTGTCTTCCCCCATGCCAGCAGCACTAACACAACATGATGTCTAGTGCAACTCAGCCTTCTGAATAATCTTAAATCACACAGCAAACAAGTGCTGTGTAATTAAATGAGTTAAAGACAGCTTTTGTAAGAAATTTACTTTTATGTGGCTTTCCAACCATGCTAATAGGAAGAAATAGTATACACCTGACATGGATGACCAGTTTTTGGCACAACTCTTCATCTCTAGGGAAGAAAGATATTCAAATATGTTTGGCTGTCCCTATTTAATCAAACATATATTATAGACTACTTCTATATTATAAATATAGAAATATATAATCTAGATTCTTCATTCCAATGCGAATCTTTTCTCTTCTAATGCTAAAACCTGCTTATCTGAAGATTCCATATAGCTGCAGAAATCTTCATGGGAAGAAATATGTTCTCATGTCATCTATTTGCTAAAACCTGCTTATCTGAAGATTCCATATAGCTGCAGAAATCTTCATGGGAAGAAATATGTTCTCATGTCATCTATTTTTGGCTTCCCATGCCGTGACAACGGAGGCTGGCCTGGTGTTTCTATATATGAATGCTTCTCAGGTAGCGGAGCAGCTACTGCAGATTGCCTGGCACCTGCTTGAGGATGAGGTGAACAGAAAGCAAAGAGAAAGTATTTTCGTTTCATCGAGAACATCTTGGCCAAGGCGTATTTGTAGAAGATAAAAAAAAAAAAGAGGAAAGTGTAAACCAATAAGGAATGAAATATTTTAATACTTTGGGAGCAGGAAATGCTAAAATCAATTCTGAACATGAACAGGTTTAAGACAAGAGGAACAAAAATGGCAGGTGTTGGGGAGAAATACCCTCTTCAGGATAAGTATTTTTAAAACCTGGTAGTTACATTTTGTTAGTTCTAATCTTCTTTTAATGAAGTAACTTCTGTAAAGGGAACATAAAAATATGGAACCTGAATGCCAATAGAAACATATTGTAAGTATGATACATCACCAACAAGTCTACCATTGCTGGGTTCAGAAAAAAAACTAATGGACTTTAAAGCATCTTCTCTTGCTTCCTAATATATTTTTGGAAGACCTAACTTTTTTAATAGAGCAGCTATTAAGAGAAAATAATTATGATTTGATTTTTAAGGGCCTGGATTTTCTCTTATATGTATCATTCTAACTGAGGAGTAATCCCATTCAAGCAAATGAGATGAGGTTGGTGTGAACGGATTTAAATGTGAACAGAAGCAGGCCCCAAGATATTTATGGATGGAATGAGTCATTCTTGTTCTGGTTGGATGATTACATCAGTGGAGAATTAGTCTATCATCATGTAGGGCCTGAGCCTCCTTTCTCTTATATCACCATACATCAGGAAATTGTGTAGAGTTCAGCATTCCACTAGCCTAAAACCAAACAGAATTGGAAAACCGAGCCCACAGCCCCAGACCCCTTTTACTAGTCGTGCATTGACTACAAAGAAGCTGCCCCTGTTTAAATCGGCACATTATCTGGTCTTCTCTCCCTTAGTCTGTTTACCTACCAAAACTTTCATATAAGTTATTTTAAGACACATTTCTCATTTAAACTGTTAGGTAACTGCGGTCATAAAAGATCACGTATCCTTTTCTGGCATCACATTGAAGTAATTTTTTTTCCATCACCTTCCAGTGACACATCTACAGAGATGGTAAGAAGAAATTGACTAGATAACGTGATTTTAAGTAGTCAAAATCCCCCTACACCAAACGCACTTCTGTGAGAAATCTTTAGCAGTTCAAGTCTGAGCATTTTGCAACAATTTCTGTGTCAAACAACTATGCCAGACCTGACAGTAGTATTCCATTTTTAGGCACACACTAGGTTTGGTGGTGCTAGAACAACATGTGATCCATCCATCTTATCTCTAAGAATAGGCGAAACCAGCTATTCAAGAAGCCAGCTCCGGGAATATTGTGGTGGGCTGCCGTGAGTGTCTAGAACAGATCATAGGAGGAGAAAAAAAAAACCCTGCTGGAATGTGTCCAGCAACCATTGGAGTTCCTGAAAAGTTTTTCCCTCATGGCAATGACTTTAAGGGTAATTAGAGGCAGAAAACCAAAATGGCAGCCTACAGATTCGCCAGACACCAGGTGTTTACCAGAAAATCTGTTCCCCAGCCAGATTGTCCCCGTTTTCAGTGGTTTCCATGGGCCTCTCCCCTACCAGACACTAGGCAGTCTGCCTTCCCTGTACATCTGCTCGCTTCTTGCTTCTGAGAAAGGGGAGGATTAAAACCACCTTCCAAGTGGAGAAAACCAAGTGTAGTTGCTTCTTGAATCCAGATCACCAACCCCAGAAACTGTCCAAGACCCACAATGATGTTTTACAGCTGCCTCTTTATGCTATAGGCACATACAGAGCATCGTGTTTTGCTGCTACCCTGTCCCTGGCCAGCCAAGGACACCGAGCTGCAGAGTACGGGATTTAAATAATTTCCAATGCAGTTTTATTTCCTACTACCACACTTGGTTCTTCAAGATATTCAAACACCAGGTACTGCAGGTATCATGGTATCACATTCATGTTATACTTTGCTAATACCACACAGAGTTTCTCTGTATTAAGTGGTGTATTTTATCTTTTCCCACCAATAAGAGACGTCTGTACCATAACATATCCCATAGGCAGCTTTTTTCAAATCCAAATGCCAAGGATATTTTTTTTTAAAAAAAGAAGATTATATATTTATTCAAAAATTAAATGAGATTAATAATTTTGAAAGTAATTTACAAATAGCAATCAGCCTTTGCAATGAAGGTCAAAAGAAAGAGGACACATTAGCAATTGAATATCTTCCCTCTCTTTAAAGTTTTAATACTGCATACCTGTTAATAATGGGAAATAGCCTTCTTCAAGAGTAGCATTTTCAAAAATTGGTAGGATCCTTTTGCTAATTTTAATCTTCTTTTAATAAAATAATTTGTTAAAAGGGATTATAAAAAAGCATGAAAATGGAATGCCAATAGAAATGTACTGCCTATACAATAAATAGTTAATGTATTTTCTAAATGAATGATTTAAAATAGCTATTAAAGTAAAGAGAATGAGCTTATGTTTCTAGTAATGACTTCTCTGCCTCAGAATGAAATCTGTAAATCCCTGATTGCAATTTCACATTCCAAAAGAACAAGCAGTCCTGGGACCAATGCTTATTGCCTTTATCATTAATACTAGCATACCCCATATGTGATTTTTATATCACTGGTTTGAATATTTAGATTTATACTTGCGTATGCTTTACATTTTAAATCTCATACAGCTATTCTGTCACAAAACTAAAGCTCTCCAACAAAGCTTTTTTTGTATGTACATGCATACATGTATACACAGACTTTCAGTATAACTACAATTTTATTCATAAGAGTGCATAATGATTCAGGCTGTGATTGTTAATAAAAATGCATTTCTAACCATCAAATTTGAGTCTATTATTCTAAGTTAATTGCATTTGCCCTAAAGAGACTTGCGACTGGCTGTCAGCCTATTTGTGTCAGTTCCATTTTATTCATCAGTCAATCTTGTCTCCTCTTTTTTCACATCCCATATATTGATCAAATAGATTTGTTAGCATGCCTCTGCAGCTTTAAAAAAGTTTTTGTTATTTGTCAGGTTTATTTGATTACTATATTAGTTTGCATGTTATCTTAATTGTTATTTCAACAGAAAATAAATGCCCTTTGATAGTCCCACAAGATTCCCATTAAATATAATCCATATAACAAGTCAGTGGATGGAGTGAATGTGGTAAGAAAATAAACACATTAAACCTGCTTTAAAAGGTGGTATTAATCTGCAGCTGTACTGCATTTGATCCAAAAGTCAGGAATAGAAATAAGTAGCGTGAAACAATTTTGATAAACATCAGTGCCATATCATTGCATATTATGCTATGTATAAAATACTTTAGGAAAAAGATGTGCGATATAAAATAAACTGAGGTCAGATCTGGAAGAGCGGGTTTTGTGGTTAACTGAAATGGAACGATATTATACATGGCTTTAGACACTAAAAATTAGGCTAGAGAGGCTGCAAGCAGAGGCAGGTGGAAATGCTCTGTTACATGGGACAAATTTTTGATAAGGAGAGAAAAGAGCTTTTAGGAAGGTATTTATTGGAGCAGAAGAGACACCTAAGCAGGTAGCTTCTTCCTCTGTAAAGGTACGGTATACTGTTTAATGAAATAAGAATTTAAGTAGATTTAAAAAATTGAAACAGCACCTTGTGCACATCAGTTACTCAGTTTTGGTAATGACTTCATGAAAACACAGGTTTTATCTCTATCTTCTCAAAAGGGAAGGTGAGGCAGCTGGTTTTTCCATGTGAAAGTCTCAGAAACCTAAGTCTAATACCTTCATCATCAGCAAGACTACAGAACCCTGCCTTCTGGCTTAACACTGGAGCTAGGATCTCCCCAGCTGGTACCTGAGTTTTAACAGTGTCAGAAACAAGCACTGCGGGAAATCAGCAATAACGTGCTTACCATCTCATTAAAAAAAAAAAAAAAGATTGAGAAATCCATGTGTCTTCAGATAGCCATTCAAGGCACAGAAACATTGTTTTAATAAAGATGCCACGAAACAATTTTGTGTTTTACCTGTGCTTAAAGACATTGACCAAACCCATAGCTTTCTGAAACTGAAATGTGGAATTTCCAGTTTTTTCAAGATTCTTGTGAAAAACAAAGTTCTTTCATTTCTTTGACCAGGATTAGTCTTTGTTTTATCTAACTTTAGTCATTAAAAGTTTGGATCCTGGTCTGGGTAATTCTCTGTATTTTGTCTGCAGCCAGCTGCAGGGGGATGGGGTAATAACAGGGACAGAACAAGTCTTCTAAAAAGAATTTTTTTCCTGGCTTAAACTCTTCTGTCAGGTTGGGATGACTTGCCAGCAGGACAGGCTTGTCTCTTCCATTGATTGCTGTAGGAACTTAGGCCAGGCTGAACATCTATCACACCAGCTACAGCTGGTATGGTCACCACCACCCCTAAGGGGGCCTGTCTCATAGCAGGAGCATTTTTAAATGCCTGTTCTAGCTGCAGACACTTGAAGTACCCAATACCTAGATTATTGTTTTTCATTTGGAACCTCTTTAACAGTATTTCATACTAAAACACCACGTTAAAACTTCAGATGCCCTAAAATGAAGCTGAAATTTGCAGTTGTCCTAGAGCAGTTAGCAACACTCCTGCTATTCAGAAGCACACAGCATGATGATAGTTTCAAGCTAAACTGTTATGACCAGCTAGTATGGAATATAAACAGGAACAGATGAAAAGAATACAGCCTCAACATTTGAGACAACAAAGAAAGAGTGAAATGATTGCTACATAAAAGACATTTCAAAGACCTCCCAGAAAAGCAGGCATAAAAATCCCCAATAAAAAGGCTCAGCAAGAAAACTGTCACACCCCCTAATTCTCAGCAGACTTTAACAAGATGTTCGCATGAACCAGAGATTGTCTCCTTCCCCAGAAGACAAAAGGCACAGAAAACAATACTGTCTAGCATAGGATTAGGAGGCAAGAGGTAGATAAAAAGGATTCCTTAACCTTACGGTTAGAAACCCAAATCTCCAGCCAAAAGTGTAATCAGAAACAGACTGCAAACCTGTGTCACAATAATCGCAGCATCTTTCTTTATTCTTTGAAAACTGATACATTTTCTGAAGATCCTTTTTAAATGATTGCCACCCCAATAAATGTTTTGATGGCCATTTACAAGACAACGGCTGCTACCAAACCACAATTCAGCACACATGGCAATAGCCTTATTTCCCATTCTTTGTATTTCCACCATCTCCAACCAAGCAAAAACTGGATTACCAAAGCTCGCACCAACCTGCCAATAAACTGTACAACTAAAAGCAATGCTGTGCGCAATGCACTAGTCTTCTAACAAACGATCAGCTTACTGTGCCCTAAACCAGACACGTATGCAGATTCTTCATGCCAAACCTGGCACAAGCACGTGCTCTGATTGAAAATGAAACAACTTAGTTGTTATAACGAGCAACTTTAGATTTATTTAGTATTACTAATGCTTTTAAACAGAAGGCAGGGTACTGGCAAGAGTAGAAAACAGACTTGAAGGGGGAGGAAACCTACAGGCTGGAAAGAAGCTACAGTCTCCAAAGTTTGACCCTCCTGCTGTAGCTAACTAGTGACCATAAGCTGTAATAGCTGTAGAAGTTTTCTGCACAAAAATTTAAGGCTCTTTCTGAAGCTGAACAAGGCAACCACAAGACACTGACAACTGCATTTACAGGGCGTATATTAATGACATGACTCCAGCACCCAAGAAATCACATACAATTACAGACTACGCAGGTCCCCACTTTATAGGGGATTGAAGCACAGAAGAATTAAATGGTTAGTGCAAGCACTCAGTGAGGGACGGCCAGGATTTAAGCAGTCACCACCTCCAACAGGCAGTTGATGTTGCTGACCTTCCCCAGTCTTTCTGGTACCATCAGGATAGAAAAAAATCTATCTCTTTTCCTTCAGGAGCAGCACACTTGGAAACTACCACTCCATGCTCTTGTGCTCCTATTGTCTATTGGACCTTAAATTTCCTGCCTTAAGCTAATGTTCAGCGGTCTTGTTCCATGCAAGCTAGACACTACCTCAGAGCCGCCTCATTCTGTGGCGGATGAAATAATCCCTCTCTAAGTAAACTACTAGAAACCACTTAGAAAGAGGTTGGCAGAGATGCAACCTTAACCATTGTCATTTGTTATGGAAAGACATAAACAAATCACACTTCCCGAAAGAATCATGGCTTGAAATAAACACATGGAAAAAGGCATACGTTTCTGTTCTTTTTAGTAGAGCTTGGAGTGTAGAGCTTGGCTCAGACATACTTGTAGAATAAAAGGGAAAAAAGTAATCTACAGATTTCCAACTAAACTTTCTGGATCTCCGTCCAGGTGACAGCAAGTAATTCCCGACGTACATCCCCAAAGCACATAGCTAGCAGCGTGCCGGACAGAGCAATACAGGGTGTGAATCACTGCAGAGCAGCCTGGTCTGCATGGTGGCATAAGCCAATTAACCTCTTCTCAGCCACACAGTGCCCCAGGGAATCCAGGTCTTGGTTGTGGTGTGGCATCAGACTCAGAAACCTTTGCCTACAAGCACACTGGTCCCCACGTCACAAGGAGCCTTGCTGCTGCCCTGCTGAAAGGCCAGCTGTGCTTGAATCAAGAGCCTGGCACCAGGACCATGGCACCCTGTCTGATGGCTGAAAATTATTTCCAGAACATATTTCCCCCATTTTATGAGCAAGCTGCCTTCTGGTTGCCACTATTACAAACACAACTTGAGATTTACAAGGTAGGCTAGTGTTTTTCAAAATTTGCATTTTGATCCAGATTTACCAAAAAACCTGCAGAACATTATTTCTTCAAACAACCCCTGTGGCACAAAACCCCACATCCAATGGGATCACAATGCCACCCAAGTATTCAGTCATTCAGATAAAACCTAGCTTTTCCCCTCCAAGCAGAGGGGAAATGCACAGTGCTACAGACACCGTGAAGTTTTCTGCTTTGCCACCATTACGGAGACACTCAGGTACCACAGTGGTGAAAGGCAGCGCAAAACCCTAATATACCTAAAAGCATGGGAAACATTGCTGTGCTGAAATAGAAAAATAAAGATGGGTGAGCTAAACTTAAGCCTCCACCATATCCTAAAGCCATAGTTTAGAAAACTAGACTGCATGTATTATAGCTGTTACATTTAAAAACTTATTCTGCTAGTTTCAAAAATTGAAAGTCCAGCATTTTCATATCTATCATTGGTAGGAACAGGGATGCAGCAAAGCACGCAGTTAATGAGGTCTGTATTCAGGTTCATTACCAGTGTTTTCCTCGGTTACAATTATTTTAATGAAGATTTCACCTAATTAAGATTTTCACGATTTGGCGTAGGAAGCAGATACAACACCTGATACAGTACACCCTGAAGCTAAACATTTCCATCAGTTTTAATGGGCATTAGGATGGTCCCTTCTGGACCGAGGCAGAGCCATTTCACTGGCCAGGTGCACGAAGACAACTCAGACATGAGGCTCCAAAAAGACACGGCAAAACCCATAAGCTTTACTTACTCAGAAACTCCGGGATGAACGCTGTGTTAGTCAGGCAGGATCCTTGGGCAGTCTCTACTCCTCTGAGCGAGACAAGTTGTGCTGACCATACAAAAACTGCTTGTGTCCCCTGGGGAAAAAAAAATATCTCAGTGAGGGGCCAGAGGATACTGGATCCTTAAAGGGAAGGGGTATCTCCCAGCTTCTATTAAGAGCTGCTTTTTTCCATGCTTCTGAGGTCAATTTGAGAACTAAGCCTCCAGCCTCAGCAGCCCAACTTTTCTCTGATAACACAGTTCTGAGGCATTTACAAAATGCTGTGGCTGTGTGGTATGACAAAGCCACCTCACCAGCTGAGGAGCTTGTCCTGCTTAGTGAAACCTTCTTCTGTCATTCTTATTTTCCAGAACTGGGAAGCCCCATTCTACAGCCCCTTGGAGGCTCAGGTAAGTCCCCCAGCTCCTCCCCACAGTACACAGCATCACACTTTTGCACCACTTCAGCAGTTGCCTTTCACACAAGAAAATGAGGTCAGTTATTCCAATTCCATGGGGGATGTAAGCAATATTGATTTGCCCTAATATTAACTCATCATCTGTTACAGCCTTCAGGCCAGGTTTAAAATGAGACTATTATTCATATTAATGACTTAAAAAACATTTCAAAGTTTACTCAAAACAGCAGACCAAGAATAGAAGCACTTCGCAGTGGGCGAAGCCTACAAGCATGAAGATAATAAGCTCATAACCTCACTTATGAAAATTGAGTAAGAACCCCAAAAGGCTCCACCTGCAAGCCATGCAAAACTTGCTTCTTCAAATTCACAGAACCTCAGTAGGTTACTTTTGGATCAGACAACCCCCAGACCAACTCCCAGCCACCTTACAAGAGCTGATGATACCACACTTTACCTAGACACAGCCATGACATTGCCCTATTCCCCTTACCTGTATTTATCTATCGAAGAAGGAGGAAGGGCCATGGCCCCTCCCTTCCCAGCTGAGGATGTTTTCCTGAGTGAGGGTCCTCAAAACCATCTGACTCATACCACCTGAAAACCTTCAGAAGGGGAGATATGCCGATTTATCTGCTTCCTGCTCAGCCACAACAGAAGTGGGTAATGCTTATCTGCTCCCTTTACTTCTGATGATGACCCTTTATTGCAGAGTCCCAACTGGAGCCAACCAGAGAGACCCCCTCAGAGTTTGGCAGTGGCCTTCAGCAGTCCTCACCATGACCATTAATTGGGGTGTTGCTGATTAGAGGGTGAGAACACCAGGCTGTACAGCACCCACAGGCTAGACTCTTCCAGTAACAAAGAGCTGGCTGTGTCAGAGACCACATCATCTAAAAAAGTCCAGAAAGCACCATGGCCTACATTAAGACTTTTCTTAAGGGGGCACACAAGACCCTGTTGTTGCAAGCAAAAAGCCTGCACCCAACAGCTTTGCATCTATTGGTATTGCTAACACACATGATGCAAACTTTCTGTGCTGGTTAGAGGGCATGCTGCTGGGGCTTTGGTAGGCAAGGGCAAGGCAGCGTTAGTCTGCTCTGATAAAGCATGAAGAAGTAAATCATTCCGTGCAACTCAGAAGTCATTCAGATGGTACTTTTGGCATCCCCCCCCCCCCCCCCCCCCCCCAGCTTTTGTTCTGTCAGTCTGAAGAGAACAGCTCGTGTGATGTAATTTAGAATGGAGCTTTTTTAAAGCTTTCACTCAGGAAAAGCTTCAGGAGCTCTGGGGGTATAGCTTAGCTCCGAGAAACAGAAAGAAAGCAAGTTTGCATTGACAGCTTGATCCCAGAGAGAGGTGGCTGCCTGCTTGTCTAACAGGTCCTCTGGGTCTGGATGAGGCAGAGACAGAGGAGCAGTCATATTAAGTGAACGAGCGCTGCCAATGTTAAAGGAACAATTACCATTATTCTGCATAGTTCACTGTTTGCTACTGCTATTTCCTTCAATAAAGCCTCTTTTCACTTGCCAATTGGAGCTTGTCATGTAACAATATTTCTTATGCACAATACACATACTAAAATGCCCCTGTGTTTTTAATACATTTATAGTTGTTAACAATAGTGGTATAGTGACAGAAAAAATGTACTTGCTTTGAATACAGAATAGATTGAAAAAAAGAACAAACCAGAGGCCCTGCTCTGAAGGATTAATGGGGGTTAGGTTTTGCCTAATCTACGTTAAAGCCGTAACATCCATTTCACTGACACCCACTTTTTCGTCTCCAGGCCTGGGCTGTGACCTCCTTGCTTGGAAGGGGTTGCGCACCTGAGCCTCGAGCAAAAGCTTCAGTGAAAGTTTTGATGCGGGGAGGTGCTGAGGAGAGGACTAGGGTCTCCCCCTGCCCTGTGCCTGGGCAGCCCTGAGGGCGCTGGGCCAGGGGTGCTGCTCCAGGGCTTTGGCGAGCTCAAGGTGCTGCAGGTGGCCCCACCGACCCTTTGGTCCTTGTGCATGGTCCACAGACGGGTGGGAGTGTGCTGACCTACCAGCTAGCCTGGAAACCCCTGGTGTTCCCTGCTCGCAAAGGGCACCAGCACAATACCTCGAGAGTGGGGTTCCTTGCAAAGCAGGACAAACGGCCGGGCTAGAGAGAGGTTTGCATCTCACGGAGGCTGCAGGAGCTCTGCCGCTCTCCTCTGAAAGCTCGCACAAGGAAGATGTTGTGCTAGCGCTGCACTTGCCAACATTACAAAGCCAGGCAGACACGGCCACAGCAAAGGTGCCATGGTGAGAAGAAATTATGTGTTTGCGCTTCCAAGCAGGCTGAACCTAATATTTCATGCACCCAAATGAGCAAGCAGCTGTTTGGAAACCTTTGTAGCACAATCGTGAAGGAAACTTTCCTCTGCTATAAGATTCATGTACTCTGAGAACACTATTTTGCTCTAAACAAGTTAATATACACGGGAAAAGACATCCTGAGTGTTCCTGGACTCTCCTGCACTGTCCAGGAATAGTGATAGATTGCAAGTTTAAACACACCCTGCACAGCGAGAGAAGTGTATTTAATACTGTGAGCAGAACAGTTACCATGTTTGCCTTTGCCAGAGCCAGCAAGGCTACACTGTCCTAAAAATACTTATTACGTAACAAAGAAATAGTGGATGTCACCTGTATGCCCCCACAATACAAGTCCTGCATCTTCAGTGTCCCCCAGGAAAAAAATGTTTTGTGAGAAGATGTATAGCATGATACATCTTCTGCTTCAGATATTGTTAATTGCTCAGTCTGTGACTGAGAAAACAAGCAAAGAAGCTCAGCGAAGGCTACCTTATTGGGGGGTGGTTTGGAGCCTGACCTGTTGAGCTCCCTGGAATTCTTTCCATTGACATCTGGTGATACTGGATCAGGCCCTTGCAGAGCTGAATAAATGGTTTCCCAGCACAGTCCAGCAAAGGCTGCTCAGCAGCATCTGGGGAGGTGCTCAGGTGGTAGTAAGATTAATAATGTTTGCTATAGAGGACAAGTCCAGCTCCCAGTTGTGTTCCAGTATGGCATGCAGATGAGAAAAAAAATGAAGTGTTTGGTAGGAATGTCTCTAGAAGATACAACACACAGATTACCACTCACTGCTAGATCTGAATAAAAGAAAAGCTTATAATATATTAGAAGACATGGGGTGGGGTGGGGTGGGGTGGTGTAGTCATATATTATCATGTAGCAATTTACCACAAATAAAACTTTAAGGACCATCTATGAGAAATGCTGCATCTTCTGTGATGTGCGGCTCTATTTGATGGTGTTTAAAATGTTTGGATATGTTTTAAGAATATATGTAGTTTTGACGGTGTTTCCCCCCAGCAAATCAACATGCTGACAGCCTCAGAGCTCCTCCAGCATTAACGCTGTGCAAGGATATCTTTGTGACCACCCCCGTGTGTAATAACCTGCTTTGGGAATACCCTCTTGGCACATACCCTCAGTGTCGTTCAGAAGGTGGCACAGTTGCCAAAGGGCTTGGGACAGGGAAGGAAGACACTGTGTCTTTTCATCAGACAGTTCACAAATTCTGCCCAGAGATCCCTCTGATATTTCAACTTCTCAGTAGATAGCACTTACGAAATCTGAAACTGAGAATCTTAAGTGCTTTGCAAATTTAACGATACAGAGTTTTACGTGGCAAAAAAATCTTTTGTAATAAACACAGTATTTTCTGTTTTACATTACCTATAAATTTTCCTAACTAAACAGAGTAATTGCACAAGCATGTCCATGGGTGAGACCTACCTTTAGTTACTGTGCCAGCATATTCAGTAAAGCCCTGTCCACTTCCGGCTACTCTGTTCTGGTTAGGATTTTGTTTCTGAAAATTGATCATATTGGCAGACAGTCTTAGTCTTGTTGATAAGGTGAGTAATTAACCATGAGAGGAGGGAAGGAAGACTGAATTAATGCCATGGTGCTGCCGAGGCAAGGACAATAATGATGATGATTATAATAATAATAATAAACGATTAAAATAGTAGTACAAATTCTAATACAATTGATAATAAAATGTTCAGGTTTTCTTTAATTGGAAAACAATACATACAATTCTGATAAGATAACGCATCAAAAATCTCCAGCTTCACCCTCTGCAGTGAGCAATAAAGAGAATTTGAGACTTTTGAGTTATCCCTGTGATACAAGAGGCAGCAGCCTGCCAGCGCTGGGTGGGACCTGCCCCAGCACCCAGTGCAGGGTGTCCCTGCAGCCCCACCGGTGAGGTGGCCTCGGGGACACTGCATGGGTCTGTGCATCACCTGTCCCTGCAGCCCGGGAAGCAGACAGGGACTGGCATGGCCCTGTGGTGGCTGGGGTGACCTACTGACATTAATAAAATCAAATAGATGTTTACCCCTCCACTTAGAAGGGAAAGGACAGGGCTGTGCGCTTTCAGTTTGGGCTCAGTTTGAGACTTACTTGCTCTGAGTTTCTTTAATTATCCCTTATGGCAAAATGTCAGGAGAGTGCAGCCTTGAAACAGAAAGTAAGAAACAAAAGAAGATGGAAAGAAGACTTTAGTTTCCTTTACCAATGCTTTTTAGGGCTGCTTCATGTGATAGAGCTGCCACACCACCTACAAGATCCAAAAATCCAATCTGGAGCTTACATTCAACTTCAGAAATAGCCACTCCTTCTCGGAGACTCCCAGAGAGGATGATCTTTCAAGAGCTGTGCGAGTAACAGCAGGGTACTAGGATGCCCTGATCATAAACTGGAGGAAATTAATTCAAAACAGGCAAAAGGAAAAAAAAAAATATTACCTATCAGTAAACAGTACATGAAACGCCAAGAGATCCCGCTGCTCTCTTACCAGCCCCAATTACTATCATGGATTTATTTCATGGAGGCCGTTTCCTACAGTCACAAAAGCCAGGACAGAAATACAGACCTAAAAGAAAACTTGGTAGAAAAGAAAACAGTGGCGGAAGGAGTATTTGGAAGATCCAATCTAGAAACAGACCCTGGGGGCTCAGGCACTGCTCTCCGAGAGGATGCGTGGCCGTACCCTGCACCCTGACTATTATGTTTTTGCTGCAGTTAACACTTGTTTCTGAAACTGTGAAGTTTCTGTGAAAATCTGGTGATTTATCTTGGTGCTTATCAGCTGAGGGCTCCTGAGACCCGGCGCCAAGCTCTGACACTAAGTGATGGGGAGCACAGGTCCCTGGGTAGGCAGCTCTAAACCATCCCGTGAACATGCAGCAAAAGCTTTTTTTTTTTTGGTGAATGTTGCTGTTGTATTTGTTGAAAGCATGAATTATGTCCAGTCCCTAATGTGAATGACGATGTCTAATGCAATAGGGACATTTGAATAATACATAAAGATAGAATAATACATAAAACACATAAAACCCCTTTCATAGCGCTTGGTCCCCCGTCCTGCAAAGTCCATTACAACTCCAAAGTGTAAGTGAACAACATAAAAATCACACTGAAGCCTTCAATTCTTTTTTAAGCATTCTTAAAACCAGCTTTTTTTCCCTGCTTTACATCTTACTTTTTATAGTTAAAAGTAATTTTAAAGCAAAAAAGAACATAAACAATATACACTGACTCTTGACACTCCATTGCTTTTTTAAACTAGAATAATAAAAATTTGCAAATGAACAAAAGAGTGGGAGGAAGATATCTGATTTACAATGTTTTTGAGATAAAGAACACTATAAAAAAAGATCAATGTGAATAATAAAGCATTGTTAACTGAGTCATGACATTTCTATTCTCAGTGAAGATTTGAACAGTAGAGCTCTGCAAATGAGCACCTTGTGCCATTTTCAAAGTGGGAGGAAGACATATAATTATAATTTTTAAAGTGAAGAGAATTTTAAAAAATCTCTGTGAAAAAGTTTATTGAAAAACATATCGACATATCAATATGACATAAATTACTTTAATTTTATTAAACTAGGAGGGGGGAAAGCCTCTTTTTGAAGACTGGCTGCAGAAAGCATTCCTTGAAAAGAATTTTCTTTATTAAAAACTCTTTTGCTAAGATGAAACAGCACTGAATGTCAGCACTACCGTATATTTATTCTGTAACTCTTCCAACAGCTGAGATCTATAAAAGAAACATATTTTCAAAACAGTTTTAACCTCCATTGTCTTGATCATTCGTATTAACATTTTTCATGTCACCTATTGAAATCCCTTAAAGGAACCTTTTATTCAGTCAAAATTAATGAAGCCATTTTCTTAAACAGACTCCAAAAAGGAAAAGGGACATAATGTGCCGCATTTTATTTGACATACATTTTCTGCCATTTCACTTATTTGTGTGTTGAAAGCAAAACTTCGTATTTATGCTATCAAATCTGCAGAGAAAAGTGATTTTGAGAGCGAAAAGAACTAACTCTCCTCATGCTGTGTGTGTGCGATTTAAATCCACAGTGAAAATACAGCATTGATCAGATTACTCCAGTTGAGTCATTTAGTGCTTTGGCATTCCTGAAGTTAGGGCCCAGCTGTGAAATCACAGTTGGGGCCAAACTTTGCTGTTAGGTGAGTGCACATGGCTCCCATTTTCTTCAAAGGGAACGACACACATGGCCAATATTTAACTTTCACCTCTTCTATTCTTCAGCTAGCAAAGCCAGAACCGATGGACTATATGCAGGCAATTTCACAGAATTAAGAATATAATCAAGATTTCCCAGGACTTACTAGTATATTTGGGCTATATAATTCAATACACCTGAAAGTGTACCTGCTCAGCATATTCTGAAAATCAGGCCATCTCGAATGTCTTAGTTTAAGCAGGTAAAATCATAAATCATAAAAGGAGTATTTTGGCCATTGGATCCTTACAAACAGGGTGTAGGATACCTCTCCAAAATCCAAAGCTCCAGTTTCTGGGTTGCCTGAGATGCCCTGAAGACTTGGCACATCCCAACCGTTTTGGATACTGCATTTGCACACATATGTCCCCAGCCATTACCATTATGGGATGACTTGAAGCCAGTGCAGAGGCCTCTCTGCAGCAGCGGTCCCCTCCAGAAAGTCTAGATTCTGGTTCTGCAGATGCCCTGCGATGGACTGGCCTGCTGGGATGGCCCACGAGACCTTGAGGTGTAAGTGCCACAGAGAGAAAAAAGGATGCATCCCAAAATCTAGCTGCCCCATGGTATACGCAGATCTTTTTTTCAACTCAAGGTCAAGTGGAAAACTTTCCTACCATCCTTGCTGACTCTCCTCTTCACTTTCCCCCAACTCCATCTGTTCCTCACCCATCTCCTTCGTTCTGCACTCGCCTCCCTCTTCTTCCTGTGTCCATCTGTTCCCTCCTTCCTCAGCACAAGTTGGGGAAGGGAAGTAAATTCAGTCATTCACTGAACAGATTTCAAGATGAACCCCCTCCCTCTCCAGTTCTAACTTCATTCATCATGGTAAAAATTATAATGAATAGAGATGTTGAAGGTGAAAATTTATTAAGGATTGTGTTGCTTTCTTATATCAAAAGCAGTTAAAGCTGCATATAAACATTGGCTTCATTCATTTTTGTTAATATGTGGTATAATTAGTGAGAAATATTAGTGGAAGTGCTTGCTACGCAGTCCATCAACACATGCCTGTCAGAGTTTAGGATCTGGGCCAAAATTTTTGCCAGTCCTGTGATAGATTTATAATAAGCCTATAGAAGGCTTTACAGTCAGCTGGGTCACTAATTCATGAAGTTAAAATGTATGCAATGAGGTCAAAAATTCACTATTGATAAAATAACCCCTCCCAGGATTGCACCATTAGTTTTGTTACTGCAACAGCAAAAAAAAGGTAAACCCAAAGCTCCTGTGAATTACCAGTCCATCATCATAAATCAGAAGAGAAGCACTTGCACAAGTTCATGATGTCATGTGAAGCCAAATATATATTTATAGCCTTGTGCACTGTTTCCTTATGACAGAAATAAGCAGTCTCTAGATCCCCTGTATCCTTATGCCTGAGCTCAGCGCAATGTAGTGGGCATGAAACCATGGAAGTACCCATGATACATCAGTCCAGAGCAGCTTGCTTCAGGTCATCTGTGATGCCCCCTCTCCCTCTGACCTCGCCCATGTGGGTAAGAGCAGTTCCCATGGAGTTTGCTCCATCTGCTGTAGGGATAGTCCCACACCCCCTCCTGCTTTGCTTCCCTAACCCTGGGGGAGAGAAGGAAGGAAGATTTAAGCCTTCAAGCCCTACACATGAAGTGGGTTGCCTGGCAAGGACAGCGGAGGTGGAGGAGCTCAGTAATCATGCGGGAACCTGCACTTGCCACCACAAGAACCTTGGCCATCCTGTCCACCACGATGGCAAAGACGTGGAGGTTGGAGCTTGGGCTGCAGTTTCCTCTGATGTCCTTTGCTGATGATTTAGGAACCTCTTCTAAGGTGTCTAGGGTGTTTGGGCATGGATGATACCTCACATTTCATCGCAGACCTCCCAGCCCTCAAATTTTCTGTACCAATCTGAAACAGGAACTTCTGTTTCCAGTGATCCTCTTCCCCTCTTTTCAGATGAAACTTTCTCTCAGCAATTTCTTTTATTTTTGGCTTCTTTTCCAGAAATGAGACAGAGGGTAACAGAAATAGTGTGCCATCCCAGTAACCTCCCCCTGCAAGGAAGCACACTTGCTTCTATTTGCCCCCAAAGCAACAACTCCTGAAGTCAACGGCTGTCACTAAGTGGCTGGGGGTGATAGATGTGCCAAACTACTTTATTTACATTATCCCTCTGCAATGTTGTTTTCTTCTTCCACCAAGACAGCTGCACCAGCTCCCTGCCTCTCCCAGCCCGCCCTGGGGTGACACCAAGCAGCGAGGACCATCCAGGTAAGCTGCTGGCCCAGCGCATGTGTCACATCGTGCAGATACTGCTGGCATCCCCTCCCATTGCTGCTGGCTCACAGACAATTACGTCCTTTAGACTGGCAAGGAAAAGTTATTTTGTTTTTCTTTTCACTTTTTCTTTTTTGAAACACAGCCATCTAACCTGGGTTTGGGTTTCATTTTACTATGAGTCTTTTCAAACCAAGTGAGTTCAGTTCAAGCCTTTATTCTTACAAGTTATGATCCATCAGGTCTGATGTAGCTCCGCCTGCTTCACCTCAGGACTGAATGGACATGGAACACAGCTCTTGCAGTGACGAGCATGTGATAGATTAAATAGACAGGTAGTGACGGCAGTTCATAGGATAACAAATGGCAGGAAAATCAGCCAGGCATTCCTTTGGTTCTTTTGCTGGACTGATACATGGAGACGTCTCACAGTAAAGTCAAAGTTACACATCCTAAACTGGTAGAGTTTTCCATACGGTTCACCATTAAGCCCTGAGACTCCTTGCCACAGGGGTGTGAGGCAAAGGGCCACTGCCAGGATGGGTTGGAAACAAATGCCACCAGAGAGTAGAGCAACAGGTTCCCTTGTCCTTTGCTCGTAGGGTGCATGTGAGCCCTGCATAGGGTGGTAGATTGGTTCTCCTCCTTCTCTTTCAGTGACAACTCCCCTTAATCAGTTGCTCCAAACAGCTTTTTGGCATTACCTGTACTGCTGCAGTCCCCATCCAGCAGAACAGAGCGCCTCTTATCCCCCCATCCTTTGCCAAAAATGGGCTGAGAGCCCTCATATGCCACTATAGAAAAGCTAATTTTGAAAGAGTGCTAGGAAACTCCAGCCTCCTCTTCTCCAGGGCTGCAAGAGCCTGGTTTTTGCCTAAACCAATGAAGAGAAGTAGAGGTAGGGGACCTACCATAAGTGCCAGTCTTGGTATCACTGCTCCTTGCTGTTAACCAGAAGGATCTGGGGCTGGCATCAGTGGGAAGTAAGTGATTTGCTGTGTGCTTTCATTAATTTAGACACCATAGTCAGCCACCTGAATCACCCAACAAAACAAAACAACAGGGAAAAAAAAGAAATTTCATGTGAGTATTGAGACTCTATCTTTAATAAAAACATCTGTGAGTAATCCTGGTCTTCTACTGCGACAACCAAGGCAAGCCCCAGCTTCCCTGTATGAGGAAGAAAGTTGCTATTTCATAATACTATTTAAAAATGGTACATTGTGGGGGTTTACCTCTAGCTGTCTCTGCCTAACAGTCTAACACTGAATAATCTGAGCTTTCTTCATCATGATACACTTATTTTTCCCTTTTAAATCACTACAGTGGATGATTTCTACACATTAAAAACACAGATATTTGTGGATATCTGAAGCTGAACACAGGCTCTTAAAAGACAGTAACAAAGTTTGACCCTCTGCCCATCTTTAGTTGTAATTTAAGGGGTTTCTTAAATCCTCATTTAAAAGTAATCATAAATAATATCAGTTGTACATAATATATTTTTAAAGCCTATTTGGCTCCAGTTACTTGTTCCAAACTCTCAACCTCCTACTGTTCCACGCAGCAACAAACTATAAAGAAAAAATAAGTGCAAACCACTCTTTTTTTTTTTTTTTATGCTGGTCTAGCATAATCTTTATTTCTTTAGACACTTTGTGCAAACATTAAATTGATAAAAGACATAATGTAGATGGACCCACAGCTGAACTGAAGGTAATTGCATAAAAATGAAATGGAGACCTATAATTGTACACTGCTTTAGCCTCTATCGCACTGTTTTCTGGAAGCAACGATCTCGCTTGTCATAGCAAGTTGCTTGTTATGGTGATTGCATGAAGGCTTGATCTAGCTGTACAAGACAAGTATAACATTACTGAAAGGGAGCTTTTCAAACTAAAAGTCTGACACTAGAATGTACTGTATTTTCAAAGATGTAGTATGCTTTAACAAACAGAAGAGTCCTTGAATGACAGCTTTTGTTACCCTTTTGTTTGATGGTGCTGTATTGAAAAATTCAGGTTATGTCTATGCCTTTCTATTTCTGGTTTTGATTTCTCTTCAACAGCACTTCAAGAATAAAAATTGACTCGAAGCATGAATAGTAGGAGTCGGTGGATACAGTAAATGTTAGTCTGGCATTTACTGATTACTTCCGTCTGATTTTTTTTGTCTCGTTTGTTGAGTGCTTAAATGCATTCTGTGGGCCATTGTATTGTTGCAGAAATGGGGAATTCAACAGATATTTTGCAGTTGAAAATATATCCTGTTTAAAGTTTTGGGCCAGTTTTGAAAGTGGAAAATGACAGAAATTGTCTTTCCTGCCTAGGCCTTTTCAATATGGTCTGTGTGCATTCAGCTGCTCAACCTGTGTGTAGCTCTCGGTCTGGACAAACAAGATCCATTTGTAAGGTTGGCACAGGTGGGACATGTGTCTTTTGGACTCGCAGAGCAATTATTATCCAATAAATCCAATGCGTAAGTGGGACATTGCTTCCTCCAGAGCTCTGCTACTTCAATTAGCACAACTTTTCCTGGAGACAGTATGTTATTGAATCAAAGTGCAGGAAAACTTATATATGTCATTGATTTATAAACACTGGAAAACAGTGGTTACTGTACATGCAAGTACATCCAAAATGCACAGATTTTCACCTTTTGGACTCAAAAGGCTGGCCAAGCAGTCATAAAGGAGGGAAAAAAGCTATATTACTTACTGTGGGGGGGAAACCATCAACAAATTATCACAGATGGGCAAAATCAGACACACTTTGCCCAGGATGCTGGTTTCCTATGACCAAGTGTACAATCTCTTGGCAAGCATCGCTGTGCTTTGCACTGCTGGTTCACACCCAAGCGAGCCACCACCTGTCCTGTCTTTCCCAAGTATCACTCGGGTCTTTCCTTCATCATAATGCTCACAAAACCTGACAATTATAGGTCTCTGAAACTCCTCTCTGTGCCACTGCAGTCTTACTATCTCTTGTCCACTTTTCTCTATCCCACCAGTTGCTCCCTGCCTAAGGCCAACCTGTAAACTCTCCAGGACAGGGAAAAAACACATTGCCTTCATCGTAGACTTTGTCATTACTACAAGTCCAAAATCAAGCCAAACCACATTTTTTAAAGCAGTCATTTAAAGTCCCTCAGCCTCTCCTCATAGATTAGATGCTCCAGACCCCTCACCAGCTTGGTGGCCTTCACTGGACGTGCTTGGTTGCTTGCTTCACTTCACCTTGGTTGCTTCACTGGACCAGTTAGACCTCAGAACCTTGCTTCCCCCAGTTTGGAGCCCAATAGTCCCAGTGGTTTTTCACCTAACTTGCAATCCACCCATCCCATCCATATTTCCTATATCCTTCTTTTGGCCATGAGGATACTATGGGACAAAACCGCAGTCTCATCAAGGCTTCACACTCTATCAGTCTTTTCTTGCCTTTTCTTTAATATGTCAGGGGTCAAAGGTACCTGAAAGACAAGAGATATGCAGGGTCTCTTTTCTGGCTCCTTGCAGCAGAGCACAGACTAACCGCTTCAGAGCACTTACTGTTCCTCTCAGAAAGTAATGTTTGCAAAACTGAGGTGTTTGTAAAGATTGATTTTCTGTATACAGCTCAAGAGCAAGCATACCACAAGATTTAAGTAAGATAAAAAGTGAGGCTGTGCTTGATGTGAGGTGCAGGAGTTAATCAGCTGTAGATAAGAATTGATGAGGTTTTATCATCCCAGCCACAGAGAGAATGACTGTGTTTCTTGGCCTCTTGATCACTTTGGAGAGTAAGTGAAACTATCTATCAACCCATGTTTACCTGTGCCTGAGAAGTTCTTCAAGAATAAATTGAGCTCAGAATTCTTCTTAACCTTTCCCCTAGTTGG
Source organism: Falco cherrug (assembly GCF_023634085.1). NCBI lineage: Eukaryota > Metazoa > Chordata > Aves > Falconiformes > Falconidae > Falco > Falco cherrug. Next base: position 18,877,514 of record NC_073700.1, on the reverse strand, counting down.
GTCTTAAAATTAAGCTCTCCCTCTGGTTTTTGAGTTGCCTCTCTGGCACGCTGACAGCATGTGAAATATCCCATCTTCTAGTTGACTTCCAGGCCAACAACACAAGTGTGGATGGAGTTATGAAATAATGAATCTGGACATTAAACAGAGACCATCTGGCTTGCTTCGCTGCAAGATTATGAGCCATGGCGAGCTGGCACATCTGCATCTAGGTACCACCTACACACACATTGTTGGCTGTAGATTCAGGGAAATAGAGCTGCTGTTGAAAAATAACAAGATAATTGTTTTGCCTTCTTTTATATCATGAATTGAAGTTAGGATATCATGCTGGAAATAGATGTCAACTGAGGCAATAGTTCTATTCTCTCTCCTAACCTGATCCCACCCAGTGGAAGTGAATTATTGCTGAGCCTGTCAGTCCACTGGGTTTAAGAGAAAACCTCAGAATGCAAGTTCACAAATACTTCTACTATGAATAAACTTCACTGGCTAAGGAGATTGAAATCATTAGGTAAGTAGGGTTAGGCCTTGGAAGTAAACAGCTGCAGGTTTGAAAATTCTACATATGTTATTCTTTCAGATCTCTGTCTTAGTATCACAAACAAGTCTTTTTTTTTTTCCTAATCCCACCAGATAATCAGCTTACAAATGAAAAACATACAGACGAAAAGCCTATGAAAGGTATTGTTATGAGTTCTGTCGCAGAATTCAGCATCACAGACACTTCATCAAAGGGTACCAAAAATGAGAAGAAATTGTCAGATGTGAGCACATCATCCATCGCTTCCCTGGAGAAATGCAGAGAATTCACTTACATTGAAGATGACGCATCAGTACATCAGAGAGACAGTGACGGTATGTTTTATAAAACAGATCGCATTTATGCTGATTTCTAAATAATGCCCATTGCAAAAGCACTACGTGTATCTAACTTGAAATAAATGCTTACATACTGAACAGGAGGCTCAAGAACATAGCCAAAAGCATCATTAAGTTGCCCTGCAGACATTTTTGTGGTAGATGAGAATCTGTAGAAGATGATCTTAAATTGCCAGTGATATTAAAGTCATAGAAGAGAAGTTTAGAGCTTATTGTGCAACAGAGCCCTTGAACTTTTCTAATGAGTGTTTGCACAGAGGTACTGGTGTCAGTATTAGATAAACAGAGTAACTCACATGGACACATTTAAAAGCATCTTTACTGCACATCACAGGCTCTGTGTTGAAACATTACTTTGTTATTAAAATCTTGTGCTTTTTGTGCTCTCTTTTTCCCAGATGAAACTCTAAAAATCATATCTATTCTCTCCAGATTACATAAGCACCATTATGGTTAACACATTCAGGAAAAAAATTGTTACTAGAAAACAGATTTTTGGAGAGAAAAAAAATTTGAAAGATCCTTCATTGATATATAGTTTTGAATTTCACCTCTCATGTCTATGTACAAGAAGGAAATTTCATAAACATATCTAAAGACAATAGACTTAATTACACCAATAGCAGAGATGGTTGCTTTTGCTGTCAGCACTGCAGCAGCTGCTGTGGTGGCTGAACAGATGCTGTGTTTGGTGGTCAGCATAATCTATGGACTTGTATAGGCAGTTCTTGTATGGACCGTTACATCCAGCCCTGCCGTTCTGCTGACCCATCACTAAATCCTTCCTCTGCTGACTACACCACAAAACTCACGTGGGTCAGGATGAGGAGCTCTCTTCACACTCTGCCCTGTGGCTGCAGCAAACTGTCTGTGATGACTGGCCCAGGCGGATACACATGGATAGGGCTCCCGGGTAGGTTGGTGTGCTCTGCATTTTGAAAAAGCCTATTTGAAAACAAAGCTTTATGAAAGGCAGTTACAAACAAAAATTGCAGCAGAAGCCAAATATTTTAAGTGTATTTTCACAAATGAACATTGCTAAAACATAATCTGCGCTGGGGCTAATAATCCAAGCTGCTTTACCTTTTCCAAAAAGGAGCTGATCCTTTTTATTGTGTAAAAGCACAAGTTAAAGGGCTGAATATCTGTATTTTATTTTTTTTAAGAGTTTCAGAGCCAACAGTATAACCAAGTGTTAAGGAACAGAATGGGTTGTGAACACTCACTACAGACCAAGGGGCCTGACTCCCACTAATCTAAATAATATAACACCCTTGATTTTAATGGAATTATGCTGAGAACCAGCTATTCCCAGTTATTCTGGTGGATGTGAAAAAAACGGCTTCTGTGAAGCATTGTTTAAGTTTCTTATGCGTGTCTTTTGCAATAATGGATTAGTATGTTATATCCAATGGAGCTGGCATCTAGCATGTGCATCATTTCACAGTTCCTAAATTAAGATTTCTAAATACAGATCAACACAATAAACTGCCCTGCTCTCCAGGAACCAATACCATCATGTTGTATCACTGATCCTGTAATACAAGGGATGACTCTGATACATCTATCAGAATAAATTTCATTTCAGTAAAGGATCTGAAGTATTTATTGCATTTAGAGAACTTGTCTCCTAGTCCAGACGCTGTCTATTTTCTGAGTTTGCTGACTATCTGATCAGGCCCCTCAGTCATTACTGGCACACAGGTGTGTACCATGTGATGTAAATAACAGATTTCATACTCCTTAAAAAAGCTAAAAGTGAAGGAAATTAACAAAAAAAAACCCCAATCTGTGCTCAATTAATAATGTTAAGGGCTGGATGGAAGCCAAGGAAACCAAAGGACGCCAGATTTGTGGTTGTCTCTGCATACTCTGCTCACTACTCTGACAAGATACTGCTTATTCCACATACGCCAGGCCAAATCCTGTTCACGGGTACGTGGAGAACCTCTGAAGGCACAGCAATAGCCAAGGAAATCAGCGATTACGTTGTCCCCTGGGCTCAGAGAGGCTCAGAACCAAAGCCCGTGGATCTCGCCGAGGGTCACCACGGTGGCTTCAGCCAGCATTCGAGCCATGTTTCCTCAGGGCATCACCACCATGAGCAGAGGTGATGCCCTAAGATGACAGCCACAAAACAAGAGCAGGAAAATTTAGAGATGAGACAGGCTAACGACATTATCAGAAGTTCTTCTTTTGTACTAATTAATCTACTAATGTAGAGAATGAAAGCTGAGGTCGTTGTTCTCACTGAGATAAATGCTGTTTCACAAACAGCAGGGAAAACAGAAGAGAAAACAGGAGATTGCATCTTCTTTTATGCAGTTTGTGGGTAATTTATTTTCAAATATATAAATGAATGCATAGGAATGGATGTTTAATTGCTAATATCTATTATTTATATACATTACCCCACTTAAAACAGGACAAAAAAGCCTCACACATGCAAATTTTTTGAAATGTCTTACATCCATTATCACAGTTCATGGTGTGTGCTCTGATGGGAATTTAAAAGCATCTTTACTGCACATCACAGGCTCTGTGCTGAAACATTACTTTATTATTAAAATCTTGTGCTTTTTGTGTGCTCTCTTTCCTGGATGAAACCCTAAGAATCATATCTATTCTCTCCAGATTACATAAGCACCATTATGGTTAACACATTCAGGAAAAAAACTTGTTATTAAAAAACAGATCTTTGGAGAGAAGAAAAAAAATTGAAAGATCCTTAATTGATATATAATTTTGAATTTCACCTCTCACATCTATGTATAGGAAGGAAATTTCATAAACATAACATATCTAAAAAGAATAGTCTTAATTACTCCAAGGACTACTGGGTAAAATGATTACATTTTCTACAGAGTAAATTTCATACAATTAAATGCAGCAGTGTCACCTTATAAAATGTTTCAATTTTATAATTATTTCAGTTCATTTAGTCAGAAAAAAATATAAGCATGAATTTAGTAAGTATCACCAAAATCTAGTCATCCTTATTCTACAGAACTGACTTAGAAGTTAGTTGTGCTTGTCTGAACTTAAATAGATCTTGACATATTTAAATAAGTATTAAAATTGATAACATTGGTGATGATATGCTATTTAGAAAGAAGCTCAATCACATGCTATTTATTCTTGCTACCTGCTTTAAGTGACTTTTTTTTAAAAAAAAGAAGCTGGAATTATTTTTTTATTTTGTTTTTCATCAAGAAAGCTTTCTTAAAAAGAGGAAAAAAAAAAAAAAAAAAAAAGCATAATTCTGAAAAGTTCCTGGCAGTGAACTTTATGTTACGTGAGATAGAAAATGCCACAACAGAACCAATGCAGTTGCATGAGTTCACAGTTAGTCATCCTAGGGCAAGAAATGTGGTTATAACCATATGCTTTCCTGAAAGAACCAATGAAAAGGCATTCATATTGTTGAAGGCATTTTTCCTTTCCAAAAACAAGGAGAGGGAAAAAAAAATTGAAAGGTCTGGGTCTTTGCGCTCCAACTGGATTCACACAGTCAGAATCTCACACCTGCTCCGAGCCCTGCCGCAGCCGGAGGCAGCCGCCCCAGATGCTGCGGTTTGCACGGCGCGGAGTTAAGGAGTTGATTTCTGAGGGGAACAAATATAACACCAAGTTTTTGTCACGGTGACCAAGTTTTCAGGAATATTCACTGGCTCCAGACACACATGCTAGATGATACTATTTAGCAAACTTTTGTCTCCTTACAAAAAATTAAGAAGTTGGAAAACGAAGAGGCAAGAAACCCGTGTTGGTGGGGAAGTGGAAGGACCCTGGGCTGAGAATCGATCAGCACACTGCCCTCTACCAGCGCCGTTCTCCAAGCCTCGCTTTTCCTCCCTGCCTTTGGTGAGGCAATCTAGCTGTCATTAAAGATTCTAACTGAAAAAGACTACTTATAGAAATCGAACTATAAGCAGACAAATTTCCCCCCCATGTCTGGGGATTTGGTCTTGTTCATAAGATCATTATCCAGACGCCGTATCAGATTCACGCACCTGGGATGCACAAACCCATCCATCCAGCCTGACCATGTGGAAAAGGAAAGGGAAAACAACCTGCAGAGCCCGAGGGCCTGATCCGCTCACCAGAAAATCTTTGGGTGTTCAGACAGTGACTTCCGACAAGGTTCGATTCAGACCGCGCCAGACTTACAGCACAGAAAGGATTCAGTTCTGAACTCTTCATCTGCAGGCAAAACCACACCTGAAAACTGGGGTATTTTTAGGGCTGAGGTTGTTTTTAGGCTGGTGTTGGTTTTTCTTTTACCTTCCTAGAAAGACAGGAGTGGCCTGATGACTTCCATCTTTAATTGTAAACTCTTTGGAAAAAGAAAATAAGCTCCAGTGTGCTGTGCGTAGGTCAGGCAGCACGTGCGGCACCACAAAGCAGCAGTACCTCCCGACTCCTGCAAGGCTGCAAACGCCACAGAGCAGCCCTGCTGCGTGAGCCGCACTCCTGTGCTGAAATGTGTAGCCCCAGCTCTTTAAGATTATAGAATCTTGGAGTCATTTAGGTGGGAAAAAACCTTTAAGATCATCAAGTCCAACTGTAAGGTTGGTTCAGAGGACTGCTTCCTCTGAACTTCACTGCCACAGAATATTTTCATTCAAATTATTTTCATGCCGCTGGTTTTTTCCACAACAAACAACATCATAGAAATTAAATCCTTTCGTTTGACTCTATGGAAGTAGTTCTCCTCAAGGTATTTTTAACCTACCCTGTGTGCTGCCTTGCATCTCATGTCTGTGTAGTCACACTAGCCTAAACCCGGGTAACAAAGCACGCCCTGTTTCTTACGTCTTGCTGCTTTTCCTTTCTCTTAGATGAATGCGCGACACTTATCCTGGCCTGCTTGTTCTGCCAGTTTTGGGACTTTCTTATAATGCTGCCTGATACCTGTGAACATTGGCTGACAGATACCTGTTGTCCATCCAATAGATACTACCAGACCTCTGACGAAGACCACGCCAACAACGACTGCAACTGTGACTGTGACATTGATTGCAGCCTTTTTGAGTCCTGCCATGAGACTGGTGAATGCCTGGAACTTGCCATGGAGATTTCTGAAGTCTGCTATCGCTAATAGGAAAATGACAAAATTCCTCAACGCTACCTGACAGTAAACTGACAGAGTACGAAGGAGTTTGTTTTGATTTTTTTTTAAGGATAACAAAACCCAGATTGTTTACCAACCAGGACTATGTGCATCGTGCTGCTCCCACCCTGGGAGTCCATGTATCTGTACCATTCTGGTTGTACGGTTTCACAAATTGCTGAAACCAATAAATGCAAAAAGAAAGGGTCTTCTCCTTTGCCATAGACGACAACAGAATTCCTAAGTGCCAAGCATGCTCGATGCTTTACCACTGTCAATCCAAGGCTTTTATAAACCTCTAATTGCTTTAAACACGGATTTCCCCATTCATAAACACAGGACAAATTAGGACATTATTTTAGGACTAATATATATTAGTTCATCTTCCTAATGGGTTCATACCTAAACATGTATTACACATTGTTGGTTATTATTAATAATGTATGATATAGCATCATTTTATAATTAAAAATTTATTTATTCAATCTCTTAAAACACACTTATATGCTCAGTTTAGGTAGAAAAGAAAATTAAATGAATTAGAAACCATGCTAGCAGTAATTACAGCAAATGTCTCTAAAAATCTCCAGTGAAATTTGTAGAGGAAGCATTTTAACAGGGTAGTGCAATTCGACAGTGTATTAATGTGCGTGCCTATGGTTATGTAATAACAGGTTATGCCTATTGTTCATTAGTTATAGGAAAGGGCTCCTTAAGTGTAATTAGCCTAAATGGGAATTTACTGCACACTTTCAGAGGAGAAATACCCCGTGGATAGCCAGTAACTCCTTTGCCTGATTTTCATTTGTAAGATTTCTGCAAGCAGCAGAATATTGCCACCTATTCTAGTGGAAACAGGCATCCCCACCTCTGCACAAAAGATTACAAAATGACAGTATCTATCCTGGTTGTGCTTTCAAACTCCCTCTATCTCTTTTCTGATGGCAGGTCTGATTAATAAAAAGGAAATACATATCGCACATTACACATATGACAACAAAAGCATGTAAACTCAGCTGCCTGAGGGTGCAGAACGCACGCGTTAAGTACAGAGGAAAATACAGAGTTGCTTGCTCACATTAGATATTTATAGACTAACACCAAAGACAGTGTTTGCTTTGTATAGACTGTACAACTTCTCCTCAAAACCCCACTGATCTCAGTGCAGAAGTGCCAGGGGAATCCCAAACAAGAATCCTGGACAAGATGCTGGACAATCCATTGCTGGAAAATGCATTGCTGAAATCACTGATGCCACTTCTTTAATAACCTGAGTTTTACATCTGTCGTCCTGACACATTAATATGTAATGGAAACAAAAATTCATGTGAATTTTCTTCCCCCACCCCCCACCCCCCCCCCCTACTGGAAAATTCATGTTTTCAAGAAATCAGAAAGTAAGAAGTAGGTAATGATCTTTGTGCAGGTATCTTACAAAGCTTAGAGACCTAAGGACAACAGACCTTAGAAATGCAGTAAGCAGCCCAGCATACCTTGTTTCTGTGCCCCTTCCAGGACATCTGTGAGGAAGAAAAGAGGATTGCTCATTTTAATTGCAACATCATGTTGTGACTTGTAACCACCTAAAAGAACAAAGTCATTAGTCTTTAATTGCCACACCTGCATTAGCCTGCCAGCCGGGCTGGACCCAAACCCCAAAGCACTAACCATCGCCATCCAGGAGGCACTAGTTTTGCTCACCCTGGGCTGGGCATACTGAGTGTTCATGCTCCAGTGTGTGCCCTCCCACAGGTAAAGCATTTAAGAGTCAGAAAAGGGGAAAACTTGCCCCACATACCATTTCTTAGAGAAGCACTAGTAGAGATGCGCACTGGCAGTCCTTGCTCTTGATGCTGGAGTGCAAAAGGGGAGTTTTCACCTGCGCTGGCTGGAAGGAGCCCAGGAGAGGAAACCAGAGGGTGGCAGGAGAGGAAACCAGAGGGTGGCATACCCCAGAATGCTGCCAGTGAGGGACATTGGTCTTGCAAGCCAGGATGTCTTGTTCCAGCTCTGAACCTGCCGGGTAATGCACATTGTAATTGACCATACTAGGATCACCCATGGCAAGTGAGGTCTCTATGCATCAGTTGTGGAGCTGAATTAAGGATTGCTGGCACATTTTTTTTTTCCAACTCTATTCCTAGGAATCATTATTCAAAAAAGCGCTTTTGTTTGTTTGTTTGTTTGTTTTTTTCCATGTTGTAACCCCTAAGTTGGCAAACTGAGGTCATGTCTACTGCAGGGCGTGGGTAAGGCCAAAGACAGAATCACAATGATCACGGCCACAGCCATGGCTAGACAGGATGTCCCAGCAGCTTGAACTGCGTCACACTGTGGGATATACTGAGAGCTGCTGTTGTAGTGAATGGTGGTGTTTTAATTAATGCAGAAATATCTCCTTGCTTAAAGTGTACAATGGCACATTGCTCGGTTTCCTGTTTTAAGAAGTAGATCTTTAGAGGCCTTCTGTACGAGCAATGAAACCTCGAAAAATGTGTTATTTCATATAACACAGTAGAAGCAGCAGCTTAGGATGACATTGTTTTCCATCATAAAATTGTTAATTGCAACATTGTATTTTCATGACACACAGGAATCCTTTTCATACATTGACACCAGAGAAAGTAAGTCAGAATTTTCCAGTAGCTATTCCAGAAACTGGGTTTCTCTTTGCATAGCCATCCTATTCCCACATCAAATTGACTTCCTAAGCCAGAGAAATACCTGTTTATCAGATCTGAACACAGGTAGACATTCCAGTGAAACAGAAATATTTGGAACAATTCAAGGCTGTCTCTGTATTTTTTATTTACTGGGAAGAAAGGTCTGAGTGCATGAGTAGGAGGCGTTTGGGTGGATGGCTGTTCTGAACATGTTGGACTCAGCTGTGCTCCCAGAGAGATGTCAGCTCCACAGCATGTGAAACCAGCTCCTCAGAACAACAAATAGAAGTTCCCACTTTGCAAATGGGAACATCGCTCCGACACGACGCCTCTCCTCAGCACCATAAATGCACTGACAGATTGTTGGGGGAAGAGAGAGACAGAGATAATAACGAAGAGCTATATTGCTGCCTTCCACACGAAGGGACCATGGGATGCTCTCTAAGGATCTCCTCTTGGAAATGACCCGGCAGTCTCATCCTTGAGAGGAAAATATCTTTTCACCTACTTTCACTGCGTTCTTGGGACACAATACGAATTAGGATGTAAACTCTTCACAGCAGAAATTTTCATTTGCTGTATCTCGTACTGCACACAGAAGACTGAACGTGAAAGGCCACAGGGTGCTTCCAAAAGGTTAAAGACCAGTTATCTAAAAGGAAATGAAATTCTCTTACTGAACATGAGCACTTCTATAATGTCATTCTGGTGCCTTACTCTCCATGTACACTACAAGTTCCTTTAGCTATGGGGCTAAAAAACCCTAGCCCATGTACACCCCCAAATACAAGGATGGAGCACATTGTATGATCTCCTTTGACTTTCTTCTGCTTCCTAGAGCATTTTGATCATTTGTACTCTCTTAAGCAATCACAACCAGAATGACCAACATCCAAATGTCAAGACAACGCACAACTCTGCCTTAATTCCAGTGCTGCTTAGGGATTCAGGCTGACTGCTACAGCTGAGCTCTAGAAGACTTTGGTTCTCAGGAAGAAAAAAAACAAACAGGAACAATTAAGATGTTCACAATTGTATTTCTTCCATTGTTATGCTTGTACAATATCAAAAACTGTTGAATAGTGTTGGTCTAAGAATGTATGTATCTATTAAATTTTTCTTTTAGTTAAATGAAATGGGTGGTTCCAGTGCTTTAACCTTCATCTACGTCAAGCTATATTTTAGGCCTCTTAAATGCAAGGTAAGTCTCCTATTATGCAAGAAAATAAGTTTACCAAACAGACCGGGATTTCCAGGCACTCTTCCACTATAATTCATAGTAACTAAGTATTAAACATGATTAATAATCTATCATTCCTGTGGTTAAAGAAAAAAAAAGGGGGGTGGGGAGGTGGTTACTATTGAGAAACTGCACTTTCTCTTAGCAGACTTCATATAATTGCACAATGGAACAATTCTATGGAATTCATTATTCTGTTGGTAACAATCTAGATTTCCTTAACATTGCACATGAACAGGAATCATTGCCATCTGATGCATGTTCCATGGCCTGTGCAAAATGAGTTGGTGGGTGCAAGCCAATTCATAATGGATGTGTGCCCATATCACAAAAAACACCATTATAATTGGTACCCTTAGGAAAAATGCCAAGGTCTGAGTGTAAACAGAGCACTTTCTGTCCCAAGAGCAAGTTCTTCTGTGGTCAGAGTTGAAGCAGAATAGAAAGAGCAATGCTGAACTGCATCTGCTGCCTCTGTAAAGGGCTTCACTCTCCTGAGGTAGCAGCTGGCATCTCAGATCCTCTTTAACATAAGGAGAAAATTCATTCTTAAGGGACACAGTATTGTGCCTCTTCCCCCCACAGCCATCAAAGTCATCATGGAGGTTGCACAAGCATAAAATGAAACAGAGCCAGTCATCATTACAGAATGCAATTTGTCCTATCCCTAAGTGTATCCAGGGGAAAAAAAATCTATTGTCACTGAATAAAAAGTGTATATTCATCAATCCCCATTTGAAATCTAAGAAATCTACAAATCAGAAAATGCTGAAAGTCACTGACTTACCATCTCCTAGTGACTTCCAGTGGTGAGCCACCATTCTCCTTTATTGAAGGGGGACTGCGGACTTCCAACACGCCAAGTCACAGGCCACGAACGTACCTTGCTTGTAAAAGAAAAAGCAAAAGAAGATGTCTCATGGACAGTCTGTTGATGGCCTGCCTGAGCACAGCAGTTTAAGTGACAAAGTAATATTGGGAAAGTCTGATTGCTTATTGGATAAACTTGCAGCTGAAGCAGTCATTCATGTGCTTGTGCCACGGTATATTAAAATGACCATGGTACAAAAAGAGAGAGAGGAAAAAAACCACTTTATACAAGCACACAAGAAAATCACCATCAATATCATTAAAATGCAGACTCTATTTATATTGCCAGTTTTGCCATGGTTTCTGCAAGGTAAAAAATACTGCCAGAGAACAGTGAAGAAAATATTATTGGATCAACTGTATAAAAAGCATGAGTGATTCCATTAGCAATCACAGTTGAGAAAAGACATGATTTAAATCAAATCTAAATATGATAAGATTATACAGCTGAGGTGACATGTCCATTTTAGAAAACACACAGGGCCGGGACAGAAGAAACAAAACAAAAGTAGAATTTCAGTTTTATGCTGTAAAACATGTTCCATCTTACACAGCATTTAAAAATCTGATGGAAGCACCCTGTTAGCTCCTCTACTTTTATACTCTACTTGTTCTAGGTACATGACCTAGTGTGCAGTTAATTTACAGGGACACCCTTTGTTCGTCTTTATTGCAGCATATTTGCATCCTTCATCTGCTCAGAGAGTCAATGTGCCTCCCCACGTGGTACAGCCATCACACACACACAAACTCTTCTACTCAGGAAACAGGAAAGCTGCCCACAGTTCCAGCTCCTAAAAACTTCTGGGGTGTTGTAAATGTGTCCTTGCTCCACGTGGAGGGTGAGGTAAAATGTGCTGAGGGTCGGCGTTAAATTGGACAGTCAATTGTTTAAAATAACAGGATCGGGTTTTCTAATCCGTTCTCTTTTGACACAGGAGAGCTCACCCTGCACTTCATGAACCTTTTCCTCAAAAAACATAGCCAGAAAAATCTCTCTCCAAGAAGCATTTTTTGGATAGTACAGTGTCCAACAAAGTCTGCTGTATCTTTATATAAGAAGAGAGAGGTAAAGGATTAAGAAACAGAGAGACGGGGCTGCTTTGGGTAATGTAACTGATAGCAGTTGTTCCTAGCTCGTGATCTCCGATTGCTCCCTGGAACAGTTTTCTCCTGTCAAGGTAATCTTTGTGATTTCTGATGCACCAGAGGCAAACGAGCCATGGTATGAAAGCAAGACAAGCATCAGCGGGCCTTTGCCCCAGCTCCTGGAGATTTCTGCTTCCTCATGCGCTGCCCACTCATGTCCTAGTTTGCATCCAGATGGTCTCCGAAATAAGTTTCATTTCTAAGGGTTTTCAACACAGTTCAAAATCAGGAGTGGAGAAGGACATGCATCAATATTCATCTTCTGAAAGATATAATCAAATATTAATCTATTTTAAACCCCTTGATTTTACTATGCATTTCAATTTTTCCTATAAACTATAACCCATACACGCTATAAAGTCATCACGGAGAGGGGAAGCTGGAAAAATCCAGCTACCTTTCCAAATGGAAATCAGAAGATATATTTTTAGCTACATTAAGCCAACTGCATGCAGCTCTGCACACTTATGTAATTCCAACATAAAAATAATCCATAATATTCCAGAGGAACAAATCCAATTCTTAGTCATATAAATTTTCATATAAGTCCATCAAAACCCATTCCAAAAATGTCTCCGTCTCTCTGAGCGCTAGAGTTGGAACAAAAGAGCGAGTTCTTTAAAATGCCTTTGGAGCTTCCAGGGATGTTAAATCTAATTGCCCTTAGCATAGCACTGATCCACAAAGGTTTAAGTCATGGAAAATGTATTTTACCTTTATACAAGATATACTACGCAAAGTTTATCATGGCATAGTAAAGTCAGATCTAACTTACTTCATGCAGATTTCAGACGAAAGAAATTAACCTTTGATGCCTCACTTGGACTAACCAGGACAGAAAAATGTGTCTTCTCATTGCAGACGCACACTATCAAATTAAGTTACATGACACAGTGCAATATGATATAATAAAATATCGATTTGTGCACCTGAGTGTGTATGTGTACATAGAAATCCCTGTTTAGACTCGCAGGTTTTTATAGCAATGACTCTATGTTCCAAGAAGCAAGAAAGGATGGAGAGCTGGCAAAGATTGTGACAGAAATCTTCTTAAGACAAAGTCAGGACCAACATTATATGTTAATACCTTTAGAAGCTGCATAATTATCAGAGCTAAGGTTGAGCAGGAGTTTTCCACGAAAAAGGTTCATGACAGAGTGATCACTTGCTAAAGCAGACCCTGCAACATCACAGGCAAGGTAGCATTGGGAACTGCTCATTTCCCTGGAGGAGCTCCACGGGGCTTTGGCAGCCTGCGGGAAGAAGAAAGACCCAGGGACTTGCCTGGGAACCTGGGAAGTCCTTGATATTTAGGTCAATTATCTGCTCCATTTTATTAAAATACAAAATAAGTGCTAGAACAGAAACCTTCCGTTTTTTCCCAGAATTAGTTTTCTTTGATGATCCTTCTAAGTGAGTTCTTCCGTTTTTCAACATCTATCTGACCTCATGTTTTTCACCAAACTCCAGCATCCCTGGTACAATAAAACCCCCTATCTTTGCCTGCAATGGCTCTGTCACAACCAGTGTTTTATGGGCATGGGAGGAGACTATGTCTGACCCAGAGAGCTTCTAATTTTAAAGGCAAAGGAGAGAGAAATACAAGGCTGTACAGTCTGCAAACAGGAAAGCAAAACAAAGGGACCAAGGGTGGGTTTTTTCCTCCGAGAACTGTATTTTTCAGCTAGAAACCTGATCTGCAGCGAGGGGGGCCAAGGGACAAGCCGTGTTTATAGCACAGCCAAGGACGCTGTTCCCTCAGTTCAGTCCCCCAGTGCACTCAATGCTCCCAAGCTGCATCTGCTCTATAAAGGCCCAAGAAAACTTAAGCAGCCTTAAAAAAAAAAAAAATTTGCAATGGCACGTCTTCTTAACCAGCATCATGGAAAAGTCACGCTGCTCTGCATATAGCCTTCAGGATTGTGTCTGTAACACTTGAAATCCTGCCCAAGTCTGGCTTCGCTCGCACTAACAGGTACTCTATGTGCTTCTGCATCTTTTCCTACAAGCAAATGTTGCAACTTTCCTATTGCGACAGCTGTAATAGGCATTCACTTTACTCTGTTTTTCCTTAACACTCCTGATTCCTTTTATATCTAGTTGGGAATACACTCAAGCGCTAATGGCACTTGTTCAGCCATCCAGAGAAGGCGCAGCATCGCCTTTCTAGCTATTTGTATTTCTTCATTTTGGAAATCTGAACTTTGCCGAGATCCAAATGCCTGATATTTAACTTAGATCCATCCCTCTTAAGGTCAGAAGGCACCATTTAAATTATCTGGCAACACGAGATCGGCATCTACTTGGAGAAAGGAGGTTTTAAATCAGTCATTCCTTCCTCTTACTTCTGTTTGGGCAGTAAGAGGATTCCAGGTGCCAGATAATTAAGTCACCACTGACAGATGAGACAGGTGATAGACCTGCATCCATATGCTATCACTTCTAGTTTGGTAACCTCAAGGGATGTGGCTCACACTGCATGATAGTCATCTACAGCTGCTGGTGTTTGCTAATCGGCCAGCACAGGCTCCTTCTGCCACTGCCTGATGGAAAAGTCCTGAGGGGTTGAGCAGAAATGTAGTTTTTAAGGCTCCAAAAACATCATTTCATGGAAAAGGACCTGCTTTGGGGTTTCAAACCGTAAGTGCTTTCTACTGTCAGCCCTATGGCATGGTTCAAGGCATAGGGAACAGCATCAGTGCAGTCCTGCACAACGGCAAAGAGCCTGAAATGCCTCGCAAGCCACTTCCAAGTCTTTGAATCCATGTGTGAAAAATGGCTTGAATGGTATAAGAAGAAATGGCATTAATAAACCCTATAAACCCCTTGGTAAGGCAAAGCAAGGAGAGCTGCAGGGGAGCTAAGGGAGAGCGGCAACAGCCAAAAAAAATCAGAAACTCCTTCAGCAAAACAGGGAGAGAGACATACCACCACCCAGGCAGGTCTGACATAAGGGTTTTGAACAGGAGCCTTCAAAGTTTTATTACTAGGCTCCTTTTTGTAAGGCAGGGCACAGCAAATACTCCATTTAAGGCTTCTGTGGAGTAGAACCAGAAATATCCAGCCTTGCAAATACCCTCACCAGCCAAGTGCGGAGCCGAGACATGCAAAATGAGCGCCCGTCAGCTCGGTGCCAGCACAACAGAAGGCAGAAGTGCTTCAAGGAACTTGTGACAGGTTCTCTGGATGCACCAATTCGAGACGGGCCAATGCCTGCTCAAAATGTGCAAACTCTCACACTCCTTGGCATGACCGTGAAGCCAAAATGCACATTTTTTAAAAGGATTCAGAGAAAACACGACCAAAGGGACAGGAATGCAGAAGAATTTGGCAATGGGAAGCAGATGCTTCCTAGGGAGGAGACAGGACTTAGTTTGAAAAAGGTTTGAGGGAAACTTTATATATAGCAATGAAGTTGGTGAAGTCTATTTTATTGCAGAATATCCGATTTACAGGGAGGACTGTACCCTGAATGGGCACACCTAGGAAAACAACTCTGTGAAGGTTCACTCAGGGGAGTGAGGTAACTTCAGTGGTATAAATATCGGTGCCCTGGCTTACCTACAGCAGCCGCTGCTGGCAGCCGCTGCAGCCATCCATCACGGCACGGGTTACCCAGCTTTTGTCACTCACTGCACTCTAACAGCCCCTCTGAAGCCCTGGGGGTGACGTACCAGGGACTCCTACGGCGAGAGGGTGAGCTGCTGTGCAGGGCTGGAGACGGAGAACAAGAGGGGAACAAAATGCACGTAAGGCGCAGAAGTACAGAGAGTCAAGGGGAACTCCAGAGTGGCTGGCAAGAAAGAGAAGCATGACCGTCAGTTTTGAGGAGGCAGGTGGTACAGTCCAGGCTTGCTCCTGGCTAGCAGGGTATAGTTTTTTGCTGATCTTTATCTGAGAACTGTGATGGTGCCAAGCGCTGGAACGGAAAGAAAATGAAGGGCAGGCTGACTTGTGATGGATGGAGTTACTGACCTAAAAGAGAGGGAACAGCAGGTTTGAAGGGAAGGGACCCAGGACAGAGTAGAAAGTCCTACAAGAGAAAGAAGAGAAAGAACATCTGTATTCTCCTTTGTTGCACTAAAAAAAAAGGGCTTGGCTCCATCCAAAGGGATCTTACTTTCCTTTCTTCTCATAGGCAAGTATGAAATACATTATTCCAAATGGACCCAAATGGACCTCAGTTACATCTTGAGCTGAGCCTTTGCATCCTTCAGTTAAAAAAACAAACAAACAAAAAAAAAAAACAAAACAACCCACAACCCAAAACCTTACACTTCTGGTTCTCTGAGCTTCACTCCCTTTCATACTGGTGTTAATTTTATTTTTCAGGCTGAACAAGATCACTCCTCATTCACATCTTAGGGCCTCCTCATAAAATTAACCTGGGAAAGCAAGACAATTGGACTGAAATTTTTTGGACTTGCCTTGGCTTTGGAACACTCCTAAAAATCTCATGTTTCCTTGGAATAACTCCCCCTTTGACCAAACTAAACCTGCTGTATTTCCACTCAGTGTCACAAGATCGTACCTCCCTCCAGCGGGACCAGAGAGTTTCCTTCCTATAAAGCTGGGTTTAACGGCCAGCTGCACTCCCGAGGCTTCAGCAACAGCCTGCAGCCTCCAGCACACCACATGCCAGAAACCAGCATCTACACGGGCTCACAAAGGCTGTAAAACATCTTGTGCAGAGTGGGGGGGAAAAAAAAAAGCCAAATGCCAAAGAGCTTTGCCAAACACTTTCTGCCTTGTTTGCACCCATGCCAAATGCTTTGCAGTTTTTTTGCAAGGGGCATCAGAAAGCCACCCCGCAGCAGCCCCAGGAAGCAGGACAACCTTCAGAGAAGGTCTGGGGCAGAACTCGTGCCACCAAGGGACTGCAGTAGTTTTGAGATGTCTGCAGAGGGATTAGGCTGTTTGATGCCCTGGGGGAGAAAACTTTCATCTCAGGCACATTAATTCCAGTCCTGCCACAGAATCCACTTGCAACCCTGCTGACACACACCAGACTCCTGCCTCAGTTTCCCCGTCCAGAAAAAATGTTAGTGTGTGCTTCACACAGCTGTCTTGACATCCACTTCTGAATCACATAATTTGGAAAACAAGAAGCAGAGAAACAGGAAAATAGAGGACATGAGCTATCATCTTTTTGGAGAGGACAAGCTTCTGCAGTGGTTTGGCATTGCTGCCCACACTGTCCTGTAGGGACCTATGAGACAAACTCTTCTCCACACCTAACAAGAATCTTTCGTTTCAAGCGAAGAAGCTTTTCCCAATCTGGGATGTAGGAAGAGGGCCTTACAGGTAAGAAGTTTCTTTTTGCCCGGAAGAAACAAAGCTTGGAGAGAAAGTGAACCGGGTGAGAGCTGACTTAGGCTGTGCCCTTTGCTTCTTTGAAAGGAGCTGAGAGGAGCTGCATTCGCCTGCTGCAGGGAGAGAAGAGACAGTTTTAAGCCCAGAAATTTTTAAGCAGTAGAGAAAAGCCAGTGTCCTGGTTGGGGTGGATGATCAGCAGCTTACGACGTAGGAAGGCAACAATAACACAAGAGAATTGCTGGGAGAAGGCACAGACAGGGATACAGGATACTCTGGGCTTCAGGCAGCCAGCCTTTAATTCCTAACTTTGATGCAGTTTTATTATTTCTCTATATAACCATTTGTTTAACCAACCTCAAACCTCCAACTCTTAGTTCCCCTTCCAACACAACAGAAATACTCAGTTTTCAAGGGGAAACACAAAGCACAAAGGTATTGTCATATCTCAGAGCAACCTTAGTGTCCCCTCCAAAAGCACAGGCAAAGGCGGGTCCCAAACCACTGCCCTCACAGCTCTGCCTAAATCTGTCCTTTGCAAAGGACAGCTGATGCTGACTTAAATACAGCTGTGCCTTATCCTTGGCTCCTGCAAGCTGGCATCCACATGCTGAAGTAAGGGTCCCTGCTAACAGCTGCCATGGGAGGACCCAGTCCTCCCCATCCGAAGAAGTTGCAGAGGATGCACCAGCATCCTGAGGGCACAGGATGGATGCTCCCGGCCACCCCACAACTGAAGGGAGATCCCTCCCCAGCACTTGCCCTCATCCCGCACATCATCTCCCTCTCTCTGTGCAGGCACCAGTGCAGAACCTGCCCCCGTAATGAGATCCGGGACCGTTGCTTCTGACATGGGGCTGACTTTTGTCAAAACCTATCATTACAACTCTGTTTCCCCACTGTTTTGAACCTTCTTACGTACAACATTGAAGCCTCAGATTTGTCAAAACATGCAAAGGTGCTGCCAGAGGCTGTGCAACTCATTTTAGTCCCTTTACAAAGCCATTTTAAAGAAAGAAACAACATGTCAGGGCGATGCCAACAACTGACTGTACCAACAAGGAGAGATTTGACGTACTTCTCTATGCTGCAGTGACTGTTATAATAAAAGACAGCAGTGCATTAGTGAAAGATTTATGCTAGTATTTCAACAATGGAAAACATGAGCTTTGCTGTATTCTCATTCACACCGAGACAGGCAGCGAGGGCATGTCATGTAACACTATTTCCAGGAATGATGTTACAATTGAAGAAATGCTGATTTGCTGGTACAGTAAGACAATTCCTGGAAGCAGGACAGACCCTTGTATTATTATCACTGCAGAGGGAGAATTTGACTGTACAGGGGAGGGATGGCTCTCCTCCTGAAGGGTAGGAAGAAAAGGTGAGCCAGAAAGCCTGGGAGAGCTGCTGCTCCGCCATGGCCCCCTCTGCGTGGCAGCAGCCTCCCTGGCACCGTCAGAGCCCTCCATGCCAGCAAGCACAAGTGCCAGCTAATTGAATTTGCTAATGATACATTCTCTCAAAACCCTTCGCGCTGCACCCACCATTTTGTGCTTGCAATTAAATTACAAGGAAGAGAAAGAAAAAAAAAATGCCATGTGGTGTCATTTGACATTTAGATGTCAAAGTAACTGATTGACAGGGAAAAATCAACAGTGAAAGGCCCGTTCCTGCCAAAGCCGGCGAGGAGGTTGCCAGCGGCATTGGGAAGAGCAGGATCAGGGCCCTCGCAGGCCAACGGGATGAGGCAAGGAGGTGGGAGAGCGGAGAAGCAAGCCCCATGCCAGTTTACCCTGACCCTGAGAGATGCTGGAAGAGGGAATCAGCCATCCTTTTTCATCAGCATCCTTCTCCATCCCCCATCCTCCAGCACGGGGGCTTGGGACCCATGGAGGGAGGGAGGGAGGAGACCCCAACACCTTCATGGGAAGGTTGTTCTGTGCAGAGCCTGGGAACATGTCCCAATGTCCCACTTTGTCAGGGGTTTTGACATCTTGGTGGTTTTTTCTGCCCCTGTTCAGGATAAAGAAAGCAGGGATTTAAAAAAAAAATCACTTCTGAGCTGGTCATTAGGAAAAAAGAAGAGTTAAAGCAAGTCACTCATTTTGATAATTTCGAAATCTTTCCTTCAATTTTTTACATTACAGAATTTTTATTGTTTTATCCTAAAGAATAAACTAACGAAAATTTCAAAGCAAAGAGGAAAATTTTAAATGTCAAAATCTGGACAGTTTTCATAATTTAAAGAAGTTTTTTTACCCAAAACCTTTTCAAACTGAAGAGATTCAGCACAACAGACCCCATCCTGCAAAAAGCCTCAGCAGCGGTAAATATGACATTTTTCCAATGGGATTAAATGTTCATGCCCAAATTCCTGGTGAGCCGAAGGAGGGAGACCCGCCTCAGGATCCATGACATGGGAAGGGGACTGTGGAGCTGGAGCTGGTTCTGCACAGACCTGCACCCCCACAGGTTCACCCCTGCAGCCTCCATCAGCATCTCTGTGTGGTCCAGGAGTGCAAATACAGCTCCAACCACAGGCCTCTGGTTTGAGAAAGGGAAAAGAGAGAAAGTTAAAATAAATAAACAAAAAAAAAAGAGGAATTGCAGTTGCATCTTTTCTCTTTTACAGACCTCATGTGGAGGTTGGGTAAATATGTGAGATTTTGGGTCACCCGCTGCAGGCAGCCCTGGATCCACCCACACGATGCTCAGCTAATAGAGGCGTGTGAAGGAACAAATTCCTATAAAAGGGGAGTATTGATAACACAAAATTAAAAGTGCTCTCTCCCTCAAGCTCACTTACACACTGTCTATAGCACACAGGGTACATCAGTGAGCTTCCTTGCCTGCCTCCACCCCTGCCTGCAGCAGCAGTCTCCCACAGATCCCATGGGAACCAGTGCCACAGGTTTTGGTGGGCTCCAGCTCAGCCCCCCACATACCAGCACTGGGCAGACAGTGGGCACTGGCACTTGTGCGTTCCAATTGAATAGACGAGGTATGTACATGGAGTTAAAAATAAAGCTTTGGGGCTTTTTTTCCTTCTCCTAGATGCAGGTGGGGCTATAAAACCCTGTTAGTATGAGTCAGAGAGCCAGACTTGGCAAAGCTTGGCTTGCCACTTTAAAAACAGAGCACTAATTAAATCAAGTAACAACAAGGAAAAAAAAAAAAACCACAACTCTTTTTTTCCAATAACTAATCCAGCCTGAAATGAATTAAAAATATTTTACCTGGACTCTATTCATGTACAGAATAAAGCAAAAAAAATGCCTGAAAAAGAAAAAAAATTGTTTGGCAAAACCCTAATGCAAATTGCTCTAGCATGAAAGTGCAGACTTTTTAAAGCAGTTTAGATAGATTTAATCACAAAGTTGAAAACCTCCTTCTTCTCTGAGGAGAGGCCAAATGAATAGCCCTCACTTGGGTGTTGTTTGTAGGGAAGAGAGGATGGGACCATCAGAGTCATTCTGAATATCCCATTACAAACTGATAACAGGCAGAAGTGTATCCTTTATCTTCCAATGTATTTTTTACATCATATTGCCACTCTAAGAGAGGATGTGAGGGCGCTCATTAAGGTGATGTTATGGCCAAAGTTTAGGCTTTGGGCTGGTCCTGTATCCCTTGCCCGGAGATCTGCCATTGCTCATAGGCCCTCGCTGGGCAATGCCACTTTCTGCCCCAGAACTGTCCCTGACACAGCGATGCTGAGCTGCTTCTTGTAGCACATCTATGGCACAACCGACCTGAAAGATTTGAGTAGCCATTACAGCGATTTCATTCACCCATGTTCCTGCTTCATGCAAACAGTTCAGGAAAATTAGATCCATTTTGAATCCACATCAATGCGGAAAAATGTTCATACTTCCAGTACTCCACAGTTCCTTGGCACTATCCTTACAGATCTTCTTCCAGTTTTTTTTTTTCTTTTAATCATATGTTGTTTATAAAAAAAAAAAAAATCTTCAGAAATGTTAGTATCAGTAAGACAGAGAAAATTAGTGCGAAAAACATTCAGTAAAAATACTGGAATGTGGTGGGAAGTAATCTATTTTTAAAAAGCAGCTAATTCCTCCTGAGCATGCCACACTTGCAGAACTAGTCAGCAACAGTCAGGCTTCATGCAGGGGTCATGGGATAAACTTATACGGCTTGCGTTGTGCAGGACATCCGATCGGCTTGTCACGGGATTCACTTGCCTGTAAAATTACTTGGGGCAGAATGATGCACAAATCCAGCTCACTGTACATGACAGTCATGCCATTAACTCCAATAGGAATCTGCTCGCCTGAATAAAACAAGAAAGGCTTGCCGGGGAATTTCTATCAGCACAGTGAGCAGTAATAGAGTGTACAGCCTGCAGTTATTCATTCTGGAGATTTATTTTTATTGGGAGCTATTTACAGAAGTATCTGCAGCTGCACATTTGCGGATGCTCAGGCCAGCCTGGACCACAGCGTGTTTCCCCAGGTGTGATCCTGAGCACAGCAGAGGCGCGCTGGCTCCTCTCCCCGCCGCTATCGGCTGCAGCCGGTGCTCTGCCTGCCGTGTGCCGGCTTACACCTGTACCCAGATCTGCCATTACCTTCAGGCACAAATTTGGCTGCCAAATGAAGGTGATGTCTGGTCCACTTGGCTGGCTGGGTGGAGAACACACCATGTGCCACGTCTGCATTACCCTTGAAGCCTACGCATAAAGCCCATTAATGGTCATTAAAATTCCCGGCTGGCATCGGAAGGAAAATAGACATTGATTGGTATGCAGGGGAGTTCAGGGGGAGGGAGGAGGCACTGGGGAATTGTGCAGCTCCTGCTTAGGCTCCCAGCCTGCTGTGGGGGTGTTTGGATGGGTCAAACCTGGTCTGGGTACCACTCACCAAAGCATGGGACCAAGCACAGCAGCACCGATGGGCACGATGCCGAGCCCCATTATAGCTTGTCCTTGCGCTGTCCCAAGCACCTCATGTGAATGTGGCTCCATGATATTTCTGCAAGGAACAGAAAACTGAAGGACTATGCCTGAAATTACCTGGGAAAAGCAGTGCTGCTTGAGACTTACCAAGTCCCATGCCTTGCATCTTTTCATTGAAGGTATCTTTGGGTTTTTTCAGAGCGCTCATTTAAATTACATTTAATAAGATAGGCATGTCAGATTTTGTTTACAGAAGTTTACTGTTCAAGTCAGTTGGGAAAATAAAAATCCATCGACTGTGGCTTTTAAACAATAAGAACGCAGATATTTTTTTTATGAGTGCTTTATCTCACTGCAGACAGAAACATCACTGACTATCACTGTTGTTTACAGTTAAAGGCACAGCTCCTACCGCCTTACCACACATAGAATATTCCCATGGCAATCAACGGAAGTTTAGCATAAAAAGCAAAATATACTCCATCATGTTGTCTCTCTATATAGTAAATGCTAATTTCTTGCCAACTATAAACTTGAAAATTCCTTGCAGTACATTGCAACACAAACCTATTCTCAGTGCGTAATTTAGATATTCAAGATGTGTACATTCCCAGCGGAGAGTCATTTGTGTGTGTGAGTATATGTATAGAAGAAATGAAATGTTAATGACTTCTCCATCTATGTTTCTATATTTGTTAGCTTTTCCTACTAGTTTTCTTCTGCCCTTCAGAGTGCTAATTGTGCCTGTAAAAGTCCAGGAAATTTGTGTCATAAATAGTTTCTGCCTATTATAGCCAATGAAACACATACTGAGACAAATATATGGGATTGAATCACAAGTTATTTCACTGAAGTCAATGGGGTTACTCTGCATTTTGATTTCGATTTGGCAAAGCATGTGGTCTAAAGTTGATCTTGGAGACGGGAATAAAATTAAGCACATGCATACATACTTGTCTGGGGCTTTTTTTTTTTAAATTGATTCCATACAAGGAGCAGAATTTAGCTAAATATATTAAATACAGTTTCCTTCTGATTTTCATCACTGTAGATAATAGCTTGTATTAGGGAAAATGTACCATAAATATCACATATTTGCCAGAGAATGGGCAAATAGGAAATACTGATGCTGTGCTTGAATCAGCAGTAGTGCTAATTTTGATGGCCAGGTTATTGCTTTGTGGCCATTAATTTTGCTGGTAGTTTGGAAAATAATATGCTTTTCTGTGTTATTTGATTAATTTTGTATTCATGAGAAAAAAAAAATCGTTTGGTTTTTCAGGTGCTCAGCAGTACTACCATTTCTTCACCATTGCCTGTTCTCCAGTATTTTGGCTGTGTCACTCTCTTTGGTGGGTATATTCCACCCTTAAAACTAAGTTGCCTTTTTTTTTTTTTTTTTTTTTTTAATGTGGCACAGAATTGTGTGCATGTGTGTTTTTAAACAAGGGCACCTGCATAAAAAATGTCTATCCTCATTAGATCCATTTTCTCAATTAAATTCAAGTTTCTATGTCCAAAAGGCATAAATCTGGGTATCGATTTAGTCATAAAATAATGAAACTCCCAGCAGTCTTCTAAACCCATTTTACTTGGATGAGCGTATAAGCTTTTAAAATATCAAGTTATTCCAGTATTTAATACACGTAACTGCTTCCAGAGGTCTGAAGGCAATAAGGCATATCTTCCCCACTCCATTTGAAGCGCTACAGTTAGAGCTAGCCAGCCCCTTGCCTTAAAACTACTGGTTTTAAGGCTTTTGACAATTTTATTCAGTGTGAGTTTGATACTTTCTCAACAGGGGCTATATCACCCGAAGCCAAAATCAATAACCTATCAAATCAAAGCTCTATAAAATACCAATGGGCTCTTGGTGTTTTGCTCCCATAAATACAATTCAGCTTAACTCTACGCTTCCAAACCAGGCTGATTCTACTTTTACTGGCCTATTCCAACAAGTTGACTGTATCGTCAGCACATACTTCCAAAAAGCTTTTTAAGCAACAAATATGAACTATCCCTTGTAAAGAATCACAACCAGTTCACTTACCTGTACTCAGGGGACAGCTGTGAATCTGGGTTTTTTTTCAAATGGGATAGTATTTTGCTGTGCTGGTGCATCCTTTACCTTATTTATAGGTAAAGGACATACCTGGCTGAGCAAGTATAACCTCTGAGTGGAGACAGCAGGAATCTGGGTAAATAATTAAAGTTTTGTAGTCCTATTTCAGGTTAAAATGGATTTTATAGTGCATAGATCAGTGTTGGTAAACAAACAAGCTTTAAGGTATGCTGGCTCTTACTCAGCCCTGTCTACACTCAGGGCAGTTTGAAAATATAGAAAGAATAGTAAATGGAAGGAAATTTAAAAGAAATGCCTGTGTGTTTTATTTGCATCTTTTCCACCTCGCACGTACATGCTGAAGTTGCTGCTTGATGAAACAGAATCTCACAGAGATGAGCATTTTATGAGAGAAGAAATGTTCTCTTCCCCTGCAAAGTTAAGTGTAACAGTGCAAGGAGTAACTTCCCTGGCTAAATCAAAACAAATTCCACATGCAGTGTTTTTGCCTAGCTGGCAGAGTTTAGCAAACAAACCCGACCTGCATAATACAACAAACAATCTTCCAATAACTAGGAGGTATGTTTCAAATTCAGGGGGTTGCGAGGTGTTTGAAGTGCTGATGCAAGCTGTGGTTCCTTTCCTTTCCTTGCTTGCCTTTAGCACCAGAAAGCTCAGCTCACTGCCATGATTTGCACTGCTACACAGCTGGAGCAAAGGACCCTTACTGCTGGCTGTTTTCAAATTATTTCCAAAGAACTGAACTGTCAGGCTTCCCTGAAATTGCAAGCACAGAAAACTGGAGTAACGCGATGATGACTTATACTCTAAACACAAGTATTTGGATTATTAATAAATATGAAATACAATTACTCCTAGCAGTTTCTTATATACAGTCTAAATATAGTCTTGAGGTCAGCATGTAAAAAAAAGTAAGGTGTGGCCACATTTCCAATGTGGTTGTGTATCATAAATCATAATTAATGCCCAAAACTTTAATTCAAATCAGTGTCTTTTGATTCTGCCACTCCTCTCTGATTAACTCTTCTCCCATAAATACAGTGAAGTAGTTGTTAATTTTTTTCTCTGGACAGCATTTACATAGCTCCCTTAAAGCAAACATCACAGGAACTTATTTATGTATTGGTCTCTCTGGTGTCCTCCAAAAAACCAGTTCTCTAATACTACGTTATTCCAGACGGGTCTTTATATTCTGTTCTACAAAATCTGTAAGCACATTTGCTTTGACACTTATAAAAATAGACGTTAGAGTGATTGTTCTGACCCAGTAATATGGTTTGGAATAATCTCTTTCCACTATTAATTTCATCTCTGTAGCTAGCAAGGACGATGTCCAGATTTGGACGGTTGAACAGCTGCCGAGCAGGACCACAACCTTTGTTTCATGACATCTCTTGGTTTGACCCCTGCTTTCTGGTCACCAGAGAGATGATTGACTAAGTGTGCCGGGCAGTCCATTTTTAGTATGGTGGACTGAAGCACGGCATGACAAACTGTGATGTCTGAGTTTTGCGTTACACCATCTGGCCTGCCATTTCCAGAGCCTCACATCAGAGTCCTGATGATGTATGTTTAAGCTTGGCACTATCATTTATCTCGTATCTTGTGTTTAAGCAGATGCAAGCTGAATATAACAGAAAAGGAGACCTTGATGCAGGAGTCACTGCAGAAAGCGGTGCTCTTGAGCTGTCTACAGGCTCCAAGATTAAGTGTAAAATCTGACAGGGAGGATATGTATTAAAAAATATGTGTTGACAGAATGGTTTAACCAATATTTTAAAGGCAAAACATCAACCGAATTTCCATATCATTTATAATATTAGTGAACAAGGTACTACAAAGCAGGATATCCCCTTCTGTCACCATCATCTTATTCGCAACTTTATTTTACAGATCAGGAATGTTTTAATAAGAGGAAGCTCTGGGGCCTGATTTTCAGCTGCTGTAAATCAACCCAGCTACACTGATAGCACCAGGGTAACCACATTAATGAAGCGATGCCGATTTGCATCAGCTGAGGATCTGGTTCCTCATTCTGATACAGGTTCTTGTACACAGAGATAACTCGCTGCATCGCCAGGAATACAAGACCTCGATGATTAAAATGAGCTCCTGAAATGCCGTGGGTGGGAACGCATGAGTACACACTCTGAACCAGATGTGTTTGTCCGCCCAGGAAGAGGGGAGGAAAGAAGAGGGGTCTGCCCCATGCCACAAGGCTAAGCGGTGGTGCTGGGTGTAGGGTCCCCACTGCCCCGGTGGTGCTCAGCTCTTTTTTCTTTCATCCCACATTAAAGTATATGTTGCCTCCTGGATCTAGCTCACATCAACCAGCAAATCCAAAAGAGGAATATTTCACACAAGCTTTGGATTCTGCTGCTGAAGCCTAGATTAAGTTCACCAAACTGCAGAAATTCAACTAATTGCAATGCTTAGATTAGATCATATTATTTCATCCATAGAAAGAGATAGGCACAAACAGAAGGGGATGCAGCCCTTCTAAGGTATGAAACGTATATTAAACAAGGGTTGCAAACTTCACTTCGTTGACAGCAAAGGCAGTGTTGAGCAACTGAACTGTATCTTGGACACCTGGTTCCTCACATCTGAAAGAGAAAGTACACCAGGGCAAACAAGCAAATTGATGCAGGCAAATAGGAACTTCTGGGCTAGAAACTGGAAGTTCTGAGGGGAAGAAAAGATGATGAACTGAATTAAAGAAGTAGGTAATCAAGATGTGAACAGTTTGGGAAGTCTGAACTGTACAAAATGTGGACATGTCACCCTCTTATTCCTTCAGCATTGCTGTATGTGACAACAGTGTTTCCGTGATGTCCATGGGACATCCCAGCACTGAAACTGGACCAGGAGCAGCCACAGTGCCAGGGAGGACAAAGCAGCAGCCCCTGAGTGACATACACCCTGCGGCAGCTCCTAAGCAGACAATTTTCATCCCTTATTAAAATGTTAGCACTCTATTTTGTGAATGGAGCGATACTTTTATTGCATACACAATTAGCCTTTCGTATTAGCAACTTCCTAGCAACTCTGTTTCTTAAAATAGGGACTTACAGTGCAAGCTTTTATCTTATATAATCCCTTAGAAAAAGATAGCTCAGACACCTTTTGGGGGTTTTAAACATCAAACCTTCAGCTTGAGACCTGTCTTTATCAAAGGAACTAGCAGCTCTATCTAGGGTTTATGTTCTTTAGAGGAATTCCAAATTGCCTGTTTTTTATAGACTACCTACATAACAACCTCCTACAGTATTTAAATTTTTGTAATTTTCTACTCCTAATGTGATCTTCACATTTAAATGCACTCAGAGTATTTTACATTTATCTATTTAATATCATAGTTATGTCTTTCTTTAAATGCCTGTTATTCAACAACTTATTAATAGTGAACTGTTTTTTTTCGAACAGAAGCCATTTAAATTTAGTTAGTTTATGATGATTTCTTGTATCTTTTCAGCCAGGAGAAAAGCCTTAATAGCTTAGAAGACTGTATTCATAAAACATGTTTGTCTATTTAACCTCAGATGTATCACCATTATGAGAGGACTAAAGCCTTTTCCCTGACTTTTCGATTCACAGGTATTTCATTGCATTGCATTAATGAATGTGACTTTTCTGAAACAGACTTGCTGTTTACCACCAATCCTTAAGAATTGTTTTGGCATTAAAAAATAGGTAAGTTCTCCCGCACAGAGCGTTTAAAGCCTTCTCAGGAAGCTGTCCCTCAGACAAAGGTCAGGGCAGATCTGTGCTTACCTTGGCTCTCACACTGCCAGGGGTCCCAGTGCAACAGCCTCTCAGCCATCAGCTGCCAGACGTGACCCCATCCATCCATGGTGGTACAGAGCCCCCCGATGCCTGGGCTACACACGTGGTGTGAGCGGGCTGAACATGGCTCAAAGAAATGTCATCTTGATAGTGACGAGTAGCTACCATCTCCTAGGCAGGAAAAGACAAGGGAGGAGAAACCAAATGTAGTGTTACTGAGCATCACAGTGAAGTTTGCCCATTTCCATGGGGTGAATGTTATGCCTGGCTCTAAAAAGCCAGCCTCCAAAGATATCCACGTATTGGTCATTGAAGGCTTCCTGCTTTATAATTATAAATCACTAATAGACCTATTTGACTAACTCTATTACCTGGTGGTGTTATATAGCAAAAGCAAAAGAAGTAGTACATGTAACTACACTGCTACAACCTTCTTACTCCTGTGGACTTGCATTTTGGTGCTCTCCTGGGCCACAACGCAGAGCAAAGCCTTTGTACGTGCTGTCCTTGAAAAGCAGAAATGCTCACCAGGTTTCAAGGGCGTCCTTGGCCACTGCTCTGCATGGGGCCTCTGGAGGCACGCCGCAATGAAATGTGTGTTTTCCTGACAGGCTCTGGCATGCACAGAGAGGAAGTGATGAGGGCTGAGAGAGAAATGGGATCAGCTGAAGCACTGTTCGTAATGACCTGCATAGGACCAGCAGCAGTAGCTGCAATCAATGGTGTCATTGACTTCACCCACACTGGTGACTCTGGAGCATGTCCCAGGCAGGAGGAAGGTGACCCACTCACTTCTGATGGGTGCCTGAGCATCACTATCCTGAAACAGGCTGAGCAGGAGGAAACGGAGGGTTCCCCAAGGACGAAGACAACCCAGCTCCCTGCATTCCCACTGCGCCCACAACATCAAGTGCTATCTGAGAAAGATTTGGCCATACAGGCAGCCCCAAGTGCAGGGAGGACCTCAAACCCAGAGCATCTCACCCATGCCTTAGGGTCATCCTCCCCCCTGCAGGACGGGAGCCATTCGCAGGTCATGCAGCTCCTGACCTTCTCCCTTGTTATGGGTACCTAACAGCAAAACTTCAAGGAGTCCTTTCCCTCCTTTTTATTTATCCATCAAGCATACTTTGCAAGGGCTAATTTATATTTGAGCAGCAGCGTGTATGAAGGTCTACACAAGGCAGCTCAGCCACCAGAAAAGTTAATATGTGCTTTGCATTTGCTGTCTGTAATTACAGGAGCGAAGAAGCGGAGGTACAGCTACGCCTGCCTCTGCATGAGCCACTTTGACTATTCCAAAGCTAATTAAATATGTCTCCTGTATATAAAATATATCATCTCCAGATAACAGCATACTGTTAAATTCTTCATCTTATTAAAAGCTTGCATTAATGCTTTTCCAACATAAATTTTAACTGTGGACAGGTACTATTTGAGAAGCCTGACAATAGGACTGACCTAGATTAGGCTGACAGTGCCAAAAGATATATCACCTCTAGCTGTCTGGGGGAGAAGAAGGATGAGGAATACATTCTCCATTATTGCCTAACGCTGATGGGCTGGCATTATCTCCAGAAACCCGGTGTTCCTTCGCCTTCTGCTCTTTTGGTACGGCAGGTGGCTATACCATGCCAAGGAATGATATTCTCTGCTTGCCATCTCTGATTTCCCATCTTATAACTTAGCTGCAGGGAGATTTAATGGGGCATTGGATGATGATTTTAAAGCCATTGATAAGTCCCCTTATAGTTTACAAAATTATGGGAGAAATCAGGTAATTCCAGGTGGCTGGGTTTACGCAGCAAATTCTCACAGGCGTTGAGAGGTGAGATGAGGATTGTTGTCTGTACAGGAGCAGAAGGAAGCCTGCTTGCACCAACAGTCAAGCCTTTGCAAATTAAATCTTCTCTAAAGTTGCTTGGACTCTTCTGCTAGACCTCAGTAAGCAAGGGCACCCATGACAGGTTTAGAAACCACAGGGAATTTCACCACACAGGGAACATTTGGGTTTTTTAGTAAATGTGCACAGAGCTGATCAGAGATCTTTTCAAGGCATCCTTGTACAAAAAGGAGACAGCGAGTGGATTCATAAAGAGCCCTTTACTGTCCCACAACTTCTAATGCAACAAACAAGACAACTGCTGAAGAGCAGTAATATTTCTGCTCTTCACATGCATTACTGAATATGCAAAAGATATGAAAATAGCTTTAAGAGTTTAAGAAAATAGAAATGCCAAACACTAATAGGAACTCTGCCATTGATTTTAGCACAGAGCTTGCACTGACAGTGTGAGATTGCTCAGTCCTATACACTTGATTGACAAGTGATGGCTCATTCAAAGTGTATGCATAGTCAGGGCAAGTGTAGCAGGCTTTTCTCTTCACTTCAGGGTTTTTAACTTTTTCCATTGGCATCCCAAGGGCCATTGTATTGACAGAGTAATACTTTTGTTGCAATGCTGGTGTATGAGAGGCTTTCCTTTTTGGGAAGGGAGGACTCTTCCAGTGCTGTTCTCCTGGATTAAGAGCTCAAGGTACAATGAATGAGGTGGAGCCACAGAGTCTCCAGCCCACAAAATTCTGTTTTGGACTAACTGGTGGGTTGCACACTCAAAACTTCAGTGAAAACCGGCAGGAGCTCCCTTTACAAACCAGCACCTCTGAAACTGAGACTTTTGATGTATTCTGCTGTTGGGACAGTAAGGCCAAGGATCAGTTTTGGAGCCACACCACCAACCAACCAACACAGAGCTGGCTGCAGTGCTTCCCAGAGCCACCTCAAACCTCCCCAGCAGGACAGAAGAAAACCAGCATTGCCATCTCCCGAAAGAGGACAGAACTGCTTCCTGGGATGAGGGTGCCGTTTGGGATGTTCCCTCCCCACACACCCAGCGAGCCAGCTGCTGTAGCACAGCCCCATGCCTTCCGCAGGCAGTGAGCTCAGGGCCCCTGGCAGGGGCTCGTTGGCCAAGATACCAGTGCAGGGAAAAGTGGCCTATTCCAGAGGTGGAAAAACCATCCTCCATTGACACCTGCTGTTGCTATACAACTACATGAAAGGCAAAGAAAAGGAAGAAAAAATGATGGAGTAAAGGCCTCCCTAGGGGAAAAGTTATCCCTCAAGCACTAGGACAATAAAGTAAAACTTACTGTATCTAGGGATTCTGTCTGATAAAAGGAACATTCACTGCCAAAGTAAAACTGGGGAATGGAAACACAATGAGCAAGAACTGGAAGGGTCTCAGGATCACTTCCTCAGCAGGACTAAATGGCTATAACTGCACTGGATTTAACACCAGGCAAGAATATGTCAGGGATCTATCAAAAATGTCCTACAGAAACAGATGTTTCCACCTACTCAGAGATATGGACAAGAGTCTCAGTTACCCTAAATCCCTCTCATGCTTTTCTAAATATATGCCCATCATATGCCCTTTAAAATGTGTGAATGATGCAAGACAGGCTTCACGTGTATGAAAATCTTATCCCGGATTTTTACAGGGAAAAGCATAATTTATCATTGAAATTTTTCCCAGCAGTTCTACTGGCTGTGGAAATTCACCTCCTCATTTTGGAAGGTGCATACAGAAATCTGTCTAGCTCAAGGAAGAAAAATGAAAGCTGACAATAAACCATCATAATCGGCTTGATCATCTGGAGCACAGAAATAAAAAATGCTACCTCTTAAAAGAGCAGTCTGAATTATCTTGATTTGTGCATAGAAATAAGTGACAACTTCTAGATAGCACCACTTCCTATTCGCATATTTAAACTTAAGTCAAGGTTGAGTGAAAAAATATTGCTGCCTTGAAAGATAAATACATTACTTATATTAGCTGTAACAGGAATATGTGCTACTGCATAAATATTTAAATTCAGATTTGGAAACTATGTGTTTTGAAGAAACCAAGGCAAATAAATATTGGATTACAAATTCATATTTACAATTTCCTTTAAAAAACCCAAAACGCATGATTTCTGTTTCACTGAACTGGAGTAGTAATAATTTGTCTATGTTGTACAAATGCTCGACTTGCACTCTGTTCTCCAAGCTAACGTTTCCCATTTCCTTTTAACTACCAGAAAAGTGAAAACATTGTCCTGAAATATTTCCATTCAAATTTCTTAGATTAAATCATATGCTTTTAAACTTCACCCTATGATGAAGACACTTTTCCTGCAACACTCCAACCCAGCCAGTTGAGAGGGATGAAAAGCAGTAGAGTTGCGCTAATAGAGCAAGGCTAGTTTGGAACAGATCAATCAGAAATGCTGCATAGTAGGCAGCTGACAAAGCCCGTTGCCAAAAGACATGCCTAAAAGAAAGTTCTTAGCAAATATTAAAGAAAAAAAAGAGGTGGGAGGAAGAGACCATTGTACATAATTAGAGCAGAAAGGGCTTGAAATGTCTTAAAATATAAGACATGCACCAGCCTGTAAAGAACACGAGCAAGGAGGAGGCATTTCGTTTGGCCTGCTCTTTCGTTTTGACCTTCTGTAAAGATTACTGCATTTAGCTCCAGGGCAGCTCTTACGGGTCATTTTTCCCTACAAAATTAGGCCTCCATAGCCTGGGGTCTCATATGATCTGATGGTTCCTACATTAATTACTGAAGACCAGGTTCTTCCCTTCTTGCTCAGATAAGCTGCTGTTGGTCTCTGATGGTGCAGGCTTTGAATCAGAGGATTTATAGCTGTGTCAGGGCAGGAGTCAGGAAATGATAAGCCAGGAGTAACAAAGAAAAGACCGAAAATTAACTTGGCAAGTGGCATGGTACTCAAAGTTCAAAGTATGCAAAGGATGTTTTTATAAAGTTTAGGAAGAATATAGACTCCAGCCACATAGGTTACATGGAACAAAATGCTTAAGTGGGGCTCATAGTAAAAAAGTCAAGGAAGAAAATAATCCAGCCTTCCCATCCTGCAAACCTACATCTGCAATTGTCCAGGCTGGCTAAAATCCCAGAGGGGTGAAAAGTCAAGTCACTGAGCCTGTAGAGTCCTGTCCCCTCATGCTGGACCCCCACATTAATTCACAGAGGGAGCCAGCATCTCCACACAGGCACTGGAGGAACACTCAAATCCACCCTAGCACAACTGGTGCTACAAACTGCACATCACTCTGAATTTCAGAAAATGATTGCTGGTTTTAGTTGCTCTTTTTGGGTGGCTGCCCAAGAGAATTGATTGCCGGAGAGCAAGAGCTTGGGCTCACTGTGAATCAGGAACTAATAAAATGTCCCAAGGGACAGGTGAAGGCATGCCAATCGTTTTTGAAAGCATAGGCTTATAAACATGACATGACTACAAAAAAAAAAGGAAAAAGGGGAGGGGGGGGGAGAAAAAAAAAGTTCTGTTCATAACCAGTACAATGAGAATACCTGATTTCAGAAGGAAAAAAGAAAAGACCGATTTTTTGCAAAATCCCACTAGAAAATTATCTCATTTTTGAGCACCTATAATGCTGACTCAAATACATCAGATGTTTTGGGGGTTTTTGTTGGGTTTTTTTTTCCCTGGGAAAACCTACTTATATTTCACATTCCTCTGCTTTTAATTCTACAATTGTGTGTTGCAACAATGTGGTACAACTCTCGCCCATTACTGGACCATCAATGACCGTACCAAAAGAAAATGCTGCATACAGTTAGTGCCTTGATCCAAAGGGAAACATAAACAACAAAGAACTTTTAAGAATCCTTGGGATAAATTCAGTGTTCACTAATTTAAGCTACTTTACCATTCTTTCCAGCAAGTTTACCTCAGCACTGACAACCCACTGCAGTCACATGAAGCATTGACACCATGTCCATAACCATAAAACGAACTTTGACAACACACCTGGCTCTCTGGGACACAGCAGGCTGACCACTGGGTTTCCAAATCCTCGCCTTCTCAGGAAGTTTTTACACTTGTTCATTAATACTTAGCTTAAAGGGCAATTTGCTGCCCACTACTGTGTGGACAACATTTTAATAAATAATGCATACTGTGTAATGAGGACAATAAAGGCCAAGGTAAAAAATGTAAAACATTTTAATGGGATGTCTTGATGAAAGCTTCCCATCACCTTCTCTAAATACTTTAATAATGATCTTCTAGCTTGGGGAGATTATTTTTTTTCTCAGAAACAAGTTCGTAATGTACTAATAATATGCTGCTAATTGTTGAAGTAGCAAAGTTCAGATGTGTTATTCCAGCTGTTCTCAGAGTAAATGTGCTTATGTTGCACACCAGAAGCTTCAGTAGGGTGTAAGTGATACATGTATAGGGTCTTCTTCAGGTCTGTGCTGCCTGGGAGAGTTTCAGCCTCTCAGCACAAGGGTGGGTTCCAGTTTTCAGGGGTGGAATATGGAATAATGAAGTGAAATAATAGCATTAACCAATACCTAATTAACACACAATCTATTTAATTTCTAGCTCCACCATTAGGTTACTGTTAAAGTATATTTAGTTGGCCTGTGTAAAACTGCATTATGGCAGCTTTTCAGAGTCAGGCTATTCACAGGCCATTTGCAATTTTCATTTCTCTTCTCTCTTTAATGTCATAGACTTAACTTCATCAAGGTCTAGAGCAGGTTAGTGCAAAAGATTGACGATTACAGCCTAATAGTTTTTCTTTTTCTCCTTGGCCCCTCCACGGCGTGTATTAGAAACCTGCACAGATTCAGAGCAGCAACGTCTCTGTCTCCTCCTGGCCTCCCAGGTAAGGGGGGCTGGATTTTAGGTAAGGGGAACTGGGATCTCAGGCAGAGCTATGCAGCTCTCTGCTAGGCATCAAAGCATATATTTGGATACTCAAGCAGTTAAACAGGGCCAGTGCCTTAAACCTGGTACCCATGGAACTAACAGAATCCCATCCACTGTGGGACGACTTTGCATCCAGTGCAATGTGCAATGTGTTACATCTCTCTTGTATTCCTATGTAAGCTCCTTGCTAGGGTCATGGCCAAGGGCATACATGTCCATGATGTGTACAACTCCAGTGCTGCACTCCACTAGGTCAAAACACGGTGCTTCCTCCTGGCCGAGGAGGCAGCTGTGTGCAGGCTCTGGTTCACCGGCCGCCCGCGCGCTGGGCAGAGGGGACGATGGAGCAGCATGAGCAGCTCCAGTGCTGCAGGGAGCACCAAGGGGAAGAGTCTGCACTTGCAGCCCTGGATTTCAGACCCGGTGGGTGCTGGGGCAAGGGTTCGAGTCAAGCACATCGTGGATCAGGCCATCAGCATGTATTCCTTCTCAGTGTGGGTCATGTGCATTCACAATTAAACTGTCCCATCTGCACCAAGCCTGACCACGATCACAGATATTATGGTCAGCAGCTGAGATCCTGCAGAGCCCTTCTGTCCTTCCCTGTCAAGAGACCCCAAAGCAACGGTCTGTATACCTAGTTGCTAACTTCAGTAAATCATTCAAAATACTGCCTAGCCCATAATATAAAGGACAGCTGTGATTTAGTAAAGCTCTTAGGCTGTGCAGAGCAGAGCTGTCTGTGCTACCTCAAGCTAGAAAAGGATGAGTTTTCAACAGACCTCCTCAAGATATTTTAATTTGTGTAAGTGCATTCAAAGCATGAAAGCAGACGGACAATATGTGAATTATGAACTAATTGGGGGAAGATGGAAATGAGAAGGTAAATTTCATTTACATTATCTCCCTTTTTACGCTTGCTAAGGTCTAAGGTAAAGGCTTGGTCTCTTTCTGGTCCATAAAATATGGATTGCTATTTTCAAACTACATCAACACTGCTAATAGCCATTCCCATTAGTCAGCCGTATAATAGCATTATGATGCTATGAAATATTGACATGATGAAACAATGTAAGCCAGAGGTTACTGACAGTGCACACTCTGATATTGACAAATAAATGCAGATTTTTTTAACATACTCATTTTGCCACCTGTCTACCTGGCTGAGAGTATATAAAAAACATTTTTCCAGACCCTTCACTCACTATTGCTAATGCCAGTTGATGGCAGACAACCAAAATTAATGGGACTATTCCCAGTGATGTTTTCCAGTGTGGAAAAAGAATTTATGAATTTGGTTAAAATGGGGCCAGAGCTGAGATTTTACATCTCAGCCAGTGCAGCACAAGGGAGAAGAGGCGGAGGTGGAGGTGCAAGGAATCAACCAAGGAGATGCAAATTTGCTGGATAATGCCCAGCTTTTTGGAAATGTGAGCACAGACAATCGATCAAGGGAGGACAAAGTGATAGACCTGATTGCTCCAGCACCTCTTTCTTGCACCCACACACCTTCTCTGGAAGGGAGCTGCCCTGTATCATAAACACATATCCAGCAACACGAAGGGAGCATTCTATGGGGAAATTTTAAATACTAAAATCATTTATAACACCTGTTCAGTGCCAAATTTTCCCCCCTAAATAGTACCTACAGTAAGTTTTATTTTGTTGGGTTTAGGCAAATTTCATGTAGCATTTGATGATACAGTATGGATGAGAGGGAGAAGCCTATTTCTCCAGAAATAATGATTACTGGTCACCTACTAGAATGTATTCCAGAAACATTAAGTCAGAAACTATCTCATTAATGGAAAACATATCCTCTGTACCAGACGCTCCCATTCATTAGCCCTTTCTTTACGTTTTCAATTATATGTATTTTCACTGTGTTACTCTTCCTCTCTAACCAAAACGCATCCACGTTCTTCCTCTCTAACCAAAACACGTCCACACAGAATTTCAGATGTGGCCATCTCTATTTTCCAGTCACCCCAATGATGCCTCCTCATTTACAGCTCTATGTCCCATCAGAAGAAACTGGGATAAAGATCTTGCCAGGCAATGATGCTACATTCACTGATGTTTGCAGAGCAACAGGACATTCCCAGGTGCCAAGGCCCAGAGGCCCTGTCCTGCATGTGTTTCTGCTGCTTTTGGTACAGCACAGCTTGATGTTTCTCCTGGAGAACACGGCTGCTTACTCTCCACCACCCAGGAGTCCAACCTAAGACTGAGCTGCCCTTCTTGTTCCTCCATCCCATCTGTTTTAATGATGACTAATTTCCACCAGACATAAATCACCAGCTCCCCCTTGTTTTCCTGGAAGAATCCTTATTCTGTGGTACATACCTCCTTATCTGTTCCTGTAACCAGCTGTCCTTCCTTTGATGGTTTCTACCAGGATTGCTACTCAAAGATAAATCCCGTTCTGTGGAAATGTGGTGATTTTGCCACCGGGGTATCCAGCCCACTCCTGAGATGACAGGACCCGAGGAAGGGTCTGTAACAAGCACTGGCTTTGATGTTGTCTTCCCACAGGCTCTGTCGCCTCACGTCTGAGGCTGTATGTACCGCAGGAGGGTACAACAAGGGCAGCCTGAGGAAAGCTTGTCTGGTGGGGCTTGTTCCAGGAAGATGCGTGTTTCTGGTCTCCATTATCTGCAGCAGTCAAACAGAGGACGTGTCAGTGCAAGCTGATGGGTAGTGCTGAGCTAAGGAGAACACAGTCGCATCTGAACAAATACGGCTCCTGTGTGCCTTTAACAACTTACACTTCACAGGCAAGGTCTGGCTAACAGGAAACTTCACGACCAGATGCTGCAGCCCCTACCTGCAGATAGAGACCACACAAGGGAGTGGAGTAGCACCATGTGAAGGACGGAGGGGGGGAAGGATGGGGTCACAGCTCACCTCCTGCGTCCTGGCACTGCTGGGACAATGAGATCTCTTGCTTCCCACCAACGTGTGACACATCCTCTTGCTTAAGATACAAAGCGTAGCTTTTGGTGACAGAGGTGCAAGGATGCTCTGAACTGCTGTGCAATTAAAACAAGAACGAAACAGAGAAATAGGAGCAATGAAGGGAACAACTAAAGGGTAAAGGAGAAGCTTAAGCTGGCAGGGGATGTGCTTTGTGTCAATGAGCTATTGATGATGAAGCTGTGAAGCAGGTCCCTTGGCTGTGCCCACATTACAGGGTGTCCCTGCCACCCCCCCTCCCCCCACCAGCCAGGACTGTGCCCCCCAGCTGGAGAGGCTGAGACCTAACGGCGCAGCGAGACCCTCAGTGGGGCTTGGGGTGGCGCACAGCGATGGGTGAATGCCTCCCCCAACGGGCACCAGTGCTCGCTACAGATATCACGCTGCCTCCAGCGATGCCCAAGGGTCACAGCCCCACAACCAAGCCAAGGCTACCTGAGGGTGCAAGGAACAGTTTTCAGCTGTGACAGTTGTAATGTCATCAGGCTGCCAGAAATCCTGGAGAAAGCTTACCTCGCTGCTAATCGCAACCGTTTTTTCTGGACTTAGGAGAGAGCTCATGAGGACAGGCACTCAGAAATAGACTTTTCTGTAAGACTTAACATTACTGGATTTTAGCACAGGTTGGAAACCTTGCTCAGACTAGGATATGACGCTTGGAATATGCTCTCCTGAGTTAGCACTTTACACTGCTGATCTGGCTCCTTACCTGAGCGATGCTTAACAGCCGTAAAGTAGCAGAAAGCATTCTGTGTGCTACGTTGCTGAGCTGGTGGGTGAAGCATGGCCAATTAAAAATGCAGTCAGAAACAAGTTGTCAGCCACAATAGATAAAAGAAGTGATATGCAAAGCAGTTGCTTGTCCTTACTGTTTACCTTGGTTTAGGAGCTGATGGCAGCCCTCCAAAGAAATTAGTTTAAACTGAACACTGAATTCAGTTTAATTAGTTTTAAGGTATTGACACCACAGCAAGAACCATCAGACAAAACTTCAGTGCCTGATCAAACATGTGGCTTTATCTGTGCCCAACTCGAGGCTTTTGCTGCCTAAACCTGAAAACTTCTTATCACTTAATGGCTTGGTGTGAAAGAAAGCTAATTTGGGATGGTAAGTGGATTGACTGACCAATTTGTGTTTTAAGACTAATCCACATGCGCTGTACTTCACAGTGCTCCTTGGTGAACTCCTCACCTCGTTCTGAAGCTTTCTGTATAAGCTATCTTCTGTGACAAGTGCAGGGAGATGCAGTGAAGAGTTAAAAGTGAATCTCCTGCCTCTTTGAACTGTTTTCTCAGTACTTCATGTACACAGATACACTTTTGATGTGTTAACTAGAAAATCTGACTGAAAAAGAACAAAGCAGCTGTCACTGAAAGGAAGACACTGACGAAGAACCACACAGCCTTTTATTGAAGAACTGTCAAGATTGATCCTACAGCACTCAGTTTGTCTGTAGTATTTATCAAAGACCTAGATCAGATGAAGGAAATTAAAAAAAATAATAAAATTCTATCCACTGGACATTTATAAATGGTATCTGAAAATGCATTACATTTAAAACACCTATAAGAATGGGGGTTTTCACAGTTCAGGGACTGGAATATAAGCACACTGGCATTTTTTATAAGTCTTGAAAAATAATAATTTGTCATTGTTGAGCAAACCCACTTAATTGCTTGCAAAGTTTTAAGTAGCAAACTTGATTAAAAAAACCATTCTGTTCTAATAAATAAATGAATTCATAGAAAGTTCAAAATCTCTTGCCTTTAAAAGAGAAGTAAAGCATGCAATGCCTCCATGTAAGTACTGACATTCATGTTACAGTTGTGCTGTGAGAGGTCAAATCAAGATCAGGGCACAAGTGTGCCAGAACCTCCCCAAACATCTAGGTAGGATTCAGATGGCCACATCAGCAGAAGGATTAAGGCATTTGCCCACGGTCACACAGGGAAGCCTTTGGATAGTCCAGTCTGCAGCCCTGCGGGTTTCAATCCAATGCTGTAACACAAGGCCAGCTGCTCAGTGACATCCTTCCTGGCCTAAGGATGAGGCACGTGATGGGATGATGTAAACTAGGGTGTTACGTACCTCACAGGGCTGGCAGGGACTGCCACTGAAAGGGTATTAAAAACCAAAAGCCTCTCTGGATTAACTTTGCGGGTCCTGGTCCTGCACTGAGCTCCTCAGTGGAACCAGCCCTCCCTGGCGGGTAGCACAGCAAAACCTGTGGTTATTCTGTGACATCCCTTGGAAAATGCGAACAGTTTGATGATGAAGCCTCTGGAGATGTTTCCAACACAGAGTCAGTAGGTCAAGTTCTTCTCCATAAGCCTCTCTTTGCAAGTAACAAAAATACTGTCCCTGCTTCCAAAGAGGAAACTGCTGCACAAAGACCTCCAAAGTACTATGCAAGTGTTGATTAACATTCAAATTCTACTCATCTTCACACACACACACTTTGGGAGGGGAGGACAGTTTAGGCTTTCTGTCAGTGATGGAAATGGAAGTTGCACTAAGGAGGTGTGGAAGCCCACATAAAAAAAGGGGTTTATGCCATTGCCCTTTGTGGAAAAGTACCAGTAAATCCTGGAAATGCTGTTGTGCTATCCTGCATCCTGGGCCGTTTCAGGCACTGTTTCATATGGGCTATAAAAGTGGTTGCCAGCCTTTCTTTAGCCAAAGATCACGTGAAGAAATCAGGAAGAAATCTGTCCCTCACCTGGTCCAGCTCCTTACACCCCACTCCCACATTTTCACTGATTATGGTTAATACCTTCTAGCTACCGAGGCTGCCAACATTCCCACCTCTCCTTCCAGTAGAGTAAAACCATGTCGCTGAACAGGATAGGGCACATGGCCAAGAAAGTCTTATATATGGTACATCAAAGAACTGTCCGTAGGGGGCTCATGCACACTCCTTGCACTGGCAAGCAAAATGCTTGCTAATAAGGCAGTCAGGCCTTCATAATTAATTCATGTGCCTACCAACGAGCACAGCATTGGCCTGCCTCTCCCATGAGAAACAGCCCTGGGTTTAGGCAAAGCAGGGGTTAAGGAGTTGGATTGGGAATAGACGTGTGTCTCAGTTTGACAGTCATACGCTGACTGGGGATGGCTGAACAGATGCTCTCCGAATGCTAATGTCACTCATGGTGTTCTACTTTGGGCTGACTTTCTCCACCAGCACAAGTCATCTGGGAGACGGCTGAGCTTGGAGGAGCTGGTGGCCGTTCTCCTGGGGTGCTGGGGCTCTGCCCAGCCTCGGTGCACATGGCCGGGTGAAAACCCTTCACTCGAACGTTATCTCAGTGCCTTAAACCAGCATTGTCCCTTCTGCCAGCCCTTAGCAAGGGCTGGATTTCTTTAAATCACCTAGGGATGGGGCCCTAGCCATTTGAATACTATTGGAGGAATTAAAAAAGTACATTGGAGTTGCCATGTACACTGTAAAAGACATTTAGCAAGTCCTTAGCCTGCGTATCGTCATCGATTTAGACACCAGTTCTGTATTCAGACCAGTTCCTGCTCATTTTCCTACTTCTGAAGCACCTTTTGAAGCTGATGGGCCTATGCTATCAAAGCCAGTGCGTGGTCAAGACCTCAAATAACAGGCTGCTTAGATCGAGGATGTACACAGTGCCACGCGGACCTGTGACATTGTATAGTAATCATGGAGCAGAAGACCCTGAAATTGTAAAACCACATTGGAGCTGCCCATTATAAACAAAATAGCAGAGCTCTTCTTTAGCTCTACCCTTGTAAACTTTCCCTGAAATTAATCAGTAATTTCCACAGGTGATTAACAGAGATACAGGACTCTGGGTGTAGAGGCAGAAGCTTGCTCACAGGATGCTCTCAGTGGAGTAACACTGATTTACACCACTGAGAATCTGTCCCAGAGATTTGACTTTTTCTGAAAAACACTTCCCGCTGTGGCAGACATAACGCCATATCAAAGGCATGTGCTGTAATACACAATAAAGATATAGCTTTCATAATTTTCAATTACACTTCCTCTGCAATGATGTTAGTGAATCTCACCCAAAAGTAAATTATTCAGTGCAGATGATATAGAAATCGTTTGATGAGTGTCACTTTTCCATTTAAAGTTTTACCAAGATCTTCTTGGATAAGGGGCTCTTTTTTCACATGACACATTTTATATTTTGTTTCTGTCCCTCACCTTCATTCAGCAGGCTGTTTCAACTTTTTAATATACTTTTTCAACAAAACATTGAGTAGCCATTCAAATAGGTCTATTCAGGGGAAGTACTTATTCATTCTGCCAGAAATACTGATATATATGTTTTATTTAGTTTTAAGAATACTTTTTTTTTTTTAATTTTAAGAACGTTGAAAGCTAGAGCCAAATATGAAAAGGCAACCTTCTTTCAAGCCAGGCTTGGAGGGAAAAGTATTGTGGGCTGCACTGGGAATCCCTTTCTTTCATGTAAATAAATAGTTCATTTACAAGAGCTTTTTAAATGGAAAAACATATCCATACACCAATATATTTAAACTCAATCATACGGTAAAATATAGCAAACTGAAAAACTGAATTCCAGAATGTTTTTATCTTTCTTTTCATGAATTTACAGATACATTGAAATCTAATTCAAAAAAAAATTGCATGTCCCTTTAACTTCACAGTTATTTTCTACTTGCTGTACTTCAAAGACGTACAATAATAATTTCATTTTTCTACCTACTCTTTCTCTTCTACCAACCTACTCAGAACCCTGCCCATCTGACTTGGCCAGTCAATGATGTCCTAGGTTTATTTTCATGCAATGTAAACTCCTCCTTTTCTGCCTGGTTCACTAATACATCCCTTGTGACTTCAGCCACACTGGCCAAGAAGCACTGGGTATCAGTACTGGAAGTGTCTTGTCAATTATTCCTGTTTGGAAATGGGTGGGTAACACCTAACTCCAGCCATAACTATTTTTGCAAGTGTGGAAGCAAGGGAAGGAGTCGGAGGAAGAAAATGAGGCTTGCCCATTGTTACATATGAGGAAGCCTCTACACTGTTCACTGAATTGGCAAAAAAAAAACCCATCTCTATATCTGCTGGAGAGAGGACGGTGAAATTTCTCTGATGAACATATATCAAGATGGACCAAGAGGAGCTTTGAATAGGAAAATCAGCAGCTTGTGGCCAAGACTAAAAGACGTAGCAGCAAAGGAGATAAAAGATGATGGGAGTCTGGAGGAGCAAGATATAGACTGTGCTGATGTACAGGAAAGGCTGCATCAGCCGTGATGGGAGAAGTGATATTCTTCACTGTTTTTCTCCTTTTGCCTTAGAGTACTGCACCTGCCTGCGTTTTCCCTAATTCTTTGAAAAAAGGCCTGGATCTATCTGCAGCTCATGACAGGTGGCGCATACCCATGCAAAACCCCAAGCTTCAGCATCTGTCACTGAGCACATCAAAAGCACAGCAAAATATACCTGTTTGTGCTGGCATTACTCCTGCACTTGACTTCGTTTTGGCACCGCTTCAGCGAGTCTGGTTCCAGCTTGTTGTAAATAGCCCACAAGCAAAGGTCAAAGGCAGTCTTTATCCCTTGTGTCTTACATACTAATGGCATTTTTTTTGACAATCTAGAAAACCTTTAGAAAAAAACTTCCCACTAGGGCACAAGACACCAGTTTTTGTCCTCTGCTATCAATAATGTAGCAACAGAGACATCCAAGAATATCTGAAAAAACCCAGGAAGTTTTTCAGTGGGAAAATACACTGGGTCGGCATTACACTGCTGAGGTCTCTAAGTCCAACTGAAGTTCTGCATCTGCAATTAATGCGCAGAAGAAACCACAAAACTTGATGACTTATAGTTCCAGCGTGTGGATCAGAACCACTGTGTTATGGACTAGCACACCAGTATTACTCAGAAGGAGTTCACAGGTGAGTGATCGAACAACCAAAGGTGTGGAAAAACCCTTATGTGAAGAGCTGGATATGACCTGGGATTGTTTACCTTACTGAAAAGGGCATACAAGAGAAGTGGGCAATAGAGATCAACTAGGACCTTCTGATCTCCCTGACTGAATACATCAGGGAACATTAAAAATGGAAAATTAAAAACTGGTAGTTCTGCATATTTTCCCAATTTGCTCAAGTGCAACAGAAAGTCCTTGAAGCCAACAGCCTTGCCAAGTTCCAGAAAAGACTGGACTTTTTTACAAATTTCACTGTGCAGAAAAGTTCTAGCTCTGCTTGACTGCCATCTGGTAAACACGACACACCATGATTTTGGCCATTCTTAGATTTTGAAAAGGCAGACCAGTGTGGAAGGCAAAAAGCTTATCTTTCCCTCTTGTTGGATTTTTCATCACAGATGTTGGGCTCTTGGACCACCATAAATCCACTGACGTTCCTACTGATTCCCACCCTAGCAATGGAGAACTGATAGACTTACTAGTCTTGCCATCTCACACAGATCCATACAACAGCTACAGATCATATACCCTTGCCATATAACCAGATTGACAGCCCATGCTGGGAAAGCTGGTACAAACTTTGACTACTGTTGGCGTGCTCCTTGTACAGACTTCAATTCAAATGTGCACAGTACTCAAAGAAACAAGACCATGGCTCAAAAGACAACAGGACATCCCTTTTTGCAAGCCGGCTTGTCTCTCTAAGCCAGCGATCTATCAGGAACGTGATTCCTCCCTACCACAACCATTCATCTCTGAAAGAAAATTTGTAATTCCCATTCCTGATTTCCTTTCA
Source organism: Falco cherrug (assembly GCF_023634085.1). Lineage (NCBI taxonomy): Eukaryota > Metazoa > Chordata > Aves > Falconiformes > Falconidae > Falco > Falco cherrug. The sequence goes on along the minus strand of NC_073700.1, from coordinate 18,833,024 downwards.
ACCTGTTTCTCTAAAACAATCTTCCCCTCAGGCAACGTGAGTCTCCAGCCTTTGTTTGGCTGAAGATGTAAATATTTGGGCACTCACAGATTTGATATATATATACATATTTGTTGGAACATTTACCACCTGCTATTCAAAGTTAAATCCATAGATTACAGAAAACAAGTTCTTTATCGCTTTTTGTCTAATGTAAAATTAAAGACAGCTGAAAGCCTACAAGCTTTCTCTTGCTTGTGAGTCAGTTGTAGCATAATTACCCCTCTAAGCCTCCAATAGCAGCAAAGAGCCAGATCTTTGCAAAGGCCCATCATCCCAGCAAGAACTCCAGGAGATTCTGTGCTCCTGAGGACATTAAATCAGAGGTCATTAAAGCAGAGGCCATAGACTAATGACAACTCCTTGGCTGTACTCTGCATGAGCTGTCATCGGCCAGTGATAAAGGCTCACTTGGCTCCTGAAGCAGGGAGACCTAGGGTCTCCAGAGAGCATCATCTACCTCCTGAGACCTGTGTAGGCAACACTGCAGTGGTGCATTGCACAGGGTTTCCCCAGCCCCATTCCCAAAGTTAAAGTGGCTTTTGGAGGTCTATGAGATCTTTATGCAGCCAAACCCTTCCTACTTGTGAAGTCAGGTCTAGCAAACCTGCATTGCTAAGGCAAAATCCAAAACCCGTAAGGCACTGAAAGCAGAAGAAGGAACGAGGTCCACCACTTGACTAGGGCCTCTTATCTCCTCTCTCCAGGCATCTCAGAAACTTCTTCAGACTCAAAATCAGGTGAAGCATCTCTGTGCCTGGTTACAGTCATTGAAGTGATGTTCTGCCAGCACTCAAAAAACCAACACAAAAACAAAAACAAAAAACAAAAACCCAAGGACATGGGCTTGCCAGCAGAATTGTGCTGCATTCTCATGCTTATTGTTTTCATTAGGTTTTCAGGTGGTGACGTGGGCTTATATGGGCAGAGGAGAGCAGACTACACAGGAGCAGGACACGCGTGTGGAGTGTACACAGTGGTACCGTAAAGCTGGCACAAACGGTGATGCAAACCACAGCAATGCCGTGACCTCCAGTATCAAACAGGGCTTGATTCTTGGTACTACTTACAGGCCTCTTTAGGTTTATTTCTCTCTGTGAGCTTTCAAAATATGCTTGAATGAAAAATTACATCCCCATCCCAATGTAATTTGTACTTTAGACATTTCAGAATTTCCCAGTCCCTCGAGACTGATGCCAGTAAATGGGTACCAGTGCAGTTTCAGTGCCCACGTCCACTGCTGGCACCCAGGCTCCAAGCAGAAACCCACACTGTTCACCTGGTAACTGCTTTTCACACTTAATTGTACACGTGCAGATATTTTTGAATACCCAGCTCCATATCTGGGAGTTACATGACATACTTACGGGCACACACAACAGAATAAGCAATATCCTCCAACCAAGAAGGTTTGGAAATCTGAGAAACAGAAGCACTGACGGCTGGTCATTAAACTGACTGTTCGGATCTGACTGTTATAGGAGGAGAAAGATATGTCTCTGCTCCCTAATGAAAAGGATAGACAGATATTGAAGAAGAGTAAGTTGGACTTTAATTACTGTTTTTGATGTCTGATCTATAACTCCTTAAAAGTTTTTTACAGGAGTAATCTGGAAGCATCAGAAAATTCCACTGGGATATAGATGAGGTCCAGTTTGAAAAAATACCCTCTTCATAAAGAAGCTCAATGCCCTCTTTTGCTTGGCAAACCATCATGAATTTATGATGCATCGCATTTGGAAGGCAACACAGTGCACAGCTGAGGCAAGTTGCTGAAACACAGGGAGAGTAAAAGCAAAATGTTCTGAGAGTGAGGGTGCATATGGGGATGTATTTGGAAAAAAAATTATATATGTATAAATATAGACACACATTTGCTAGAGAAAATGTATATGTATTTATAAAAAAATCTAAACTTCTCACCAGTCAAAAGTTAGAAATGATGCAAAACGCATCTGCTTTGATAAGCCTGTTATAAATCTCACAGCTTGAAGCTTTTAACTGACCCTTTCCAGTTCATGAATATTTTAAGCAAACCCAGTTTAATTTAAAACAACCCTGGATCAATATATGCATTTATTCTGGCAGTGCCCAAATTTCAGGTCCTTGTATTATCAAAAATTGTATCATACGTCTCCAGTTTGACTCCAAATCTAGGGTTCATTCAAGGCTGGAGCTCAAATTAGGGGTAAACCTACATGGATTGAAACCTAAAAATGTCTGTATGGAACCCGGCCAAGCAAGACAACTTGGCTAAGAACATTTAGAGCCATCCCGTGACATAAAGTCTCTCCTATTGCCCGAAACTAATGCTCAGAGAAGCACACAAATGCCCTGGAGAATAGGTGGTTTCCAAGATCACTTTGTCACTGTGCTCAGCATGGGATATCAGCAAGGAGACTTTTCTGCATGCCAAGGAAGTCCACGCTACCTAGCTTCAGGAAACCCACCCCCTTGTTCCCCAGAGCACTGATGGGAAGAAGAGATGCCCACTCCTCCAAGAACAGACACCCTTAACCTAGGAAGGGAGCACCTTCCATGCAAAAGTAGTTTTGACAACCCAAAACTACCACTGTCCTGAAGACTTTGTGGAAGGAGACCTCCTGCCTGGATGACGAAGTATCGTCCAGTGTGCAGAGGCTGTCATGGGCTGAGAACTGCGAGGCTGACAAATTATTCTTTGAAAATTTTTAGGATCTTGGAGTACTTGTATGATTTTGCAAGACTTGCAAAAAGCAGCAATTTATAAGAATAACTCCAAACCTACTGTCCAATTTCAATATTAATGGAATTAACAACTGCTCACTGTCCCACAGGTCAGTGTTGCCTCTCATTTTCATGTTGGTGAGAGGCATTTCTTAGTAACTACAGTTAAAATTCAATCCTGCCTTCCTCTTAAAGTCGATGAGATTTTTGCTCTGAGTCATAAGTTATTATGTACTTATGTTTTTCCTTCCTAGTACTGTTCATTTTTTAAAAAAAAGTTCTCTTGAAAGACACTAGCATATATTCTACTACACTAAATATGGTTTTCATTTTAAAACCTCTCTTTCCATACATCTCCATCCACTGCAAAATTCATTTGGTGCCACTAACATAACACAGATCCTATATTAATCCAAGCAGCATACTTCTATTGCCGTTAAATTTTGTAGCAGTGACAGCCACCTGGCAGTCATCCTCTCACCTGGTGTCAGGGGCAGCAGCCAGCTCCCCAGCTGTGGTCCCTCCGGTGTGCTGGGACACTCTTGAGAGCACAGCACCCTTCAGAGACCTCCCAAAAGCGCACACACAGATTTACAGGTGTCCGTGGGAAGGGCTGTGGGGTTTCTCACTTCTCAGGCATAATTTTAATGCCTGAAAAAACATCCGTTTCCATAGGAAGGACAGCCTAAGGTGGCTTCCAGATGCTTTGGTAAAGGGAAAAGCTGATGGTCATTTTAAATACAATGAATAACAGATACTAAAGCTAAGGCTGCAGCACAACGCCAACATTTCTACCTAATCACCACACATGCTAGTGGTGACAAAAAGGCAGAAACATGGATGGGTTTTACACTTGAGGTGCATTTGTGAGGACTTGCTCAGTGCATAGATTGTATAACCAGCCTCTAAGGAAATACCTACACAAACGTCCAGCCTGTGACTTCATTAAGATGCTCGCTTACTCTATGGGAAATCCATAATAATCTCTATAGAAAGAATGTGATCAATATGTTATCGAGAAGATAAGTCAGTGTCAACGCTGATGTTTAAATATTCATCTACTTGTACCAACATCTTGTCTGTTACTGAAACAACAGGAATATTCAAAGATTAACTCTACATAAAAGACTCGGTAATTTTTTTCTCCAATTCCTTGTTTTTCTCTCGTCAGTTCTACGAACAGTTGTTAAGTAGAACAGGTTGGCATTTTTTCATCAAAACGTTACTTATTTGAAAAATGGGTCTTGGAACAAACCAAGACTTTTGCAGAAAATTTTCATTTGGGGAAATTTTTCAGCTTGTTGTCAAGAAAAGTGAAAACTGAAAAGAACTCATTTTCCAGGATACACAATAGTTCTGAATATATAATCAAAAGAGCTAAAAGAACCAGACGGTATTTGTTTTAATCCAAAGAATTTGAAGGGAGAGAATATAAAAGGACTCATATTAACTGCAAGCACATTTATGAGGAGCTTCAGAAGAGAGAAGATTTGCTTCTCATTCAGGACCACTAGACTAACTCCAGAAAGTACCGGAGGAGACAAGGAGGGAGGACGACTTCCTAGCATTTGCGACCCACTCAAGCCATTTCTATCACTCAGAAGAGACTTCCCAACATTTCTGCAGTGAAAGATCTGTTTAAAATTAGAAATAAAGAAAAAACCTTATGTAGAAGATTAAGGAGCATGTGAAATGCTTGGACAGAAAGATGCTGAAGCTCATTGAAGCTTGTGTTTTGCGTGGTGCTGCTTGGAGGCTCTAAATATAACCAACATTTCTGCCACCAGAGGCAACAGCCCCCTGCAAAAGGGGAGAAAACTGATCTCCCAGACGATTGCACTGCCCTGAGAATGCTGCTGAAGAGCATTATCATGGTTTCATGCAAGGTGGTGAGTGCATCTATCTGAGATCTGGAAAAAGTGATATATGGTAGCGAACCCAGTCCCACAACTAATTCACCGACTACAGCACAGGCACTGTGCAGCAAATCTAAAGTAAATCAACACTTCCAACACCTTATTCACAGGTAAGCACTGAAGTAAAGACTGTTACCATTTCTTAGGTGAGATTTGAACATCAGAATCGGATGAGTGACATGACAGTAAGAGAAGCAACTGAGACAAACCACACTGTCATCAAGAGAGGTTTGTAATGGAATAGCACAGTATTTGCCATTTTGCTATTTACCAAAAGCCTTGTTTTAATCAGGGCTGTAATTAAAGCCCTTAATCATTCTGAACAGTTTTAAATGAATGGCTTCTCTCATGCGTTAAGAGATCATTTCTGCAACAACTGTACATGTAAGGTAGTGTCAGTAGTCTGTCCGGACATAGGAAGTAGCCTATGGAAACATAAATCTATTTGTCGGTATTTTAATACAAATCTGAAAATGCTAGTTTACACATTTAAGAAGCTGTTACAAACTGTCAAGGAAAAAAATATGTATCTTGTGAATTAATGAGGCTTCCTAAAGACACAACTGCGTCTGTACACAGCATGCTATGCTGGTGAAAGGGGAGCAAACAGAGCATGGCAGAAAGTGCTTGCAGCTGCAGTGTGGGGTTCTGTCCCAAAGGACATCTTCCAGGGAATGGCGTCTTGTCCCCACACCCAGGCCAGCAAGGGCTGAACTAGCCCTCATCGAGCCCCAGTTTGGGAAAGGACTTTAGCAAAAGTGGAAATGGGATCTACAGCTTTCCCTTCTGCCTGGATACATTTTCAGGCCACCCCTGGATCCGAGAACATGTGGATTGAGGTGGGAGTTACTTGTACTCACCCATGAACAAGAGCCTTCCTGTGTTTGCTACTGCTGGTGAAGTCCTGGTACCAGAAGTTTCATGGATTGCAATGGAGTCGTTTGGGGTGCACGTAAACGAAGGTTAAACCCAGGCCTTGGTGTTGGGAGATATTTCTGGGTAACCCATCTGTATGGTCAAGGTGCTCTGCTTGGTCCCTCCCCACTCATCTCCGTTTGCCTTGGTGCGATGGGGCAGCTGCAGCAGCACCGGCAGCAGAGCAAGGGACAGGTGGGGAAGGGAGAGCTCCGGAGAAAGGGGGAAGAGGTGCAGAATGGAGAAAAGACACCGGGTAAGGGACAATCTCTCAGCAAACACGCACTGCGATTTGAGAGTTTTGAAGAATTTCAGCCTGTTCTGGTGAGAAGGCATATGCTGCAAGACTGCATTGGGGTTCTCCAAGGAAAGCATGTATTTTCCTTCCCTGCTTTAAAGAACTAAAACAGTGTGGAAATTAATATATAACCAGATTTATAATCACAGTGTAAAACACATATGGTATTAGGCAAGGCTGGGAAAGGTATCCAATTTTCAGTCCTCATCTCCTTGTGTTTTCCCTCCCGACAACTGTTTAACTCTTCCTCTTGAAGATCATAAACCCCTTGTTCCCAGGTGCTACCGCTCCCTTCTGTTCCTCTGTCGGCTGGCTGGGAAGGCAGCAAGAGCCTCCCAGAGCTTCTTGCTCCCTAAAGGAGTGGGACAGGGAATCCCTTTCTACCTTGCTAGCCAAAGGAGCAGGAATTTGCCACAAACCCTTTTGCCCTAGGGGAATTGCTGATTTCTTTAAGAAAATGTTCTGCAATGGGTTTTGCTGAACTTCCAGCAAAATGTTGCTGTGTTTCCGAGGAAGAACTGGGAGACTCACAGTGCCGTGGTAGACTCCAGAAGGAAGCCCCAGCAGAGGGATGGAAGTCCTCAGCAGGGCACGTCAGAGCCTGGGCCTCCCAAAAAGCAGAAGACACAAGGACCTGTGTCCTCACGGCACCTGGCAGGTCCCGTTTCCCTCACGTGCAGGGGAGAGCCCCAAGAGCCACAGCTCACAGTGCAGTCTCCTCTCCTGCTTCGTGCTGGAAATTCGGATGGGCCCCACCACATTTGCTCCAGTTACAGGCTGAAACAGATAAATAAAACGCACCTGCATGAAACACTTCACTGACCTGCTGCCCTTGGCTTTGCCTCCTCACATACTTGAGCCACCCGTCCCCCAGATGTCCTCCAGCATGAGGAGCGCTGTGCGCTGCAGGGCTGCGGCACAGCTCAGTTAGCACTAGTCCAGCACCACCAGTCTTGGGTCACCACATGTCACCTGCAGCACCTACGCCTTCAGACATGGCACTTTAAAACATTTCTTTAAGAGTAACCGATGATGGGTGGATGAGCTAAAGGTATAAAATCCCCTTTTTTCTCTCAGAGGCCACAATAACGTTCAGTCCCACTTCCATGTCAGGCTTAGATCTTCGTTTTAACATCTACGTGGAGGAGACTGTTAAAAAAAAAATCTAATATTATGCTTTTGAATAGAGAATTTACCTAAGTAAATAATTATTTTTAAACCCAAGATTTAAGCAGCTTTAGTATTCCACATTATGCTAATGTTTGACAATTACTAAGTGTGGGTATCAGCCAGCATTTTTTTTAAGTTTAATTTAAAGCAATTTGACATGGAAAGGTTATTACTTTAGTTGCCAATAAAAGCTGTACTTTTAACATAAGTGTACACCAAGCCCTAGGGTATGTGACTATTATCTTTTCTGCAATTATGTGGTGTTCTACATAAATGTTTAAAAAAAAAAAAAAAAACTTAGAAATATGAAAAGTACTAACTTAGCTACAATGTAAAAGTTGAATAGCAGAGCCGGGAAGCCCGGCTCCCGCAGATACAACACAGGTTGAGGTTTCCTCCTAGAGGTACCGCCGGGAACGGCGCCTCGCCCGCCGCCCCCCGCCCCGCTCCGCTCCGCTCCGCACCGCCCCGCACCGCCCGGAACAGCCCCGCTCAGCACTGCTGCTGCCATTCCGCAGCTTCACCCTCCATTCCCCAGAAAGGTGCTTTTTTCCCCAATTTTTTTCCTTTCCCTTTTTTTCCCCCGATTTTTTTCCTTTCCCTTTTTTTCCCCCGATTTTTTTCCTTTCCCTTTTTTTCCCCCAATTTTTTTCCTTTCCCTTTTTTTCCCCGGATTTTTTTCCTTTCCCTTTTTCCCCCGATTTTTTCCTTTCCCTTTTTTTCCCCCAATTTTTTCCTTTCCCTTTTTTTTTCCCCAATTGTTTTCCTTTCCCTTTTTTTCCCCCAATTATTTCCTTTCCCTTTTTTCCCCCAATTTTTTCCTTTCCCTTTTTTTTCCCCAATTGTTTTCCTTTTCCTTTTTTTCCCCAATTTTTTCCTTTCCCTTTTTTCCCCAATTGTTTTCCTTTCCCTTTTTTTCCCCAATTTTTTTCCTTTCCCTTTTTTCCCCAATTTTTTTCCTTTCCCTTTTTTTCCCCAATTGTTTTCCTTTTCCTTTTTTTCCCCAAATGTTTTCCTTTTCCTTTGTTCTCCGAATTTTTTCTTTTCTTTTTTCCCCCAATTTTTTTCTCTTCCTTTTTCCCCAAATTTTTTCCTTTTCCTTTTTCCCCAAATTTTTTCCTTTTCCTTTTTTTTCCGAATTTTTTCCTTTTTTCTCCAAATTTTTCCCTTTTCCTTTTTTTTTGCCCAGTTTTTCCTTTCCCTTTTTTTTCCCCAAATTTTTCCCTTTTCCTTTTTTTCCCCAATTTTTTCCTTTCCCTTTTTTTCCCCAAAATTTTTCCCTTTTCCTTTTTTTTCAAAAAATTTTCCTTTTCCTTTTTTCCCCACTTTTTTTCCTTTTTGTTTTTTTCCCCAATTTTTTTCCATTTTCTTTTTTTCCTCTCCCCCCCAGCTTTAGCGGCAAGAGGAGTGCAAGGCTTTTCTTGCATCCCTCCTGAGCTTTGCTTTTCCCTTCTAAAGGGAAATCACCACATCCACTGGCTTGGGAGCTGTGTTGTCAGAAGAGACCCTGCACCCAGCGGGGAGCCTCGGGCCTGGGGAGCAGCCACTGCACAGCCGGGCATGCATCCCAGCCCAAACGTGGAGCTTGGTCCCACCAGGCAGAAGCACCACAGCAGGGTCAGCCCTGCTTTGGACTGGACATCGGCCTTTTCCCCCAGGAAATTACAGGGGACACCATGAAGAGCCACAGTGCTGTTGCTGGAGCCCCTGAAGGCATGAAGCCCTGAGTATAGGGGTGTGGAGGAGAGAGGTGAAGGTCAGCCCTTAGTTAGGGGAGAGGTGAATGCCAGTCCTTAGGAGGAGAAAGATGAAGGTCAGCCCTTAGGAGGAGAGAGGTGAAGGTCACACCAGCATAGGGAGAAGCATTTCCCTCCTGACACCTGCTTTTCTCCAGGATTCATTTCTTTGGCCAGAGTGAGGATGCCATGCAAACCAAAAATGCCGTGAGGGTGTCTGCCCATCACCCTGGGGACTTGGTACTGAGTACCGTACCCCCTCGGGCTGCTTAGTCCTGAGCCCCTCCTGTATCATGGAGCGAGAGGCATCCTCCACCAGCCCCAGCCGGCGTCCGCGTGGGCACACAGCGGTGTCTCCAAACAGGGTCCAAGCCCCACATCAGCCTGTGCAGGCAAACTCGCTCCTCTCTGCTCTGTCTGCTCAGCCCTTCAAAGGCAGAGCCTGGGGGCAGACAGATCCCAGCCAGACAAGCTGCAGTCCAAACACTGGAGGCTGCATAGTTAAGAGATCATTTTGATTTTTAATATTTTTTTTTAAAGTCTGGGGTTTTTTTTTCTGTCTGAGTTTTGTTTTTAAAGTTAATTTGAAGCTTGTGAAAGTCACAGCATGACCCTTGCTGGCTGAAAAGCTTCTTCCCCAAAACACCCGGCACCAGGGCAATGAACTCCAGCTTCCTACAATGCCCCATCAGTGCCTTTTGGCGTAACCTGCAACCATCTCCAGACAGAGAAAGGGAGTTCAGCCTCAGCAGCCTCTTCAACCCTTTGTCTTTCTATGGAGAAAGAGAAAACACTAGTTACAGTTCCAGTGCCAACTGCAGTTCATGTTTCAAATTAACTAAAGTTTGTTATTTTACAATTTAGGTAGGAGCTGCAACAAAACTCTTCACCAGCAGTCCAAGCGATAGTATACAAGCCCCTCTAGGATCCTTTGGAAGAGCTCCTGATGAGTTCACCAATGTTTGCACATTAACCTCTGGGTGAAAAGCCAGCCAGAGGGATGTGAGAATTCCACCGAGCCCTCCAGAGCATGACACAAAATGATGCAAGTGTGGGAGCTAGGAGAGAAAAGGTTTAGTGAGCCCAGAAAAATAATAAAACGTTTAAAACCTTAATTGTTTTTCTTGAAGATTTATCCAAAATTGAGCTCTCCTTAAGCCTGTGAGTTTGCAGAGCATTGTCAATAAATTAGATCATGCACACAAGGCAGGGATTTCAAGCCAAAAAGCTCTAGCCCTGAGTCGCTTAACTGCAACACTCCCCAGAAAAACGACTCGAGATGAAACATGAGATATGTATTAATTATCAATGGTCTAATAGAAAATTTAATGAAGACAAGTATCTTCTTGCACTTTATCCACGATAACGATGATAGTACGTCAGCGAGATGCATACCTTACAACGTGGCGGTGAATGTCAAGTCTGAAGCCATTACAGCAATTCACCACAATAATGGCTAGCCAATGTATGGACTTGTAGCACTTAATCAAAGTAATGACATTCATCCACAATTATTTATGTTATGGTAACAAAGAGCTGCCAAATGCAAAACAAATGACACGAGGATTTGCAAGTGAATTCCTTCCCGTAAATTCTCCTTAGGTTATGCTTAAAGGCCCTCAGGATGGAAGTCTGTATAAATTCAGAGCATTATCAAAACGGCAGTGTTATTGTGCCGTGTTTTACTGCCTAGAAGCAATGAACCCAGCGCTATTGCCGAAATGAGCTCTTCAGCCAACAGAGCTGTATTGGCATCATTTGAGCTGGCCCTGATTTACACCCGAGAGTTGTCTTCAGAATTTTACGGGAGAAAAAAAAAATGTGGAAGACGACCATTGCTTACATCTGCCTATCAAGGAAAACAAAGACTCAATTGTATCAACAGTTACACATGCATTTAACTCAAAGTATATGAGCAGTCCCCACTTACCTCAATGGGCTTTGGATTAGAGCCATTACAATTACCAACCATGATTCTCTATTAAGTGCAGTACTTTTCTTTCAGGGGCATTTATGTAGGTGTTTGTATAAAAACACTGTCAAAACCAAAGAACACCAGTAAATATAAAATGGCAACACTGAGGTTCAAATGCAATGAACTAATTTATTTTTTTTAACACTACATCCAACTGTTTTTCACCACTCACAGGCGTCACTGGAAAAACTTGAATACAAAAAATCACCTCAGAACAATATACTACACAGACCAGCTAATATTGATTGCTTTAAAAATGCCCCCTGTTAAACTAAATAATAGTCAAATCTCACTGCAGTAAATGTGCTTTTATATCATTAAGTACTAATTTAACAGAAATCCAAATGTATAGCTAATAACATGAAAATGTAGAAAATGAAAGATTTATATTTTTTTCTTTATACATATCTCCAAAGCTGTACTCAAATGAAGACGACAATCGTTTCGTATTAGCTGGCCCAGCCAAACCTGGGACTAAGCTAAACTCTTAATACACACTTTCCAATGTGACTTATGCCCCTGAGGCTGGAAGACGCCCCTCACCATAGGCTCTGGCCACCCTCGATGACCAGATTATGGCCGGTCATGTAGTCTGAGGCTTCGGAGGCCAAATAGACGACGGCAGCCTGCAGGTCGGTGGCCTGAGCCAGCCTCCCGGCGGGGATGTCCGCCAGCCAGCGCTGCACCAGCGGCTGCAGGTCCTTGGAGTGGATGAGTGGCGTGTCAACGATGCCCCTGCAATGAGCACACCCACCAAGAGTTTAGGACTGGGTTTTCCCCAGAAGGAAAGGCAATGCTTATAGGTGTTTGAGATGTTAATTCAGAAGGAAAACTGGGGAATAGCACCAAGAAGATGAGCAAGTCAGAGCTGCTCTGCCTCTGCTGAAAGTCATGATGCAAACTTGGGTAGCGCTTCCTTCCCATTGCCTTTTGCTGCTGATGGGCAGGCTTAGAGGTTCTCTTTAAAGTGAGTTAACACATACTACCTTCTTTGCTAATACACTACCTTACTTTTAGGCTACTCATAATCACCAGTTGGATGTTTTTTTACAGAAAACAAGCATGGCATTGGAACCTAAAGTGCCTTGAAGCAGGTCTGTCACAGCCCTTGGGAACTGGCATCCTTCTACCAATTTCTCTTCTCATCACTTTGCAGCATAATGTCACACAGCGTGTTTGTGTGCAGCCCAGAACCACAAAACAGCCTGACTTCCCATATAAGAAAAAACAGGGAAAACAAAAGCCAGTGCCCTTCTGGGCTCCAGACCCTTTCCACAGAGAGAAGGAGAGGCAAAGATAAGCACAGCATGCCCAGTGCAATTCCCCTTAAACCAATATCCTAACAAATCCCACCGCATTTGCCTGTCTGGCCTCTTTAACGTTAATGAGTGAGTACACCATTTATTAAAACTCTGCTAAGTTCATTTTCTGCAGGTGCCCTAAAAATGAGTGATGCTCCAGAAAGCACAATGCAGGGCGAACATTTGGCTGGCTTTTATGACTTTAACTGCGACTGATTTGTCATACTCCTCCTTAACAACATATTTGTATTTTGTGAAATGTATAATTTTTTCAGCCCCTGAACAAATATATTTACATAACTGTGTCTAACAAGAAATTACATTTAACTTCTCAGAAATGACAATAACTAAAACCTGAACTGCCAATTCCACTTCATTAGTGTGGTAGAAATGCATTCCAAATGTTAATAAAAATTCCAACATGCTGATAAATTAGCGCTTCTAAGGAGCATGTGACACCTTGGTTAACATATTCAACCTCAATTATATTTCTCTTCAGCACCCTGTTATCTGGAACCTTTGCTGGCAATCAGAGGTGCTGTTTTTCAGCGGCCAATTTTCTAGATAATGTAGCTTATCAACACTGTGGGTAAACTTGCCAATGAAATCAGGCTGCACTGAACCACACACACGCTAATTGCATCTCTTTTTTATGCATATTTACAGACTGTCACTTCAAAGAAATCAGTGGCCCATTGAGGCAGCCAGTTAGCTGGAAGAATTGCCTCTTGCAAATGAAAATTAGCAAACAAGCTAGTGATAAATATGAAATGAACAAAGTATAAAAATACCCGTTTTGTTCTGAAACTTCATCGGCATCCCAATTTATACTTCCAAGGAAATAATTTTGTGAGACACACTGGATTCTGGGTATGAGATTTACCTTTTGTTTTAAATGACGGCTGAAATCTGCTATTTACTCTGTTACAAAGTGGACCTAATTCAGACTTACCCCCAAACATTTCTGTTTTCACTAATCGGGCAGGATTTAAATATCGGCTTTATTTTAAATTGTAATAGTCAATAAACACCAGAGCAGTTCAGAAACACTGAGCGATGCAGCTCGCTTAACCTCTGGCAACGCGATAAAGTCAAATTCATTCCAGCATAGGACTGCAGACGGTTTACTTATTTCCCCCAAGCACAGCCCGCTGCTCTCCCCGCCTCGCTCTCCCAAACTCCTCAAAACCTGGATTTCTTCAGAGAGGATCGTGCTTTGAGCAGCAGACATGAAATACATTGGACTCCTTTCCCTTACGTGCCTCTCACTGTGCTTACAAAGCCATCAACATAATCATTCTGGCTTTATACTATCAGATACCAGAATAAGATCCATATGATTTTATTTTTTTTTAATTTACATATACGTCTTAACCCCAAGGGAATGCAGATCAGGGAATACGACCCACAGCCCTCCAGCACAACAGATTTTGCTGAAAAGAGGACATTTTTCAATCTGTTCAGAAAAACGATTTTTGGTCTGATCACAGCAACCTGTAAATAACAGCGCCGTGCTTCTCGCTGGACCTTGCTTTAGGTTCACTTCAAGAAGCAAACATTTAGATGTGTAACCAAACTTCATTACAAATTTTTGTTATATAAATGAGAAAAAATGTAGGGCAAAACTTAAAAGTTGCAAACACACATACTGATGGCACTATAAATATTAGGCATGTCATTGATACTACACATCTTCTGGGAAAGCTTTGGTGCCAAGTTGGGCAATTTAATGTTGTCGAACCCTTTTAGGCAGATTTTAGTTGGCTTCTAACGAGTTCCAGCAAAGACAACTGCCAATGCATTAATTCCCTACCTCATCTCATATGCAGTGCTGAGCCTATCAGTACTTTCTGTTGCATGTCAATGTAATATCAAACTGCTGGTACCTTAACGTTAGATACGAGCATCATTATTTCATTATTGATACACAGGACAATTTGAGACTCCAGAAAAAAAAAAAAAAACACCAAACCAAAACAACAAAACCCAAATGCCTAAAACATTTCCACTTCAAGAGATACTTTATGAAAAATATCACTTACCACATACTTAACTGGAATTGTTACGTGCGCTCAATCCCCAAATGAGAGCAAAAAAAGATTCCATCTGTGTGTAACTTGATTTCTTTCAGATGAGTTATTAATTTGAATGAGTTAAGTACACTCCACTTAATCAGGAAGTGTTTAATCACAAGATCCACTTAATTGGGACATCTCCCAAGGAATTAAGATTTAAGTCCAAAGATACTTACCAGCAACGACTGCTGCTTAATGGGGATAGTAATGCTGCTTAATTGGGATGCCTTCAGGTGACGCTGGGGTGCTCCTCCTGCCCGCTCTGCCTCTCCTTCCCCCGTGATGGGGTACACCCAAACATTGCAGTGATCCTGCCCTCCCTGTTTTCTGACTCCTCAAAGCCACCGGGCTAAAAGCCTGGCAGGGGACTGTGTGGCTGCCTCCGTATCATCCCAGGGGAGCAAGGCAGGCCTGCAAGGGGCAAAGCCTCTTTGCCCATCACAGCCCAAACCCAGGTCCCTGCAGCCCACAGTGGCTCATCTCCTGAGACTGCTGGATTTCACTGGGTCTCCAAAAAGGTGGCCTGGCTGCGGGTTGAGCTGAAGATCACCTTCCATTTGCCCATCCCAAAGGCCATCACATGATGACATGTTATGCCTTGTAAATCAAGCAGGGAGATACAATTATCTCAAAAAATGGATGTCAATTCAGTGTAATGGCTGCAAAAATGAAGCATTCCAATGCTGCATGTGCCAAAAAAGAGACACTCTCAGAAGTCCCCTGCTCCATCACACCCAACACACTTCACATGTGCGAGGGCCAGCAAAGGGACTAAAACACACTGTGGGTGGCCAGGCATCGGCCAGCAGTCAGTGCTCTGTGAAGGTCCCTATTCACACCCAGGTCCCCTCTGCAGCCTGATCCCTGTATCCCTTTCAGGAAGATCCAGCACCCTCTTAATTTTGCACAGCAGCAGCTACAAGGCAACTGCCCTAGATGGTGGCAGAAGGGCTGAGCACAGCTTCCACGCTACATGGGGACACTTGCTGCTGCATGGAGCAACAGGCTGAGTCAGCCAAAGCACCCAGGGAGTCTCAGCCACCTTCTCCCCAGCGGCACGAGGCTTGCCTGGCCAGCAAGAGAAGCCTGAATCTTGAATTTTACAAATGCAATAAATTGTCCTAAGGACTCTGCCATAGAATTTTATGCATTGATAACTTTTATGTATTGCTCTGCATAAGTTTTATGCATTCATGAATAAATTAAATTGAAAAAAAGTGAACAGATAGGAAAAGGGAAAAAAGGCCAAAAGGTTTGCATGGTGAAATAATGTTTAATGTCAGACCGTGTGTTTGGAGTGCTTAGGGCTTCAAAGGTACACTGAGAGTGCCTTAAAGCATTAATGCGAGTGGGAGGTACTGAAGGACACGTGTATTTTACTTATCCAGAGATTATCTTGGGTATCATCACGTCCTATACCTACCTCTGTGCTCCTTACACTCCCCCAAATCCTCTCCTGTTATAAGATGACTACATGTTAGGTGGGACATCCACGCTCAGAAAGACTTGGGCAGTTGGGACTTCCAACCCTGCAGAGTACTGACGGCACTGACAGCTGCGCGCTCACACTAGGGCTGGTGCCCGGTGCTGGGTGCCAAGCTCGAGCGGGATGAAGATGCCCCTGTGCCTCAGCCAGTCATGTCAAGGGACACGACAATGAGATCAGGGGGTCCACAGTTGTGGGGATGGGTCCAAATCTGCACCAAAAGGCAGGGTCACATCTCATACAGGCAGAAGGGTAAACAGGAATATTTATTCACTTTCAAGCTTTTGCTTGTGGTGAGGAGGGAGCTGAGCTCTATGAACCGCTGTAGGCTCCTTCTCTGAAGGCTGACCAGAGCCCGCCGGGTGTTCCTGGCACGGAGGGCTCAGCCAAAGCCTTGAACTGCCGGCAGAAAAACTCTGCCCGGGTCCCCGGCTGCCTTGGGGGAACTGCTCTGTCCAGAACGGGGGACCTTAAAGACAGCCAAATATTTGTGCCTTTCTCTGTGCCCTTTCTGTCTATTCCTCCACAAAGCAGCCCCTCCCTTCCTGTTGCAGGGTTTTGAGCTCAGAACTAGAGTTTAGGACAGGTGGAGATGATCAAAATGCAACCCTCTTTTTGCCTTGAAAAGTAGAAAAAGAGAAGCGTGACTATTATTTCTCCATGCTCTGACAACTGCCTCCAGAAACACAACTTCTTCAAATGAGTGTATGCTTCCACCTTACACAAAACAATGAGTTTTGATCATTTGGTGGGTATTTTTCAAATTTATGTAAGCCCCCTGGAAATGGGTAGTTCCTCCTCTAAGAGCCTTCTGATCTGTGATAGCTGTGAATGTGGCACTGCTGTCCCACCTCTGCTGGTACAGATTATCCGTGTGTTTTCAGACACAATTCCTGCCAGGTCCTGCTGCGCTTCCCTAATTCCCTTCATCTCCCCTGGCTCCCGAAAGCCAGTGTAAATTCACTAGCTCTAGTTGTGGGGACACTGTTGCAGTGCTGCTAGCACAGTGTGGGGAAAATCCCATCACAAACTGAGATGCTGCTTAAAGAATCTGTGGATCACATAGAGTGACGGCTGGAGTCACTGGTATAATTAGTAATAAATAATCATAAGGAAGACAGCTAGCGCAAGCAAGTGGAGAGCAGACTGACAGTAAAAACAGAAGCACTTGCCATTGAGCTCTGTGATTTTCTTTTTTTACTCCACTTTGCAGATTAAAATATGTAATTTGTTTTTCCTAATTTGATGTACATTATATCTTCATTATTACAATTTAACTCCTGGGTTAAAATCCTGCCCTTCTTACTTATTCTGATTGACTTCAATGGTCTACAGAATTTGACCGCTTCCAATTAATGCTATCCACTTGGGTTTCTGCTTAGCACTATCATGCACTGTTAATTGTTTAATAAAATGACTGTGTTGGGTATGAGTGTGAGAAATGGGGCAAGAAAAAGCGCATGTGGTAAGAAAACTTTTCTATGTGAATAAATACTATAAGACAAAACATACAGCTTTAAGCCTTTAAAAATAAGGAAAATGTAATTTGTAACAAATACATATATATTTACAAAATTACACCTGGCCTCCTGTGATTGTCAGAGCTGAACAGTATCTCGATTACAGCAGTACAATGTGGCTTTGAAAGTGCCTATATATTGTCTCAAGTAAAAAGGGGAAAGAAGTATTGTCTATTAAGTGTCAGAAACCTTTTCTTTAACCGCAGAAGGCTTGGACAGATTAAGGAAATATTTCATCTGGAAAAGAAATGCTAAAAACTACCCTTCACATTATTGGAAAACCTATTATCAAATACTAAAACCTCTTCTTAAATCCCTGAGTATACACAGCAACAGAGCAGGCTTGGTTCTAAGTATTTAAACCTTTGTTAAGGAAAAGACAACATAAAAAGGGATGCAATCCACCTGCTAATTAGAAACTTTATTTGCTGAGATACTGTTCATTTGAGCTTTTTAGAACATTTCATTCTCTTTGTACTCTCAAAATGAGACTACATTTTACTTACGGGGAAATGCAGTTGACTCTTACTCCTCTGTCAATCCACTCGGTTCCTAATGTCTGTGTTAATTTTACAACCCCAGCTTTCGAGGCATTGTACGCCAACTGCTTCTGCGGGTGCGGGACTAGAAGGCATTCAGAAATAGAAAATTATTTATTCTCCATAAATTAAGATAGCTTAGGTACTACACAGACAATTCCTTGCATTGAGATGAACTATTTGCCATTCTCCCTAACACTAGGCAGGGAGCAACAAGAATTTAGCCACCCACAACACAAAACTTTAAGTCTGTATTTTGCCATCTAGCATTTTTGCTGCAGCAGCTGGGCTACTGTGAAAAAACAGAATAAAAAAAAAAAAAGAAATAAAGAAATTGAAAAGGTCCCACACTTGGACAAAGCCAAAACTGATGTATACACAAATGCACATTCAAATATTATACATATATGTATGTTTATATACAAAATATGTTTATATACAAAATACTTATACACTGGAATACTAATAAAATATAATACAGCATAATGTCCCTGCTCGTGGTGGCGAGGGTGGAACAGGATGATCTTTAAGGTCGCTTCCAACCTGAACCATTCTATGATAATGATATGATATAATATGATATAAGTGCATAATAGATTTTATATGCCATATTATGTTATATATAGCTTCTTGGAACAAATTATTCTCCTTAATTTTTAAATTATACGTAGTCTGAAGCAAACACATCATATTATCTAATCAGTGTTTGTGTGGATGTGAGCACAGGTGCATCCCAAAAATTCAGAACACCCACCACTTTCAAAATCCGAAGCTTTTGAAAAATGTTTCAAAGATGTCACATGTCAGTCAGAGAAAGAAAATGATCAGCTTGCTAATTACAATGTTCAAGCTTGTTAGTGCTGTGTGCTGGAGCGGCTCTGCCCCTCCACCAGCTCTCACACTTGCAGTGTTCCCGGCTACTTAAGGACAAATTCCCAGTGGGTGTAAAATGCTTTAAACCCACAGGAGTCAACCCAAATCCGTCCAGCTGTTGGGATTTACACCCACAAAGTGTCTCCCCTCGGACTTTTCTGGCTGCCATCGTGACTTCATTAAACAAATGCAGTGCAAAGCACTGATCCATAATTAGCTCCGTATCAGCACGGAGCATCACTGAGGTGCTGACTCTCATGGAGGGAGAGTGGGGAAAATCAGTGCTAAATATTGCAAATAAATAAATAAATAAAAGTCACAAAGGCAAGCAATTGTAGCCTGTGGGGTTGGGTAACATGGAACCCTGGAAGAAAGTGAAGCGCTGCATTTGTGTAAGGCACAGCAGGCAAACCCCACAGCATTTTGATAAAAGCACATAAGCAGAACTGGTAGGTTACATTAATTTATTAATATAAGCTGGTGGATCAGTTCTAGATCACTACCATCCACAGTATCCTAACACATCCACTATTGCATTTATGGACTAAAACTATTGGTTTGAGTATGTCAATTTAAAGGGCAAAAAGAAGTCGATAAATTGAGTTATCCGAACTCTGAAAGAGCTAAAAACCCCACTGCAAATTACTGAGCATGTGAATAAGGAACTTTGCTTTGAACATAGATGTTTGTGAACAGATTTAAAGGACATACATGATGGGAGCAGCAATTAGCGTTTCTTTTTTCCTGCATGTGCTGAAGGTTTGCTCAGAACTCAGAGGCCTTTTGCTTGCCATAAAGAGCATTTCACACCATGGACTCCCTCTGCCAGCATTTTTTCTGTACTCATTTTTTGTCCAATATGAAATAATTTGCATTTTGACCAGCAGAACTGCTTTGCCCTCTGCATGTGCCTGTTGCTCCCCAGACACAGCACACTGTGTGGGCTCTCGAAGAGATGTGGAACGTAATTTCTTGATTAATTGCCATGCATCAGTTCCAAGTTACATACAACTTCGGTAGTTAACCTTGTAACCTCCAAAAAGCAGCTCTTTGCTGAAGTTTCCAAACATGTCTGTTTGTGATAAATCATTCGGCGTTTGTTAAGAGGATAAGAGTTTTGGCACTGGCTCTGCACCTTCAGCGCACGTGGGTGAGAACAGCAAGTTGCTGCAAGCTATCAGAATCAGCTTTCTGTTTTGGGGTGGATGCTGAGACAGGGTTTTCCAAAGTCCTTCTGTGTAAATGCTTTTGTCTTTATAAGAACATCTAAGGAAGGTAATTCAGCAGATGAAATTTCCCCCTCCGAGACATTTGGCCCTGCTCAGTCGGAAGAGCTCAAGAAGAAGCCGATGGATGCTGCGAGGCTCTGGCGCTGGGTGGGCTTTCTGCAGCTGAGCACCCTGCGCCGCCTCCTCTTCCCTTACCTACAGTGGTCTCTTATAGACAGCAGAGTATATCTGCAACCCTCCAAACTCATACAAAATGTGGCTAGAGCTTGTGAATAAAGCTATGCCTCCAGCAGTGCCACCACAAAAATATGAATTTATAAGGTTTCTGGGAAGCGAGGGCACTCACTTCTGTTTCAGACAGAGAAGATGGGAGAAAAGCAAATAAAAATGCAGCCTACATCAGCTGCATTACATTTTAAACACCTGTATCCTGGTTTTGGCTGGGATGGAGTTAATTTTCTTCCTAGTAGCTGGTGGAGTGCTGTGTTTTGGATTTAAGATGAGAATAATGTTGATAACGCACGGATGTTTTAGTTGTTGCTGAGCAGAGCTTACACTAAGTCAAGAGCTTTTCAGCTTCTGCCTCCCTGCCCGCGAGGAGGCTGGGGGGCACAGAGAGCTGGGAGGGGACACTGGAGGGACAGCTGGCCCCAACTGGCCACAGGGACATCCCGTCCATACGGTGCCGTGCCAAACAATAAAACTGGGGGGACTTGGCAGGGGGGTGGCAGCCACTGCTTGGGGACTGGCTGGGCATCAGTCAGCGGGTGAGTGATTGCATGTGCATCACTTATTTTGTATATTTTTCTACCATCATTATTTTTTTTTCTTTTTCTGTTCTATTGAACTGTCCTTATCTCATGAGTTTTACCTTTTCTCTGATCTCTCCCCCATCCCACCGGGGCAAGGAAGGGAATGGCTGTGTGGTGTTGAGCTGCCTGCCGGGTTAAACCACAACAACCTGACACACTGTTTTTGCAACCTTGTTCGGTGCATAAGGGTTCTAGCCCGACCTTGAAGCAGCCACGTAATGACAATGAGAGGTGCATACAGAGAAGACCAGACCACTCACCACTAAAGATATTCACTGCAAAATTTACAGACCTGAGTTACACCTGTGCAAATTGCAGAGCCGCAGCAGCCTTGTCTCCGCTGCTGAAGCATACGTCTGGAATAATTCCAGTCAAATACCAGAATCAAAATGCACATATGCAAAATGTATGCAGCTTATCTTCAATTAATTAAAACTGATTCTGAGCAGTGTATCTGAAAAAATCACAAACAAAAACCTCCCTATCCTGCTAAGTGTCTCCTCATTTTCCTGTATCTCTGAGAAAGGACTCAACCTACAACAACAACAAAAAAAAAATTATCCCCTAACTATTTCTAGAAACATTTCATACTATGCCAGTTGGCCAACATACTTAAATAACCAACCAACCAACATATTTATTTAACATTCAGCAGATGGACATGATATGAACATCGTGGTTTTTAGTCGTAGTTTTATAACTACTAGATATTTTCAATGCCAAAATTCAAACAGGTTCAGAAGGTAAACACATCTCTGCATCTCTTAACTTCTGGCCTAGCATGCATTAACTTTCAATGACATTTAAACACATCTTGCGATGACCCTTCCAGGCTGCTCTCAGGGTTTCTTTCCAATGCTCATCCCTGCTCCAGGACCGACACTAACCTGATCCCCACGTGGGTCGCAGTGGACGTGGCATGCCAGCCAAGGAGGTGCAGCCCCCAGCTGGGGCTGGATGGATGCTGCGGTGGCACAGCATCACCTCCCTGCTCAGCAGAGCTGTGCCAGGGCCCGAGGGAGAAGCCGGGAAGCGCCTCTCCATCAGCAGTGGAGAGCACTTCTGGGCTGCACGAGCCAGGCTGGGAGCGATGTCCCAAACCAGCAGCCCCCGAGCTGGTGCTGATTTCCAGAGCTTCATAACTTTCTCATAGGGCAGAATGCCTCCCAGTAAATTTTGCCTTGTGACAGTGATGTGGGTGGTGACAGCCCAAGCCCAGACCAGAGCCCCCACCGTGCAGAGCAGAGCATGGAAGTCACAGGCATTTGAAATTTAAAGCTCTACATTCTTTTCAAAACTATTTTTCTTTGGGAGATTTTGTAACTCTACAAAGCTCCGGTGGAGGGACGGTGCCTGTGTTTCAGCATAAGTAAAACAGCTGGTAAAGACACTTGAAAAAAAGATTAACAACAACATTATAAATGCATTTTCGAAGAAACATTTAAAGTTACTGTGCAATAAACTGAGCAGAATGTCACAGAATGTCAAACTGGGCACAGTAAAAATAAATGTTATTCCCAAGGAAAATAAAAAGACTGCATATTTATGTAACATTCAGCAGATGGACATGATATTAATACAGGGGTTTTCAGTTGTACTTTTATAGCTACTAGATTTTCTTGCCTAACTTGGCAACCCAAGGCACCATTTGATTTTTGGATTTAGACAATACTGCAACAGATGTCCAGACCAATAAAATAAATTCCTAAAGGGCTATGCTTAATTTGTGTAATTGATCAATTTTTGTTACATGGGCTTCAGTTCACCAGCATGTAACTGCCTTCCAGATTAGCTCAGCAGTAGGGATTTCATTCCATATGTTACGATGGTTTATTGGCGCTTTTGACGACACTGCTGATTCAGCAGCGTTGGTGGAGACACCTGTTGGCAACAATAATGAAATAAAACCCGTGGATATGGGGCAAAAACCAGTGCAAAAGCTTTCGGGTGGCTTGTAAACATCAGAGGGGCCGAGCTTCCCACACTCAGCCGTGCTCGCCTGGAATTACTGGGGAGCGCCCTGCACCTCTTCCATGCCATCACGCCATGGGAGCCAGAGGAGGTGGCTCCGCCTCTTCTATAAAAAGTAATAAGTGCTCTAAAACATAGAGGACAGATAAATGTTGAAAAATGATATCAATAAAAATTTTGTAGTACATTTCCTCTAATACAAAATGTCAGTGATTTACTCCTTCCCAATACAGGTTTAATTGATTCAAATAGCATCGGTAGTAATTAAAATATGGATTCTGAAGCACAACTGTTAGCTCTCATCACTCACCTATTAAACTTGCCATAGATGCTGTGTTAATTATCTTCCCATATCCTTGATTCAGCATAATGCGGCCTGCAGCCTGTGACAGAAATTAAAGGAAAGACCAGTGACCCTTTTTGTGATTGTGCTAATAATGACATGATAATAAATTAGTCTTCACTTTTCAGAAGAGTTTATGTGCTAACACATTTTTTTTTAAGCACTTGATATTAAAACTCGGTATAAAAATGGCTGATGCAGGAAAAAATCCCATTGCCATTTCAGACCCTCTTCACTGTTGGCAATATTTTTTCAAAATAACCACTACTTGTTGGGAATGGCCCCCAAAGTTTTCTGGTTTTCAGGATGTGTCAAATAACCACCCTCCAAAATATCTGGCCATTCTTAAATGCCTGGGCTTGGACAGCCAGTCAGTACCAGCTGCTTTTGAAAATATTGATAAAAATCTGTAATTGATATGAAGCAAATCTCTCCCTAACTCCACCAAAACTAGGACCAATTTTATTGTGATAATTAGTGATAAAGTGTCATTAAATCTCAGTAAATAAATGCTTTGAAAATTATTATCCATTTGTGAAACAATCCAGTACAGCAGTTCACACTTACTTGGCAGCACAAAAATAATCCTCGCAAATTAACGTTAAAAGTTTTGTCCCATTCTTCTAGCGAAGTATCTTCGCTTGCAGAGTTCATGTTGATCCCCGCGTTGTTGCACGCGATGTGAACCGTGCCCCAGCGAGCCACGATCGTGTCCACCACCTTTTGCACATCTTCGGGCTTGCTTACATCTGCTGCCAGGGCAATGCTTTTGATCCCTGTGGTAAAGGAAGAGTGAGGAAATTGGTACAGGAATTCACAGAGAAATTTAAAAAAATACATTCTATAATTATTTATAATCATACATATATATATATATATATATAAAAAATGTATATGCCACCTTAATTCATTGCTCCACAAATTGTAGCAACATGTCTGTTGTTGTAATACTGTTCTGATAAAGTTGCTAACCGGTGCAAGGTTTGCTTTTCGGAGGCAAACGGAAAAAGCGAGGGATAAGAGTGGAGTCTCCACTGCGCCAGGAGGAAGCTTTGAACACTGCACCATCTTCTGTCCGAACCTTCAACTGCATCCTCCCGGCTGCCAGGTCCACCGAGCATCACTCCCGGCTGCATGGCGACAGCCCAGCAACAGGATGAGGCAAAGGACTCTCTCATTTGCTCAAATGTACATCTTTTTATTTCTTTATTATTTTCTTTAATGCCACTTCCCCCCAAGATGCAGCAGAAACCAAATCAATTTATCCAAAAAGTGCTCTCTGGGTGAACTACAGCATCCAGACAGCCAGGAGCCTCAGGCAAATCCAACCCACTTCCAGGTGGGAGCCAACTGGCAATACCTTCAGGTTCACGGGTATGGTAGTCACGGTACGCGGCCCGATTAATTGCAAGTCACACTACCAGAATAACACAAACATTCAGAAGTTAAGAGATTTACTGGATTTGAAACATGCAAAAGTTGTGCTTTTTTTCCTAGAAAAACCCAGACATTGACTTTTGCACCAGTGCTGATCTGTAATGAGCTTCATTTAATTTACTATCAAAATCAGCTTTAAATACCCTTATTATTAAACAAAATAAGCAACCTACTGAGGCACTTGATGCCAATGGGTTTATACCTGTCCTGAAAGTCAAACAAGGCCATACCAGTAAGGGCTGTGGTGAAATGGGTCCTAGCTCCTGAGGAGGGACGCAGCCACTGGGGCTGGAGCAGAGAGCAGCTGTCTGCAAGCAAAGACTGCGCAGGTAGGAAGCTACAGCTATCCAAGCAAGATTTTAGATCATTCTAATAAAAAAAATAAAAGAAGCCTTAAACCTAGCTAGGAGAATAGAAGACGACTCCCTAAACGAAGCTTTGAGATGGAAGTTTCCATGAAAGCCAGGCAAAGCAACAGTTGCCCGGCAATGTTTGAAGAAAATGACTGGAAAGAGGCTTTTGGATGGGAAAAGCTCCTCTTGATCTCCCGTGCCTCCAGGAGCCTGCCAGAGCACACATCCTGAGGAGACGCTGGCCTGGGGTGCTGCCCACACCGGGCCATGGGAGCCAACGTCCCCACTGGCCTTCAGCGGTGCCACGGTCCCCCTGCCTTCCACGGCAAAGGAAAGGGCAGACCCATAACACAGCCACCAACAAAAACGAATGCACATTCTGCCATGAAAGAAGACCTCTTATTTTATTGCAGGTTTTATGCTAATTAAGCTGAAAGAATAAAAATAGCCAGACAGCCCCCGTTGCTCCTCCTAATTGTTATCAAGACACATAACGTACAGGGAGCTACTGCAATCTTTCTTATTCAATTTACAGACAAAACGGGTGCAAGTGTGGTACTAATGGTAACAGCAGAATGAGGCTCTTCACCTGCCCTACAACTCTGACCCCATGTATGGCTTCATCTTATAAGACAGTTCATAAAAACAAGACAAAACATGCCACGTGTGAGTGTCTAGCGAAGAAGCGGCGAAGGCACACTCACTTCAAACTACAGTCCCACACTTGACCTTAATCAATTCAGACGATATACCTGCACTCCAAGAGAGGGAAAAAGCCCTCTTTCTGTCTCTTTGCTGTCCCCCCAAACCATCTGTTACAAATAAGAAATAAAATAGAGTATGGAAAAATAGCTTACAATCTGTAGTCCCAATCAGAGGTAAGAAACCCAACACACAAGCACGCTGCTGCACGCATGACAGTACCAGTGCATCTCTACAGTCATCAGTTCAGTGTTGTGATGCTCTTGGAGGCAGTTTTGTGATGAGAGGGGCAGGAGAGGAGCCCAGCAGCTCCGTGATGGAGAGGCATCAACATGCCGAATCTGCCTGAGGTGTCCTTCTGCAGGGGACATGTACACAGCCCCGCTGCCACGGGCTTCATCTCTGGTCCCTCCGTATAAATGAGAGTAATACATTGCATATAGACAAGAAGATCAGCAGTGACATTGTGCAGAAGGCATTTGCATAGTTTACAGTGAAAATGCAGGTTTTAAAAATCCCATCAGACTAATTCTTCCCTTAAGGTACAGGCAGTGATTCCCCCCGAAGACAGAGGGGTATGTAGTAGAAGGTAACCCTTAGGATTTTTTGGTTATGTTTCATTGGTTTTGGTTCTTCTGTCAGGATCCATTAGCAACTCTTGAAAAAGGTATTCACGCAGGATCTAAAAACAAAGACCCCTGTAGTCAAGGGACATACACCCGAGCTGCCTCACAAAGCTAAAACTGAGATCACAGAGGTTCTGATGTTTAAAACTCATCATGAAATGATAGCACCATCCCAAAAGGCAGTAAAGGGCTTCTTGCTATAAGAAGCAAAGAGGCTTTAAGAAAGCTGAGCAAAAGGTTTCGGAAAAGTATCAGTATTGGGAATGACTTGGGGCACTGTGCTTCCAACTTTGAGTTAGAGATCCACAACCAAAGGGGGTGTGGGGGGGATATCACAGTTCCTTTGTGCTTATTATAGCAGGAAAAATATGTCTTAATATTACTATTGCTTCAATTTACGCTTGTGAATATTTTGAGAGTAAAGCTAGCTGAACCTTTTTGTCAAAATTTATTTCCAACAGAGTACGTTACTTCTTTGAAGCAAAAATGTTTCGTGGAGACATATTGATTTCAACAAAAGTTTTCAAGGGAAAGCTTCTGAGGTCCAGGCTAGACTCTTTAGTTACCTCTGGAGAGAAAGAGATTGAAAACCTGACCTTTTCAGATCCTTTCCAAAAACGGGCATTTGGATATAATTCCCTTTCACAAAGGCATTACAAAGTTTGGGTTTTGTTCCAACAAGGAATGACAATAAATTTGAAACCTCAAAAACCATCATGAGTTGGAATAGATGTGCCCTGAGCAGCTGCACTGGTCAAGTTGATAGAGAATATTTGACCTCAAAGGATAAAGATGTGTAAAGACTGAGAAGCAAGGTTTTCTTTACTTTAGACTGCGATAATATTTGCTATGCCTCATGACCCCTCCAACTGCATTTTGTAATGCACACACCCCCACCCATCTCCTCCGGGCTTGCAGCCCACTGGTGAAGGAGCAGAGATGTAGGGCAGCTGCTGAAGGATGGATGATCAAACTCAAATAGGCTGTTGGCATCCCAGGTCTCATGGCTCTATCAAGTAGCCCATTTCTATCCAAATAGCTCTACTTGATATGCAGGATCTCACTGTGAAAAAATGTCCAAAAGGCAAGTTAACTTGTAGGGCACAGCTACTTCGTGCCAAGACCATATGGCTTCAGTGCATAAGAAAATGAAAAGCTTCAGGGAAGGAGGGACTGGATGACTGAAGAATTTGTAATAGGAGCTGGATACTTGCTATTCTAGGTCGTTATTTGGGATCAGACCAGCAATCAAAGCTTTAACCATTATGCTGATACTCAAAGTAAAGTGTCTCCTGCTTGCTAGAGCTGCAGTCCTACAGACTGAGACTTTTTGTTTAAGAAATTCACTGAGGAGGCTCAGGATGATATCGAAACCAGAACTGAACCATTCCTCGTCCCTTCCTCAGGAAGCTGATTGAGGCTGGGTAATAGAAATACATCTGCAGGGGCTGGTTTTGTTGGAGAATACAGTTTCCTATGGCCCAATCCCTTTCTGAAGTCAGAGTGGAAACACACCAGTGACTTTATCCAAACGGGAATGTGAACATTTCCTGGGTAAAGCTCTGTCTTTAGAGGCAATGAAGTACAGAACTTTGAAGAAGGCTCAGTTGTAATCTCACAAAAGGAATTATAAAATGAGCGACACTTCCTTTCTTTTGTCATTAAAATTATATTTCCAGTTTTCTTTTTCCCTTTTACAATTGCAGTTTAGCCTGACTCTAGGGGGAAATTCCATTTAATGTTACATTTTCTGTTTTTACTGCTAAAATAGAAGTGGCTGGTAGAGGATTTTACCTCTTATTTGGGATTTTACTTATGTCTATTAGTATTGTCTTCCTATTTCTGACCTTGCATGCATGTTTGAAAGAACTAGAGCTGAGGGTTTCAGAAGTGACTTTGCTTCAGGTTGAGGGCATAATGAGTTTTAGGCTGACAATACCTCTATCTTGTCTTCAAGTTTTGGCTCATGGTCCAGACATTAGGTACCAAAGCGGTGCCAGGGAGGGGGTGTGTGCTTATGGCTTTGTAGGCCATGCCTGTCATCCATCCTTAGTGAAGCTCCAGGTGCCCTAGCCCCTGCACAGTTTGGTCAGAAGAACACCACCTCTGGTTGTGCAACGCAGGTCATACAGCCACCGTGTGCGAGGGGTGGCCCTTCGCTGTCCCTGTCAGTCATGGCTCACTGCTGTGGTTTCCTTTGGGCACTGCTGGTAAGGAATTTTGTTTGGATCACTTTGCCTCTCTGCTTGAGTTTATATTGATAAATAACTCTCACAGATGATGTGATCTTGACGACTGTTTGCTGAGACAACACTAACATCCAGCCTGAGCAGGAGAAGCTGTGTGACCATGGCATGTATTTGCTGTTTGAAAATCCTCTGCTCTAACCTATTGCCCATCAGGGCCGGATGGAACATGACTGCTCTGCAGAGAAAGGGTCAGGTTTGAACAAGGAAAGCAGCCCATTACAGCACTCATCACCAGACTGTGTACAGCAGGACCTGCAGGTCAGTCCCGTGCTTACCTTTGAGGCTGAGCTCACACACCACTGCTTCTGCCTTTGCAAGGACCAGATCCACAACAGCAACTTTAGCACCAGCTTCTCCCAACGCATGAGCAAAGGCTCTTCCAATTCCCTGCCCTCCACCTGTGACATAGGCCACCTGGCCATCCAAACGCAGCCGGTCAAGGATGAGGCGCCTGTTGTAGCCCCAGAAGACATCATCCCTCACCACTTCTTTCTATAAACACAAACATATGTACATCGCACAATGAGGTGCAAAGCTCAGTAAGTGATAGCTATGCAGGACTCCGCCTGTGAGAATGAAGTGGGAGCACAAACAGGGATCCACATCTTCTTGGCTCACTATTTAATACAAAGGGTATGACTAATTCAAGCCAAAAAGCATCCTTATCCCTATAGATACTAGGCTCAATAGGAGCACTAACGTGCAAGACAATGGAGCAGAAGGGCTGTGGTTTGGGAAGATGCACCGATCACTCCGCTTGAGAGTAGGGTACAGTATTTCCTGACCCAGCTTCCCATGGGAGATGTGACAGGTACAATCTCTTAGAAAGTGGCTGATTAAGTCTTGCAGTTATTTCACCCCCAGGGCCCTATCCTGCCCTCAGGATCAGGGGGCTCCAGGAAGGCACGGAGACTAAGTTTCCAAAGGCAGGATTTGGCTCAAGTGGAGTGCAATCAAAATATCTGCACAAGGCTGGTGCACCAATAAAGATATCAGCCAATAACTTAAACCAAGCTGTCAGCCGATCAGCTGCCATACATCATTTCCCCTGGCTGGAATCAAAATGGAAAATACAAGATGTTTAAGATACTGAGTTTGAAATGCCAGAAATTACTAGTGGGTGTAGTTTTGGGAGCACTCAGAAACTGCAAAACAATTGCGATGTTTGGGTCTGGATTTACTGAGTTAGGCTATTATGATTCCAGATGGGAATTTCCTTACAGCTGGATGACACCCATTACATAAAATGGAGAAAGAGAAAAGCACCATCTTTTCCACAGGACAAGTAAAATCTAAGGCCATGAAAATACTCAGTTCAGAGACTGTAGGAGGGCACTGTGTGCCACTTTGGGGCAAAAAAGAGCTACTTCAGGCATATTGCATTGGTTCATTACGGTGGGGCCCCAGCTCCATCTGCCCACACACCCAGCACGGGAAGGAATGGAGAGCACCGGGCACAGACACCCAGCAAGCAGCATGCCAGCTGCTCCAAAGATCTGTCACAGCACCAGCACAGCCGATCCAAAAGACATTGCAAAGAGTCAGCATTTAACAGCTTTAGGGCAACCTTGGACTAGTGAGGCTAATATGTGCCAAGTCCTAAGCTGGTAAGTCCATGCTGCACAGCACCATGGCATGACAGAATGTGAGTTTGGGCTCTTGTCACCAAACCCGTGGAAATTATTTTGTCATTGTCCTCAGCAGAGTCAAAATTTTCCTAGAAGTGCTCACAGAGAGGAAATACACACCTTGGATCGAATCACTGCATCTGGAGGTGCAGGGTTCCTTCGAATGATGCTCAGTCCGCTCTGCACAGGTAAAATTATCTGCAAACATAATGCATACACAGACAGTTCTCAACTGCTTTTGTACCTGGCTTTCTATCACCCAGATTCCCCTGATATGAAGAATAGCTCTTCCTTCCTTAGACCACAGCAGCTTTTCTCCTATTCTTTAGCTGAAATTCCTTCCAACACAAATATGTCAGGCATTTGTATTTGCTCACATTCCTCTTCCAAACTCACAGCTTCCCCAAACGCTAGGAAAAAAAATGCAATTTTTTGTCTCTGTTTTCTAAATCACTGCCAGCTGCTGAGGTTTCTGGGTTTCTACTGCCTGGCTAATGCTGTCACGAGGATATTCCACTCTTATTCTTGGAGCTCAGCAAACCATAATAGCAACGCTTTGGTGGTGTTCAGCATTTGCTACAACATCTGTCCTGCACCCATAGATGAATAGGTTTTGCCACCTACCTCCTCTGATACCATTATCACACTCTCATGAAAGCTACACTCTGCTGGAGATTCGATACCAATATCAAACGATTAGAACATCGGATACAGACACAACATGTTATGCTCATGCACTGAATGGCTAACAGTAAGATTCAGGGCATGGAAAACTGTCATTAATCTTTCCCTCTTCTACAAAGAAAGGCTATTGCTCCTGGTGCATTCACTGGGAGTTGTGGTGATGATAGAATAAATGCAGAATCACAGGAGGCTCCTCTAGAAGCCATCTGACCTGCAGGTAGACAAGGACCTTAAGCCTATGAGGTGCACACCAAAACCCTCCGGGCATGAGCCCCATGCCCCCGTGCAAGGGGAGCTATGGTGGGGTGGGGGATGTGCCTGGGAGGGAGGTGGCAGACCATGTCCCACCATGGAACCAGCTTCACAATGCAGAAGGGCAGGCAGCGAGCTGGCCATGCTCGGTGAACCCCCGCAGCCACAGCAGCCCCTCCACCGGAGCAGGCTTTGCAGCCTGGTAGCTGCTGCCCCGCGGTAGCATCATTCACACCCGCTTTTAAAGCCTGGGAGGATGTGTGTCTAATTTTGCTTCTAAAGTCACAGTGTATTGTTTATGCATTCTATTACTTTTTTTTTTTTTCTCCTGTTGGAATAGGACTTTGTTGACTCCTGTTGTGCTGGTGATGCCCCACAGCCTCCGAAGCCTTTGTAGCAGAACAGTGGTTCCTTGGTTGCACTGTAGAGCTGATTATTCATTCCTAAGTGCTTCACTTTTATCTTGCCTTTAACACTCTATATGATGTAGACAAAGAGTAGGGACCATTTCTGAATATAGAAACTCATACATAAACTCAAGTGAGGTGAATTATAATAAAATTTGAGTTCATTTTAGGTCTTCTGCATAATGGCACCGACAAAAGAAACATTTTAAAGAGTACTTTGCAAAATCCATAGATACAGTACCACAGGCACCTTAACCAATTGCATTGCACTAACCTGCTCAACACGAGGATCTGAGTTAATCACTGCATTTAATTTTCTGACAGCTAGTACATTCTCATCAACTATGTTCTCCAGGTAGACTTGTCCTTTCATGAGTGTATTCTCTATACAGATCACTGCATCCATTCTCAGCAAGTGGTTATCCATGACAAAGCTGTAGTAGTTAACAGCGTTCCTTTGATCAGCATCAATAAAGACTATATCAAAGTGCTCATCCTCAGCATGTAATGTCTGGAAAAAAAATTATGTTGGAGAAAACAGTAATTATTTACCTGAAAATTTAAAGTCTTGCCATTAAAATGTCTTTTATATAAAACCCAAACCAGAGGGAACACAGTTCTTCTAAGGTAACACTGCTAGAATTACTTGGAGATCTTGGGAGTTTTCCATGCTTTGCAAACAACTCTTCAGCAATGCTGGTGCCCAAAACCTCTCAAAAAACCCCCAGATTATAAAAGAGGATGGCTCATCCCAGCTTGTGGTGTTGAGAGTCACAGCAGAAACATCTGCATATCTAGAGTCAAAGAGAATTGATCCATGGGGGTAAGAGAGAGGACTGGCACCAAACCCTGCAGCTGAGGCGCTGCAATAAGTTGTCTCCTCAAAAGAGGAACTATCAACAAATTGAAGAGTGGCAATTATATCAGTCTCGGAAAAGGAGGCATAAGGCTGATCCTGGGAATTGCAAACTAGTAAGTCCCACTTCAGTAGCAGGAAAATAGTTGAAAACCCAATTAATAATAGAATTATAAAGCACATAAAAGAACAGGTCATGATAGAGATAAAGCAGCAGAGCTCCTATGAAGGAAAATGATGTTTCTTTAATCTAAAAAAATGCTTTGGATGGCTCAGCAACAGAGAGGATAAAAGAGAACTGGCTGCTATCATCTAATTGGATTTTCAGAAATGTGGCACACCTTCCCTCCAAGCAGGCTGCTGATGATAATGTATAAAAGTGTTGATGGATGACCAGATGGGAGCCTTTACAGCCTTCTCCTGTGGCAGTTAATGCACTCGCTGCCCAAGAGGCTGCTATGGAATATTTCAGATTCCATCTGGGACTATTTAACTGCATCTGTGTGCGTTGCAATGAAACAAGGGCTCATCCACCTATCTCGGCAAGCAGAAATGCTTTCAAGTCTTGGCATTTTGAGTGAAAAGAGAAACAATTATGTTTTCCAGAACTCACTGTTTCTACCACAACTTTTAACAGTACTCCTTGCATCCAGATTTCCCTTTTGTGTTTGGAGACATTGTGCACAATGAGTGATGAGCGATCCCCCGAGACGTACAGAGAAAGCATCAATAACAAATGGCAACAGAATGTGAAAAACTAATTTGTTTTCGGGAGTGAAGCTGATGGCTCCCAAACAGAGATTTCAGGAGCTTTTCTAAAGCAGGGAGTGTGGCATTCAGAGGAGGAAATAGCGGGAAGTGGATCACTGAAGCTCTGAATTACTCTATTGTGCAAACTGGTGTCATTGTGAGCTTGTTAGTGGTTAAGAAATTAAGCCTGTCTGAGAGCCTGGATAGTCACACTTAACTGCAGATGCTTGATAGCACAGAAGCTCTGCCAAAAGCATTCATGAGTCCACATTTAGGACACCTTTTGATACCACACTATAATGAAAGATGACCTTAAGGCCAAATATATGCTGGTTTATAAAAAATGTAGCAGAAACTGGGACATCTGGTTTCCTGAGATTCATCTTTTCATTTGATGGCCAGTAAGAAAATCTTGCCCTGGCTTCCTCTTAGCTGTGTTGGGGGAAATCAGCAGGAACATGTTTGCTACTGTGGAAGAGCATCTTATATCAGGTTGCAACTCAGCCAGTCTGTCCAACGTAGATACTTCAGGAAGGGTCAGAAGATGAAACCTGGGAGGAGGAGTCCACCAGGAAGAGAGATTAGAGGTCTCATTCCCCAGAGAGAAGAGCCAAGGCCAAATTCAAGCAATTATCATGACTTATCACTACTTTCTGACTTGTAACCTTCCCGGGCGGAGGAGGTAGGGGGCAGACATTCAGAAGCAGATGTGGCCATCTCTGAACATATGTTACTAACTGCTCCGTGGTATGGCTCCCTAATGAAAAAGAATCTCACTTTTATGCATTGACTTCATTAGGTCCATATGGAGTTGTGTAGCTCTTTGGATATTAGCTGGACCTCTCATTTCAGCCCTCTTTCTGTACTGCCTACCTGCTGACAGCTTATCTCCTTCTTATCTATCTTCTGATACAGATAAACCACCTTTTAACTTCACAGCCTTTGTCCCAGGAGGGTGCCTGTGCTGTATGTGTATCCAGCACACGTCTGTCCTGTCCTTGCACTGCCTGGGTGTGCAGGGCCATTGCTTGGAAGGCATTTCTCCTCTCCCAGTTCATCGAGTGCTGAACAGTCAGCCAAGAAGGTCACTCGGGCACCTTTCATTTCTTCTAGATACCTAGTGCCAGACACCTATATGGAAATGCCTGAACCACCGCGTTGCAGTTCATACCAGGACCCTACCGTTGTTCAAGCTTCTTGTTTCCACAACTTCAAGATTGCTGTTGAGTTTTCCATACATAGCTGGAAACAGCTCCAGGCCTATAAGGGGAACCCACGAAATTCCTTGAACCAACTTTGCCTCTAGACCTGCCTCTACACAAGAAGATAACAGCTACAGGAAGGGGAAAGTGCTCCGTTTGCTGGAGCTCCTTGGCCAGCTGAGCACAGGTCACCTGGATAGGAGGTCACCATGGCCAGGGTACCATGCTGGAGAGGGTTTCTTCACTGCCAGCACCTGCTGCTGAACCAAGACAGCCAGAAAGAAAAAAAGCTGCTCCACGGGTAGCTCTGGCTGCATAGCTAAGCACTGGAAATATCAGTGCAGCGATGGAAAAGAGAACTCACTGCTGTCCCTCTCAAAATGCATGAGGGGGTTCAAGAAAAGGGATTGACCACCCTTATCCTCCCAGAACAGCCTGGGCCAGACCCTGCCTGGGACCTCACAGCACGTTGGAGATGCCTTTGTCCTTTGCTAGGGGAGAGGCAGAGCCCAAAGATCTCCAACTGTGAGGAAAGCTGAGATCCAGAAGGAAATAATCTGCCTGCAAAATACCCCGCTGAAACTAATTTCCTGAATGTTTACGGCACAATCCCTGCTCCTTGCTAGAAAGGCATCATAGACTGTAACAGATGGCAACAAGAAGTATCTTAATTCAGAGCAAACTTGGCTAAAATTAATGCTTTTGCTTACAGTTAGTCATTAACTTCCTTTTGGATTAAAAAAAAAGAAAAAAATCTATAGTACTGCATTCCGTAGAGAAGATGCACCAAAAGCGAGCATGAGAAAGGGCACAGCAGTGCTGTTGATGGATACAGCAAAAGATTGGGAAGAGGACATCCCAAATAAAAACATGAATGAATCTTCTGCCAAAGCTCAGAGAAAACCTGATTGGAGTCCTGATCAGAGACAACATTCTCTCATAAGGCGCACATAAACTCAATCAGAAAAAAATGACTGTCCAGCTCCTTTGATATGGATCATACAGTCAGCATATTTGTAATAAAGATGTACTCAAAACTTATTACCTTCCCTATATCTTGTTCTTGACCTAAATGTAATAGCGATACATCCTTAGGGTACACAGAATACATGAAAAAGTAGAGCTTCCTTTTAAAACACCATTAGAATATTTTACTGTATGTGGACATACACTCTTGTTACTCCTAAATGCTATTCTATTGAGTACAGTTTATATTCACCGGCAAAGCTAAATCTCTAGGGAAGCTAGAGAGGGAATGCAATTTCTAGTAATAACAGCTCACAACAGTGAATACTATCCACTTATCCCCACAATTTCCAGCTATTTTGGACTCCTTTCTGAATTAACCTTTCATATCAAAAGGAGCAATTCTAGAACACACTAGAGACTCCGACACAATTTCATGCATAATTTATTCACTCAGTTCAACATTAAACGCAGAGTCCTTGACTTTGTCAAGGTGGATTCTGTTGGCAGACTTCACAAGCAGCAAAACAGGAGAAATGAGATCTGCAGCTCAACCTCTTCACCTATTCTGTCTGGTAAAAGGAGGGAAAAAAGAAAAAAGAAAGCCCCGACATGCTTACACAATGCCCTGCAATCAGCAGTCTGCTGCAAACACGGTGTTATTTTCTGTGTTGCATTTTCAATTTTAAAATGGAAGGATCAAAATCATGGATGGGAATAATATCCTGCCTGTTTGCACTCCCTCTGGATTCAATCCTGCATCCATTGTTCAACCCAAAGTCCACTGGGAATTAAAGGAAGCTCTTTGTGCAGGATCAGGCCCCTTGCTCACAGCTGATGCATGGCAAGGCACATTATTCGGGCACAGCACGACAGAGTTTAGACTTAAGGGGCTTATTGGGAAAGGTTTTTAAATGCTGGGCTAGCGCACAGTGAAGAAGTAGCTAATTCCCACTGAAAGCACCTGTATCAAGGTCTGCACCCAAGGAAAGGCTTACCCTCAGTCCACATTTCAAAATACTGTGTAAAAATTTCTGAAGTCCCTGTGTGCAGAGGCTTGTGCCATGGTGTGCCTGAGCTACACGCTTTATGAGGACCTAACGTGGCTTGGCAGTGTCTGTCCCTCGCACGTGGGGAGGGTGGGTTTTTTCCATCATGCCCTCAGATACTAAACAAATCCCACTGTGTACCTGAGCTCTGCAGCTCCTGTCTGGTATTTAGCATCTTTGACAGCTCAAAATCCCAGGTGTTTTGCAGCTGGCTCTGATCTGGGACAAGAGGGAAACTGGCCAACCCTGTGTGATAACACACAGAGGCAGCAAGAGGCTTCAGAAAGCCTGGTCAGCGTGCTGCTGCAGACCGATATGCTGCCTTTCCACAGCTCTCTGCTTGCCCACAGCCCTGAGGAGATGTGGTTGTAGATGGAAGAGCCAGAGTCATGTGGGTGCTGCAAAGGTCCTGTTGTCCAAGGCATGCTGGCACAGATGTGTTGCATCATTGTGGCAACTGCTGCAGCATCTGGCAGCTTTCCCGCTAAAGGGCATAGACAGCAGATGTGGATGCAGCACTGGACACATCCTGTAGCACTTGGATGGTACCTTCTACCTGAGGTTGGGGTGTAACTCTTGGGTGGACTAATTTTACAGCAGAAGTACATTATACACCTTCTGGCAGTTTGGACTTTCTGAATCAGAGCTTCATGCAGCAGAAAAGGGCTTCCCAGACAGGTAGTGTTATTTATATACCATACGACATTTTAATGCTTTGAAAGAGCCAGTGCAGCGAGGCAAATCCTCTGCTCACAGGAGTTTGTACAGCTACAAAACATTTGATGAGCAGCAGATAAGCAGAAATCCTGCCCTACTGCACTCAGCCTGGAAGTAAAATTCAGCCACAGTCACCACAGCAAGAAAGCTGGAGCAGACATGTCCAAAGAGCAAGTGGTGGGTGACCATCTCTGCCCTCTAATTTCTCTAAAGGGACAAGAATGACAGCAAAAACAATCCTTGCCAGAGCTTGTTCCTGCTCTGAATCTCACCACGCTTTTCAAGAACTGTTAGCCAGCTCTGCTTTCCACCAGCTTCCCTGCAGATGACGGGGGACAGGAACACTGCTATTCTCCACCTCCTCCGTGAAGCTGAGCTGTGAGAGCTTGGCTGTGCAATCCCTGGTCCATCCCCCACCTGTGACTGCCTCATCCTCCTGCCCTTCAGCGTGCCCACATGGCAGTGGAGGAAGCCTGCTTGGTCTCCAACCTAAACTGGTCTTCTCGAGGAGGGAAAAGGCAGCACGCTGCCCCACCCCAGCCAGGCAAACCTCAAAGAGCCCAAAACGCAAAAGCACCAGAGAGGACACCAAATACATTGCTTCACCATGTACAGCCACTGTGGATTAAGACCTGTAGCACAATCCTGATTGCCCTGATACCAATGAATATATCTGCCAGGTTGAGGAACAGAAGTTCAGAGCCCAGTGCAGAAATCCTGCGCAGCACTGCCAAACACGAGCATCTCCACTCGCAGCAGCCCCAAGAGCTATTTGAAGTCCTGAGTACCTGCAGACCTGGGGTCAGGATGTGCCTTTGCGTTGCGATCGGAGGATATAAAATCAATTGCAACATTCTGTTTTAAGGACTTAATTTTCATGTCTTTGCTCCCTTCTTTAATCTCTACACAGCATGTACTCTGCCTGCCTCTAGATATTTTAATTCAGTCACAGTAAGTCAGTTGCGCAGAATGGGCACTAGAGAGCAACAGCAATTCAATTAATTTCACACTCACTGCGGGGAGCTGGGATTTTAAATGCTGCACATTGCAGGTGATCTGTAACGTTTCGTTTTTCATATACTTGGCAAAGCTCTTTGTTTCTTTCTTATCAGACTTGGAGGTCATGAAAGCCAGAGGTCAGAAAGCTCCTGGCCATTTCATTTTAGAAACAAATATGGTACCTGTTAATGCAAATAAAGTTACAATCAAGCTCACACTGACATATCCAGATTGAAAATGGAATCAGATCAAATTGGTTTGCATTAATAATAGAAAGGCTATATATTTAATGACCTTGACATGAGCATCACCTGTTAGTGTGCTGGACCTGCAGCAATGTCCTGGAGATCCAGAAACCGGAATTAAATGTGAGGCTCTTCTAGCTGCTGGCAATCATCAGGTTTTCTCTTTCTTGGGACAAAGTCACTAGGCAGAATGAAGCAAATACAGCTAATGCATTTGCTTGGCTGAAGCTTGTCATGTTGCTCTGGATGTGAGAAACTTGGGGTCTCACCGCCCGCAGTGTGTTCAGTGGGAGCAGAAAGCAGGAGGTTGTGGTTGAATTACAGACCTCTTCAGGACTTTCTCAATTCTTGTGGACACTGGGAGCAAGCCTTCCCTCTCAAAAACTGGCTCAGCAGGGCACAGATACACTGACCTGATGCTACATTTGGAATTAGAGACCCTGAAACAAAGCCCACCCACATCGAGTAAAACTCTGCCACTGAAGCCTATTGACCTACATTTAGAGCTTGCGAGTCCTCTGATCAAAAAGCTGCCGTATTTTAGTTAAGAAAGAAAAAATTCTATCTTGTGTGACAGAGCTGTCCCATCTTACACTGTCATGAATAAGAAATAACTCTAGCACAAGAGTGTGTTCACATATTTGCAAGCAAACTAGGGTCACTACCAGCCTTTTGTGGGCAGGAAAGAGGACCTGCCTGAAACTCTTTCATCCGCTCTGCATGAGAGCTCCCAAACTCCCCTTCCCACCGATTTTACCTCCAAAGTGTCTGCCATGGGTCCCACTCGCATGCTTATCTTTTTACCATCTGAAGAATAATCAAATGCTTCTTGGCTGTTCACTCCGAGATACGGCGCTTCTGCACATGCAAAGATTTTGCCATCATCTGGCAATTCTTCTGCGATAGCAAGGATACTGTAACCTTTAAGCTTGCCAATTAGTAAAATCTTCCTGGCTTTGATCATATGAATAAACATCCTAAAAACTTGACCTGTTGAAAGACAAGAGTGAAAATTTAAAAATAAAACCATAGGAAAGACCGTACTCTGTTCACAATGAAAATTAGATGTACCTTTTAAGTGATCATTAAAAATAAAAAAAAAATCTAATCTTAAAACACTTTCAAATAAGGGTTTAACAACAGAATCTGACAAAAATTCATCTAAAATGCATCTAAAAGACAACAGAATAAAGGTACTCATTTTAAATGTAGAACCTTTATCATCAATGCTGCTATTGTTCAAGTGCTTGTTAAATAGTGCTTGAAATATTGCATATTTTAACATCCCCCCCATACGAAAATGGCTTTAAGATGTCTCCATATTCTTTCTGGAACCCGGTTAAAAAAAAAATCACTACATTACCTTGCATTTGCTCTTAGAGTCATTATCCCCAGACAGCACCATCATTTAAGAAATTTATCATCAGTGGTGTCCTTCGAACAATGTATTAGTGTAATACATTATAAGAGTACTTCGTTGTGATGATATATTACTCAAAAGATGGGAACATCTGGGAAGAATGGATCTAGGAATAGATTTAGTGTAATAGGCTTTATATAGGGATACAAACCTGGGTATTGCTACACGAAAAGGTACAGTGCTTGGCCACAGGCCACCTCCACCACAAAAGCACATAAGCCCCTATCAGACACCGCCAAACCCAAATCAACCTGATTTTTCTGTTCCTTCCCCTTCCAGTGAGGGCAATCAGCTCTTTGCTGCTCACTAAGTGATGGGGCTGCCACTGTGAGCTAAAGCACTCACGAGTGTGTGCACAAGGGCATGGGATGCATTTGACAGGGAAAATCCATGCAAAAGGAAGATCAAAGCCTACAGGAAGTTCTTATCTTTCTTTTTAAGTAATTTTCTGCATTTTCCTGAGCATTTCCATGGCATTCATCCTTTCCCCACGCAAGACGCAAGACGGAGTAGAGAATGATGGACTTCAGCGATAACATTTACACCAAGATTTGGTGCAATTTTATCCTCTCGGTTGACCAACTTGCCATTCAAAGAGGCAGCAGCACGTTCTTCCTGCAGCCTAGCTCTGGGTTCTGTCTCCGCAGTGTCCCCTGCACCGCAGTCAGGTGAAGCTTTTCTGGAAAAAGAAAGAAATATCAACATTATGGTAACATGCAAAACCTGAGGTTCCTGAAAAAAACAAAACAAAACAAAACAAAAAAAACCAAAACACACACACCAGCAACCAAGAGGGAACTCCTGGAAAAGGTCCATTTGTGCATAAGTAAGAAAAAATATCTCAGAAGCATTATAAACATCCCTAAATTACAGTCCTAAGAGGACCCAGCTTGGCAATGGGCCTGCCTCAGTGCTGGCAGCCACTCCAGCCACAGGGGCTATGGGACCAAAGCGTTCCCAGTCTGCAGCCCCAATTTCCAGCTGGCCCCAGGTAGGTGTCCCTCTACCTGCTGATTTGGAGTAAATGGCTTCAGCTATCCTGACCAGGTTTTGTTCAGCTCTAGGGTGATTTTTCAGCCAGAAAAAAGTTTTTATTGCAGAATAGGGGAAAAGATCTAAAATTTTTTGCAAGACAGGAAAAAAATTGGTTTTCCTCAGACACTGCTGAGAAAAGCAGGGTATCTCCAGGTGCTATTTCACAGAAGCCAGGCCTGTGACAACACCTCTGGATGAAGTAGGATGCTACCTATTGTGAAGAGAAGGGAACAGATGACTGGAAGAAGTCCATAGCCTCCAGACAGATTAGATTACCCTGTCTGAAGAAAGTAACCACCAGAAATTGCTGGTGATACTTGTGTGGGCCAGAATTTAGAGCTATTTCAGGTTCGTTTTTCTTTTTCCCCCAGCTCCCCCAACCACTTCTCAGTACAATGAGAAAGAATTCATAACCCGTGTCAGCCACACTCAGATAATCCAAGACTTAAAGTGTAGAACATTTCATATAACCTCTTTTCTGCCCCTCACAAATGCTTTAACAACTTTAATAAGATAATGTATAGCTATTATCGTACAGCTAGCGTAAGTCAAACAACTATCAGCTATTATTTCAGCAACAGAACGAACACTCAGCGATCCCGTAATCCACAGCCTGGAACAGTTTACACATTGTCAATTTTAGACAGAACTGGTTTTTTCCACATATCAGAATGTACACTGATAAATGGGAATTGCTTAGCAGACCCCACATGGTGGGGTAATATACTGTAGCTCAAAAAAGAATAATGAGGGTATCAGTTGGACTTCTGAATTAATGATACCTTAAATTAGTTTAATTAATTAGTTTAGTTACTAGAGTAATTTAGTTAGCAGATTAATTAATGTTTGTTGAGCGCTTGGAGATAAAAGCTGCATATATAGGCTGTTACAGGGTGCATCCAGAGGTGCGGGTTTCCTTCATTCTTTATTCATCCCAGCACCAATTTGATCCAGGGGCTCATCCTTTGAGCCTTTCAGCGGGCACTGCGTGGAGGCTGGCTTGCTGATTTTTCACAGGATACGGTCCGACACAGCATTGCCATAGTCCATAGCCAATTGGTAGAATATCTTCCAAAATTCAGAGTTAGAACCTTTTGCTCTCACCTCCTCTCCTCGAGGCCATAGGCACACACAGACACACATGCCCATGCACACTTTGCTACATACTTGGGTGCAGTTCATTCTCATTCTTCTTCCTTCCACTGTCCCCCACGTTGATGGCATATTCTGAACAGAAAATCTAAGAACATACGCATACAATCACAGAAAAAAAGCCCAAGGCTACAAAAGTGTGTCTGTACCTCTTTGAAGTTGCCATTGCATCCAGGTAAGGGTCTAGTCCCAGAGCAACATCAAGAGCTTTTTGTAAGTAATTCTTGAGCTGTTCAGGAACACGAGAGTCTTTGAGGGCTATTTCTTTGGCTTTAAGAAGGTTCTCAGCAATGAGTCCAGCTGGGGTTTCTGAATAGAAAATAAAAAGAAGGACAATGATTTTGTAACTGCTCAGGTCAGAAGAGGAATTCAGACTGAAAAAACCCAGGTGTTATGTTTGCTGGGTTTTGTTGGGTTTTTTCATAAAAAAAATACAGGTTTTTAAAGGAGGCTGAGCATTATCAAGGAAACCTTTTCAAACTGAAAAAATGTTATACTGCTAATTCATTTTTAGCATGTGCATTCTCCCTTTTTCCCTTCACAGCTAATCCTTGCCTGAGAGGAAAAGGATAAGAATATTTCAAACCCACAGATTTTCACTTTCAAAGCTCTGAGACAAACATTCAACACCAAACAACTGCATCCAAAAGCCACTCCCTCTACACAGCTTTTTCCTCGGGGAAAACAGAGCGCTTCTCAAACTGCTCTTGCAAAGCCAGGCAGCAACTCTCAGGCCAGGACACGCAGGTGCCAGGTCCAACTCTGTAAAAAGGAGGGTCA
The DNA here is from genome assembly GCF_023634085.1 of Falco cherrug. Classification (NCBI taxonomy): domain Eukaryota; kingdom Metazoa; phylum Chordata; class Aves; order Falconiformes; family Falconidae; genus Falco; species Falco cherrug. Next base: position 18,790,611 of record NC_073700.1, on the reverse strand, counting down.
CCAGTACCTGTGTGCCAGTGGGGTGCACGAGTGCCCCTGACGCGTGTCTGTGCTGTGGAGGTTGCTGTGCACAAAGTCTGCAAATAACTCACGATGCTCACACCTAAAATACAGCTACACCTGTCCTAATGCAGCCGAACTAACAGACACTCAAATAAAAAAGTATTGTGCCAAATACATGATGACATAAAGTCAGAGATGCTCTTCAACTTTTAAGCAGGTGACGTAGCAATCATGCTGGCAGGAACGCAACCTCGTAACCCTTCTTCTGCCACAACACCTCGCAGTAGTGGTGCACCGTCCTGAACTCTCTGTTTCCCAGGTCACAGAAACTAGCTATGCTTGAACCCGTCAGCACCACAGGGCAAATCTCCCAGCATCTTTTCACAAGCCAGACCCTGCCAAAAGATGATTATTCAGGTAAAGAGAAACAGTTATGCACAACACAACACATCAGTGTTTCAAAGGCTGCAGAAACATCTCCAGGATCAAGATCACTCTGCCATGGGGGCAAAAGTGATGCCACCCAAGGCACTGTACTTGTCCCGAGACCCCAGAAAACCCATATGGCAGCAATGATGGACCTCAGTGAGCTATGGCCCCACAGAGCAAGACATGGTGCAGAAAAAAACCCCACACCTCAAGTGTAAGAGCTTATGCTGGGTTATGAAAGCACCGGCGAGACCACATTTCAGAGGCACAGGGCCAGTAGGCTGTGAGTATAAGTGGGGTGAAGCAGATTGCCCCGGCAGGATTTTATTCCCTGTGATAGAAAAGCTCCTTTCCCTCATACCAAGAGGCACCATATGAATAAGCTCATGCCTTTGGTAATGGGGAAAAGTCTAAGTCTCTCCAAAGATCTGCTTCTCAGAACATTTCTCAGCTTTCTGTAGCTACTAAGATGACAACTCTTGGTTTTTGAGACAACTTTACCAATTTTCATTATCCAGATTACAAAAAAATATGAAAGCGGACAAGGAATATAAAATACATGTGTATTTTACATGGGAGTTGCCAGCCTGGGCCAGACTTCAAGGTCACCTAGAGAGCATCATGCTCCTCACAGTAGCCCCACCTGATGTACAAGGAAGGCAGATTTGGGCTAGCTATAGCAGCCCCTGATTTACATCTCATGCCAGTCTCTTCCCGTCAAGGGTAGCTTATATCACTTTCAGCAGTTTTATAATTAATTGCAAGCGCAGGAATAACCACCCCCTCGCCAGACCATGTCAGTTTGTTGCCCTCAGCCCAGCTACGCCTTGTGTGAAGACACATTGTCTTGTTGCAGTGTCTCCACCGCATGAGCGAGCATCCCCGGGCTCCCGCTGTACAGCTGCAGGATGCTGGAGGTCGGGGTCAGCTCGTCCTCCCTGCCAAGCACCCTGAGGCTTGTTATTAATTTGGGGGGAAAAAGCACGTTTGTAATCTGTGTCAGATTTTAGGAATCATCATGTTACGCTTCCGGATGAGTAACAGACAAGGATCCTCTGTCATGCAAGGGGGAGGAAAACAAGATCTACCTCCAGCTGTTTTGTAACCCGTGTTATAACACCAACCGCAAGCGCCAAGAAGTGCTACCAGGGAGAGAGTGCACTGCGGTGCGTGCCAAGATCAACCGTGTGCCTAAGATTATACAACCTTTTCAGGGAGCACCGCAGCTTCTGCAGCCTGGTGATGCTGTGGACCAACAGCAGAGGTCAGAATTGCCTTCGTTTATGCAAGCATCCAACAAGTCAGAGCAGAGCTCAGGGCTGGCGGCTGGCTCCGGCCGGGATGCGCTCCAGACTCTGAGCACTAAGGTCAGTGAAAATTTATGGAACTAATTTTTCTTTTTTTCCTTTACGTTACTCCAGGAAAAGTGGTTCATTTTAATGCTTAGTTTTTGCACAACTCCAGAAAAGCTGCTGGACTATATTAACCGCTAAACTAGATTGCCTGGTGCCTCTCCACGGCTCTGCCTATGCACAGACATCTCTTTCCCTTTCCCATCTAGTTGTACATTATTTTTTTAGTGCCTTAAAGGGTGCGTGTGTGTGTGTTTCCTCCTCACTCAGAGGAGGAAAATGCTGCCAGTGTGAAGCAGAGGAGTTCAAGCCCTACCATGAAAGAGGAGGAAAGGGCTGCTTTAAGCCTCCAGCATCTTCACAAAAAGATAAGGTGGCATTTGTTCAAGTGGACCACAGTTGCCAGCCAGATTGTTCCCAGTAACTTCCTCGGCAGATGCTGAGGGCACAGCCAGCCTGATGTACAACCAGGCTGAATAACGGATTGCAGCTTCTACTTGTTCTGAAACTGGGCACTTGTGGTTCATACTGAAGTCAGGAGTCAGGATTGTAGGTGGGGGCAAAGTTGCTTGTGGGGGACATCAGTGTCCCCTGAGCAGGCAGGCAGCGCAGCACCATGGAGCAACTCACTGCTCCAGAAGTGAAATTAAATTCTGCATCTTGGGCTTAGATGGCATTTTTTGGGTGGGGGAGCTCAGCCAGGAAAGGGGAGGACACTGTGGTGTTTGCAGGGGGCTGCCCAGGAGAAGGCATGGAGACAAGCTCAGAAAGCAGCCTGGATTTGGCAAAAACAAAACAAAGAAGCCACATCCAAAGATTTGGGACTAGATCTTTCGTTCGCGTTTTTGGTCTATCCTCATTTCACCTGCCAGCCTCTAGATCTATTTTGCAGCCCCAGCAATGACTTCCAGAAGAGCTCCCCTTCGCAGCCACAGCAAAGCATTGAACCTGAGCCACCCGAACATCATGCTGCCAGACGGCTCGGTGCTCGGGTGCTGAGCGCTTTGCCGGGAGCTAAATGCTTGGAAATCCAGTCTGATAAAACTGTCCCAAATAGTTCCAGCAGTCATGTTCACCAAGGCACCTCAGGCATTGACAACAGCTTATCACAACACTCACTACTTTGTCTTAGCACGTAAATACACCTCAGCTGTTGCAGTTTAACCAGGCAATCCTGTTTATGGAAACCACGATGCAATGCTCGAGCTATTTCCTTACGCACCAGAACCCTGCACACAAAACTGCAGCCATTTAGGAGATCCTATGCTACTGCTTGACTCAAATACATTAAAGGCAGCTGTGATGTATGCCCACCGTATGGATGGAGCTGTAGCCAAAGGAAGCAGGAGTATGGTTTGTGGCATATCTGGGGCTGCTCAGTGGCTCCAAAGCCACCATCCACGAGCCAGGGCAGAGCCATTCGCTGGGGCACGGGCATGTCACAGCCCATGTGGGGCCAAGAGTGGGCTGGCAGCATGGGCCAAACCCAACCACCTGGCCAATAAACATCGCAGGGAGTCCTGAGCCGAGTGTAGCTGATGCCTCAGCATCAGTAGTGCCAGAGCCCGCAGCAGAGTCAGCGCGGGGAGAGGCAGTGGTTAGGGCTGGAGGCGCAGCATGAGGAGGAAGAGGGGGAGGAAGCAGCCGGGGTGGGGAAGCTGCCACTCACAGCAGGAACCAGGGTGCTAAACTCTACCTGAACTTCAGGGGAAGGCAAGGAAAACATATGCTGGAAAAGAAATAGTAAAGCTGGATGCTCCCCAGCACTCTTCTGCTTGCATTAGGGAGGCTCTGGAGTCAGTGGCAGAGAGTATGCAAAGCATACGTTTATTTTCATACATAATAAAGGACACTGCGTGCAGCAAGGGCAAGTGGTAGGCACTAACAGTGGGATCCAAAGCCCAAGGCAGTCAAGGGGAGCCTTTCAACAGCTTCAATGGGCTTTAGATCAGGCTGCGAGAGAACAAAGTCCCTCCATGCGGTGCAGCCTGCGTTCCCACACTCAGCTGTTGATTTTAGAAAATGGCCAAAAAAGGCAGCAAACATCTCGCTGTGTGTGCCACACCAGGCACACGTGGCTATCACAGAAAGCACTGAGGCAAGGTTAAAGCTACAGAAGAAAATATTTATGAAACAAGCATCCCAATCCATTAGAAATTAGTTAACAGCCAAACCTCTCTTGGCACTGCAGTTGCCAACCTTCCCACCCACCCCTTCCTCCTGGGAGCGTGCATCCTCCTCCCTCTACTTGAGGATCCTGCAGACCCATCTCCTCTGCTCAGCCTTAAACTCCTTTTCCCAGTAAACCCTTTCCTCTGCTCCTTTCTGCCAAGTCCCAGAGCCTGCAGGTCACATCTCTGTGGGACAATGGGGGACCCGGGACTGGGACATCACACTGTCCCCCCTCCTGTCACACCATCTCTCCCAGAGCTCCCACCCCACATGGGGAGTTTACCTGCAGGATTATGCATGTTGCTTCTTGTCCCCCAGCCTCAGAGGATGCTGCCGTGGGTTTGCTGCCTCTGCAGAGCAGTGCTCAGGTGTCTGTCCAGGGGACAGGCTTCTCCACCCATGATCACCTGCGTAAAGCCCCAGCCCTAGGGAGAGGTTGCGCAGGAAGGATGGCCCCAGGCTGGGGCTGCACCCACTCCAGCTGCACCCTCCTGCCCCCACCCAGGGCACAGGAGCCAGGTGAGATCCAACAGCATCTGACATGAAAAAAGAAAAAAAAAAAAAAGCCGACTTTCAATGCCCTCGCTTTACGTAAGTGCAACGTTCACATCCTGACCTTGGGAAGCTGCTGGCTCTCAAGGAGATAACCGGCAGTTTCATAACCTTCTGGTTACATAGCACAGACATGTCCCAGCTGAACGATCAGGTATGAGGCCAAAAAAAGTCCCAGGAGTTTGAACCATAGATTACCTACAAGTGGTCCATAGCTACAAGGTCTCCACTGCTCTGCACAGCAGGGATTTGGAGCACCCTGTGCTGTGGAGTCTAGCTCAGAGACCAGGTCTTTGCATGGGCTGGGGGAGGTTGTGTCACGCAGGTACCAGCTGAGCTGCCACCCCCCCCCCCCCCCAAAGGGTCCCAAGGAATGCACTGGCTGGGGGCAGCATCAGGAAGAACCAGTAGGAACATCCAAGGTATCCAAAAGCCTAAGCTTGCCTGCAGCAGAGCTGGAGCAGAAAAGGCTGGTGAGGAATTAAAGCAAAGTAATTAAAGACCATGTGATGGAGCTGAGGTCAGCCAGCCATCTCCTCTTCATGCAGACGAAACACAAACTGAGGCTAGTGAGGAAACACGGACTACCCCATAACCCAAACAGCATCTTTCACCTCTGGGATGTATCACCTTGGGCTTGTTCAGTCAAGGACCAACCCAACGTACCTGCAAAGTGTCCCGAGAGTGCCCGGGGCTGGGCAGAGGGGGCGAACAGGCTGGGGGCGGGGGGGGGCAGGTCTTCGCTGCAAGGCTCTTGGCAGCCCCTCTGCAGGACGGGTGGTACAATGACATGGCAGTCATCAGCTATGGCAAGCAGAGAGACATTGGAAAGTCAATTTGTCAGCTTCTAAAATGAAACAGAACACATTTTCATGCTCTCAGAATAGAACAGGGAAGTATAAATGGAAAATAAGTAAACACACAGGACAAAAAGAGTAAAAGCAAGGCAAATAAAGTAAGTCCCAATGCTCAGTGGATTGCTATTAATCAAAACAAATAAACAAGATGAAAAGGACAGGGGTCCTTGCATATGTAAGATTATTCCATCTTATGATTTAGTAAACAACAAACTGCATTAGACCTGCAGTCTCTGTGGAAAGCAATCCAAATTGTGTTTGGATTGGGAGTTAACATTTCAGATGAGTATTTGGTAAACAGGCTAAGAGCTTCAGCACACCTTCTAATCCACCCTCCACCAGCTTTGGAGGTGACTTTGGGCAAGTTGCTTCTCTTCTGATGACTCTGTTTTCCTCTTCTCTCAAATAGGGATAACAGTCTGTACTCTTTGCCATCTGGTGATGAAGCCAGCAGTGACAACTGGATGTTAGGAGTTATTACCCTTCCTGGAGCAGGGCTACATGGCTTTAGAATTCATTCTTGTAGCACTTTCCCAAAATTAATTTTGAGATAAATGTAGGTTCCTAAGTGAGTTTGGCTGCTATTAAGCCTCCAATGCCATGAAGTGGTCTTGTCCAACAGGCTCCTGAAGAACCATTTTTTCCAGCCTCTGCTTTTACGCCTGTTTTTGGTTTTCGTGATTTTTGTTTCTGAAAAACAACAGCTTGCAGAAACACGGCCAAGAAGGTGGGAAAGACAGGTTTGTACCTTTGGCCACTGCTGGTAAAATCAAAGGAAGGTCCTCCCCTGTGCTCGGCCCACAGAGCTGTATGCCAAGGCAGTGTTTGCTGTGGCCAGCTGAGCCTGGGACCCTCTGAAAGCCCCAGCTGGAAGATCATACGGAAAGGTGAATTGCACATCCCTCAGTCATGTGGGGAGCAGGGTGCTGCCTGCCGTCACCAGCACAGGCCCCCCACCAGCCCCCACCACGCCATTGCTTCCTACAGAAAGGGAATTCATCCCTCTGGCTGAGCCCACCCTACAGAGTCAACATGCCTTTGGGTCAGGGAGATGGGGTCACCCCAGGTTTGCGGGGTGGGGGCAGATCTGGCATACTCTCAGTAAGACACATCGGTGACAATTGCAGGAAAACACAGGACCCAAAAGGCAAGGGTCATCAAGGCCCAGATACCACTGCCTGGATCACACTGCTGATCCTGAAGTAACTGCACCACGGTGAAAGCTCAGCATCTCAGAGCCCCTGGCAGGTGGCTGAGCGAACGGATCAAAACTCAGCTCATCCCCCAAAACAGCCCTTCGGGAAATAAACTCTCTCTGATTGTTTTTTTAAAACCATCATAAAAACTAAAATCAACAACAACAAAGAAATCGTTCTCTTTCCCAATGCAAGAGAATCCCAGGAATGTCAGCTCAAAAGAGGTTTAACCAGCTGGTATCGATCCCGTCCCCATGCTCCTGCTCCCATCTTACCCCATAGGGGCGGGTTAGAGCCACAGCCACATCAGAGGCTCCGCACAGCAAAGGAGGTTCCTGAAAGTCCTGGAGAATCACACAAATTGCCTTTCATAACTTTAAATTTGCTGTAGGGCATCATGTCGGAAGTTAATGCATGCACTCCTATTGTACTTCTGGAGCATTATAAAACCGGCTGATTATACAACCCCATCCTGGTACTCACACGTGTCTTCAAATGCTCCTACCACCCTTCACATGCATCCTAGATTAGATAATCTTAGTTTTGTAATTGGTCTTCCTTATGGAGACGAGACCTCCCCTTCCAACACCTTGGTCACCTGGAGGCTTTAAAAAGCACCTCAAAGGCACCCGGTTACAGGAGATCCCTTAACAGGGAGATCTTAACTTCTGGAAGATGCCAGTGTCGGAAGAGGCCTCTGCTCCGGTGGCGCCGGCCGCCCTGCCCCAGGAGCCCCAGCAGACAGACTTCCAGCTGGTACGAGTCAAAAGCACGTGGTGCCGGATCAAGAAGGGAGAAGCCCTTTCCGACTGCGAGGACAAGGTCACTCTCTCCGAAGCGAAAATGTAAGTATGGGAGCCCACGTCGGTCATTGGCGACTGCGCTGGGCGGCTCTGGCTGGCCAAACTGGGCCGCCTCCCCGGTGGCACGTATCTCAGATGGAAAAAACATCTTATGTGCTGTTGCAGCTTAACCCCACCGTTACGTGTACACCCCTGTGAAAGTGGGCTTCAACACGGGGGCAATATGGCAGCACAGGTATTTGCTGTTCTCCTTGGCATGACCTGGCAAAGTTACAGAGGGAATTTTATCAACAGCCTCAATTTTTGTAGGTGGGAAGTTTCTTTAAGCTTCTGAAAAGCTTACGCAGGGACTTCTGAATGCTGCAGTTGGGCTTTTCCCCCCTCCCCGTATTACAAGAAATCTTTGTGTGCAAAAGCTCATGGCCGGGCATGGGAGAAGGATGCATTGATAGAGGTGGTGACAGATAAACGAAATGCCTAGATGGAAAAAACAAACACAGTAGGTCACTGACAAGAGCAAAACTCATAACGCATCTCTCAAACCGTAGAAGTCACCTAGTGCTGCTTCAGACAGAGGAGAGAGACAAATTTCCCCCAGGGATACATGCAGTTCTTTGCTGGTATTACATCTGTCCAGTTAATTATCCTTAAATTACAGAATAATCTGTTTCATGAGCACATGGACCCTCATTTGTGATGCAGGACTTCCTTAATATGGCGATGTTTTGCCTGTCAGACATTTTCTAGCATTTGTCATACTCAGGTTTTAATGTCACAGGTCTAATCCTTTTCTTAGTCAGGTCAGAGGGATCTTCACCAGCGCTGGCAGTGGCTGTGCAGGAGCGATGCTCAGGCAGGGCTGCAGCAGAGAGAACAGGGCTTTAGCAGACCCAAAGGCATGCTGCTGGACCTCAGCCCATAGCAGGCTGGACCTAGGGCCCAGAGCACACCCCGAAACACCCTCAGCTGACATATGCTTCAACAAGGGTATGTTCAGCCTCAAATTCACTACTATTTCCCTACAGCAGAGGGGTTGCAATGGGTGCTAGTTGTGCCACCTGGCACCCGAAAATGATTCCACCAACAAACATTCAAATCCATCCTGTCTCTTAAGAAGGGTCACATGCCAGAGGCAGATGCACGTGCAGATAAAGTACAGCTATAAGGTATATACTTGATGCATTACAATGTACATGGTGATCTTTTTGTAACAGTGCCTTTTAAATGCCCAGAAAAAATTTCCTGAAGGTATAAATCCTGACTGGTTTTCTTTAACACTTTAAAAAAGGTTAAGGACAGACTTAGAGGCAATTTGGTAAAGAAAGCAGAGAAGCATCTACTTAGACTTATAAGAGAAAGTTCAGGCATGTGGAAAGAAATCGGGCATGTAGGGAAATCTATTTGAAAAAAAAAAACCAAAACCAACAAAGGTTCACAGAAACTTTCAACTTTTACCCAACTGCAGCTCAAGAAGTCTTATTTAAAATGCATGTTGCAGTTTTTTTGATTTTTTTTAATTTAAAATGCATGTTCTGGGGGTTTTTTTGGGTTGGGTTTTTTTTGTTGTTGCTTCTTTTTTTTTTCCTGGGGGGGTGGAGGGGAGCAGTTTCCTTTCTTGATTGCCAACAAACTAACAAAGCCACTTGTTTTTCCCCTGCCCCCCTCTGCCCCATAGAAGTAATAACTGTGTCATAGGGCTGTGTTCTTCACTGGTTTAGATAGTTACTACATGCTGGCTTTGTAGGCTTTTATTTATCCTTTAAAACTCCAGTATGGACATCTTCCCAACCCTCAAATAATTTTCTTTCCCTGTCTGGGAGCACTTCCTATTTCTACCATACCTGTTTCGAGGTAGAGAAATCCACTGTTTCAACTGGAGCATTGTAGAAACACTATTTTATATGTGGGTGTGTGGCTGTGTGTAGACAGACATGAATAAACCAACTCTTATCGCCCAGATATACCCAGCAGAGGATGTTTCCTCCATAAAAACTCTGGAAAATTTTGACCATGTCTTCCCCACTCCCTGTGTAGCAGATGAAATGGTTGGTCTGGGGTTTTCTGCTGGGGTTTTCAACTTCCACCATGAACAACATGCTCCAGCTGTTCTTGCTCTCTATCTTATCATCACCATGTAGAAATTCAGCCATATGCCCGTTCACTAAGAGGTGGGAGCGTTTCTCCAGTACTAAAGCAGTTGAGCCCTGACACCCAGGAGAGCCGTCCCACCCTCACAGCCCCACACGTTCCCTGTGCACGGGCAGGAGAGCACACATTCCCCACCTCCCGGCTACATCCTTAAACTAGTTCAGACACGCAAAGTACAAAAAGAGGAATACGGTGATTTCATACAGTGTTTTCTGATCCTTGCCAGAGGTGAATGCATCTCGGAAGGCGGTGTCTCCTGGACAATTGAAGCACCCATTTATTTTTGCTACAAAGTGGTAGAAACATACAATATTCTGGATCCCTCTAACACTACTCTGCTCTGGGGTCACATTACTGACCCCCAGCAACTAGAGCTAGCCACCAGTGGCAAAAGGAAGCTGCGGCGCTTCGTTGTCATAGATGAAGTCGTTGATGAACTTTATGGCTCCAAAGTCAGAGAATACTTTGAAGAGAATAATGTTCAGCACAAAATCCTTGCCCTGCCTACCACCGAAGAAACAAAATCCATGGACCTCGTCTTGAACATCTTGCAAGAAGTCCAGAACTTCAGCATTGACAGGCGAACCGAGCCCATCATTGCCATCGGAGGCGGCGTCTGTCTGGACATCGTAGGACTGGCCGCGTCGCTCTACAGGCGACGAACCCCTTACATTCGGGTCCCCACCACCCTGCTGTCTTATGTTGACGCCAGCGTGGGGGCAAAGAACGGGGTGAATTTTCTGCAGTGTAAGAACAAGCTCGGGGGCTACACTCCCCCAGTAGCGAGCTTCCTGGATAGATCCTTCATTCAGAGCATTCCTCGGCGACACATCTCCAATGGCCTTGGTGAAATTTTAAAGGTATGAACTTCTACAACTGCAGTTTTCAAAACTGAACACATAGAATCATAGAATGGTTTGGGTTGGAAGGGACCTTTAAAGGTCACCTAGTCAACCCCCCTGCAGTGAGCAGGGTCATCTTCAGCCAGATCAGGTTGCTCACAGCCCCATCCAACCTGGCCTTGAATGTTTCCAGGGATGGGTGTCTACCACCTCTCCGGGCAACATGTCCCAGTGTTTCACTACCTTCATCGTAAAAAATTTCTTCCTTATATCTAGCCTGAATCTCCTCTCTTTTAGTTTAGAGAATTACCCCTTCTCCTATTGTAACAGGCCCTACTAAAATGTCTGTCCCCATCTTTCTTATAAGTCCCCTCTAAGTATTGAAAGGCTGCAATGCTGGTAAAATGTCCATCACATCCATGGCGTTGTATAAACCACCACTTTATATAAAGTTGTATAAACTCATACAGAAACAAAGGTGGACCATCAAGGCTTCACAGGGACTTTTAACTGTCATTGAGCCTACACAGCTTTTTACAGCTGCTGAACTTGTTTGAATATCCCTTACACAGTGCCTAGTGCTAACCCTCCGGAGTAAACTCCAAAACTCAAGGCCAGACATAGACACAGCACAACCAGGGAAGAAAACATCTTCCCGTTGAGGCTGATCCATAGCACTCTAAAATGAACTGCTGGCAGAGAATCTGAGGCTCGTTATACTGGGGATTAATAATTTGCACCTACCTCTCTGGGTATGTTGAGTGTAGTCAATCAATCTCCTGTGAGTCAAATTCTACTTCAAAAATTACCTGGAAGGTGTACAGTAAATGGTTTTATGCCTGAAGAGCTTTGAAAACTTTTGATAAAGTAGAGTTCAAGCCATTAAAGAGTATTATTACTATTGGAGATGAGTTCATCAGTAGCATTTTTCAGAGCTTGGGCAGTGGGAACTCTCCATAACTGGAGGTCTCTGGCAGGCACTGGGAAACATGCAGGTCACCATTCCCGACTGCAGGACAGGGCTAATGCCCGAGTCAGGGGGGTGAAAAAATATGTACTTTAACTATGAAACCACTCCTAAACCCTCATATTTTCTATATTGTGGTGTTTTCCTAACCTTCCCTTGCCCACAGAACAATCCCAGGGAGTAGATGAGGGTAATCCTAGGGATCGCTCTCCTGCCCTTGAGCTGGCCACCGTTTGGCTGAGACCATCGGGATTCTTCTGCCAGGCACACGAATAGCCAGAGCTTGTTACAAACTGTCTGCTGGGCTTTTGGAGCCTCTAGGAAACGCACAACGTGGTCAGAGCTGCCCAGTAGCAAGGGAACTTGCCCACCAGTGCCCCCATCACCTCTGTCATTTTACCAGAGCCCCACTGGGCATTTCTGCACTGCCTTCTGCATACATCTTCACTTACCATACCTGACAATGTGTAACACCACCAGGTCACATTCCCTAGAGATCTGTTGAATATACACCAAACATATACATGCTAACCAGGAATTGTGTTTACAGAAATACTCTTTCAGGCTGCAGAGGCAGAACTTGCCTTTGCACCAGATGTGCAGGTATTGCTAGTGTAAAACATGATATTATAGTCCAGCCTACTGAAACACTCGTTTACAACAGCACATAGAAGGATCACATAATTACTTTTGCTCACCTCTTCTGTTCTTTGCCCTAGATGGCACTCATGAAACACAAAGGGCTGTTTGACCTGCTCAAGAGACACGGAAAATACTTGCTGGACACCAAGTTCCAGTCCTGTAGTGGCTCTGCTGACCACAGGGATGCTGCACTGCAGACTACCAGGATTGCTATTGAAACGATGTTGGAAGAGCTGGCTCCCAATCTCTGGGAGGACGACCTGGACAGACTGGTTGATTTTGGTCACCTTATAAGCCCAGAGCTGGAAATGGTGAGTGACAGCTTTTATATTGCAACATCTATTTTTTTGAAAAAAAAAAAAAAAAAAAAAAAGGTTTTCAATCAGCAGCATGAAAAGTTTGTGCAAAAGGAGCTGAGCTACACTTCAGATTTGCACATGCTACCTTCAGATCACCCAACACATCCAGCCTGGTCCTGCTGGATAAAGAGACCCCTTTCCCTGCCCCATTCCACCCACACCTGCACCCGTGTTCCTATTCAGACCACAGGACAGTTATTGCTGCTTACCAGGCATTTACTGAAGCACGAAGACAACCAGATTTCAATGAAGCTACTAGAAATCACCCACATGAGCTGTAACAGTGCAAAGGCGTGGAGACCATAGCCCGTATTACTGGGGAGAAATTGCCACTGAGGAATGAGGGGGGAGGACCAGACCTTACGCAAGATGCAGAACTCTTCCCTCCATCCCATGGTGCTTGTCATCAGTGATTTGAATGGGAAGAGAATTAGATCCTTGATCCCTATGGGCGATTTTACATGCAATTCACCACACATAAAATAAATCATCCTTTGCAGACCATAAATCACACGAAGCTAACATCCAGCAAATCTGTACTTCTGCTGCTGTGAGTTAAATGTCAATTTTCAGGAGCACTTTTAGGAAAAAAAAATAATTACTGTTTGTCAACTGAAACCTTTTCTCCCACCTGTCTTTTCTGCATTTCAGAGGGTTTTGCCGTCGCTGATGCACGGAGAAGCAGTGAACGTGGACATGGCATTCATGACGTACGTCGCCCACACACGGGGACTCATCAGCGCCGAGGAGAAGGAGCAGATCATCCAGTGCATGAGGGGCCTGGAGCTGCCGGTCTGGCACGGCGGCTGCAGCTGGCCCCTCATCAAGAGAGCCCTGGTGGAGCGGCTGAAACACAGCGGGGGGCAGCCCCGGATGCCTCTCCCCACCGGCCTCGGCGTGGCAGGTACTGCGGCGAGGGGCACCAGGAGCGGGCACTTGGGGGGCAGCAGGCATCCCAGCACAGTGACGTGCTGGAAAATGCGCCCTGTAGCTCTGCAGCTGTACATTTCTGGGTTTAACACCTTGATAAGCCCACCCAGAGACAGAAGCCTCGTCTTGTGTGTAACCACCAGAACACAGTTAAGGACTGAGCTCTAATTAATTGCATTATGACTGACCAAGTCACTTTGCAAACATGTTGGCAGACCAGGGTCTAAATGCAGCGCTCTAGCAGACAAACCAGCAACGTCATCAGGGAAAAACCATTCCTTTGTTATACTTGAAAATATTTGTGAAATAATCCTTGGCAAAAGGAATTTAATGTATTACTGTGCCTAGAACTAATACTTGAAAACTAAGTAGTATCTGTTCAGTATCTGGGGTGAAACACTCTTACTCGTAAGATTTAAAACAAACAAACCCCCAACACAGCAGCAATGCACAGGACCAGGTTGCGATCTCTTCATCAGTATCTATTCACACTTTTCCCATGGAGCTCAGTTTCTACACACTCACCAGAAAACAAGACTCCCATAAACTGTTTGGAGGAGCTATTCTCCCCCCTAGTGAGTCAGAGTATGCAGGCAGGAAAATCTTTCCTGTACACTTTATCAACTACAAGTTTTATTTTACAGAGATATTCAATGACACTAGTGAAGAGACCCTGGAAAGAGCATACAAGCTGTGGGTCAGAGACTGCAAGACGGTGCTGGAAGAAGAGCCAGCTGCTGTCTGAGAGCTGCGAGACCCAGCTGATGGTCCTGCCCCACACATGGAGTTGTTTAACATTGTAAGTTAGTGGGCAGGACTGAATTTTAAACAAGATAAGGCAGCACCTGTGAAACCACGTACCCCCCAGAGCTGCATGGAACAAGACGACTGTTGGCATCTGTCCTGGTTTACTCAATTGCTTTGTGTGGAAGGGAATTGATTAGTGCTCAAGAAGTGATTGCTCAGAAGTGAAACCAAGCGCCCATAGCGTAGTTCATAGCAAGCTGTCTCCACTGGGCAAAGTGAGCGGCATTTGCTCATTCCTTTGTGAATCCAACCTGGGGGCTGCCATGGCCTCGCGCAGCTCCAGTCCCATCATTGCTTGTTGTTGGACCCCTGAAGTCAGTAGTTGTACCTGGCTCACAGACCACGTAAAAGAAGCGGGGCATCCTGACAGCACCACGTTAAATCTCCATGCTATAGAAAATATTTGAAGTGGGTTATCTCCTTCACTGGTTTTGAAACTCAGAGTTTTTCTTGTTTTCGCAGCTCATTCCAACTAGCAAAAAAAGAAATGCAGCTGCCAGCCTTTGCTCCCCGGGTAAGGGAACGCCACAGAGATTACAGGCACGATCAGGTAGCCACAGATCAGCAGACATCGCTGCTGTGAAGCGCGATGGAAGCTGTATCTTGACAGCACTCCTAGGTCTAGGGACTCTTAAATACTAAGGACATGCTGGCAAGACTCATCTTGCTGACAAAATGCATAGTGGTGGTTTTACTGTGTAACCCCTGCAGGCCACTGGTGTGACGATACAGCACGATTTGCATCAGCATTGCCTATGAGCAAAGCTGAGCTCCAGGCTGTACTGCAGAACCCGGGCATCCCCATGGAGCATCCCCACGGAGAACCTGCCGTGTGCCTCCCCACACCTGGCCGGCCAGGGCTCCATCCCCATCTCAGTGCTCTCCGGGTAAATAAGGTCAGCGAGGGAAAACCAAGGGAAATCAGGGGACCCCAAGTAAGTTTATCATCTTCAAGCAGCCTCAGTGTCATGTCTCAGGACCCTGGCAGACTCAGAGCAGATTATATATCAGATGCTGGCTGGGAAAAATGTAAAGGTAATGCCATCCTTCTCCCTGGAGGTTAAATCAAAGGAATCACAACCAACAAACAGCCTTTGAATTATTTAGGGCGGGTTTGGTTTTTTTTTTTCCTTATGTCATACTAGTTTGTGCTGATGTGCTGGCTTCTGTTTTACTGAAGTAATAAAAGCTATTAAAACAAAAACTTTCAAACTAATGATTCCATTGCTGCCTGCCGTGCATGCCTGTGTACCTTTGCACGTGCTAGAGAGACAGAAAGGCACTGGAGGAGAGGGGAGGAATAGAATTGATATAGTAAATCCCTTTTCCTCTTGAGCCTAGAGAAGATGTGCCTAAAAGTACTCAGAAAAGAGACTTCCCTGGCCCTTCCCCAGAGCCAGGCACTTCTCTAGCTTCAGGATGGGGTTTCACACAGATGGTACCACCTTACCAAGCAGACCTCTCGCAGGGCCCTCGCAGAAAACAGCGTAAAAGCACATCCTCAGAGCCACCTCTTCCCACAGAAATCAACCCCTAAAGCCCTGAGCTAAATAAGCCAGTGGCTGAGGGTACCAGTGAAATTTTGTCCCTTTTCCAGACCATCAAACATTGGTTCATTCAGCCGGCTGAATCAGCATCATCACTCCCACTTGCGGGGCAGTCACCTGCACTGTCAGCCTCTCTCTAAAACGGAAGGGGACGGTGTGACTGCAGGACTAGGTGAGGACCTGAACTCCTTGGGGGTGCGGGGGAGCCCCACGGGCAGCAGTGCTGAGGGGCATCATGCCAACACGCTCCAGGAGGGGAGGTGCGTGCTCCCCTCCTCCCACCTAGCGCTGGCCACCTCTCGGAGGTGCCCTGGGACCAGACACTTGTAGCTCTGGTGCTCCTCTCCCTTTCCCAAAATTTACAGTGATCACCTGGGTACACTCGGGAGCTGTTTACCTCCTTCTCCAGGAGCTGGATGGGCCATTTTTCACATCATATTCTAGAAATGAATGAAGCACAGGATTATTGGTTGCCAACAGTGTCCTCCAGTGCCGCAGTCCTACTCCCACCTACTTACAGGGAGGAGAATCAAGACAAACATCAACTTGAGTTGCTCATTTTAAATGTCCAGGGAGACTCTCAGGAGCCCAAAGGCATTTAGTCCCATGGGAAGCCAAGCAGCATCGTACCAGGGTCCAGCTGAAGAGTCGCAAAACCACACCTGCACGTTAAAAGCCCAACATCAAGGACTGACGTGCTATCAGTGACAGTGACGTGTCTGCGGGTCACCTGCCAGCTGTTCCCACACAGTGGCTTTGCCTCCGTCTTCAGGAGCCAGGCTGTGTGTGTAACAACATATCAAAGGAGCTGGAGCACAATTAAGACTGAAAAATGAACACATGATTATTGTTTTTTACCCTTCCTTCTGCTGTCGGTGACAGAATACAATCAACCCCTGACGTGCTTGGTTGCTTAGTAGCAGACAGCCACATTTTTAATTATATACTAAAATATGCTAAAGAACATAAAATGGCTGTGTGACTAATACGTGTGTATCAAAAAAGGCATATGACAGCAGCTAAATTGCTTCAGTGTCTGATAAAAAGTGCCTCAGCCAGGCTTGTCATGGAAAGATCAAGGAAAGGAGGTGAAAAGTGTTATTAATAAAACAGCGACTTTTTAAAATACACCTCATTGTTTGCAGTGCATGGATTATTTTTTGTGTGTGTCTAGCAAGAATTTAATTCTTTTCCATTTATTC
This sequence comes from Falco cherrug, assembly GCF_023634085.1. Classification (NCBI taxonomy): domain Eukaryota; kingdom Metazoa; phylum Chordata; class Aves; order Falconiformes; family Falconidae; genus Falco; species Falco cherrug. The sequence goes on along the minus strand of NC_073700.1, from coordinate 18,773,803 downwards.
AGTTTTTATTTAATTCCTGCTTTTTCAAATGGAACTACTATCATTAGACCTAAAATCTCTGCTTATTTTCCTATTACCTTCAGTGACACATTACTCCAAAGAGAAAAGCGGAAAGCTGAACGGGACCCAGCTGGGTTCTCTGCAGCACAAATTCTTCATGGATTTGTTTGAACAAAATTACTTTGGTGGTCAGGGGACAAGAAATTGTTTTATTATTTGACCGTTCTCAAGCCACTTTTCAGCAGGAAAAAAAAAAAAAAAGGGAAATGTTATGAGCTCTAATATTTTTAAATAAGGTCCCTTCCAACCCAAACCATTCTGTAATTAATAAAAGGACTGTCCAGGCAGTTATTACTCATGTCCAGTCAATAGTGATGTTCCGTGTACCCAATGTAAAATGAGAATCAGGGCAGAGTCTTGAAGACACTAAAAGATTTTGACTAAATGTATTTAAAGTAGCTAAACAAACAGTGCTGCAACGGCCCCATTCCACATACAGTGCAACACGTGCTCAGCTGCTCGGTGCTTGTCTGCCGGGAGCCGGTACCAACAACACGCTGCACTCAGAGAAAACAGTTTGCAAATGACAGCGTTAAACCCCAGCTCGCCTGAGAGCGAGGCGAGTTCGCTGGCCTGTGCCCGGATGGAGCCAACGCGGTGCCATGGGGATGCCACCTCCGCTGGGACGCAGCCAAAATCATCAGGGCAGCGGGTCCATGCCCGCCGCGGGAAGGTTGCCCTCGTCAGAGCTTCGCAGCCAGCTGGGAAGGATGCAGCCCCACAAGAGTGTGCTGTTCCCCGCTCTTTTAATTAATGTCTAACTTGCTGCGATGGAAGGTGGGAAGGAGGAAGGCAGCGGGAGCGGCGAGCTCTGGAGAGGCACTGCTGAACAGCGAGAGAGCAGGCAAAGCACTGGAGCAAGCCCGGGGTCCCCGGAGCCGCGTGCCCCATCTACCAAACCCCGCTCAGAGCCCAGAGGGCATCCTGGGGGTCTGGGGTGCCCCTGCCAGCACCCAGCCCAGCTCCCGCGGGGCGAGCACCGCGCTCCCAGGCCGGGCTCCACACTAGAGCCAGGCGCTTGCCCAGCCTTCCAAAATAACCGCAGCTGCCCTGCCTGCGGACGGCCCAGCGAGGTGACTGCTGGGGGGATGTGCCCAGCTCCCAGTCCCTCTGACACTATCCCACAGCCGCCCAGTACAGCTCCCCTGCCCACCACACCCCCCCACACACACACAGCGGGCACAGAGCATTTCTCCCATAGCTCCTCTGAGACATGCTCCATAACGTGCCACCATGTTCGTCGACCCCCCTGGGGATTTTTATAAATACATTCAAAGAGCATTCTATATTAAATGCTTTGCATGCCCTGGCTCATCCTACCGAGCACCAGCAACCTTCTCACAGCCTCACACAACCCTTGGCCAGCATCCATGTAGAGCTCTGGGGCAGGAACCGGTTTCTCTGTGGCCGCAGAGCACACCACTGCCTCAGCCCCAGGGAGCACAGCGAGGGGGTGACAGTGACAGCACAGGGGCTGGGAGCTGCCTTCCCTCCAGGGAATTGCAAATGGGAACATATGCCCACATTCAGCATTGCCCGAGATGGACAGAAACCTTGCTCCTTTGTGATCTAGGCAAGGAAGCTGTGAAAAGGAAGAAAATGCAGCTTCAGGCCTCGGTGGAGACAGGAGCCTCAACACTCGCCCGTTTAAAGAGTCACTCTCACAAATCTAGTTAAAAACAGAGCAATTCCAAGGAAGAGTGTGCTTTGGATCACAGGCAAAGACAACTGCAACTATCAGCGTGCATGCATTTAACCTGTGTGCTGGCATCCTCTAAGCCTTATTGATTTTAATAAGTCAGGGACACTTTTTCAAGCCGCTCCGCTGCAACTGTAAACAAGGAGTGAGAGAAACAGAGTACGACCACCATGCAGTGCTGGGACCACCCCTGTGTGAGACAGCAAAAGGAGCAGCTGCTGCTGAACCATCTGAGACAGTGCAACCACGATTCCCTTCCCGGTAGCCTGCCACCTCCTCGGAAGGAGGGCATGACGTGGTGACATGGTGGCAGCGTCCTGCTGTGCCACCACAGCCTGGACTGGTCATGGGACCTCCCAGCAAACCAGAGCCCACCAGCCATCACCAGCCTTATATTTAACATCACTTTCTTACCCTGCACAGAACATTTCAGGCTTGTCCAATGGAACTAAGAGGCTTCCAAGCAGACCTGCCACCACCTCTGTGCTGACAGACATAGGGCAACTGCTCACAGCCGCTACCCCCCCGTGGGTTTTCTTCCTGCTCCTTGTGGGCTCCACGACCCAGCCGAAACCCAAAGCAGCTCCCGCTGACAGCAAGCTTCACTCCCAAAAAGCAGTGCTTGCACAACTGACCAAAAGAAAAGCCAAAAAATATCTAAAAACTCAAACTTAAATAAGAAATTACATCCTAGGCTGCTGATAAACAGGTTTCTTGTTGCAGTACTACAATGCCACATTCTATTACAGTGTTGAATCCCTAAAGAAATCATTACAAAGCCTGCTGGAAACACTCACAAGCTTTAACTCTGGCAACTTCTACAAAAAGGGAGCAGGGCTTTTCTGCCATACTCCTAGCAGAGTCAGGTAGCTTTGCCCAGCGTTTTTTATTTTGTTGTTTTTTAAATTGAGTGATGCAGGACAGCTAATTATTTTTAACTGCAAATGAATTAAGTATATTTTACCCCTACCAGGTATCAGATTTTCAAGAGGGAGGCCAAATTAAAAAACAACTGTTGTTTGTATTTAGGGCTTAAAGCCCGTGAGGTAATATACAGCATCGCCACTGCTGCTGCAGCAATGTCCACAGAGAAGGTGAGGACTCCACGCTGTGAGCACAGTAAACGACAGCCTGTGGAAGAACGAGACTAGAAGGGATGAAAGCAACAGAGAGACAGGGAAAAGTGATGAAGATGGGAAGACAAAACAGGACCCCGTCTGGTTCCTAACCAGCACTAGCGGCAGCTCCCAGCACAGCCCAGGAGCAGCTGCTTGCCTGCTGGGTGAGTGGAGATCTCAGAGGAGCGACCCCAAGGTGAGCAGAGAGAGGACCGGCATCTCTCCGTGTGCAGCTGGAGAAGGCAGCGAGGTGCTCCTGCGTGGGGCTCCTGGGGGTAGATGACCTGGCAGGCGGGACAGCAGGACAAAGAGGTGCAGGTACCCCGAAGCCTCGCCGAGCCTGTGCCAGGCACAGGGCAGCTGGTGGGAGGCGGAGGGCAGCGCAGCCGGGGTGGTTTTGCAGACACCCCTCTGAGAAGGGTGGGAGGCAGAAGGCAAGAGCCCATAGGAGGGGACAGAGGCAATGATATTTTTCCACGTCTGCCTGTTCCGTTCTTTCCACTGGATTGTAAACTTTGGTCTATCCACTTTAGTGCGTATTGGCAAAGGCCAAGTGGGGCCTGATCCATCGCTCTGTCCCCACCATGCTACCACAATACAAAGACAGCCGGACAGCTCTGGTGCAACCAGGGATGCTGACTGACACCACGTCGGGAACACGGACATGTCCATCGCCAAGTCACAAACACAGGAGCACTGCCGGGACCTCAAAAGCACAGAAAAACAAGATTCACTTAGACAGAAAACGAGTAGCTTACACAGACGTATGTGAAAAACCAAATGCTTTAATCCATCTATCAAGAACAACAGTTCAAATTATTTCATTGGATACATTAATACTGATCCATAATTTACAGTGCTATGGACCATACACAAATTATTGCTGCAGTCAACAGCAGATGAATATCAACATTACAGTACCAAGCATCATAGCAAGAGGCAGTAATTAATGTTACTTTTTCAAGAAATATAGGTATTTATACTATTATCAACATCAGCTTCCCCCCCCAGTGCATTTTATGTCAAACAACATAAATGTAAGTGCATTATTTTGTGCTTTGTGCTTTCCTTATGTACCTTCTTTTTGCTTTTACAGGTTGTAAGAGTTAAATATTGCTTTATAGGCCAAAAGCAGTAAGGAAGAACTTCATGGTACTCTGCATGTTCCTGCTTGTTGCATGGCTTTGGCAAAGTGAGAATTGGTAGGTATCCCATCCACCTGCTCAGGAAAGCCACCTGGCCCAGTGTCACACAAACCACCATCACACTGGGCAACGATTTCTGCCCATCTCACTCCACCTAGTTCATGCCAAACCCTGCCTGTAATTGCTGTCTCTGTCCCCTGCCATTGATTCCCTGTAAAATATCACGGCCACACGTTCCACGATGCTCAAATAGGCAGAGACATCTCCAGTCAGCACCTGCCTGAAGGTCCATGTCTCCTAGAGGTGTCCCCGCTGCAGCATCAACATGCTTCCATTCAAAGGGTGGGCAAACTCAGAGGAGGGCCTGTAGCCTAAGGAAACATGGGGTGAAGAGCAAGTCAGGCACAGCCGAGTTGTATGACACCCTGGAGCAACACAGCCTACGGGGAACACACAACACAGCTGCTGGGGCCACAGCACTTTCATCAAGAAATCCAGCTCTTGATGTCACGGGTCTCCTTGAACACCAACTCATCTCTACACAGCACGTAGCCAAAAATCAGAAGTCATAGCTGTCGGCAAGTACCAGTGGTTTCACGTAAGCTTGAAAAAAAATATTTATATGCCACAGTCTAGACTTCGATTTCTGAATGCCCACAGCGGGCATCAAAGCATAAGCCTTATTCAATATATTCAGTGGTTCTCAGTTACTACACCCAAGCGTGCGCACCTGGATCTTGTTCTACAATGCTGCAAGGCTGTCCCATTTTAATGGCAAAGGGTAATGCAGCCCTGTGTTACAGCTACAAATATTCCACAGCCCTGATTTTCTTTCCTTGTCACCATTGCCAAACAGCAGCACCAGAAGCCTGTACCCGCATACTCGGAGCCAACCCTGGCACAGCTGCCTTGCAGGGAACGGGAGCATCTCCCTGCCCCAGGGCCGCAGCGCATCCTGCAGGCTCCTGGGTCCTGCCCTGGGCCAGAGCTTCACTACCCTTGGAAAGTCACATTCCCAAAAGCTGTCTGGGGGGGTGGGGGTGGGGGGAAAGAGGCATCATTATAATTAACTCCAGCTCCTCCTTCAAAAAAAAAAAAAAGAAAAAAAGAAAAAAAGAAAAAAAGAAAAAAAGAAAAAAGCCACAACCCGGTGGTTGCATCAACGCTAACACATAGCTCGCTGCGCAAGCAGAAACTGAGATGGCTGGGCGCAGCCAGCAACAGCCACAGAAAGAGCAACACGAACACAGACCCCGGAGTACCGTAACAGCAAGCCGCGTCCCTGCCCAGCCCCTCGCCACCAGTGCTGGGAGAAGCGGTGCCGGGCAGCGGACACTTCAAGAACCCTTCCCCAGGGAAACATGTGGGCGAAAGCTCAGCAAGCCACGCCGCAGGCTGCGGGGAGCTCCCGCCGTGCCCCTGGCTGTCCCATCGCTACCCAATTCACATTTGATTTCTGGACACTAACTGCTGCGACCAAGATTTCCTTACAACGCCTGCCAAACTGGCGCTCAAGTCACTAACTGTCTCACTTATCCTATGTAATTTCCAGTGTAGCACAAAGGAGAACGGGAAGCTCTTGTTTTCTATACGTAGGCACCATGCCACACTTCAACATCCTATATAAAACATCACCCTAAAGCTCTCTCCTATGCCACACTTCAGTCAGTGCTAGTTGAGGAAGACTACAACTAGAGTTTAAGGCACTTCATTCTGAACGAGATGCACTTGCCTGCCGCTCGCGAGTCAGCTGTAGGCTGCTATTGAGAAATCCATTCAATCCCTCTAGCTTGTAACACCACGTCACCTCTGTAAAACACCTAGGCTTGATATAATACAAGGATAACTACCGTTATTGCATAGGACTACACTTGAGTAGATAATGCACCGAACTACTTTTACAACATTGTTGCATGTTAAAAATTAATAACATTGTTATCAAGTAACAGTTATTTGCAGATACAGTAATTTACTCTTTTTTCTTTTTTTTTTTTTCTTACGTTAGCCCAAGTTCTGAAATAAAACACAAATTACTGTAACGGGTATGTTAACTACATAGTTATGTTTCCAAGCATATTACTACTTTTTTTTCTGCATCACTAAAAATAAATATGTAAGTTTCTCTACAGAGTTGTTTTATTACCTAATCTAAATTTGTATTCTACCTTAAATGTGTTTAAAAACATTTTCAAAGTGAGACTGTAATATACAAAATATTCTCAAATTCTCTCTTAAAACACAGAACCCTGCATAAAAGCTTCCTTTCAAGTGTTTACAAAGAATGCAGAAAACTTTCAATGAGTTTTAAAAATGTCAAAAAATTGTTGTAATATTAAGAGGCAAAAATCTTACAAATGAAATACAAATATACTTAAAACAAAAAGTTGAGGATAACTAAGGAATCCATGCAAATCAAAATAAACTGTACAATGCAATTTAAAAAAAATAAAGCCAATTAGATATGTACAACATAATGTGCCCAGCTGGTAAGATGTACCAATTATTTTTTTTGTCCAAAGAGTGTATACCAACTTACAGTGCTCCTGTTTGGTTTACTGTTGGCAAACCGTCAATGCGTGTTACAAAACAAAATAAAAATCTAAGAGAAGAACTCGAACCATGACCAAAAGGAAAACCCAAATCAGCTCAGAGTAAAATTAAACAGCACTCTGAGAAAGAGACTCGCATCTCCCTGCAATTTTCAGCAACAGCATTTTATATCACAATCAACACAATCGGGATGTCTTAACACTTTTTTGTTCTTGTTTTTGTTTGTTTGTGTTCCGAGTAGAGCAAGGTGGGTATTTTTCCCTAAACACTTGTCATATAAAGACCAACGTTTGAGGGACACTGTATCTTTAAGGCAGCACTATTCAATTAATACAATTACAAATAGGACTTTTTTTTTTTTTGGTTTCTTTACATTCTTTAACTTTACATTTTATTTCCAAGTAAATAGGTTGCATTTACAATTCTACGATTCCCCCCTCCCCCACAGTAGAAACAGACTCTTAATTTGTAATTCTATTGCTTTGAGTAGATTTGACCAGTTCAAAGTTCTTGGCGAATCCAGTTCACAGATACTGTACATATGCTGTACAATATTTTGGAGGCATTGGTAGTTTTAAAATAGAATATACAAGTTTCTTCACAAAAATTCTAAAAAAAATCCTATATATATAATATATACACACACGCACACACACTGGGCTACTGATGAAGCACAAGGAGAAAAAAAAAATCAAAAAATTCTACAAAAGGTAAATTATTTATTCTACTGATCAAGAAACAAAGCAGTTTGTGAAAGGTGTGCCAAGTATATGCTAACAAGCGTGATCGGTGTCCTCCATGCTCACACTGCTCCGCCTGCTACTTGTCTTCGATGCTCCAGGAGACACAGAGGAAAGTAGCGGGTCAGTTACTCCGACAGGGGAGAGGGTATCGTCCATCAAGATATCTTCCAGTTTGGATCCCATTTTTGCAGGAACACTGTAAGTGCCAGCTGGTTCAGTCACGTTTCCGAGGTTGTCACTGAAGGTGATGGTACCGTCAGTGAGATCGAGGGTGGTAGTGCAAGACAGGTCTGTGTGGTGCGGCATGATGTCTTGGTTGCAGTTGTCCAGCACTGGCTCTTGTTTGATGACCCTGTTGACCATATCTGGGGAGCAAAGGCCTGTAGATGGAACAAGGGACAGTCCGTGTGCCCGAGCTTGCATCTCAAGTTCCTGTGAAGAAAGAGAATGGACATTTTTTAAAAAAAAAAAAAAAAAAAAAAAAAGATCTGAAAGCAAAATCTGTCATCTTATGCTCTTGTGTACGGTAACTTACAGCTTCCTTCTGTTGTACACAAACTCTTTCCTCCCTTTCCAGTACTTGCACCTTGTACATGTCTGCCCTGCGGATTTTCACCTGAACATTAGCCTCTTGCAGAGGTGGGTGAACACCAGCCCATATAGGTCCGTCACACTTCTCAGAACCTACCCCAGAGCCAAACCCCAGCACCCTGCAGGACAGAGAGGGCCGAGGGCCTCTGCTCACAGCCTGCCATGGCAGGCAAGTTCGGCATCAGGTCAGGTGAGGAAAGCATTTAAAAGTAGGGGGGGAGGGAAAGAAAGAAATAGCAGAAGCATACACTGAAGGTATAGTATATCTACACGATGCTTGTCATTTCCTGGTGAGCCACTGGAAAGGATATTTATCGTTCTACAAGTCTGGCAGAGCTGGAAGAGGTCAGCCAAAACTCAGCAACACTATTCCTGCACTGAAAAATTATAGGCAAGTCAGAGGAAGGCTTTAGACTTCACACACAGCCAGGATTCTTTGAATCTTGATGAGACATTTAAATCCCACCTTCACATTTAGTCATATAGATGCACTTGACTGAAGACAGATAACACGAGAATTCACTTAAATGCCCCTTCTCAAGTGCAGCAGGAAGAGAGACGTTTTGCTTCTACTTATGCATTGTATTAGGCAATCACAATCACTGTTGTGATTGTACCATTCCTGGATATTCCTGTCACTGAGGCTGATTAACAACCTTTTTTCCATTTTCAAGCTAAGACAACAAGCTTGCAACAGCACGCTGCATGATCTACGGGGAAGGTGGAACAAGGAAACACTTTTTCCATCAGCTAATGTGCCAAAATCAGGAGTTCCTTATTCTGTGCTTAATCAGAACCAACGCAAAAAGGGAAAAAACAGACTGTAGGAGGTTACTTGCTGCCAGATGTTCTGTCCATTTTTCAAGGGTCTGGTTTTTATGTTATTTTGATTGAAGAAGGAGCCAGAGCAGATGGATAATGCAAGGGAAGATGAAAGATGCCTAAAAAGTGTTCTTAGCTTTGAAATACTACTGCCTGATGTTGCTCTGCAGAAGGGTTGCACAATTTTATCGTTTCACTCTAGCAAACAGATTGCTCAATAAAGTAAAAAGATTGCGCTGAAGCTCAGCTCAGCCTGTTCTATTTTAAAGCTGTTTACTTCCACACTTGACTCTCAGGTATTTCTAGCTTCATTATCTACTTTGTGGATTAGCCGTGCTGTGGTTCAGGGGTCTCCTGACACAGCTGCCAGCCTGGCGCACTGCAGCCAGCAGGCAAAGTTCAGTTGTTCGCACCGCAGGTGAACAGCAACATGAGAATATCTGGGACATCTCCGTCTGCATGCTATACATTCCTATACCCAATTCTAAATACACTTCTTTAATTACCCTTCTGCGGAGAGGGGTGGATATCCAGCTGTCTTTGCCCACCTGGAGAACAGGACTGACGACAGAAGCTGTGTAGGCTGCGGAGCTAAGGTTTCCTATCCAGCTTGAGGTGAAGGCAAAGGAATTAATTAGAAAAAAAAGGAGTTTTCACCCCTAAATATCTGTGTGATACAGGCTGTTGGGAACCTGGGTGACTAACTAGGCAACAACCCGTGCAGAAAAACATATTCATGCCACCTACTGCTTTTCATTGTTGAGGAGAACCGTTTTGCAGTCCTACAGACTCAAGGCACAAGGAAGACCGGCAACCATAGCTCCTCAGACAGCAAAGGCAGCTCAACATCCATAGCTTTTGGCTCTCTGGCCAAAACTCTTGGAGCCCTCACATTAGGTGTGCTTCTCTGCAACTGCTCTCAAACAAGCCAGGGCAGCCTCAACATTAAATACAGCTGCCAGTCCCCAGGATACCTACGAGGAACTCGAGACACAGTGCTGCAGCATCTCACAGCACTGCCCACCCCGCACATGCTGTCCTGTGAGCGGTGTTTACCCTCCACCAGAAAGCAGATGACTCCTGCAGAGTGCTAAGGGGAGGCTGACAGAGAAGAAATGAGATCAGATGTAGAAGACTGCAACCTGCAGAGCTTCTCTGACAGACAGGGCCTAGATTGGTCCCCACACAGTTTAGAAAATCCATAAACAAAACAAGATGATTTAATTTGCTGCCATTCATCCAAAACTGCTTCAGAAGAAAACAAGCACAAAAGCTACAGGTCAAAAAAGTTCCACAATCAAGACAACTGAAGCGAACATACTCCTAAACAGCTGAACTTAATTTCATCACTATCAACAAACAGATGATACATGAAGTCCCAATGCCTTAGGTGTGGCACCCAGGAAAACATATTACCATATAAAACTTTCTTATAGTATGGTTTGCAACTTATGTTGGCTATGGTAGAACAAAAACAGACCAGCCATAAGTGCTTCACTGGTGTTGGGATTTGATTTTACTTTGTTTAAAAAAAACGAAACAAAACTATTAATGTATCCTGGTTTGGTTTTTTTTCCCCAGAAAAATCTCTGCGAACCTCCCAGCATTGGTCACCATTCATTAAAACAGTGGTTCCTTCTAACCCACATTCCTACAAACAAGCTTCAGTCACCATTATTTGCAGTCATGCACTGCAACATCAAGAGCATTTGCAGCTTATTTATCAGCAAACCTGTATTCTGAGCAGCAGGTGCCTGTTGGCATGTTCCAGCTTCTTCTGTCTGTTCTCAAGCTCCTTCGTGCGTTGCTGTTCTCTTTGCAGCTTACGGATGTAGTCCACTGATGCTTTCAGAATAGTTCCCTTATTCCAGCGCATATCCCTTTGAAATCAACACAAAAGGAACAGTTAAGGCTCTCGGGGAGACTTTATTTTATAGTCATTACCTTCCCATTAGCAGCTATGATTACACCTCGTACATACGCAACACCTGGCTAGTATTTATTCCAAGTTGATAAATACAAAAGGCATTTGAAATGCACTAGTGGGGGCCAGAGGGTGGGAGCTGGGAAGTGGACTGCAGCCAGCCCTGGCACAGGTGAAGGACACTGAGCAGCCCGCCCCCCGGGGCCACCCCCTGCCTTCTGCACAATTTGGGCCCAGCACCGTGCAGAGCGACTGCAGACCAGGGCTCCTTTCACTGCCTTACGGCAAGGCTGCAAGAGAGCAACAACAGAGCCCCCCAAGGCTCCCGGCAAGCACGGCACGGCTTGCTGGTGGGGCAATGCCCGATTTCGGCTGGGGAATTAAAAGGACCATGTCTGACCTGGTGCTTCTGTGCAAGAGCCTTTGGCTCCCGAGAAGCAGCAGGCAGCGGTTCTCCTGGGGGCACTGTGCCACAGCTGTGGTTCGCTGGGGAGAGAAGAGCCCAATGCAGCAGCATATTCTGGTGTTTTAAACTTAAAACTCTGGATAAAATACAAATGCCACACTACAGCCTAGGGGCAATGGTTCCTCAGTCAGCTGACAGGTGGCTCCCATACTGCTTCTCCCATATTATTCCTCCCACGCTCGCTTTAGAGAGAAAGGCTGCTTGTGTCATCTTCCCCCACATTATACTTTAAAAAAAATGAAAATGTACTGCAGACTATCAGACCAAAGATCTACCTGCCCCATAGGCTGATACTCGCCTTCAAGGAAGCTAAAGGGCCTCTCTGAAGAGTGGCCATGAGCTGCTCCATGAGCAACCGCCTCAAAATAATGCAAACTCTTCCCAAACACATCACAGGGCATTGATTCAGATTTAAGTGAGACTTTCAAGCTCCAGAGCAAGGCGGGGTGGCAAGGGTGGGGGTGTCCTTGCTATTAAATGACCGTTGGGAAAATGTTAAGACAATTTAGTAGCAGTAAAATTACTTAGAAGAACTACTGGGAAATTACCACAAACACTGGCAAATTATCAGTGAACAGACACACAGCTACGCTCTCTCCTTATTTTTCTTGGAGGGAAGGGGAATATGATGGCTTCCCAGATGAAGTGCCCTCCATTTTCACAGAAAGAGGGACTGGCTCTGTCTTGCCGAGCTATGACATGCAATACATCACACGAATCCTTCAGCGAGACGAGTAGCCGGGCAGCCAGCTAAGCAGCAAGACCAGACTAAGGTTTTGCATCCTGACAACTCTGCTCCCTAGCCCCAGCCCTGCCAAAGCACAGCATCCCGCAGGATGCTAAGCCGCTGCACAACAGTACGGTGACTGTTTTCTGATAGAAATCATCAAATTAATATAAACTTAAGCAAGTTCTGAAAGGGAAAAAATAAACCCCAAAACAATCTTCAAAAAAATATAATGGAACCCTCAAGCTTTTCTACAGTCATGGAATGCCAAGATCATTCAATAAAACTTAGGATTTTTTTTCTTTTTGGTAAATTCTTTTTCTCCACTAGGGTTTGTTTTTTTTCTCTTAATCTTCCTCCCACAGTCTCCTTGGGCACCATATACTTACGGGTCATTTGACTTGGGTATCAAAGTGCCTAGTTCTTTTATACGATCATTAATATTAAATCTTCTTCTTCGTTCAACTTTAGGAAAAACAGCACAAAGTTACAAGTAATATTCACACTTAATTACAACATATAAAGTGTTTTATCAAATATTTTTTTAAGCACCACTGAAATGTTCACCTGAAGCTTAAAAACCAGTGACAAGGTAATTTATTTTGCTCTCCTACGCATGGACACACAAAGACAGAAGTTCTGTCTATACTGTAAAAATGTGGGACTGGTGAAGTGGCAAAGTTAAACTGAGACTAAAAACCAGGATGGCGGTGTTAGCATAGGACTCAACTGACAAGTGAGTGTTTTCCTAGGGAAAAGCATCACAGGCAAATTCAGAGACAAAAAATTTAGATTCCCAAGGGAATTCTGAAGCAGGAAAAGGGACAAACTGTATCGTCTCTTCTTTAAAGTATTCTTCCAGGTGCAACATTTAGAGGATCCAAAAGTCAAATTTAAACACCAATTTTATGCATTAGCTTTTCATGCTATGGAAACTGCTTCTGAATAGCTCAAGACATGAAGTAGTTCTTTTTTTCTAGTAATACAAAGGATAAAAGGACACTTTAAAGATCCTTTAAGTCATAAGATGCCAATTATTTTACTAAAATATTTTTTCCAAATTGGAAATACCTGTTCCTTTCAAAAATTGAATTTATAATATTGCCACACTGAGAATGCACACTGATGTTTGAAGTCACAAACTGACTTCAGATTAATTTTGGAAAAAAGAAGGCAAAATTGTGCAAGGTGGACTTGTTGAAAGCGACTGGATCAAATGTTGTTTCCAGTAATTCCATTGTTGAAAACCATCCATTCACTTGGCTTATTGAAAAAACATAAAAATAGTTTAACGTTCAATAGTAGATTTAAGCACACATTTCACAAGAACTCGAGATACTTGATCTATGAGCACAACATAATGAACTGGTACTGCATACAACATGCGGTGTCTCATTCAGATTTAAACACCAGCATTCGAACACTTAACGCCCAAAATCATTGCTAAAACTGGCGCAAAATGCAAAGAACAAAAACTTACTCAAGTTGTGATTGTCTTTCTTTTGCCTCTCCTTAGCCAACGCTCTCGCTTCTGACTCTGTAGGGAAAATACATGCTGTGCATGTGAATGAAGTAATTAGAATTAAAATAATTCAAACACAACGTTTCAGTCTGTGAAATATTTGCGCAGGAAGCCTGATCGATATTTGTCAAACCAATTACTACAGCCATTCCGGCGAGCGAGAAGGGCCTGTAACATCAAGCTGAGACTGCCAAAACACAGCGCTGATGTTGAACTTCACCCCTGCGCCCACGGAGCATCTCTTCCCACACTTCCCATACTGACTTCCATGACGTGAACGTTTCCCACGGAGGCCCTGATTCAGCAAGGTATTTGAGGACAACAAACTGCTGAAATCCAACATACCTTCTCCTGCACGTACATGCAGCCAGCACGCTTACGTGCCACGCAGCGGCTGAACCAGAGGAACAGCATGCTTCCTGCATTGCTACCGGCGCAGGATGTGAAGCAGTCAGGCGTCAGAGGCTCTGCTCACCAGAATTAAGGCTACATCCTTCAGTGGCATGTGCACACACATCACCACAAGGCTCAAGGTATAACTTAAGTGACCTATTAAAAATACTGTATTTTCCAGCCACGTTAACTGCTCTCATTATATGAAAAAAAGATGAGAAATTCAACGCCTTTATTAGCAGTAACGTTAGAAAACAATGGTCCTGGCTTCAGGAAAAGCAGAAAGAAAAATAATGACAACTATGCTGCACATCAGTTGTCTCCTCAACTCAGAACTGCTCTTAACTTTGCTCCATACATTTATTATCAGACTCCGGCCCACAGCAATTCAGGCAAAAGCATATGTAACTCATTATTTTTAGTTCTCATTTGATGTTACATTTCTCAAGGAATTTCAGCTATTTTCATGTTTGCTCTAACCCTTTTAATTTCTGAAAAAGGTGAAGTTATTACTCCTTGCCCTGCTGCATTTAAATCTCAAAAGCAGCAAGTATTATTTAGTTTCACAGTAAGTCAGTAAGGAAGAATGATTATCACACGATCCATTATGGATCAAAACCCTCTTACTGGCTCCAATAGGTTATTTTTTTATTATTCCTGTGTTATTTTTTTTTAAGCAATATGGATTATGGCCCACCCAATTCAAATTAACAGATGATAAGGGTTTCCCCTAGAGTACTGGAAGGTTAGTACTTCATTGCTTAGAATATACAGCTCCAGCAATATTAGGCAGTATAGCAAGACACAGCCTCTTCTTCGTTAGCCTCCCAAAGGATCCCAAAAAAAGTTTGGGAGATCATTGCATGTCTTAATGAAATTTGCGATTAACCTAACATTGCCTCATGAAACAAATACAATGTTTGTAAAGCCAAAACTGATAGAAACCACACTCCTGGTGAGCAGGATTCCCATTAAATGCTTCAGTAACTACAGCTGAGAACTCCCAACGATCATCAACATCAAATGCTGGGGTAGCAGATTTTTTTTTTTTTTTTTTTGGGGGGGGGGGGTGGGTGGGGTGTCTTCTTCATTGTGATATTTATACAGTAGGATGAAGAGAAGTTTCTGACAAATGACAGATTTAAATATTGCAAGGTCTCTCCAGCCTAGCTCCCACAGCAAAATTAGGAAATGGAGAACTAGAAGTGTACAAAGGCTTGGCTAGATCAGTGTCAAAGTGACTGCTGTTAAATCTGAGTTTAATTCCTAAACCTCTCCTAAATTAAATGCAAGCTGCTAGCATATATTTTGAACAGAAAAAGCACTCACCTAAATTGTTTCTGCATACGGGTGAGTGTAGCATATAGACATTTAACTTAGTTCAGGTTTATTCTGACGAGCTGAGGACTTCCATAAGACCACTTCTCTCACTGCTTTCCCCCTCTCTTTCTGCCTTCTTTGCCTGAAGTCTTAACACAACCATCTGGAGCGAAATGATCTAGCATGGACATCCAAGCAGCTGGATGTGTAATTTGCAGTCTATGGCTACCTTTAACTTCCTATAAGCAGGGCAATGAAACTGTCTGTGATGCAGGACTTTGAGGAGTTCTCATCCCCTCCCACCCTCCTCTTCACATAGCTCCATCGCTGTACAAGCTTTTCATTTTCTAGCAGCCACAAATCACTGTGCACTTTGTGTGTCTTCATTTGGTGCTGAACTCAAATTTTGTACAGTCATATATGTGCAAATATCCACCAACTCAGACATGTGGCATTTCCTCCTGAGAAGCTGACTCCACTCCTGGGCTATTAAAACTGCTCTACTTTAACTAATTCCTGCCTAGAACCTGCTTTGCAACTGAGTCAGCCTGTGAGTTTTCACAACAGAAACCCAGAAAGATGACAGTCAAGAAACTATGCCTCTACCATACTGCATGCAGTACGGCTCCCTGGTGGCCTTAAGAACAGCCATTTCTGGGTATTCAGGTGATTTTGCCATCAGTTCTACGATGGATCTCCATTTGTTCATCCTGCAGACAAGCTTACCTTGCATACTGTACCCTACATGTGGTGATACCCTTTCAAGAGAAGTAGCACAGCAAAAATAAAACATGCTTGAGAATACAAAACTTCTTATTCCTTCCTTCTAAATGTTTAGCTTCTGTACACACGTGCTTGAGAGAAAGGCTTTTAATGTCCTGCCTCCCTCCCCCTGCCTGCCACGGCTTATTGCACTGCTGGGGGAACCGACACAAGAAAGTTGAAGAATACTTCATTTTCATCTTAATTTAAGAAATGCAGATTCTTTCTTGAGTACCTGATTTTATGTTTTCTAGGATCTAGGTTGTCCATTCTTCATAATTCAATAGATTTGTTCATTACCGCCCTCCTCTACTAAAGCCTCAACACGTAGCATTCCTTGACATGAATCCCATGGAGACTCCAGATGTGAAATTGTTAAAGTTTGGTGTTGACAGAGCAAACAATAAGCCCAAACTAGAAAACAGCTCTGCAAGAGATGCAAGGAAGCTTCCTACAACACCATGTTCTCAATATGCAGACTTGACTATAACAACTAGGGCTTGAACTTGTCACAGTGAACACATACAAACCTACACATGAACACAACTGCATGACAGGCCAGTGAATTTGCTAAAAAATGGTCTACAAACAAAAAGTAACTATTTATCCATAAATTCTTGCTCATAACAGAAATTATGTCCAATATCACCTGAATTCAAAACAATTACAGTACTACTCCAAGGTGGTATTTTAGACTTATTTACCTGTGAGCTCCCTTTTTATATTAGGAAGATTAGCTGGACATGAGTTGCTGATGTTCAGTCCTGGAGGAGGCATGCTTTGGTTGCCATAAAGGTCAATCAAATTGCCAGACACGGGCAACTGGAAAAGACAAACAAGGAAAAGGATCATTTTGTTTGCCCTGATGAAAGGCTTTGTACAGAAGAACAGAGTTTGGATCTGCCAAGAAATCTGTACTCTTTTCGATGTGGAAACAGATTGTGTAATAAAGTCAGCAAAAGTCACATATACATACAGGCACAAGGAATATAACACCTACACTGGGAAAATTCTGTCCTCTCTCCTCGAGAGTACGCAGACAGAGAACATGCAGAAGAGGTAACACACTGACAATATTGCTGTATGGCTGCTCCTCATTTTTCAGTGAAACTATTACATCTGTACCCCCAGCATTTCTCTTACTCAAAACACCTGAAAGCCTACAGAACTCCCCTGGAGGAAGCCCCCCTTCTTCCAGGAATACGTGAGTGAAAGTACTTAGCAAGTTATCACATGCTTGAGGAAGAAACACTGTATTAATCAACCACATTTTTCATGTGATTTGAAAGCTACCTACACAGAAAACATTTAAGCTTACTTCAACTTGGTTCTCGCCTTACATAACAAGAACACGCATCAGTAGGAGGAAGATTATTTTTACATCAAGTTTCCTCAATTACTTGTTCATTCTGCTATTCTTATTTAGATATGTTTAAGCAAGGAGATTTATACAGAAATAGGATAGTATTTCAGCAAGACTTAGCAAAGCTATCCCTTTAAATTGAAACACATTTAAACAAGTTTACATTTATCCTGAGTGGATTATTTTACCCATCTCTTCTTTGTTTCCAAACCAGGTTTTGGAAAGACAGGTATAAAACACTGATCTCTTATCTTCTTATCATTGTTGTTGCAAAGAAAACAAATCCCTCCAAGACACTGATCCTGCAGAGATCAGGGTATGTATTAACACTCATGCAAATAATGCTGTCGAATACAATAGAGTGAGTCACAGCCTGGACTATTAAACTCCTACGGATGGTCCTTGCCAGACAGGGACCTAAGAGTATTTCTCTGCCATCTGGAGCTACTGTAAGAAGCAAAGTTGATATGCATCCACTAAAGTACCACCAGCTAAAGCCATGCTGATACTTGTCTTGAATAGATGGTGGCCAACAGAGTCCCCCCCGACTCAATCTTCAAGTGATACAGGAAAAATATAACTGAATTCTCACCAAGATTCAGCTTTACAATTCCTTGCCCTCCCCTTAGGTCTTGAATACAATATTAAAAAAAAAAAACACCCAAAACAAAACACAAAACCACACACACAACAACAAAAATACCCCCAAAAAAACAAAACAAAAGGAACATCTATAATAAAGCTAAAGTCACAGCTGTCCATCACAGATCATGGTCCCAGCTGTGACCCACCCATGTTAATGTCGGGGTGACCACTCACCCTCACTGCTCTACAAGGTTGACCCTTGTATCTTTTGGCCCCCCAAATACATCCATGACACTGGCACAGCAACAGCGTCATACACCCTTCTGACTTGGATGTGCTTTTTCTATTCATGCTCCTAAGCATGGGGAGAACACAAAGACAGTGTTTGTAGTAGAGGGACTTGAAGTTCGAAACCAGACATGTGAAACCTAATCAGGAATTTTAGAGAATAAAAAAAAAAAGTTAAAAAAAATCAGAAATCTAGAAACTAGCATCTCAAGCCTTGGTAAAGCAGCTAGGTTATAATGAAACATGGAGAACAGTTAAGGTCACTAAGCTGCTTCCTTTACTGGTGGGCCTCGCTTGTTACAAGTTTGTGGTTTTGTTGTCATCGTCCCCTTTCCCTAAAGGTGTCAACACTGTGCCAGATTTCCAGAAGTACACAGGACCCGTGTGAGCAACCACCGCAGAAGGGGGCAGTAACATGGGCAGCAGCTGCTGGACATGCACACTGCAGTCTTGCAGCAGCTGCAAGCACGAGAGGAACCCAACCATGAGCTGTTTGCAACCACAGGAGTACAAGCAGTGCTGATGTAGCATTAGCTAAATGAAGGAAGATGAAGGGAGAAATTTGCACAGCTGCTAGATATTGCAGGTTTGCATGTTCATCAAGGAAATTTACATTAGAGGTAGATGCCAACAGTCTCAGTGTTAAATCAGTGATCCATAAGCAAAGAGACTGACAGATTTCTTTGACTACTCTTCCCAGCAAGTTGAACTCCACAGGTTAAAGCTTCAGTTTTAACTTTTTACTACGAGCATGACTACATGCATGGTCCATACTCAGTATGAGCCCCTGAGAGGCCTCTTCTCCAGGACAGCTGCAAGTCACAACTTTGGGACTAACTTTAGCCAATTCCTTTCAAATGAAAAAAGTAAAGTGCGTGCTCGTCTCACATGGCTAAAATACCCACAATTAAACAAAAGTTAAAACTGAGGCACATCCTCTGTTTACGATTATATTCCAAGTCCCAGAGGAATAAAATCAGTGGACTTGTAAGGCAAGACCAATCATCATCATTAGTGCAGAGTTTAGGGAACCAGAAAGGGGAGAGGACCCCTATGCTGAGGGCACTGATTTCAGATGGACGAGTCAGTAAAACTGTGAGCACAGAAAAGCAGCCACAAAGGCTGAAATGGGGGGGGGGGGGGGGGGGGGGGGCGGGAACCAAGCCAAAACAAAACACAAAAAAACACAGAAGGGGCTTATAGTGTGAACAACGCATCAACAGCTAGGCATTTATTCTTCCTATTGGAAGAAAATTAAACATTTTTTTGGCAAACATTTCAAATCTTATCTATTAAGATAGTTAATAGATCCCTTTCCCCAAATAAAAAGAGAAGGGAAAACGTTCAAAGCTCCCACGACCATTTCATTGGGAAGATCGAGTCTCAAATTTGAGAAAGACAGAATTTCCTGGTGCTAAGGATGCTCCTTCCCTGTCTTTTTCAAACTCTACTACGTTTCCAATCTAAATATGCTTTCCTTAAAGTTTTCCTAGCCACTCCTGGCTAAGAAGAAATTTAAATACAGCATCACTGTAACAAAGTAAAGGATGTAAACAAAGGTAGAGTGGCTTATGCCAGGCTTAGCTTGTTATCTACCTTGAAAGAGTATGGTACAAATGTTGTCACTTGTGAGATTTCATTTTTCTAGGTTTCACAAGGTACACAAGCATCCCAAGTAAAACAAATTTCAGCCTTCCTATCACTTTGGATCTTTTTTTTTTTTTTTTTAAATAGCTGCTTTTATATAACAGACATTTCAAACATGGTAATTATTACCCCAGATTCGTCACAGACTCCCCTGAAATGTACGCTGAGACTTTCCTTTCTCCTCCACTACTCCAACAAAACAAGCCCCCACATTCAGGTCATCGGGCCTTGGTATAAAAGTCACTGAGACACCAGCCGTGTGATCAGCAAGGCTGTTTCTAAGGAATCGGTGCACACTGGAATGAGTTCGTTGCACAGCTCATGCAGCCTACAGCGGACTGTGCTGTTCCCTTACCTACAAGCCCACGCTCAGCAACAGTCCCTGAACTAAGACTCCTTTCCACTTCTGGAGTTTTAACGTCCACAGGGAAGTCACATTCAGAAGCAGAGCTACACATGCCCACACAACTTTCCACATCAGATTCTTGCTAGAATTGATTAGTTGGATGAATTAGTTGTCATCTCAACTCATCATACAAGAGTACTTTGCACAGCACCTAGCAATTCAATTCCTAGGTCCTATCTACACAGAAAACCCTGTGGGCAAACCAGTGACTATTTTGTGATACCTTTCACCACAGAAGCAAAGCCTGTTAACTTGTAACCAAATACCGAAGTTTACAAACACTTCCATAAGCAGTTGATTGCAACAAAACCTGTTCATTCAAGAGGTACTTGGAAACTTCCCTTAGCTCGCTCTACACAGAAATCTCCGATTTTGCTTAACAAATAAGTACTAGTACCAAATGTAACAAACCAGTCCTTTTGTTCTTTGTTGGTTATGGAACAATAACAGCCTTTGTCAAAATCTCAGCACAGCTATTTATAGGTTGCGTCTCTTTAGAAACCATTTCTTCTCAATTTCTTCCACCTCTACTTAGTTCAGTCTACAGATATTAATTCCTTGTTAGTAAAATGTTGTGTGTTTTAAAGAGCTAAATCCTGTTCCAAAAGCGTCCGCCACATCAGGTTCATTTTTTTCGTCCAACCAGTTGTTGGAAAACATGGTTTCATTTCCATCTTTTCAACACTGGTATTAGGTTAATTCAGAGACTGAACTATGCCTTTCGCCTCCAGCAATTTAAATGTATTAGTAAAGACATCTTAATTCTATTGTTTTATATCCTTATTTTACAGACTTAACCACATGAAGTGGGCAATTTCTGAAATTTCACAGATGTGGATCAGGCAGTCTTTACAAGGCTTATAAACGCAGCAAGCAGGAGGAATGCAGACTACCCTAAATATTGACCACATGGACTCCTTGCACCAAAAGAGTGTAGAGTACCCTTATGTCCTTGCCTACAAGCAAAGAGCCACTGCTGGGGTCCCTGTGGAACGAGAGGAAGAAAAGCACAGAGAAATCCAAATCCCTTCTAATGTAATGGTGCTAATTTCTAACGTAACAGATCCTAATGCAATGGAAAGTCAGAGAAAGGGCTCTAGAGGAAACTTATCCCTCAATTAAAAAAAAAAAAGTAACTACCCTGAAAAATGGTATTTTTCAAGGGTTTTCCAGTCAAATTCCAGGATAGATGCACTTTTCAAGCCATGTTAAAGAGAAATTCATTCTTTCCGGTAGGACTCTGCAGTCCTTTCTCTGTCTGCTCAAAGGGCACTATTTACAAAGGGATGCTAGTGGGCCGCTTCCTGCGGCGTGCACCACGTCTCCAAGAGGGCTGTGGGAATCTGTGGGAGCGTAGGACTAGGTTAACATGACATCAGACAACTACTGTCAGCAAACGTAAATCTATACTACAAAACTGATGCTATGTGGTAAGCTGTAAATTTTGGCACTAGATAAAAAAGAAACAGACGCCAGCACTGGCAGACATCTACTCAGCCAGATCTAACAGCACTTAAGCCTAAGGCAAAAAATTCACTGGAGCTACCCGCCACAAAAGATCAAAATGAGATTATGCCACAAGTACGATTACATTAATGCTCGCAGCAATGTGAAACAGCAAACAGAAACAGCAACTCGGAGGTAACCTGCGCCTTCCCCTCGCTCACTGACTTTCACACCCCTGTTCCTGTCTTTTGCCACAGGCTTCCTGTGTCTGCTCCCCCTATTCAGCTTTTAAGCTTCTTTATTCCTTCCCCTTTTGTTTGTTTTGGAGGTTGTTTTTTGGGGATTTTTTCTCCCCCTAAATTTTCTAACATCTTTGCTGTTGTCTAGCTAGAGACTTCTCTCCACTTGAAATCAGGTTAAGCTAAAGCTAAGATGTTAGAGCTAAAAGTTAAACTAGAGCATCTCCGACAGAGATGCTAACACATGCTTAAGCATGGCATACAATTTCTTACTTGAACATGATGAGATAGAGGAACTTGGGGTTCTGGAGGATCTTTCTAGGCTTTCCGAATCCAAGTAGGATGTCCATGGTGATCTTTAATATCAATGGGTCTAAGGCCACTGCTGTAAGCCCAGTTCACTCCTCTGTTACAATCTCCTCACCGACTAACTCGATTTGGAAATAGGAAAAGCAAAATTGTCCTTTGTACTCCCTCAACCTGATTCTAAAGCTTGCCTTTTTAAATCCATGTTTTCCATTAAAACTGTATACCTTCAGCTCTTCAAACAAAAACTAATTACACCCTGTGGGACAATACAATAACTACTTAATTGCTCAGAAGAAAAGTCGTGCTACAGTTTTGCATTCTCTCAAGGAAAGACAATTATACTAAAGAGGGAAACCAGAAGGAAAGGACTGTTGTACCGTATTTGCCATTTGCAGGGCTGGGTCCATCAAGCCAAGGATTTCTTCATTGTAACTTGACTCCAGACTAATAATGTCATCAATCACGTCATCCATCTGCAGCAGAAAAGGTGGACAAAGGAAACCGCCACAGTTATCAGTCCCATTAAGACACAGAGGCATGACCAAGCCCTCCAGCCACGTGCCGGCTCCCTGCAGCACGGCCCGGGCAGAGGTGCCTGTGCAGTTCTGCCACGCTCCAAACCCAGCCCCTCGGCCAAGGTCCCCGCTATCCAACCAGGACAGTCCAGTCATGACATGGCTGAGGCTTCACGGTCCAACCCACCCCTCCCACCAGCAGCTACCCTGCGCTGCCTGCCTACGGGCACACCGTTCCTCCCAGGAACGGTGGGCGAGACTGCTCCTGCAGAACGAGCTACGCCAAGGACATGACTCCCCAACCCCGTGCGGCACTGCCTCTCTACCCGCCACATTCTTCCTCTAGCTGTGGGGTCAAAACCTGCGTGCAAACAGGAACGCTCAAGTCCCCGACACCTGAAAGAGAAGGAGAGGGGACAACGGCTTGCTGGGTGACAGGCTGCCCGCCCTTAACAACAGAATCCACTGGATTCGTAACCCTCATGCACCCTCTCCCAGGGAGCACCACTCCAGAGCAGCTCGGAGATGATTTTGGGTGGTGCAAGCCATCTTCTTTCTAGGGCTGGGCCAGGAGGCACCTCCATGAGCTCCTGCATAGTGAGGAGAAACAGAGCCCTCCTGAGCACCCACACAGGTGCTTCAAACTGTCCTGCAAGATTGGCTATTTCCTTTTCGCTCACTATAAAAATGGAGCTTAAGTGACAGACATATACAAAATCAGTGCATAATGTTGATGGTAGAAATAGTAGTGTACAGGATTTTTGTATCAGCTCCAGAAAGTGTGATCAGAATTACACTGACTGGAAGAGAGGGCAAGGAAGGAACTAACAGTTACAGCCCATATCCAAAGTTTTGTTACCAGAAATAAAAACCCCTTGGTTAAATTAAAAAAAAAAAAAAGGGGGGGGGGGGGGGAAGAAAAAAAGATGACTACTGAGGATGAATTAACATGGGTGGAATAAAGCCTTCTCACATAATTTTTTTAAATACAAGTGTGATCTGATAGAAATGTGGTCTTGGAAACTATCAGGACAAGAACACACACATGCAGTCTTGGGAAAACTGCATTGGAAAGGATTTCCTGAAGTGAGACCTCAGCAGGGTCTTCTGCTTATACTGTTACAGTGCTAGAAACGCACTAGCCCTCATCAGATACCTAATTTTGCGTTTGACATCAATGCTAATAAACAATGTTGTTCTTTTGTTCCTTAAATGCATCTTAGATTCAACTTCTTAAAGACACTATGGGGCAAGTTTATTCTTCAACATAACTTCAAAGAAACATGCTCATTAGAAAAGGGACCTGTGCTCCAACTCCTGTGTCATCCAGTACCTGCATGCATGATGCTCGTGAGTGTGTGTTCAGAGCCGGGCACTCACTCTCAACCCTGCTTTGCTCTTCAAATTTATAAAATCCCTGCAGAAATAAAAAGGAAAAAAAGAAGGGGGGGAGGAAAAAAAAGAAAAAGCAAAGCATGGATCTGAGTTCATGGCACAGTCTCAGTCCCAAAAAGAGCATGATTGAAACTGTCATGCACACATGTGCCTGGTGACACAGCAAAATGAAGCTGTAAATATCTTATGGGGGAAAAAAAAAAAAAAGATCCGGGCACAGCTGAGGCAAAAGGATAAAACTATTTGATTTTCATTTCTTCTGAGGCTACAGAGCACAAGTAATTTCTCTTTCATGTGCAAAATATGTTCTGTAATAACTGTTTCTCAAAGTTGCATAACATTTTCCTCAGAGTGCATCTGTATTAAAAATCTGGCACAAAGGCTTGAGGGGGGAGGATGAGGGGACACGAGGAGCTCTACAATTCTCTCCCATTTGTCACATTACAAAAATACTGACATGATTTCTTACACTTGTTAACATCTTTCAAATCATCTTCCTTCAGCACCTGATCACACATATAACAACCAACTAAGTTTTTTCCAGCAAAAAGTAAGATGAGGTTGCAAAGGACTTCTAGGCATAGGCTAGTGAAATCCTGTATTTGCACCACTGAGTTCATCATGAAACAGCATTCCATAATATTTTAGGGTATATTAGGTGGGATAATCTGGCCTTCCAGCTAAGCAAAGGACTTGCTCAAATTTTACTGTAAAAATACCTAAAATATCTCAAAAAGCTTTTTGTGTTTTTCAGTTATTTTTGCTATGCTCTTTGCTCTTTTCTACACGAATGAGCCATAAATAACATTATTCCAGAAAGCTACAGCTTACAAAACTGCTTTGTATTCTCCAAAGGTCAACTATTCACTGCATGCATCAAGCAAGAGGGGGGAAGTAGTTTTAATAAGCATAAACTAGCTAAAATAGTTCAAAAAAAATGAGGAAGTTAGAGGGACACAGGGTTTTTTTGCCAAAATGTTCTATGCAAATATATATTAATCAGAGGTAGCAGTTGCACTTTCAAAGTGAACAGTTCAGAAAAGAAGATAAATGTCTTAACGAGCAAATAGGGATTAAAACAGAAAGCAGACTGCAATTCCAATCTACTGAATAATATGCACACGAGAGCGTATTACCTCTTTCTCACAGTTGGAGTTAAGGGTAAGCATCGCCATTGGGCTGTTAGGCGCGCTGCTTCCAGTTCCTGGCGGCATGACATGATCCCCGGGCTGGTTTGGACATGGCAAGCTCAGGGCTTGGTTGGCATGTTTGTTTGCGAGAGTGGTAGAGAGGTACTGCTTTACCTGCTGCCGCTGGGCTTGCTGAATGTGGTACTTGGTTGGATTCTCAAGGTGAGTCTGCACCTGTATGACACAATTTAAAAAGTGCTTTATTGTTTTAGAACATCGTTACACGTGCTATCGATTTGAGCTATACATTTGTGACATATATACCGGCTAAGCATTTGACTTAAAATACAGACTTGTGAAGCTCCGAAGAAATCAACAGCACTTCACTAATTCACATTCAAAGGCAAGATACCAGTTTACGACCTAGCGTTTCAATAATTGACTTTTTAATGGTAAACCAAGATGTTCCACTTATTTTTCTACAACATGAGATTTCTCACTTAATACCAATGCTCAGGCTTCCCTGTTTACACAGACACTCCAGAACAGCCAGTTCTGTGTTCAGACCTTCAGCTACGCGACATTTAGTTTTCACTAAAACACAGAGAAACGAGTCGTACCGCAGGAGTCATTTCACTTGTTAGTAGCTACCAATTAAAACCAAGTAGTGTGAATTGCTACCCTTTATCAGATGTCAAGTAACAGATCAAAAAGTTTGTTGTTAGTTCTTTAGGTTCTGGTTGTTCGTATTTTTAAAATAACGCACTGGTTAAAAAATAAAAAAAGCAATACACCTTCTTTTTTGCCTACGTATTATTTATATCTCAGATCTATGGCCTAAATCATATACAAATAAGACAGCCTGTTTATAAACACATTATGCAAATAAGATGCAAGAAAAGAAGTGTTTCAGTTCAGATCAATCACTGTCCTCAGTAACAGCTGTTTCTGTATTTAGGATAAGCTTTTCACTACTTAAGAATTTTTTTATATATAAAATATTAAAAACCTCATACCGAATTATTCTTGTGCACCCTAAATAAGCAAAAGAAAGGCACTTCTTTTCCCATGCAAGTTTTTCACCGTATCCTGGAAACTCTCTGTCACCTTTCTTTGTTAATGTTTTTATTGGAAGGTAGAAACCAAACCAAAATATAATAATACTCCAAGAAGTTTTTTTTGTTTTAAAACAGTTCCATTGAAGTGACTTTTGCTATTACAAGTGACCACATATGTCCCTCACTTACTGTTGTGGAAGAAATAAAATAAAGTATACTAGATACCAGAGGAAAAGGATCTCCTGTATACTGTAAGCCTTCTTAGCAACAGGTTTTAAAATAAGTCTGCAATAACAACTCACCTGATAATAATTATACTCAAGCATTTCCAGCATACTACTTATAGGTTGCAAGAGAAGCGACAGCAATATCCTTTGCTCTATGCTACTCCAGTTTGAGGGATTCACGTACAGAAGCACCATAAACAAGCTACCCCAAAACAGCAGAAGAAACTTGAATGCCACTGCTCAGACTTATAGTAACCTACGCTAATTAGCCATGCATGCAGAGAAATAAACAGTTCACACAGGGGCTCTTCTTGGAAGCTATGTAAGTTTAGCCCTAAGTATTGGTATTATTTTTTTTTCCCTGGCTTTGATGTCATGCTTTTTCATAAACATAAAAGGACCTTTTAAGCGATGGGCTATCAAAGTCAGATTGACAGTTCGCTCAAGGCTAATCTGCTATTCATCTTTCGTTCCAGTCGTACTAATAGACAATGGTATTTTTCTTTAGCAGTGAGGTTAAAAGTTTTTAAGTACTGAGTAAGAAATAACTGAACAAATGCCCTGCAAGCCTAACGCATATCCGCTGGCAGTGGGGCGCACAGGGCCATGCAGCCCTACCCTCAGCCTCCAGGGCCAGCCATCCACCACCCTGCCCCATGCAGCCAGTGGTCCACTCGGGACCTGCAGCCTAACACAAAGGACTTGAAAAAGCTCTACCACATCCTCAGCCTCCCTGATGCTTCAGAGCTCATTAATTCTGTCTCAATCTACAGCTGGAAGATTTCCAGTTCAGGAGTGGTTAACAATAAGCTAAAGCATGTCCCAAATGCATCTCTCTGCACTTAGAATCATAGAACCATGGAATCATTTTGGTTGGAAAAGACTTTTATGATCACCGAGTCCAACCGTTAACCCAACACTGCCAAGCCTGTCACTAACCCACGTCCCTGGGCACCGCATCCACATATTTAAAACATTTCCAGGGGTGGTGACTCCACCACATCCCTGGGCAGCTTATGCCAGCGCTTGACAATGC
Source organism: Falco cherrug (assembly GCF_023634085.1). NCBI lineage: Eukaryota > Metazoa > Chordata > Aves > Falconiformes > Falconidae > Falco > Falco cherrug. The sequence continues at coordinate 18,746,317 of NC_073700.1, read as the reverse complement.
TTGTACACAGTCACGGTACCGAATACAGTCCCTACACCTTCTAGAACTTACTTTTTCTTTCTATCCAACTCCTTGTCAAAAGCCTGCGCTTAAGCACAGGCAATCAAAAGCTGCTCAACTTGCATTATTTCCCCAAAGTCTCTGCTGCACAGGGAAGCACGCTTAAGAGAGTGTTTCTGGAGAGTATAATCTGATTTGTTGCACTAAATCGCAAGACAACACAATACAGAAGTCTGCTGTGATAAGTACAGCACTTGCTTTGTCAGTCCCAAACTGTTTTATCAGTTATCCTATCACCAGTGGTAAGAGTTATGCTGCACAGATAAGTCTATTTTTCACTTAAATTTTCATCTTCTGAGTAAATAAAGTTATCAGTAAATGAGTTATTTTTGTAACACTTATCTTCAAATATGTTATTTTAAAAACAAGCCCTACTTGTCTGACAGAATTTGCACAGTTCTTCTTCCTCCACGGGCACCAAGATACCACAGCTGTTTTCACAGACCCCGCCAGGCCGACAAGGATGGAGCAAAGCCTCTCCTCTACACCCATCTGCTACCCATCCTCCACACCCCCAGCACAGAGACCAGCAAAACTCCAAGACCCACATCTCAACTGTGCATCAAATATTACTTATAAAACATACTAATACACTGAGCTGACTCCACTCCATGTCAAGTTCTGAAACACACACTGCCTAACTGACATAGGATTTGTTGGCAAAACATACTTACTTCACAAGAACTTACTTTCCCCCAGATTCAGTGGTATCATCCTATGTTAGAACAGTCTGTGTTATGTTGCTACTCAATGATTTTTTTGTTTTCTTGGTTTGGTTTTGGTTTGGTTTTTTTGTTGTTGTTCTTGAGACTAACTCTGTCTTTGGCCTAGACCACCCTTTTCTGCAGGCTCTCCATCTAAGAAAGCTCAAATGTGCCCACTTGGGCAAGTGTCCCAAGATGCACCAGTCATATTCAGCTTGCAGATAAGCCATAAAGCAATCTTATTTTTTGACAAAATATCTCACAAGCAAAGAGCTGCAAAACAAACCCTACATCGAAATTCCACTATCCTGAATTCAAAACCATGAATGAAATCTTTGACTTAATTAAGATCTAATTTTGGTCCTCAGCCCCTTCTTGCCTTTGGGATGAAGAATAGTTCTTGTTGTTCTTCCAAATTCATGAGACACAAAGCACAAGACAACAATTTATTGGTTTGGATACACTCCCTAAGAAATGCATCTGAACAGAGACATGCAAGAAAAAAGGAAAAACTTGAAACTGAATCCTTTGGATCTCCAACCATCTATTGCCAGAAATCTCCACCCAGGCTTTGCTGCAACATCACTAAACCAAGTAGAACATGGGTTTTGGGGCATTTTGGTATTGGCAAGCAAGAAATAATCTTTCATATGCAGAACTTTGGAAATTATTTAAGACAAGATGTCAAAATTATCACACAATAGCAACCAAAGAATCTGGCTACAAGGAACTACAGATCAAGGATGGCCAAGTGGCAGCCTACAGCCTGGATTCAGCAAAGAAACACCTGGAAGAAGGCTGTACTTTCTGTTTCTATTCAGGTGCATTTTCGGTTTGCTTGGTTATCGAGGTTCTGCTCACATGGGTAACACAGAGTAACACTGTCTCAGAAATAGAGGCCCTGAACTGGTTTCATGCTAGAACAGCTTTCGATGCCAGCTTCTCCACTAATCTCCATGGGCTGGCTCCATGAACAGTTGGAACCATCCCTGCATCAGGTACACCTGCACTACAAGCCTCACAGGTCAGCAATTCAAGCTCCATCCGCTCTTGCCATGCTGACACTGAGCTAGTATGGTTTTTCTTGAGCTGAAGCGCTGAGAAAAGCAATATAAAGAAGTCAATTTGACTGCACCCATATGTAAGCCAGCTGAGGCCCTGCAAGGCTGAGCTGGGCTGGAAAAGTGTTGGATGGAGCCACGCCGATTACTCAGCACTCATCCTTCACTCTCTGGAGTATCCTGGAGAACGTTATCTCAAGCATGGGAAAGGCTTTCTCATACCTTCATTTATCTTGACATCTGACTGCTAATTCCAGTGCTTACATCCAGTTCGAGTACCTGAGCAGGGGAAAAACAATTCCTGAGAAGCTGCCTATTTTCTTTCACATCACAGAAACACTAGTAATAACTCATACACGTAGAGTAGGTTTTTCCCAGCCCTTGGGTTTAGCGTCAACAAAGCAAGCGTTTCATCAGTGGCTTTCACTAGCTTTAAGCATACGCACCCTATCAGCGGGAACTTTAGGTGTACCTCAGACTACATTCTTTAAAATCCTTGTATTATATTACAGAGCAGTGACAGGACTCCTGAGTAGACCCACATACTTCCTTCAATTTGAAAAACTAAAAATGTTTCCTGTTAAGGTGATCAGGGAATCAGGAATTTAAACACAAAGTGTAGCCCCACGCTTAACCACAAAGCATACAGCTCAAATAGTTCCTCTGTACGAACAGGCAACCGAAGCAATTCTCCCAATACTTGCTCCACCTGTCAAGTCTTGCTGGGAATTGCTCAGACCTAATTTACTAATAACTTGCTAATGATGGCAAGAACTTGGAACAGTGCTACGTGGCAACAGGGCAACACCCCCACTCCCCATGGGTACACTTGGACCAAATCCCTGTTGTAGGAGCATACTGGAGAGTTCACTCTTGGGCAGGCACAGGGCAGGGAAGCCTGGTGGCTTGGCCAATGCATTTTGCACAGCGTATTCCAGAAACTTAATGGCTAATGATTAAAATAACGGGGAACTTACACCAGACTAAAAATCAGTCATTAGCTGCGGCTTTACTACATGCTCCAGCTTCAAGTTCACAGAGTCACAGAATCACTTAGGAAAACCTTTAAGATCATCGAGTCCAGCTGTAGTTAGAAGTTGATCAATTGCTGTAGGATCAAGCTTTGACCCACCAGCACTTCTGGATGAAGGTAAATAGGCTAAATTAGTTGTCCTGTGTTATTTGTATACTTATTAATTTGTCCATCCATGAGTTTGATCTGTTTGAAATGCATAACTCCAAGCAGCCAGCACAAACCCAGCATATCTTGTGTTAAGAGTATCCCTTCAAGGTGGAATACCGCTTATTGGTTTTGCCGTCTCAGTTACTACTTAAACTCACAATGTGTTACTTGTCACATCCCCAAGTACCACCGCTTTCAAACTTTTCCTACCACCCAGGGAGAAATACAAAAAATATTATCTATTTCAGTGTGATCACAGAAGAGTTTGGTATGAACAGCCAGCCTTAGGTGCTGCTGCATAATAAAAAGAAACAACAAAAAAGCCCCAACACTCTTCCCCCCCCCCACACTCCCCCAAAATACCAATGTTATAAAACTCTGAAGCACCTAATTGTTTTACTCTCTAGTGGTCTTATCCTGTAACTGCTGAACATTTTAACACGCAATTTCATTACCAGAACTTCTGCAGATATCCAGACTACTACTAGCATACTCATGTTCCCACAACATTCACAAGAAGAAAAGGCAACAAGGCCAAGCAGAAAAACCACCAGGAACAAAACATTAAATGAATTTGAGAAGAACAAAGCCAGTTTTGAACTAGCCATACTTGAAACCCTGATGTCAGTGCAGGACCTTGAGGACGGCGATGGCATCCTGCCTCAGGGAGCCCCACCTGCGCATGTCTGCTTTGCCCCGAGGCCCAGCACTGCCTTTCGCCACCCCTTGGTCCTCCCCATGTCTCATCTCCTCCTCCTTTCATGGCAGACATCACACCTGCACATCTCTCACCCCCTCCGGCAAAGGCCACTGCTGCCCCAGAGCCCCTGGCTGTCCTCGCGCTGGGAACTCACCATGGGTCCTGCCCAGAGCCAGCACCGTGCTCAGCATCTCCCGCGCTCAGGCAGGAGCCATCTGTGCAGCCAGAACAGCCTCCCCTGCCTTCCTCCTCCCGGCTGGGCTTAGAGGACACAGCACCCGTTTCCTAGCAAAAAGGGAATTGCTAAGACCCAGGACACGGAGCTCAGCAGTGGAGACCTCATGCCTGTGATTGCAAAGCTGATGCCCCCAGTTCGCCGCTGGTGCAACACAAGTGACAAAAGGCCATTAGGATGCCAGCAGTGCTGGGCTGTCCCGCTCCTCTGGCCCCCCACGAGCTGGGAAGGAACATATTCCCATTGCCCAAGCCACACAGAAGGAGATTCTTCTCACCAAGAGCATCACTGAACCTTCCTGTGAAAGTAAAGCCCAACTGTTTAATGCTTCATTTAGGCAGAGATAGGCTTGAGCACAGGGACATGCCAGAGATTTACAGAGGACAACTAACCAAGGGGAAAGAAGATATCCCCCCTCCCCGCACTTTTTTTTTTTTTTTTTTAAATTAAAAAGACCATTTGTTTCAAGTAAATTGCCTTAGGACTTACAGTTTATAATTACAAATAAAATACTTTTTGGTCAGTTTTTTCAGTTCAATAGAATGTTTTGTTGCTTAGACAGCTAAATGTCATGGGATTTTTAAGAAAGGTTAAAATTCTGTGTCATTTAACAATTAATGGTACTCAAAAACAATACTAAATCACATCCACTGAAGTGTTTCACAAGGGTTTCAGGCTTCTGTTGGGTCTCCTGCAGCAGAAAGCCCTGTTCAATGCACCAGCCCAGGGCTTCAAAGCTACTTTTTAAAACTGCTTCAACCCATCACTTTCAAGGATAAAAACCCAACAGGAGCAGCAAGAAACTGTTGTATAAATTGAATAAAACCAGAAAGCAGTACAAATACATGTCTATTCTTTCTGGCTAGGGGGATGGGGGGGAACGGAACACACCAACCAAAAAAAACTGAGGCAAATGACGTATGAAAAAGATAATCAACTAGTGCCTCTTGCATTAACAGTAATTTATTCTGCTGAAATTTTCTAATCCAGGTTCCAGGATTCCGAGAGTCATATTCACCATAGCTTCATCCACTAAGTCTGAAAAACCTAAAGACCACAAAAAAACCCTCAATTATTCCATTAAAATATTGATCGTGGGTTTCACTGCAATGCCAGGAAGAACCTTTCTACCACCCAACTTGGAGCAATTCAAACAACCAGCCAGACAATGGTTTAACTCAAAGCCATTTTCCCACATACTGTGTTCAAACATTAAGCAACAGCATCACATTTTTCCCCCTAAGGATGTCAGTGGCCCGAAGTAGCTCTGCATGAAAAGTTCAGTCCTCTTGCTTTCTGAAACCTTTCCAGTCTTCCAAGATGAAACAGCTACCACCTTTGAAAATCAAATCAAAATTAAGTTGATTAGGTTGTGATATATCATTCCCCATAGGGCCACTGTGAATTTAGTAACAGTTAAGCCTATTCAGTAACTTCTCCAGCTGCCATCTCTCCATCGCATATTTGCTCCCCTTTCTTTCAGCCCATAACCCAGGAAGAGTGGCTGGAAAAACACTGACCAGAAAGCCCAGGAGTAGGAAAAAGATGAAGATAGTGTTACTTGTACTGACTGAGAACGACAGGCAGGATTAGCTGATGCCAGCATTTCACCTTAGGACATAGCAAACGCAAGGAAGTGACATCAGTTCGCACAACAAAGCTCCCTGGTTACTGAATCCATCCAAAACCCCTTCTGAACTTGAAAACCAAGGCAGGTACAAGAAAGTTATTTAAGATCTGGCATCGTGACTGCAGTCTAAGCGGATCCAACAGTCATCTTCAAGCACAAATAGTTACGAAAAAGAAAGGCACATTGTACAGAATGAATATCATTTATACAGCTAGGGGTTGTTTTGCCCATCACCACAAATTCCTCTGTGTAACGTGACTTTTTATCCAAGGGAAAGACATGAAGCAGACCAAAAGAACAAAGTTTCTGTGGATCAGTGTTTTAAAACTGTACTTTAGCTATAGAAGCACATGACAACAGTATCTAAGGAAGTTAAAGAGAGGTTAGCCAAATTTGCTTAAGGAGACAGGAACTGATGTCATTGGCAGGTTAGGGCGTGCTAGCTACTGTTCCGCAAGTGTGGCTTTCAGACAGGACTCATTCCTTTGAAGTCCTGCATATTTTTTGGTAGGAAATGAGCATTTCAGCTGTTTACTTCCCAACACACATGCCATAAATTTTTATTTTATACAGTTACTGGGAGGATACCAAAAAGCATTGCAACATTTTCAGACAAGTAATTGAATGCATAAAATGTCAGACACAAATCTTTTGCTATGATTTCACCTACCCCAGGTGCTTCAGAGTGTAAATATTTTATGACTAACAGGCACCAATACCAGCCACACAACTGCATCTGACAGGCAAGTTTAAAATATGGTACTGTCATGGTAAAAATCTTAATTCAAGCTCGTCATATTTACGTCCACTTCTGCCATCCCAGTCTCTCCTAAGGAAGCTGGGCAGCACCTTCATAGGCACTAGAGGGTTTGAGATTGCTCACAGTAGGACACAAATGACTCCTCCTTACAGGAACTGTCAAAGATAGACACAAACTTGCCTCCAAAAGTCTCTTGTGCAAGACCTGGTGTAAAGACGTCAACTCAAGAGGGAGCAGAGTCATAGGACAACAGATATTTCAGCTGCCTGAAAGCCCAAAGCCAGTACAGACCATCTGAAGCCACCCCTGCTCCCAGCTTCCCCTTGCAAAGCCTCCCATAGCCCATGCACAACCATCCACCCTTCCTACAGCCCAAGCAAGACCAACACAAGATTTACCAGACCACTAACACAGTTCACTGTCGGCTTGAGAGGGTCACATTAGAGAAGTAAAAGTATTTGCCCAACCTTATCTTCCTCCTAAGGTTGCCAAGCACAGTGTTGGCCAGTGCCAGCTTTGACTTGCAGTCACATATTTAGAGCCTGAGCAGGACTATCAGTTACATTTCACAGGGGTTACTAATCCAGCCACTGTTCCAGCCCTCAGTAACCCCTGCTAGACCTGCACGACAGATTATTTCACTTCCAGGTCTCTGGTCCACTGCAAGCCTGCTGGAAAAACTGGCGTCTTGAAAGACTCTGCTCTACCGCCTTTCCCATGGCAGGGAAGCAATACAGAACATCAGCCCTTCTCCCCAGCAGAGCCTGGCAGGTCAGTACTACTAAAACTACATAAACTTTCATATGTGTGAAGGATTTAGAGATTCTGGGTATATTTCCAGAGCCCGCACCTGAACCAGTGTGTGCTTTGATATACAAAAGGAGGAGCACGAGGCGTATTTTTCCTTCCAGTCCTGCAGTGCCCTGAGGAGGCAGTTTCCACAGGTGAGAAGAGGCATCCTTCTCCACACCTGGTTTTGCTCAGGTTGCTCATCATTGCTCATTTGTTCAAATGTGAAGAATGCAAATGGGACTGGGTAAAAATAATGGAAACTTTTGTAGGAAGCGAACAAAGGAGAAAACAGAAATCAGTTTGATAGAAGATGTTGAATAAAAAGTAACCAGAACCTAGCTTAAAACAGAAGGAGACAGCACACACTGACTTGAAAATAAAAATCCTTATTACCAGCTTCCTAGAGACGTGGAGTTGCCCACACAGATAATGGGACAGGTTGTTTGCTTGTCCAGACTTCAATAAACAATTCCAGAAGCCTCAATTCTCTATGCCAAAGGCAGATTTTAACACAGAAAATCTACTTTGCCCCTGCATGGACTTGTCTTAACGTGTGTCATGCAACACTGACTTCTCACAGGTGAAACTTAAGCCAAAATAGACTATTTTGCCCAAACTGTGTAAAAAAAAAAAAAGGTAGAAGAAAGAGAAAAAGCCCAACCTGTTACTTTCATAAATTTGAAAAACCCATACCCTCAACACTGGTCTCATTTGTCACTGTGGGAGTTGTGAAAGGTTGCTTAGTTTTATAGCATATGAGACACTGTTTTGAGCCAAGATAACTTCAAATGTTAAGGAATACAATCTTCAGCACTTAGGGGCTAAGCAAAAAATGAGTTTGATTTAAGTCTTTCAAATCCACAATGCTAGCTTGTTAGAAAGAGCTGGTGTTCAGAATATTGCCTGTGGGCTACCGAAGTATTTATTTACAAATTTCGGCATTCAGCATTGAAACATAAGATAGGGAGAGAGATGTAAAGATGGCACTAGATCAAAATATATCAAACACCCAAAAGCCATAAACAGAACCGTTGTTATCCTTCTCTTTTTTAAATAATAGCTATTTGTAAACTCAAATACAACTCTTTTATTATTATGTTCAAGGGAGAAAACCTCCCCACTTTGAAGCCACACTGCACATCAGGAGGCTACCACAGAACAGTCTGGGTTGGAAGGGACCTTTAAAGGTCATCTAGTCCAACATCTAGATCCCGTTAGATACTTGTCTGAAGACATCTACACTTGTTGCATACTTGTCTAAAACGATCTAGGTGAAAGACTGCTACACTCATTGTTCACATAATTACATGGGGACTGCGAGGCTGGCAGCCTGCTTCCAAGGTCACTTACAAAGCACATATCAAGAACATGCCAGTAGTAATCACAGCCCAAATGTGAAAACATAAATACACCAAACCCAACCAGCGCCATGCAGCGCGTGCTGGAACAGCTTGGCCTGTCCATCTACTGAAAAGCCTTCCCACCAAAACTTTTAAAGGAAATGTCCAAAAATAAGAGTGAAAATAATTTTGAAAGGACCATTTATTTAAGAAACTACTGGGCAACACACTGGCTACGGCACAAAGGACCCTTTTTCTGGAACATGTCCGTTCTGAGGCTATCCACTTTACAACAAATACACAGCACCCTGAGAAGTTAGCAAGAGAATGAAGATTTTTGTTCATTCAAAACAGTTTAACGTTGTTAACGTGCCCTGAGCTTCTACATGTCACAGTTAATAATTAGAAAAACTTAGCCAGGCTTTACACCACTTTGCCTACAGCAGACATCACCTCATGTCAGCCCCGATACGGAAGGCTAGAATAAAGCAGCCTAGATACATCCTTTTTATTCACACTACTAATATGATCATTAGACACAGCCTAAAATAATAATAAATCGCTGACTTCATTTAAGTGAAGGAAATGCAAGCTGGCTTACCACCGAACTCCTTGATTTTTATCCTTCTGCTCAACGAGCTGTGATGTTATTTATGACTGTATTAAAACCTACCGAGTTATAATAAAACAGTTTCAGTACCTCAGAGTGCTTGATCATCATGTTTGCTAATGTAAGATAATCCAAGTCACCTTCATGCAAACTCAACTGGCTATTGATCTGAAGCATTCTGCTAAATACCAGAACGGAGATTTGAGGAGGGGGGAGACTTTGGCAAGGTGCAAAGGTGGGTACACTCCCTGTACAGGTTGGCAAGCCACTGCTCTGGAGGAGAATTAACCCAAGGGCCCAAACTGATGCCATAGAGCATCAAAACCAAAAGCCAATGCTGTCAGGGCTGGTTTTGAACGGTGGTGGCTCTTCCTAGGGAGTAGCGTTCTAACATCCAACACTGCCATTAAGCAACATCACATCTTTTTATTTCCTGACGTCTCACTAACCAAGTAGCTACTACAGCAGACACGATGGTAGCCACAAGAGATTAAAGGTAAAAACAGTAAGAAATTAAGCATGTTTATTCCACACCAATTTTAAACCCAGAAACCACAATGAAACTTAAGTGCTTTAGTTATTTCTTAGCTAAAGGAATGTTGCCATGGTACTTCTGTAACACAAAGACATATTTAAGGCAAATAGCCATTAAGCTGCATGACCTCACCTCTGCGCCCCATGATCTTATTCCCACAACAGTCAGACAGTACCTATCATTTGGCTCCCAGAAAAAACAAGACTAGTATCAGCTCATTTATTAAACAAGGAGGCCAACACTTCAGCCCTTTAAGATCTCGGGCCTTACATACATAGAGACATGGTGTCATGATCTATTTTATACTTACAAAAACAACATCCAGCCCCTCAGCCATTTTTGTAACCTTCACCACACCTGCTCCTCCACATCCATCCAGAGATGAGCTGTTGAAAACCCTTCTCCTCATGCTATTTCACATATGGTAGGCAAATAATTAGTTACACTGTGAAACAAGAAGCTCCTGTCCACATAAATGACCCTTGATCAGGCCAGAGGATGGGGTGCTTGCAGGACCATCACCTGAACCAGTGAAGTCTTTCACAAAAACCATTAGCTGTCACTAGCTTGGTTCATATTATAACATACTAAAAAAAAACCAACAAACCAGCAGTCAGGATCATTGCTTCAACAGATATTGCACAAGCGTACTCATCACAAAAACTTAAAAGACTGCAAAAAATAGGTTATATGAAAAGATGCTATTCCAGCATTTTCAGCATGTGAGCACATACAAGACCTCCAGCCTTGCAAGGGGCTACAAGCTCTTGATTCCCTACTACATGGAGTCCTACCAAGGTTGGTGTTAGGGCTCTTTCTGCAGGACAGGAATCTGATTTTATTACAGGGCACCAGACAAATTCCACCTTCCCCAACAACTTACAGAAAACTCTTTTCAATGGTTTCATCTGAACTTCAAAAAAGCACAAGCCCACAACTCACCAGAAGAGGCACAGTCACAAAACGCAAAGGAAAGTGTGTTATCGTTCCAGTTTTCCAAAGGTTAGTTACAAATAAGAATCGCCGACAAATTCAGAAGTGGTAGTTATGTCAGAAAATCAAAACATCTTTTGAAAAACAATTCAAGCCCTCCAGGCTTGATCTGAGAAGAATCCTATTTTAAACCGCACTTGACCCACACTAATGTAACCCTTCAAATGCTATCACAAGAACAGAACTATGTTCACAAGGGGAAGCAGGCACATTATCTTCCACTAAAGCCATATTTATTTACGTAAAAAATCATACCATCTCCTTCTAACACTGAAAAAAACTCAAGCAATATGACATGTATTATACAACACACAAAATTTTAGCTACCCAAGTTATAGTATGGGAACATAACACAACTCAAGGCAACCAGATGCTAGAGTTAGAAGGATGTATTTAGGGATTAGATGTGGATTAACTAGATCCAAACTCAGTCTTCCCCACCTTTCTTACCCTTTTTTAAACCTCCAGTATAAACCCATTTTAGCATGTCGCTACTTTACAGGGTGGAATAAATACTTTTAGAGATCTTAGTTTTTTAAAAATGCAAATAAGCTCACACTGAAGTTTATTTTAAATGAAGTAAAAATTGGTTTTGTATTGTTGTGTTTTTTGTTGTTTTTTTTTTAACACCCACTAGGAAGCGGAAGAGATGCCAGCACATCCCCAATAGCAAACAGTTGGGTTTGACAATGGCAGATGTAGCTGCAGCCGGTCCCAAGGACACCACAGCTAGCTGCGCATCCCCAAGCAGCACGGTACAAGATGTGGGACCCCACCAGGGAACAGTTCAGAACACCATATGCATTTCAAGCTATTGGTGTCAGATGAGCTGCAGCCTGCTCTCCCGGGCTGAACTCCCAGTAGCACTGGATAACACAAGGTCTTCTCATTTCATTTCCTCTGGCACAAGCATCTAATTAGTACTCATCAACAGCACTAGGCAAAAAGAAACTAACATGTAATAAGTGGAGGCAACTTGGAATTTACTTCAAAATCCCATTGCTGCTCCACAGTAAGGGCAGAGCTGGCCGGCAAAGGTGCCGGTTCTGATGTCTGGCTGCTTGTTCCTACCCCACCACATCAGCTCGCTGCTCTGACCCCTCAGTCATGCAGGTACCGCCGTCTGTAGGGCTAGATGACCCAGGCAATCAGAACCACTAACCCATTTTTAAAAAAAAAAAAAAAAAAAAAAAGTCACCTATCCCCAAACAGGCCTTTTTGTAAATCTCAAACTGCCTCAGTAGTCCCAAATAATTTTTAGTGTGGCCCCACAAATGCATGTATTGGCACAGCCATGGGGGCTGTCACTACCAGGGCTACAAGGGACATCATCAGCCACCTTTGCTGCCACAGTCAATGTATTGTGGAACTGTATTAAAAAAGGTAATAAATAATGGGCACAAATAAGGAATTAAGTAACAGCCAAAGCTGCTTCTGCTTTACCCCATCTGGTGGCCTATTGCTTATATACAGCTGGTAGCAATAGCTATTTAGGCATGTTGTCTGGAATTCCAGCTATTAGAGGAGAAAACACACAACTGGATTAACCGTGTCCCACTAGCACTTATCTGTTGTTATCCCCTGGGTCCAGCAGAAGCCAGTATGTGCCTCACTCCATACCCAAAGCGGAGCGTCTAGACACTGTGCGCTCTGATCACAGAGCCACCAAGACCCGACTCAGTCCTCAAAGCCTACCGCCTTTAACCAAAGCAGATAAATGGAATAAATTTTCTTGAGGAAGATGCAAGTTCAGAGAGAAGGGTTTTCTAAAGCTAATTCCTACAAACAGGCAGAAGCCCTGTCTATAAGCTTTTCCTTGTTATTTACGTTACACACCGCAGGGACAGGCAGAAGGCAGCTCTGAGCAGTGACCCACATAGGAAGTGGCGCTTTGCATAGAGCGACCACTGACTGAGTAAGGAGGCACTCCGGAGCAGAAGGCACCATTCCTCAAAAAGCTAAAGCACATTAAAAAAGGATAAACTCTTTTGAAAAGCCACAGTAGCGTGATTAAATACTTTTTCCTTTTACACAGCAAACCATACAGGGTTGAACCCTTAAGGAATATATGAACTTTCATGTGAATGGAGCCCATTAACTACCAGGCAATGAATGGTGCCTGTGGTCCAGATTTCATTTCCCTTTAGAAAGCAAAGAGGATAGAAAGCTTATGATTGCTACACACAAGTGCTGACTCATTCAAGGTCATTTTACTCCTTCCCTGAACAAATTGTTTCTTTGAGACCCTGGCTATTACGGTATTTCAGAAGAGTATAGTTTCAATGGGAGCCAAGAAGCAGAACTGTAAAACAGTCAAATTAATACCATAGTAAAATACTATCAGACTGCCCAAAGGATGACTTTTCAATTAGTAAGATGGTAATATACAAGATTGCCTTTTTTAACAGAAGTCTCGTTTCTCAGAATTTTCTGTTTAGCAAGAATTAGCTTTAAGGTAGTGTTTAACAAAGCAGGAATTAATTTAAAGCAGTTCCTGAAACGCTAACGTTGCTTCAACTGAACAGCCGTACCTCACATGAGGCTGTAGCAGCACTAAAAGCAGCTCTGCCCCCCCAGCAAAAACAAGCTGTCTCGCCACAAGCAGGTTTATCAGTCAGCTGCTATTGGGACAGTGATGCTGGTTAAAGGCAACGGTGGCTCTCTGGCTCGCTGACATGGGGGAACTGGAATAAGTCTTTGCTGAAAATATCACCCCCTGTAGCCAGGGCTCCCCAAACTCAGAAGAAGCAAAAACCTCACACACCTAAAAAGAAAAACACAGGCAGAGAGAAGTCACAGCCTTAGAAGCAGTTGTCTTAAAGATGAGGTTTAGTGTGCTGCTTGTAGGTCCTTGACAGGACCTTCATAAAGACCTGGGATAGGCAGACAGGCTGTTCTCTACACATCACTCTTGAAATGCACTCCTTTCAAGGGAGATTTCTTATAAAAGAGAATTTCCATTAGTTGCCTGTTTATATTTTCCTCTGAAAGGAGGAGAAAGTTTTAATTAATTAGCAACCATTCAGTCCACACACCAAATTTTGATGATGCCAACCAGGAACTTCCTCGTGATTTTTAGGATGCCTGAAATAAAAGCTTTGATCCACCTCCCTCGACACACAAGCTTCCTCTCAAATTCATAAATTATTTCTGATTCCACATCAGAATAACTTCTGGTTTGATACTTGTGGTGGTGTTCAAGGCCAGGTTGGATAGGGCTTTGAGCAACCTGGTCTAGTGGAAGGTGTCCCTGCCTATGGTGGGGGGTTGGAACTCTATAATCTTTAAGATCACTTCCATTAAGATCCAAACCATTCTGTGATTCTATGATACTGCTACAAGCATATTTTACTATAGCAAGTTTATTGGCAAGGCCTTTTGCTGTAACCAGGAAAGAAAAAGAAATGTCAGTGTTACACAGGGAAGGGAAAAATACTCTGAAATTCACTCTTAGGATTTCCTGGAGCTTGCAGCAACGAACCCTTAGGCACAGACCTTTTAAAGATACGTAGGTGCCTGACGACTGCTGCTGCTGAGACTCCAAGGTCTGCTCCAGTGACAGCTCTCAGCACTGCCCTACCTTCAGCATCCGTAGCACTCTCACGGCCCGTGATGCTTTCTGGCAAGCGCATCTGCCACCCTCCATGTGCAAAACGGGGTGAGGGCAGAGAGAGGGAGGAGGACACTGCTCCAGGACAAAGAAATACTTCTTCGAAACATTAGTTTCTTTAAACACACAAGACGCATTCCTGCTGATGTCAATGTTTTCATTTGGAGATAAGACACAGATTCCAGCCAAGTCAGTAACAAAAATGCTGTTGTCAGAAGCCAGGGCTTCAAGTAGGTGGGTTGCCTGAAACCAGTGCATGGCTTCAGGGTTGTGTAAGCCACATTCATTTAGAAATACAGTAATCTCCACAACTTTCTTCCAGAAAGGTATCACGTACTAGCTCATATTGTCTACAAAAATCAGGATTTGTAGCACAAAAGCAGGAAGGGGGGTATAATTTGACACGGTGCACTTGTGTCTTAAATAGCTTTGAGGATCGGGAACGTTCCATGGAAAACATGCTCCAGTTCTGTCGCTTAAGCTTTTTCAGCACTCTGGTCTTACTTGCTGAACAAATTTATTACTCCTACTGGACACCAGTAGCAGGTTTATTTAAAAAAGGCAGCCTGCTTTTCACAGACTTTCTAGCAGTAATTGTTTTTACATGCACTATTACATACAGCACTTAACCAGTAAACGGCTTAAAGGTACCTCTGGGATACTAGTCGGTAAAAATAAAATACAAGAACAAAAGCAAACAACATGATTAGAATAATGTGTCAAAACAATTCTTAACACCCGAGTATTAGCCTTCATTGGTGAAAGGAATAGTCTAGAAAGACAACTTTCCCAGCAGCTGAGAGCTTTCCCAGCACACACACACTTGGAAACCATAATGCCATCTGCTGAGAGATGATGAAAGTGCAATGCAATGAATGACCGAGTCCTCAGTGCTTCCCAGCATTTCATGTACCAGTTTATTCACTGTAATACTGGTGTTGAAATGCTTGCTGCTCATGATCAAGTTCAAAAGGAAGAAAGAAAAAAAAAATCTGCTTGAACTGTAATTTACCCAGGAATTTTCAAAGAACTAGCTGCAATTGCAACTACTGATATTCAGTAAGTCAGGGATACTAAGTCACAGAGGTCCATAGCAAAAATATGTTATGTTAAAAAGATATGATGTGGAAAACCCTAACTATTAATTTGGTGTGGACATTCTAACTTTACAAAAACACTGGTATTAAATAGTTATGTTGGGGGGGGGGGGGGGGAGTGCTAGGGTTTTTGTTTGTTTGTTGTTTGGTTTGGGGTTTTTTTGTTGTTGTTGTTTTAAAGATGCTCAATTTTCTGCTCCACATGATTACAAGCTGGAGAAAACGTTCCTGATTCTGAATCACATTAAACTATAAAACTTTATTAATAAACCTAAAAATAATGAACAAGTTAAATATATTTTTAATATATATATATATAAAATACAGAACTGGCATCCAGTGGAAGTGCTTCTAACAACCTACAAAGTTGAGCGGTTACCCCAATACCCCAGTGCTCTCTCTGCAAGTGATTGGAGTCAGCAAATTATCGTCATAGTAACAAAAGGATTGCTAAGAACTAAAAATGGTAGAGCAATAGTTTCACAAAGACCATCACTTTTTAATTTTTTTTTCAAGTTACTAATCTGCCAAGCATATAAAAGAAGAGACACAGTTTTGCTGGGTCACAGCAGCAAGTAACAAACGCAAACTCCCCCAGAATAAGCACCATCCCAGAGGTTGCAAAGGGGATGTATGGAAGGCGAGAGAGAAGGATGTTTTTTCTTGTTTGTACTGAAACACTATATCCAATTCTGCCCCAAACGATAGTGATGAGTTAGAGGAAGTTCAGAAAAAGTCTTTTAAAGGATTCAAGATCTGGCAAGCAGAAGGCTAGCACCACCTGCTTTTCCTCTAGCCCACAAGTTCCACAAGTGTTGCAACACAAGTCTAACATTAATTATTAAAGGCAAATTAACAGTAATAGTAACTTAATTCTTTGAAGTCAGACAGAAAGACCTAACCAGATCCGCTGGCCAGCAACTAACTGTTCATGAAACAAACTCAAACTGGATACTGCCATACAGGGATATTCTCCCAGAAAAGTGCAGAGGCAGCAATGTATAGATCCAGTTCTAGCCTGATCATCTCAATTTCTGAGTAATGCTGTTCCTATCTATAACAAAAAAGTAAGAATGCTGCATGAGTGTTTTCCTAAGCAAATACAAACCAGATGAGCTCTGTCCTCAATTCAGAGATAAATTTCCACTACAAGCACTTACTAAAAGGAATCATTTTGCTCAAAGAACAAGACATGCGGCTGGCACTTATTTCCAAAAGATAAAGGGTTAAAGCAGTTACCCATTTCCTCAACTGGACGTCTACTACTATTGTAAAGTCTGTATTCAGCTGAATTCCATCAGGCCATGCCTTCTTAACACATTTTGACATGTACCTCTTCAAAATCTTGGATTATTTTTCCTCCTCTCTGCCTGCCTCTCCGTCGTAGACACTAGAAATAAATACAACCAAAAAGCCAAATGGTAATCCAAACAAAGTAATATTTAATTATCAAGCTGGGAAGACTGATGACGGGGCTGAGTAACTTCTTTTTTAAAAAATCAAAACCACAACACACTTGCCAGGTCCTTTACAGACGACACAATACTGTTTTTTGTTTCAAGTTCATAACTTGGCTCTTAAAGTAGTTGATAATGAACCAGCAGGCATTATTTTAAATCAACCAGTTTTATTAAATGAGCCAGAAAGGAAAGAGGCAGGGCTAATTACCAACATTCCTTGATGAATTACCTAGCGGTGTGTGGTAAATCTCCGGGCGTCTTTGTCTTTATCCCCAAATTTATCCCTTACTTATTTCTCAAGAGGTTAAAGGACATGGGGCTAATTAAGGAACCAATCCAATGACAGACAGAATCATTCGAGGTAAGGCTGGTTTTCACTCTTTCAAGCTTTTGCATCTCTGCCTGGTACTTCTTAATCTAATTTTTTTAAAAAAGAAAAAAAATATTACTGCTGAGGAGGGGGGAGGAAAAGTGCTAATCTTGTCACGGTCAGGCAGGTTGAAATTGCCATGCAGTGCTGGGCAAAATGCTACATATTTGTAATTTAGCCAATAAGAAATTCCTTAAGCCTCTCTTGAATGGCAGGAATGTCTCCAGCTTGTCACTTTGAATTCATTCACTCACGAGTTCAGCATCTCAGAGAATAATGCTGCCAAACTAGCTGAAGAACTGAAATATTTGTGAGTATACATAATACCAAAAGATTAATTTAAACAGGTCTGATTTTTCACATTTAAAATTTAACTTCTATTGAAGGTATCACCAGAGGCTCCCTACACCTCCAAACTAGCTCCCCAGTGTCACGTGTAGCTCTGGCCACTATTTTCTGCCAAATTAAGCCTAGGACTCGACAAACACAACTGCAAGGACCAGCACTCACCCTCTTCATACATCCTTGGCTCAACCAGTAGAGTGGAATAAGGTGGTTTTGAAATTAACATTGACCAAAAAGGACTTAATACAAGCTGTTAAAACCTGTTAGCTGGTGGGCTGTGGAGCCTCATCAATGCTTTTAATACCCACAACTATGGATACCTACAATTCTTTAGGAAGATTATCTCATCTTCTGCCGGTCTGAAACAGCCACTGACACATGGTGAACCACCATTTTCCCAAGGTCTGGTAACTCAGCCATCAGATAATACGTCTAGACCGTTAAAAAAAAAAAAAAGTGCTTTGAAGCCGTAAGAGAACACTTAGTAAGTTCTCCTTAACTTTACGGATGTTACCATGCCAGCAGGAAGACAGCAAATCCTCAAGACCACCAACCAGGGTATAAACCACCAGAACCTTCTGAAAGGCAATCACAGCTTGGACCTCCAGATGCCTGTTTTGTTTTGTGTGAATACACCTTTATTTCCTCCATGTCAAAACATTATTTCGAACAACTAGGTAGCTACTGTGAACTTGCAGGGCAACAGCTCTGTGGTAAGGAGCAGTTTCTCGCCAACCCTCCACACTCTGCTCACAGCATCAGTTGCCCAGGAAATACCCTAGCCCCCCAGCAGCACAATTCAGCAGCAGCACGGTTTGTCCCACAACTTTAAGAGCTGTATTTTGTGCCACAGTGACCACAGCTGAAGAGCCAAGACAGAAAGATCAGACATCTTTGTCAGCAACAGCATTTCTCTTCAAGAGCTAAGCAACACATGTATTTGCATCCATACGAAAAGGACATTTGGGACAAAGGGTGAAAGCAGTGCTTTGCACTAGCAGTCAAGCAGTCAGATACATACACAAAGTATGTTGCCCCCTTGAATTCCATGCATTTTTAATGTCTAATAACCTAGGTGTTAAGCAAGAGTTTACATTTTACCTCTATTACTAACCACAGACATCAAGCACCAGTGCTTGTTTTGGAACAGCTTTCAACCCACTAAGCAAGCAAAAGATTTAAGGCCTGAGAGATACTTTTACGTACATGAAAGCTTGGGAGACAAGGCAGGCTTTAGTGGTCCTGTAGTTAAATGCAACTTTTTCTTTATGAAGAATTTGCTGTAGGCTTAAGCTACGTATACCAGAGTCACTGAGTGTAAGTAACCTTAGTTTAAATGTTCTGTCTGAAGTTCACCAAGACTCAGTCTGGCAAATCACTTGTCTAAGTTCTCAATTGCAAAATACACACCACTCTTACTTAACCTACCGGCACACACTACTATCTACCATTGTCAGGTTAGATTAAATTAACTTTTAATCAGATAAGTGTGTCCACAAACACACATTTGCTGTAGCAGATGCTATACGTGTTTTATCTTGACATCCCATTGTTCCGGTTCTTCAGAACTGTGAGATAAGTCCCCTATACAATTAAGTTTTATGGTAACTGCTACACCAAGAACGCTATTGCTAACTGCACAGCCTTCCCTGCTAGGCAGGGCTGCGTTACCACCACAGGTCACTCTCTGTAATAAGTACACTGGAAAAGGACTAGTAGGAGGTTGGGGTTTTTTTATATATATGTCCATAGTCATTAACATCACTCAGCAGGCATGCCTGGCATTTCAAAAATGAAGAAATACAGGGTATCTGATGCAAAGAGCTTATCGTGGTGGCGCATTTAAAATCTGAATGAACAATGACACAAGGGCCAAGGCAAGAGGCCAGCCTGGCCGCCTGCACCCTTCCAAGCAGCACAGCTGCAACACTGCACTCCTGTCTACTCACAAATGCTGTGAGGGGAAAGCTGAGCATGAAACACAGTGATGGGATGGCATTAAGAAAGAGATGAATGAACCCCCTCTGGTATCAGTAATGATCAGCCCACAATACTGCCATGAGATGGTCAAAAACTCGTGGAATAATAAAGCAAGAGTGGAAATCCAGTAAACAGTATCTGGTTCTAGGCTTTGAAAAGGAGAGGTTTCAGCTTGGTCAGGACCACAGGTGAAAGAAGAAAGGCCACGTTGACAAGACACAGCAGTGGAGAGCTGTAATTCTAGCACCAGAAGAGCAGTTAATATCTACCATGAAGCCACCAACCCAGACAGCACAGCATGGCAGGAGGAATCCTAAGCAGGGTCCTTAGCGGCAGACACATTTTAAAATATCCAGCAAATAAGCATTGTTGTATGCAAATACACTATTAACAATCCATTAATAACAAATATTTAAAATGTTTTTGTTGCCTTTATTTTCATACGTATCATTTTATATACATGTTGGAGTGTACTGCCCCGTTAGTAAGGGCAGGCGCTATGCGGGAGCAGAGTTCACACCCAGAGAGGAGAGATCTCAAGCTGCAGATCACGAAAGCAGAACCTGCCTTGCCCAGATCCCCTGGGGCAAAGGAACTGTTTGCTCACTCTCCAGAAACAAGGATAAAGGGGATGCCGGCATCCTGAAAGGGACCTGTCATACCACCTGGAGACCTACTTTTATCTTATTACTGCAAAGTATTTATGCAGTGCCCAAAAGACACCTGCACCACTGCAGGAACATGCCAGGTCACGCAGCAAACACCCACTGCGGGTTCTCACCCCAGCCCTCGAGGCTGTACTTGGCAGCAGCATCCAACGTGGAGCTGCTCTCAGGCAAGCATCTCTCATCTCAGCACCTGTAGCAAAGAGAAATTACCTTCTTAAACGCACAATGGCAGACAAAGAGAGAGGAAAAGACACGAGAAGTCCAGCAGATTTCTTACTGTGCTATTTGTTTGGTACGACAGCACGCGGGAGGAAGTGGATGTACACCAACCACATCCTCAGGAGCATTTCCATGCAGCAGCAGGAACAGACTGGGACAGGGACCCCACCATTTCACAACACATCCAGTTTAGGCTTCTATCAACCCTTGTGCACCCCATTAAAAACACAACAGCACAAGCCTCACATCCATGCACCAACTGAGGAACATCAACAAATAACATGGGGAGACAGAGGGGAAAAAGCGTTCACCCTCAATTTTTCACATGCGAGACATGCAGAGGGCTGGATGTCAGCTGCCCACTGATAATGTTTCCAGTCCTGCAAGAACTGGTAATGTTTTCACAGGACCTGATTTGCAATTCTGTGGGCCAGTGCTGGCCCTGAGCCTCCTTTCCAGACTCCTGGGGATGTTCCAGTGCTTCTCCCCCGTATGGAGGACATAAACCCGCTCGCACCAGTCACAGTTTCTGCAGTGACACATTGTGTTTTGAGCAGGCAGGTCCAAAGTGCTTAGGGGATTGTGTTATGTTTGTTCTGACCAGTAAACTTCATCCAGAAATCAGGAAAGGCACTACAAACCACCCAGCAAAGCTACAAGCCAATTATTATAACATTTCTCAATGAGCAAACAGGCAAGTCCCCACTCTTCCCTCCTCCCCCAGCCCCCTTTGAATTTCTGCAATTAGTTTACTTTCTGGACCACTGCGAACTCTGTAAATAAGACTACTTAAAAAAAAAAATTAGCAGAGAGCAATCTTCAGAGACAAGCCTTAACCAACACCTCAGGTCTGGCTACTTCTATCGGCAGAACTTTTCAAAAACAAGTAAAAGATCTCGCAAGCCTTGCTTGGGGAAATAAGGCGCAATAGCTGGTGATTTCAGCCTTTACAGTCATTCCTTGCTTTTTCCCCTGGATCTTTTAGATGAATGAAACCCCTTTTCTTTCTGTGTCTCTTAAAAGCACATAAAGGGGTGATGAGCCCCATACCCACACCGCTACAGTGCAGCTTTGGTGAAGATGCCAGGAGGACATTATGTAAAACTCTGGTCATACAAGACACTATTTCTGCCTGCTGAACAACAACAACAAAAAAATCTCAAAATTAGCTGTCTGGACTGGTGTAGAAGATTGAAAACTATGCGATGGACAAGGCCAGGGTACCACCGCCTGTCAGAAAGGCAGGGAGTTTCCTGCTGCTGTCAGTAACGCGGCAGGTCCCTCACTTTGCAAGGATCCTGCAAGTTGCTTGGTAGGAAAGGAGGCTGGGAGCAGGCAAGGAGGAGCATGAAAGACATGAAAAGCAGAACCCAAGAACGCCATCACATCAACAGGAGATGCCTCTAAATAATTGTCAACAGACAGCTGCTAGGACTACAAGAGGAAAGCTAATCCCACAATAGCAAGCAGGAACACAGCAACAGATGCAGTCCAAGACAGCTGTGGGGAAGCTGACTAACGGACCAGCTTCACTAGAAACCAAGAACATACTCTTTCAATGTCCAATAGCCAAGGATTTCACCACCTTTAACAAACTTTAACTCCACAAGGTATGGGATTAATAGCAGTTCTGTTTTGCAAAGGGATGACTGAAGGGCCAAAGGACTAACCTATCATCAGGTGGCAGTGACCACAGGCAGGGACCTGATGGATGGATGAGCTCCTCAAGGCTGGGGCTGGCGCTGCTTACAGAAATGCAGCAACCAGCTCCCAGAGATCAGCTCTGGAATACTGAAGTTGAGAACAGCAGCAATGCTTCTGCTCCAGCAGATAAGGACTCCTACCAGACAAGAGAATAACTGCAATCTACAACAAAAAGAACAGCTTCCTAATACCAGTTAAGTACACAAAACTAAAATACACCTGTATGGAAGAAGCTGCTCCATACCACTGAAGACATCTTAAGACAAACTCTCTGCAAAGAAGTTAACTTTTCTAAATAAAAATACAAACTTTGTACCTCAGGAATGGATCCTGAGCCAACATTGATAGGGCCTGGAGCAGCTCCAACAATCAACATTTTACATTATACACTCCTATTTCCAAGGCAGAGCAAGAAGTTGAATTGCAGAAGTGAAGAAACTCTTGCGCCATGTCTCCGTAGTGTTGGTCCTGAACCCCAACAGGAGATGGATGAGAACGTGCTTAATGATAAACCAGCCCGTACATCTGTGAAGCTCTGCAGAAGGATAATTGAAAGCTGTAACAGATTTTCCTTTGGCTATTAGATTCAAAGAGATACTGTTCCAAAAGGATTAGACCTACTCCTAGTCCATCTCTTAATTAGGCTGCACATAAGCAACACAAAATGAATTCCAACAGGTCATTTCCTACCTTACCGAGCTACATTACTTGGCAGAGAAGTGATGCAATAAGTCATTACTCAAGAAAATAAAATCCTATTTATTCATATGGCCTTGAGCATACCACATTATGTAATTTGGAGATTCCTATGCAATGTGACATAGATTCGTTATGTATTTCTTCTTTCTGTATTGTTTCTAAAGGAACACCTCTAAAACAACATAAAATCCAAGCTCATTAACACCTTTGGCTTTTTTTTAAGCTAGTCATTCCAAACTACCATCCTCAGACAGCAGGTATTCTTCTCCTTCTCACATTGTGAGATATGGAAGAAAAGGGCAAGTCACACAATGTAGTTACAAACACAAAACATTGACAATTTCAACAAGCTTGGAGTTGGGTTTTGTGATGCTAAATTCCCAAATAAACAAAACCAAACAAAACCAGCTACTACATTTGGTCTTATTTGTTTGTGAAGTTATTCTCAAAAAGATCTCCTTTAAAGTAAGTTGCCTTGCAGATTAACATTTCTGAAAGTGTAAAAATCCCCTTTTTGTCTATCTCATTCTTTAAGGTCACTAAATCCAGACCATCTGGATAATAAAGCTACCAACTTAGTTCCCTATTTATCTAATTAAAACTTCTGTACAGCTCATACGGAAAATTTGTCTACAGCTAAAAAACAACTGAAGTGTAAAAAGCAGCTACAGGGAAATGATGTCACTCATACAGTGTTACTGCAGGCAGAGCTGGCTGTCAGCGTATCGGCACCAGGAAGACCCTGATTTATTGTTAATCTCATTTTTTGAGCCAAATGACCTATTTAAAAAATAAAATATTATATGGACCTTTCAGCCAAATCCTTACTGTCACTGAAACATTGTTGGTAAACTTTCAGCAAGAGCATGACCTCAAGCCTGGTATTTTGTACTTTTTTTTTTTTCCTTTTTTAAAGACTGGTCCACTTTTTTCAATAAGGATAAAAGGATGAACCTTTAGCTGCTTTCCTCCACCAAAAACACAAACAGAAAAACTATGCAAAAGCAGTCTCTCTCCTCTCCTAGGCAGAGACCAAGAGGACTGGGTTTTGCTAGTTCTGACCGTTACTTATGTAAATGCAGGTGATGAGAAGACAGGCACCATTTCAGTAGCTCACCTTTCCACAACCGTCACCTTCAACGCACAATTCTCTTTCACCAAGAGATAGCTGCTGCCAGTTACTACTTTTAATTTACAAGCTAGTTAAGGACACATTCTCTTGGCTTTCAGCTCTACAGGGTGATGCATGCTGCCATTTGGGCCAAAGATGAGTGCAGGGGAGGTGTCCTCCCTCTTCCCAGGAGGCCCTCCTCCACCAGGAGGAAAAGGGGACAGATAACTTTTGCAGTGCTGAAGGATGAGGATACACGTTCAAGTCCTCTGCATGAAGACCCCTAGCTATGCTCTAGCCAGCTACAGATTTGCATGCAACTCCTATGATAAGCCAGCTCCTACTAAACCCATGTGCAATAACTGCACATCACCTTTCGGCTGCAAGGTCTTCCACAGCTTGTCCCTCAGAAACGAAGGGCTACCTCCCCTTCTTTCTTATATAAAGAGGCAAATGTAAAATGAATAATCAAGACAACTGCTAGCACTTCAGTACTTTAGTCCCTTTCCTTAACAAAAAACTATTTCATAGCACCTACACATCTGCTGGATCTGAATTATAGCTACAGTGTCATAACCTGGAAACAAGTTTAACAAACTGTTATACACAAACATTACACAACGTTGCTCTTCTCAGTCAATTTTTGACTTCTTTACTATAGGCACATGCACATACACTCAAAAGTATATCATATTTAATTTTTAATAGAAATGTGTGTGTATCCATATATAGAATTCAAAGTTCAAGTATTGACTTTTTGCTCCTAGATCATAGACCATACTTGAGTATGGCTCTAGTGTCCCAATTAATATTAGATTTGGCACTGTCACCACAATACCATAACGCAGATTCAATAAATAAAAGCACCCTACTCATTTCCTCCATAAACCCGTCACACAGACTGCCTCAAAATCCTGAGCCTGCAAATCTATTTTAAAACTAAATCTTTGAATATATATCATTGATATATAACAGCAATGAGCGAACTACAAGCGGATTGTAACCAAGTTCAAATAACTTCTCTATTAAGAACATGCTTACTGACTGAAAGCGGGTACTCAACATCAGACTGCAATAAAAAGATTTAGCAATAGTACAGAGCAAATAGATAAAACTTCAAAACTAATCAAAAGTTTACTTTCGTGAACTATGTCAGCAAATTTCTCCAAAACATTTTGCATTCTTTCACTCACACATTTCACACTGCTTTACTCTACTTGGACTTAACCAGCACATGAAATTATCTCTTTTCTTATAGCCATTGATGTTTTTCTCCCCCAAGTAATTAGCAAGCTACATGCCCTTTGACAGAGGAATACTAACAAGCTCCTACAGTTTCCAGTAGGACAAGGAATCCAAAGCTACTAATAGCAAACAAGTCATTTAAGCAAAAAAGGATTACAAAGGCTTGTTGGAAGAGGCTGAAAACTCACCCATATTTCAGATTACAGCTTTCTGAGGAGCTCTTTTGTAATGAGTTTTGACTCCATTTTACGAAAGTATTTAGTTGTTTTCTTTTAAAAAACCAAAACATGATTTGAATATCTATTAATAGTTTCTTCTTTTTGAAAATAAGGATTTTTTTCCGAAGGGAAAATGACGGAAACACTAGTTTTGTAACAAAACCTCTCTCCTAATATCTCAAAGTTTAAAGAAAACAAGTCACGCAAACTTTTTAAAAGAAGTTTTCCATTCTTCACTACCAGGACATCAATATAAGCTCCAGATCAAGCCATAGCGCAGCTTATTTGCAAAATTTCATTGCCAAAAATCCCTATTAACTGTGTGTCTATTAAAGCACGCTTAGATGAGCGAGAGCTCCTGAACAGAAAGGCAGAGAGACTGGCGTACCTTGAGGACCTCCATGGGTACCTGGGTGGCAGGGGGCAGGCTGGTGGGGACGCTGACGTTGATGGCAGGAGTCTGGCTGACGGGTACTCGCTGCTGCATGAACTGGGCTGCTTGCTGCTTCTGCTGCTGCTCCCGACGCTCCTGCTCCTGCATCTGCTCACGCATGAGCTGCTGTCGTAGCAGGATTCGTGAGGTCATGCTGGAGGAGCTTAAGGGAGGCTTGGAAGCGCCAGGATGCTCGGAATTGCTGTGGGAAGACCAGAGAAAGACAGCTCAGCTTCCACAAGCAGGATCGCAGTTCCAGCGGTTGGAGCTTGCAGAACTACATCAGATCATGGAGCAGGATGGGCGAGGATATGC
The DNA here is from genome assembly GCF_023634085.1 of Falco cherrug. NCBI lineage: Eukaryota > Metazoa > Chordata > Aves > Falconiformes > Falconidae > Falco > Falco cherrug. The sequence continues at coordinate 18,720,240 of NC_073700.1, read as the reverse complement.
CGCACCATGCAAGGGAGAATTCGGAGTTGACCTACTTCAGGTACTTAGCAGCCACGTTAGGCTGCCTTAACTTGACTGCAGCTAACCATTTCCAAATGCCAATATTCAGCTGTAAAGAGCTATTTGCTGTTTCAATTTTTACAGCAACCATCCACAAGAAAAACAAATGCTTTTACAGACACAAGCAGGCACTCATATTCTTTTTCAAAAAAAGTAATAAAGGGCCATACCAAATCTAATGATAGGTATAGATAATAATCCAGGTCTAATGATCTAGCTCAAAAATAAATAGATAAAATAAATCTACCTCTCCTATGAAAACACAACGTAACAAAGTTCAGTTATTTCCTGCAAAATACTACCCCAGGGTTGGATTTGGTGGTCGCAACACTCTTCACAGCTATAAACCAGACACACACACATATGCCCCCCCACAAAAAAACAAAAACCTCCCCCTTCATGCCTACCAGCATCTTCCAAGCGCAGTGAGATGCAAGAACAAGCAGAATCAACAACAATAATGGCTTTATTTCAGTTACATTTTTTATAAAGCGTGTCAGGTTGGTGAGAGCTAGCACACTGCACTGCTTCACTACCTAAGAGCTGTTTCTAAGCCATCAGCGAGCACAGCTTCCTACTTGAGAGCACGGGACAAACCAGGGGACATTGCCATGGACTGCAGGGACACCTTCTGAACAGAAGCATCCCATCATTTTGTTAGCCCTCTGAACTGAAGCCCATTTATAAGACATTTCTGTAGCATAAGGCTGAACAACTAGGGTATGTAAACACCAAGCTGCACATCCTTTGAGGGAAGGATGTTGGAAATGGGTAATATATGACTCCATATAAGAAAGAGCTACAGTGCATATAATTCACAATATTTGGTTTCTGATTCTAACTGCTGCAGCTGGTAGCCGTCAGCCCGTGGAAAAAAGGGCTCATTAGGCTGTAACAATGCAGGACCATGCCTGGAGAAGCCAGCAGTGATCCTTCTGCTCCAGGAGGAGGCTGCTCTTGAAAACCCCACCTCTGGCTCCAGGGTTTCAGTGCTACCTGCAGGATGCTGACAGGACAGCTTGCAAAGGAGTACAGGAGCCAGAATCCCTTCCAGGTCTCACCTGGAGGCTGCAGGCACCACGAGCTACTTGTGCTTGGGCAACCAGAGCCGGTGCTGCTGGATGTTTTCCAGCTTTGTTTAGGACCGATGCTGAAAACTGTTCAGCATAGAAATGGAAAAGGCGAACCTACACTTACTCCCCCAAGAGATCAAACTCCTGTTTTCCAGAGCACACATTTTGGGGGCAGGGAGGCAGGGGACCATCTTGCTATTTAAGACCTGTCAGGTTGAAAGATTCACAGAGACACTGATCCTTTTGATAAAACAAGAGAAAACCTTTGTGGTGAAACTAATGCAGCTGTGGAATAATCGTACTAATTAGCTGCTCAAGACAAGTCATTTACTGTGATACTTGTAAAAAACACCACCCTTTCAATTAGGGGCGAAGCATTCTCACATCTAAACGCAGCAGCGTGTTTCCTGGCTGCACATCTGAACTACTTGCACAATTCCAAACCGAGGAGATGCTTTATTTCCATGCCCAGGGTAGTTATAGGTCAGCAGTCTCCTCATTTTTTTTGATTACACCCCCTTGCCAGGAAACAAGAATGAGCATCCACCCCCAATATATGTACATTTATTTATTTATGAATTATATACATGTATGACTGAAGTGTTAGTATTTTCTTCCTGCTCACCAATACTAATGCACACCCCACTTCCGAGACCATCCTAACAGATGAGCAAAAAAAGGCACTCAAATGCTGCCTTTAAGCAAGGATTCATTCTTCTTGTGTCAAGGAAAAGCTTATTTTGTCACACTAAGCATAATTCTCATTTGTGTGCAACTGGCATTTACAGACACCTAATGCTGCAAAACTGGTAACCCAGCAGTTCCTCCCACCTTCTTTCATTTTGAACTGTTTCTCCACCTACCAAAGCCAAGCGTGCTGAAAACCATCTCAGAAAAACCTTCCCATATACTAAAATTTTGGGGAATGCGATGGAGAAGGAAGGAGAAATGGGTTTCCACATAAGCTTCAAGTATTGTACCTTTAAAAGAAACAACAGTCCCAGAAAACACGGTTCCTCCAAACTCCCAAAAAGCAGAGAAGCTTGCAAGCTTTATTTCTTTTGCAATGATGCTCAATATTTTAATTCTTCACTGGGAAAATTGTCTTAGCTGTAATTAGGCAGGTAGCACAAGGTCGGGCAATGTATTTTTAAACAAGTACCAAAAGAAGAGCAGGCGCCAGCAAGGGGAAGAGTCTGATGTTATTCACACCCAGATCACCAGATTTTGGTGGCCAGATGAAGGGGGAAGCAAAAAGCTTGAGAGGAGATTACTGAATGTCCTGCTCACTATTATTTCAAAGGGAAAGCCAGAAACCAGCGCATCTACAACAGAGCTACAAGCTCAGCGGACACGTTGTTCCCATTACAATTTTCAGCAGTGCCGAGGTGCAGAAGCCCGAGCACAGGCAGCACGGGCAGCAAGGCGCTGCCAGACCCCAGCCACAGCCAGCAACGCGCTGGAGTTCAAACAACGCTTTTATCTAGGCTAAAAGCTGCTGCACAACACCTGCCTGCCTGACCAGATGCTCCTGTCACAAGCACTGTGAACGAAGCTGGCCAAACACAAGGCAGCTCCTGCCACGCAGATTTCCCGTTATTTACGCCCCGGGGGCTGTAAAGCTCCTCCTGGGGCTGGGCGGTCCCACCGCACCAGGCTCCTTCCACTCCCCACCAGTGGCACTGATCAAACATGGAAAATGGTTTGAAGCTTGGTTCTCCCATCCTCTAAGCCTGTCCCACGCACAACACGCAGGCCATCTGCCCGCCCGACTGCCCTTCCCCCCCACGCCTGCTCCTCACCGCAGGATGATCCGTGCGAAGCTCCGCAGTGCAATGGAAGACTGTTCCAGTTTCATCACCATGTACCCTCCAGAGCAAAAAGGAGCAGGTTTGTCAGAAACTCAGTTTTCCAAACAAAAAAGCAATTAAAAACCTGTTATGTTAAAAGCTTCATCCAGAGAGTTTTGAAATCCATATTTTTTAAAGCTTCCTGACCTTCAGGCACTGCCACACAGACAGACCTTCCCCTGACCAAGTGCCACCTACTGCAAAGCAACCCAGGACCTGCAGCCGGGGAGTCACAACTCTCCTACATGAACTGATTCACCCCCGGATTATGTAGAGTCAGTAACAGAGCCCACACACACACACACACACACACAACTGATACATGATGTGATCTAGATACTTCCTGCAAACACGGTTTATGGATACCACTTAATTGCAATAAATGAAACCAACTCATCCTTTTAATTGACATATGATTAAACCAGTTATCCATTAGTGTTCTAATAAGTATAGTGTAATACAGACTGAGAGTTATTAGTTATGAGTGTCATGTGCCAATCCAATTAATCATGAAGTGATAACGTTTTATTAAATAAGTTTAATTTAAATATCCTTTGCACAGATGCCTGGGAAATGTTAGTTACTGCACTCAAGTTATAAAGCAGGTGGTCATTGCATAAAAGGCAACTGATCAGATTAAAATCAAGTTTGATTTTGTTGCCATCAACTCAAGAGACCATACCTTTTAGAGCCTAATTTACCTTCCCAGATACACACTGATTATTTTATCTCTGTCTCCTTGGACAAAAAGGCAACCTCATCTTTTGTTGCTTGGTTCTGTTTTCAGATTCTTATAAATTGATTGAACAAGTTCTCTGGTTCACATGCATCATTTGAGTTGTATGGTTTACATGAGCTATGTATTCATTCAGAAACTTCTCTGGAGATTTTTAACCAGAAAAAAAAAATATTTCATTCACCTTCACTTTTAATTTACTGGGTTTTATATATATATATATTTAAGAAAAAAGAAAAGCCTCCAATGTAAGGTTTCTTAGACAAATTACAACAATTAAAAACTCAGGCCAAATCCTCAAACCCAAAGCTTCCTCAAACAGAGATGAACAAGAATCAAACAGAATGCATTAAAAAAAAAAAAAAAAAAGCTTTCAAAACCACTTGCTGTGGGCAGGATTGCCTACCCTGCTCTAAGCAGAGAAATGGCACACAAGAGGGAGGCTGTTGCTCTCCTCTGTTCATGCCAACTGTTTGTTAATGGGTTAGCCCATAGAGAAATCAGCCAAGAAAAGCAGATTTAGCACCTCAAGAAATCCACTGAGCTGCACCAGATCTCAGAAGTAAGAAATAACACGGGATTTAAATGCTTGTGTTTCGTATCTTACCCTTATCCCATTCATAATTATTTATAGAGAAGAGAAAGGCATCCACATTTAAGGGTCTGACATTAGCATAGAACTATCTCGATCTTTAAAGCAAGCAGATGAGAGGTCACCAACGTTACAACTCAAATATTTGGCCTGACCTCCAGAAGGCATTATCGGAAGAGACAGCGGCACAGCTCCCCTTCCAACAGCCCTCCCGTTCAATGCCCACTAGAGTTTCCTCAAAACTAAAGTTTATTTGTCCAGATTCTGTTTCCAGTCTCTTTACCAAGCAGTAAAACCTCAAGAAACTTTTTGTTGTCAATAGTATGTATGTGGCTGAAGCAACACTTCTAGCAGCATCTAACCCGCCAGCCAGCATCACTGTTTACCACAGAGTGACAGAAAAGGGAAGAATAAAAAAAAAAAAAATAAAAAAGGGGGGTGGCAATGGGGTGTGGGTGACCAAGAAGGTGGCAGACTACCCCCCTCCCCCCAAAGAACACAACCCAAAACATCCTCAAACAAAAAAAAGAAGAAAAAATAAAACCCAAACACCAAACCACCACAACCTCTTCTCCATCTTCAGCCAAGGTAAGGGATTCTAACTACTACAGCATTTTCCCTGAAGCACTTTGTACTTCATTCCTAAACTTTAATAACTGATTGTGGGTTACAGCGACACTCCACTCGCCATGCCAACCGCCTGGTGTTACTTAAGTATCAATGTAAAAAAAAAAAAAAAAAAACACCACCACCCAACAGTTGCCACCCTCATATGTCATTACTTGCCAAGGACACAGCAATTACATAAACAGTGTGGAAACCTTTATCAGCCTTTATAATAAAGTAAGGACTAAGGTTCAGGCTTCTGTGTGAAAGAAAGCTTTCACATTTGAAGGTTACACATTTAAAGTGACACTGCTGCTGCATCTGCTCCATCATCAAGGTAAACATTCTCCTGTCCCTCCAGCGCCTTCTTATCCTGACCTGCACCAGCTCAAAGCTGCTCTCCTGCAGCAGCACCACTTACCCCACACCACAGGCTGCACCCATTGAACAACTCCCAGCCCAGCGGGCATCCATCCATCTACCCGACCACATTGCATGCACCTGGTCAGTCCGGGAAGGAAAAAAAAAAACCCTGAAACTCCCACCACACAGGTCTACCACCCAGGAGCTAAGGGCTGAATTACAAAGCTAATGATCTCAGTGGATAAGTTTGTCTTTGCTGGGGTGAAAAAAAAACACAAAAACAAAAAAGCGCCCAAAAAACCCACCCAACAAAACATAACCACACAAACAAAAACATCTAATCCTCAGCTATTTTTTTTTTTTTAAATAGCTGTGCACCATTTAGTAGTTTTCCATTTTTCTTCCTGTCTTTAAAACACACCTTCACAAGCTGCTGAACATAATGCTTTCTGAACTTAATGAAAACCTCTCTCATGACCCAGGAGCACTCAGTAAATAATTATTAAGCTCTGAAGGTGGCTTTTGCATGAGTGTTAACTTAATAAAATGCCGTAAGTTGATCTGCTTGAATGCCCATTTACTTGGGGACACAGCTTGCAGTATAGCTTGGAAAGCTTGATCACATCAGATTAAGGAACAAAGTAAAACTAAAGGGGCTCAATCTAGAATCTGCAAAGGTCACATTTTACAATCCTTTACTATCATTCCTGTTGAAAAGAGGTAATTGCAAACCTAGAGTATCCTCATCGACTTTCATGTAACAACCACTATATTGCACCAAGTCTTTTTACACCTAAACTGAACCTCCATTAGCCCAAATGCGTGTGTTTGCCACAAAGTTTCAGAAGGAGATAAATACTTATTTAAAAAATAAAAATTGAAACATGGAGTATTTTAGAAGTCTTCCCCTTCTGAAAGTCACCATCATTATCTCAGCCAGTCAGCCACAGCTGCTGTGTGTGGCTCTGCAGAAGACAGTGGCCAGCTCCTAAGCACGGTATTTTTAACTCCCAGAACACAAACTCCATCGCGACAAAATCAACCACGCAATCTGCTCACGGTGCCATCGCTCCGGGAAAGCATCACTTACAGACAGAAGCTGTCAAAGGAGCAGGGCATGAACATCTGAATTCTAACAGCTTCCATCTTTCCCCCCCCTCTGGTGTCCACAGGCTTTTACTGAGCGCCCTCGGGTGAAAGTCAAGTGGTGTCCCAGCCGTGTCTCTAGGGGTGGCTCCAGATAAGGACCTGGCAACTCCAATCCCCACAGAGCAGCAACTCATGCAGCAGTGCCCAGTGCCTGCCAGCACTGCAGACCAGTGCAATCCAGCACCTACCGAGCAGAAAAGAAGGGATGGGGAGTTGAGGTAGCCATGCACAAGGTCTTCAGATACCACAGAAGGACTCCAAAACAGCCTAGAAGTTTGGAGTCAGCATCTCGTTACATCTTGACTCACCTGCATGGAAGTATCGCACAAACTCCCGACGGAGACAGCCCGGAGCAAGGTGTGGATCAGCAGCAAGCACAGGAAAACGCCTGGCACTGCCGTGGGGCTGAGCATGACCCTCAGACCCACGCCCAGGCGCTGTACCAGCCCCACCGTCCTGCAGCCAGACAACCCGCTGCAGGTCTGGGAGAAATGGAAGGCATGGGTTGGTGTTGAAAGCGCTTCTCCCATTCATTAATTAAAAAGGGTGTGATCAGGCCATTAATGGCATCAGAGGAGTGGATAAGGGCTGTCTGTAACGGCAGTTTTCTCACAATCTTTATCACCCAAAAGTTGAAGGGAAAGGGTGAGTGCAAGGCAAATTTGTTTTCTGGGACATAACTCCTTCACATTCAAGGTTTACCCTGGTGAACCCTCCACCAGGAACCACTGGAGGTGCATCTCACAAGAGCTAGACATGCACCTGTAACAGTATGGAGACTCGATGTGGCTGCGTACACACTGTTTCCCTAGTTTCATCTCTGCTCAAACATGCTGAATCCCTCAGGCAGAAAGGGAACAGGCAGGTGAACACACCTATACGCACAAATGCCTCTAGCTCCCAAAAATGTTCCATGAAGGGTTAAAGGAATTTAAGATGTAGCTGAATGCGTTACCCAATATTGGTTTGATGCTCTTCCTCAAACTTTCAAAGCCCTCACAAACTTACAGAAGATATTAAAAAAAAAAACAAGGAAAAAAAAAGGAAAAAAGAAGGAAGAAAAAAAAAAAAGCATGAGGCAGATTTGTCTTTCACTTGAAAGCCTGACCTTGTCAAAGGCTTTTTGAACCATTTTTCAGACATCACATCTAAGGGTACTTCCCTCTCTGAAGAGCTCTACATACATTTGCAAAACAAAAAGCCAGATAGCTAAAACAACCAAGAGGTGATAACAGAAAAAGCGGGAGATAACGCTCCACTAACAACCTCTGTAGTTCTTGATTTTGTAATACAGAATTTACCTTCTTTTATCTGGGCAAACAGAGAAGATAACACTGTCTCGGAGAGGGAAGATGACGTAGGATCACTGCATTTTTTGATACTTTGCAACTACATAGTGCCCAGATCTGACTCCACATCACCCTTCCATCATCATTTAGAAATTATCTGTCACTCACATAGTCAGATAGCAAGTTTCTTCACAGAGGCAGCCCTGCAGAAAACAAGACTTGACTATGCTATGTTCACAGCTTGTACCCATCATTCACATGCTCAGATTCCCTCCCAGTCAAAAAGCCACCGTGCTCCTCAAGGCTTACGTGACCCAGCAATTCCCAGCCTAAACCCTTCTACTCATCTGAGGTTTTCTGCTTGTTGACTCCACTGTTCCAGCACTATTCAATGCTTTCCAAAGACGACGAGGCAGCCTGAAGCCTCATCTCATGCAGATGACATCCTTGCTCTGGTATGCTGAGCAAACAGGATCTTAAGAAGCAGAAGGGAAAGTGTTCATGGAAGATTTGCTTTAAATGATTAAGAACCCCAAACAGTCCTAATGAAAACCACAGAGTGAGTACAGTGCTCAGTATGTGATAGGCTGGTGTTATCAGCATGCAGGACTTGCTTGTTCCAGTGAATATTACATGAAAGGGCACAAACAACCCCTAACATGTTACTACAGTAACTCTAACATTAAAATCATCTTGGACAGATACTACGCAAACTCTCACTTCAATCTCTAGCCACAGTGCTGCTGTTCATTACAGGATCTGATCAGATCGGGGAGTGTCTTCAGCACCTTTCCTAACAAAGCAACTCTCCAGGCTGCAGAAACCAATTCCTCAGCATCCACACGTTTTAAACAAACTTCAGTTTCACAGTCCTTAAACATTGCTCATAGTTCTTCTACATATTTGGCTATTTGTAGAAGAGTTATTAGGGCAGAGAGGATTGTTTTACTCTGCAGGCTGAATGACTGGAGGGGGCGGGGGGAAGCCTTTTTCAGCAACAAGTTACTTTACCAACTATTTGGGCATTTACACTGCAATTGCGATTTGCAATTGCAGGACAGATGTACCAGTCTTGCTGCCTTGGGTATTCACAGCACAGTCAGGAAGGTGCCACAAGCTCCAGCTGTCTGTTTGAGAAAGCACTAGCAGTGTTCACAAACTTGCTAACTGAGGCTAAGCGAAATGACAGTCACTCACTGGAGGAGCTGCCCAGCTGTAAACAACTACAGAAGAGATGGCCTTCAGTTCCCTTGCTTAAGCCATTCAATATGACCTACAACATCCCTGACGTGGGATAATCCCAAACCAAAGCTCCTGGAGAAAGCAAACCCCAGCAGTCCATCAGGCAGCGCTGCTATGCTACCATGGGATCCAGCAGCATCCTCAGGTACAGCCACATCGAGCAATAAGGTCCCTCTGTTCCCAAGTACCCATCCCAGATTCCAACCACTCCCAGTTCAGGGATTTCCCAAGATGGGTACAGTTTCTGTGTACTTACAACCTTTTGTGTACGCTGTGGGTCATGTCAGAACACCTTGGGGTCTGCTCTGCAGCTGCACAGGATGGCTGGGGGGAGGGTCAGTGTAAGTGTTGATTACAGGATCTCTTCACCCATCATCCAACAGCTGTAAATTCTATTTTAAGTTCAAGACATCTATATGAACTGCAGTTTTTCACAGAAATATTTAGTATCGATTTAACGGCTGGAATACTGGAGAATTGGAATTTCCTGGGACTATACCGGCAGTTTCCCTTCTGTCCCCATAAAAAACATTCCGCACCTTGTTTCTAGCCAGAAACTGTTCATGAACACCAGAGAGAGGGAACGAGGAAAATAATTACTTAAACTTGGGGTCACATGTAAATAAAAGAAATGGCATATCAAAAACATGATACAGAATGAAATCTCATTCAAAATAAAAACATGGAAGCACCATTTATAATTCCTGATTTCACAAAGTGTCAAAACACATACAAGATCCTCCTTAATTTATTCATGTGTCTTTTCTGAACACTCCAAATACAGCCCTGCTAACACACAACCTTAATTTCATTTTGCAATCATCCTTTTGTTCTGCATCTTTCTGAGGTTGTATCTAAAAAGCATAAATGCTTCTCCAAAGGAGGCATCAGGAAAAATTCTCAGAAATAACTTTATGCAACCAAATAAATCTGAAAAATGAATACAACTGCTGCAGCTCTAGGAAAAGACTATTTTAAAGTAAAACTGTTCAGCATGGCCCATGCTTTGTACAGTTTAACAACAAACGAGACATGCTGTCCATGTAACCTGCTGCAGGAATACCACTTCTTACAAATTACAAAATATATTAAAACTATCGAGGTTTTTTGTTTTGTTTTGTGTTTTTTTTAAGAAAAAAAAAGCAACCAACTATTCACAAGCCTTTTTGTTAGACCCTCTTAATCTCTTCTGCACTGCCAGAAGCATAGCACTTGAATGGCTATTTCTGTTCAAAGCTATATTTGTTGTGGAACTACTGCAAACTCCTGAATCATGTAAACAGAGGCAAGAGCCAAAAAATGTTTCACTGGACTTGAAACTCACATCTGCCTTAGTTACTAGGACAAAAAAAAAAAAAAAAAAAAAAAGGCAGGCATTTGGTTTATAACCAATAAATCCTGCAAAGACTACAGTTAATCATGAATTCTCGCAACAGGGTTTTGTTTAATCTGGTTTATTTAGCATTCGTGACCTTGGCAAAGTACCTGCGGGAGCACCCACCATTACTGTGGAGCAGCAATTCACACCTCCTGTTATTTTAGGCGACAGCGCAGGACTATACAGTGCTACATTAGTCCACCAGGTTTATAAACTGGCAACAAAGTCACCTGGAAATGATGCGTAGTTCCAGACCTGCTGGAGCCTAGCAGCCAGCAGTATTGCTGTCCCTACAAAGCTGTAACGGCTCTCAGTCTGGACTTGGTGGCTAAGCGTTTGTTTTGCAGAAACATGCAGCTGCTACCATGCTACTGGGAGCAAAATAACTCACCTGTTTCTTTAGCACCTCGGTTCAGAAAGGTTAATACTAGCAGCCATCCTCTCACCTCCACCTACCACTTTGGATGCAAGTTTCACCTTCTTTTCACTCATCATCTTCTATTCCTCCTGATTCTCCTCCTGCAGGAAGGATCCCTAACATGTTGGAAACTATGAAAAGCCCCAAAACAACAACAAAAACCCACACAGGTGCTTAATCCCAACTTCCCACAGATTTCAAGGATCTATCAATGCAAGCAAGGACAAATTCTGCCAAGTGGTCTTTGGCGCTGAACTGTAGGAGAGGTATTACAGGTATGAGAACAAGCAGCACATTTTTAGATAAGAATGGGACAATATAGATGGATTAAGGAAAACCAAAAAAATGCTTCCCTCATTACCCACAGAAAAAAATCCGGATTACATCTCAGCAGCCTGTTTTTGCCATACAAACATTTGCTGAATTCAGAAATTTAGTAGCTGCCTGATATTAGAGACATATTGGCAACTCAAAAGGCTGAAAATATTTTTCCCATCCTTTTAGAGAGGTAGCTGCAAAGCCTCATTCAGGAACTGCAATTGGTTTTCCAAGTACTTGGGGGGGGAAACCTATTTTTAGAACCTCCAGAATAAACACAACAATTCATTATTCTTGTTTTGTTTTTAAAAGCAGATAATAAAATGCCTTATCCATTTGTACTTGCATTATCTACCCCTTACTGTAGTTTAAGATTGTACAAATCAGTCAAGAAGAGTCAAAATATATTCTACCTTGCAAGTGTTAATCTTATACACCCTTACACGTCTGTGCCCCTTCTCTTTGCAAAGCTATTACCTGGCTATACAATTCCCAATCTGAATAGCAGGACATGTATTTAGTTTTGCCTAGAACCGAGTTATGGACAACTACACAAGTTGCATTAAAGCCAGTATTAACCTGTACATACTCCAGGGTACAGAAAATAAACATCTGCTGTCAGAACGCTGAAGTTCCTCAATTAACACTTGCACAGTCAAACCGTTTGCAATCCAATTCACAAGTTGTAAAAACCAAAACAAAACACCAAAACACAAACAAACCCCAAACTCCGTGCCTGGGCTAGGGAAAGCCATCTCCCGCAGGATTTCTTGTTTTGCCAGCTCCCAGACATCTCCCTTCATACACTAGATGGAGCTTTGTCCCCTGCTTCCCCAGCCTGGCCGGCACCGCACTGAGGTGGGGATAAAAACGGGTAGAGGGGCAAAGGGTGAAACGCGGACCTCACCCCAAATCACCAGCATGCACACGAGGGCTTCAGGAACAGCACGATACCAAACCAGCCTCCAAGCCCTCACCATGCCCTCGCTGGTCCTGCTCCCCCACCCCCATTAATCTCTCCTTCAAGTGCCGTGTTGTCATTTTCAAAGAATCACAGATATCAGCAACACCAAATCCCAAACGGTGCTGCAAGTTCTACCACCCTTTATGATGATCAGGGGGCACTGCCCTGAGTCCACACCACGCCAGAGGTACGTCACTTTTACTCCCCTTGTACAGGGACGGCATTGAAGTTTACTACCAGATTGCACACCTGAATTGCTCACTGGCTTTCCTGGATCCCTCTTATTATTCCCACTTAGTTCCTTTCAAAATAAGCTCTTCAGTCTCCTCACCAGTAACCAGAAACATCTGTACCTAATGCCTCCGCTGAAGCTCCAGACTTGGATCCACTGACACTTTTGGGAAACAACTCATTGATTAGAGTAAAATTCCCCTCAACTTGTATCTGTTGGATTTGGTCTGTATTGTTTCAGAACACAGTTCAGGAGAAACAGCTCATCCTTTTGGCGAGCTGCCACAACCCATTAGGATCTTTCCAAGCACAACAGGATATGGTCCATCATCAGTATTTCTATGATTAATTTAAACTCAATGGGACAGAGAAGAGCCCAGGGGAATGAGTCGCTCCTAATGTCACAAGTGCCCAGCACTGCAAGGCAAGAGTCAAAAGCTGCAGCTCCAGGCTGTATCAGGCCAGGTAATACTGGAGAGGATGGAGAAGCACCAGTGTCTGCATTACAAGATGTCTGTGTAAGACTCCGTGGGCAAGGGCTCCCGCCTGGGCACCTCTGCTCAACAACAGGGAGCTGAAATTGAGGTGACAAGAGAAACAGGAGCCCACTTTATAGTGGGAAGCTAAAGAAAAGTTTGGCATTTTAATGTCACAGAATGGAGGTTGTCAAGGATGAGTGTTGCCGTCTATAAATACAGCAGAGAAACAAACACCCAGGAGAGAACAACCCTGGCATTTCATCAAGCGATACAAGCCAGCTATGAACAAGATTAAATTGGTACCAACAGTGTCATTCTGAGAAGTCCAGTCCCAAAACCGTTTCCAACTGGAGGACTGGCTAAGGAACAGTTTGCTTCTTTTCAGATAAAGACTCACTGCCTAATCAAAGTAGGTCACCACGGAACGAAGCAGCCAGTAACGAATTACAGGCCACTGAAGATGCCCTCCAGCCAAAGGTTCTAACGGGACACATGCAGGACAAAGAAAACTCTTTGGCAGAACATACGGATCTGAAGTAGTGCTGGAATATAGTATTGCACACAGCAGGAGCTGTTGCCTTCACATACATTGGTATGACCAAACAGAATCCTTCTGGAAGGTGAGCTTGCTACCTTCAGCAGGCTTCTCAGCAGGTCCCACCAAACAAAGACGCTCTTCTAGAGCTACCAGTCCTTCTGGACCCTAAAGAAATGTTCCTTATATGGTCTGGCAGGCTCGGTTGACTGGAAAGGGAGTATCAGTAGTCATCATGCTGTAATTCCTCAGAAGTCCTCTCCTTTCCCTCACCCCCACCGTCAGGGACACTGTTGCCCATATCCTCTCCCATGTCAGCCCAGCTGAGTGAGCCAGAGTTCAGAAGCATTGAACTGAAGCAGTAAGTAACACCTCAATAACGCAACCCCTCCTTTCTAATTCAAAAATAGCTCAAGTGCCTGTGTCAACACTTTGCAAGTAAGAGACTACAACTTCGCTTACCCCACCTTTTGTGTCTGGTGCTGCACTATTGCCCAGATTTCTGCACTGAACTCTGCAGAGACCAGAGGAGTCCAGTGCTTCCTTAATCTGGGGCAGCCACACGTTCGAATGAGGTCAGCCAACAGATAAGACTAACCTCAGGAACCAACGTTAGAAAAAAGGTCTGAAAATAGGCTCCACATAAAGGCCATTGATGTCATGCAAAAGTTCCTCCAAGTCAGTATTTCTCAATTAGTCAAAAACTCCCCATCAGGCAGTGCCAGTAACTGACATAACAGTGTACAAAGAAAGCCAGAGTTAGAAAACTGTGAGGGCAGGTGATGAAAAGCGAAGCTGTTACTCATTCACACAGAACAATCAGCCTCGGTCCCCATTCTCCTTCTGTTGACCACACAACGTAATTCAATTTAAGTGGCCCGCAGAGTCAGCATCAAGAAGTTTTGCCTACATCAAATGTTCAAGCAGGTCACTAGTTTTAAGCAAAAATATTTCCTCCTTTATTCAGTCAAGAAAAAAACAGGAAAATAAAAGGCACACCTACCATACGCTCTTCTCCTAGAAGGCCTCCCCTGGTTTCCAGGCAATAGCTTCCTGATCAGCGCAGGGGTACCTATACCAGTCCAGACTAGGCAGCCAAAACTGGTCAGCTGATTTAAGTATTTTTTCAGGTCAAGATGTTTATAACGCGCATGTAACTTCAGCAGACTTTGATAGAGAAAGAAAATTCACATTCCCTTCCAGGGAGTTTCCTTTGCACGGAGGGTTAGGCCAATTTACCTCCCACACCTTCATTTGCCCACCACTTTCTGCCACCCTGGAAAAGTGGAGCTCTCCCGCTTTAAACTACCAGGCTAAATGGGCTAATCTATAGAAGCTCGCCTTTCCTTCCTCTCCCAATCAAAAACTGATAGCCCAAAGACTAGGCTTCCCCCTCAACACAAACACAGAAGCAAGAAGTATCTACTACAGGAAGAGACAAAGCAGACAGCAAGCATGCAGAAAGATTGAATCCAGAGCAGATCTGAGAGGGACACCTATCAAAGACAAGACAGCAGCTGAAGGCTCCAAGAGTGACACATCATCTGACAAAGATGCCACCATCCACGACGACTTTCAACACAAGGATTTTGAGCAGAGTCTCTTAGGGGACTGACTTGGGGGGGCACAGCCTAGGCAGTACACAGGAGTTGAAAACACATCCCTAAATCCCAGTATCATCCATCTTCTGTAGCCAACAGTTACATGTCTTCTGTTATCCTACCTAGCACTGACAAGTGACACAAGACATAACTGAAGGTGAACCTGCCAGGTTCTTGCAACACCTGCTCACCAGTTTGGTGAAGAGCAGCCCTTTTGGGCCATTACAGCAGCATAAAGCCCCAAACCCTTGGCATCCCGTTACTGTTCAACATCCAAAATTTCCACTGAAGTTCAAAAATGGAACAGAATGAAAGCACCTTCACTGGCTAAGTTATTTCCAGCCTGGGAACAAAGAACTTCAGCCTCCAGTGCTCTTTTAATACAGTCTAATTTATTCTGAAAAAAAGTAATAATTAAGAAGCACACAAAACCAAAGCACGGAACCTGAAAAACACCCTCCTGTCTGGCAGAGCAAGCACTTTCTAAAGACACTTAACAGTAGCTCAAACTGCTAAAATTGTTTTTTAAAAATAATTGGGGGAAAGCAGAGATGATCTACAAAATACAGAGCAATGTTAAACTGAAAATGTCACATTGAAAAAAAATAAAGCTGATCAAATGCATTAGGTAATATATTCTAATGATGAAGTCCATATACAAGTTGCTTGAAATGCAAGTCTTTCATGTCTGACCAATTACGTATGAGTTTTTAAAAACATAGCAAATGTTTAGTACTACCAAAAAAAAAGCCAGCACATTAAACCTTTCCAGACCGGGATTCAAAAATTCCCTGAAACAAGAGCAAAAAAGCCTTAGGCAAAAAAAATTTACATAAAATAAAATTTCACCACCCATCCCACCACACACCTCTGCAGAACCAGCACCGGTAAATTGAGGACTGCAAAGTCAGCCAGAATAAATCAGTTCCCACGCGAGAGGGATTTGGTTTTCAAACAGGTCCAAGACCCTGGTGCTGTAGCGGCCCAGCACAGGATTGCAGATGAAGCATTAGCAAGGGACAGCAAGAGACAGCTCCGGCTCTTGATGCCAGCAATAAAACAGCCTTACAGTTATTACTTCGGGTAAGTTGTATCCTGCCTTATTTAAGGAAAACCTCAATATATGGCCATGAAAAACAGCAATAAAAGGCTACTGTGATTCCAGCAAATGCAGAAGATGATAGTTTGAGAGGGTGGAAAGCCCTTTCCCTGCCCATGTGCAAGTTAGCGCGCTGCAGATGGTAGGAATGGTCTGATTCACCTCTATGAGAGGACCATGGCCTTCCAACACAGCTTAAGGAAAATAAGCCAAGAGTAGCATCCTCAAAACAACACCATGCCACAAAAATCCCAATACTGCTCACCAAACCATGGCAACTCCTAATGTATCACTGTAAGGACATACTACCACAGGGATAATGCATAGATAAGACCCATTTTCCATCATCATTCTCCTGTGCTGATGCTCTCCCACACTGAACAAAAAGGTGCACCCCACAATCTTGTTTCTCTGGGGTAACAGGGACGCAGAGATCATGCTCCAGAAAACCTGATTAAGTCAGTTTAGTTCAAAATTAGCCAGCACATTCCAGATTTACCTGCAGCTGCTTATGAACCTGGTTTCTAATCAAATTACCATTTTCTCACTGCATTATTCAACAGAAACATCATTTTGCCGACCGTCCAAGTACTACCCTCCAAGAAGCAATATACAAGAGCTTTTCTGTAATAATATTTTCCATCATAACTAGGGCAGCAAAACAAAAACTGATACTGGCAGAAGTCTCCTAAGTTTGCTATAGCAAAGTCCACCTTTATAATTTTTCATTTGAGATTAAATGCAATAGAACTCTTTGGGACTAATACATCTAATATACAAATACAAGGTGGAACCCACCACACAACTTTTTTATCGGTTACCATTTCACATGCATAAAAAATTAAACTGCAAACTTCAAGCCAGAATGGCCAAATCATATACTTTCCTCTTTTCAATTAAAAACATTAGTATAAACATTTCCAATGGGTTGGGAACATGCATCTGCATGGGAAGATGACAAGGAAATGAGAGGGGGTTGGGGGGGGGGAACCAAACCAAAGTACCTAGAGAAAACATTTAAAACTGCATTTCCGCATAGCAATAAATCAATACGCTGCTTGGAAACATCCTCCCATTCCTATTTAACATAATGGTGGTATGAATTACTGCCAAAGTAAACTTCAAAAATTTGTTTGCCATGGAGGAAAACCAAGCAAACTGAAGTTCGATGTGCAGAATCCTGTTCCAAGAGTGTGAAGATTTCTTTGTTCCCTTTAGTGCCACCAGGTCATTTCAAACTTCTATGTCTTCATAATTTATTGTGCTTGCAAAACCTTTATTTAAACCTGGAAGATTAATTATATGAAAACCCACTCCTAGAATAAAAAAGCACCCTGCTAAATGCCCTGTGTAAGAATATCACCATGTACAACATTTTCCCTATTCTATCAGTCTACTCCCAAAAGTCTGGCATCTGAAAGCAAAATATTATTTCATGTAGTGAAGAGAGAAGATATATTTTTTGAAAAAACGTTTGCATAAAAGCCAGGAAAAAAAGATGTATTTACAATTTTAGTACAAATTATCCTCTTAAATGGCAGTTTCTGACCCTTAACAACCGTCAATATAGATAAGACCTTTTATTTAACTATCATCCCAAGTTTCAAGTTTCTGTAAGCAGCTCGATAAAGCAGCTCAATTATTCCTCTCTCGCTTATCTGTTATCTAAAAACCACAGACAATATCATTTCAGACACTAGAAAAATACTTGGAACTTTCTATGCTGTGGCTCAGCTGCCCCAACAGATCTCTGTGCACAAACAAGACTCTTCCTTCTCCATCTCAGCTTTCCATCCAGGGCTTCCTCATTTCCATCAGTTTAAGTCCCTGGCTTCAGCACACAGACATCTAAGCAAAGAGCAGTTTCTGAAAGTAACTTCAGAAAGCTCATGCTACTTATTCAAGATATTTTTTGTGGTATTTGTCCCAGTAACCTCTAGGATTTAAACTCAAATTGCAAGGTCAGACTCTTAACTGCTGCAGGATTGGGGCAAAAAAGAGGCTGATCTTAATGAGATTACTAGACAGCAACTTTCACTGAGCACTTAATTACAGCATTATATTCAAGCATACATTCAGCGCATCGTAACCAAATCTAGCTGGGACATGGTCCCAGACCCAACAAAATCAGTAAGAGTGTTTCATTCTTACTTCCCATGAACTAATGCTCTTCTGGCACAGACTGTATTTGACAGCAGCATCTTCAGCTGAAACCTCGCCTGCCCTTAGTGCATCTGAGGAAATTGCAATCGCAAGGCAGCATCGACCCCACCGCGTACAGCGTCAGTTCTGCAGTCCACGGCATTTGCAACAGAGCGAACCATGAACCAGCTGGCTGAACATTAAAGCACATACAAAGGTCTTGTGCATGCTTGTTTCTTTTTCTTCTTCAAAACAGCCTAACAAGCAAGGAAATATTTACCACCCTGTGTGGGTTTGGGGTTTTTGTTTTTCTAGGTCAGATAATTTATCAATTCTCTTCCAACCTGGGAGAGGAGAAGTGGGGTGGTGGGGGTGGTGTAATTAAACAAAATGGTCATATAAGGCTGCCTGTTCTCCAGCTCCTGCAAGCCAGCTGCACAAGTTGACGTGCAGGCACAACCCCATGCTGGTACCAAAGTGACAATTGCGCGGTACAACTCTGCTGCAGCTTAGAGAAGAAAAAGAACCGAGAACTTACCCAGGGAATTCATTCTTTCCCGTTTTCAATTCAGCAAGGCTAGAGCTCACTGGGAACTGTACTCCTGATGGCCACAAAACCAAGACTAGACAGAAAGGTCTTAGTAAGCACTGGCTTCCAGAAACTGCACTTCCACTCCTACCATCCACCTCCTAACCCTGCCGCTGCATTTGTGGCTGCCTTTGTTAGAATACTTCTGCAAATGAAAACAGATGAGTAACTATTGCTGCTTTAGCAAACTCCCAAGCCCATGGTCACTAATAATAGCTTTGTTCCTTTTATTACTAAACAAAACCAAAAAAAAAAAGTTTAAATGCTTGTATAAAATGCACATTGCTGAATGTTTTCTTTCATTGATCCAGCTCAGGCCCAGGTCTCTCGAACAATTTATACAAATCAACATGATGCGGAGCAATCTCAGGCTTTTTGTATGGGTGTTCCTCACAAAGACATCAAAATAATCAGGTTTTGTGCTCCTTCACTGGAGACATTAAGAGTTCACTTCAAAAAAAAAAAACCACACACCAAGAACATCTGAACAGAAACATTCCCACTTTTTGTGCAAACTTAAACCTAAATGCAGATCTGAGCTCTCTGGTATGTGACATGCCAGATTTTACAAATTCAGAAAGGCAAAGGTGCCTCAGCAGGCTGAGCTCCCGGCTCCCCGCCGGGATGCTGGCACGCTGCCGCCAGCTCCGACTCCGCTCCAGGAGCAAACAGGTGGGATGGGAAGGAAAGGGCAGTGTGCAGGGAAGAGAAAGAGGAGAAGGGCAACATGACAGGAAGAAAACAGAGAGGGTATGAAGCCATTGCTGTGAAATGACAGCGGGAGAATGATGACAAGAAGCCTTCCCTTGCATAAACCCCGACCTGGTTCACCACTAGTAAGGAAAAGGAAAAAAAAATAAAAACCACCACAAAAAATATTTTGCTTAAAAAAGTCTGAATTTTCTTCCTATAATCAAATCAATTACAGGAACTCTTAAAAGCAATAAAAATAACGGGTTTGCAAATCACCCTTTGTACCTGAAATCCTGCCATGCTTCTACCCAACAGAGCCGAGCGCTACCCACCCCCTCTCGCACTGGCTCTGCTCCAGCCTCCTACACCTCCCACCGCCCATGCTCGCACCCAAGCAGGGCTGTGCCGCTCCGCTTCCCTGCTCTGGCGTGCAGCTTTTCATGCTCATCTTGGCTTGAATCATAGCCCCGCAAAGCCCAGGGCTTCCATTAGCCTGCATGATGTTCCTGGGAAGTGAGTTGGAGCCACTGGGCTGGCCACCCATACTGGAAGACGAGTGAGCATCAAGGGCAGGGGGTGGAGGGTGGAATATCGAATGTTCAAAAATATCAGGCCACAGTGTTTTCATATTGTTAGTATTCTGAAGCTTCAAGGGGTTTATAACTTTTTAATTTCTATTATTGTGTTGACTGCTGCTGAATATCGCTAAGCATCGCACAGCAAGTGGGTTTTTTTGTTGGTGGTTTTTTTTTTGGTTTTTTTTTTCCTCTCAGGAAGTAACCAAGCCAGGAGCAGTGAAAGCATCCTCTTGTTCTCGTGAGAGCCCCCTCCCCCTTTTCTTTTTTTTTTCTCCCCCACATTTATTTGAACAATGGCACCATGAAACAGCTTACAATAATGACTGTTACAAAATAGGAAGCTGAATTATTAGGCAAGCTTCGTCTGCGTAACTCAATCAGCCTAGGGAGGATATGACAGGCACAACTAAGACAAAGGACTGGACTCTGTGACCTCAGGCAGCTCTTTCAGGACCCTGTTTCTGCAACTGCATTACTTAAGAGTTGAAGTTTGCTTTTGCTCCTTTATTAGATGCACCATTCCTATAACTGCAGCAGCAAAGCACACGCGCTTCCCAAGAAAGCAAATCACCAAGTGTGCATGCAGAAAGTAAACAGTTTGGAGAGGCTGCGATGAGGATCTTACCTGAAAATAAATTTCAAAATGGAAAAACAAAGTTTAGTATTTAGACTTTTTGTTGTACAAGATGTGCACACAGCAGGACAGGTAAATGGTGAGTTAGTTTTTAACCAAATAGCCAAGCATAGCTTTTGCAAACCATCAACAAATAGCTGTTAAAAGCAGCCTTTAGGTAGTTGCAAAGTTCAAAGGCACAGAACTTCTGCAAGTCTGCTGAGAGCATCACCGGGACCAGCTCTGGAGCAATATACTTTGGACCAGATGATCAGTAATGGAAGGCAGACACCCGCCATCCTGTCATTACAATAACCTTACTGAAACTATGAAAATCAGGTTTAAGTGCTCATCTGAGCAATAATTCTGTACACACCAGCAACACAAGTGACTGAGCAACAGCAATAGAGGAACCTGTAAGTGAATCATTAACGAGCAATGATTTCTCCATTACTCACCATGGATATAGAGTTACTGTGGGTAAGATTTGTTTCTAAAATAAGGGAACAGCCAATAACATGAATACCAACATATTCATCAAAGCTCCACACAACGTAGAAAGGAAAAAGGCAGGCATGGCTATCGGTCTGTCTTTCCCCAAAAGAGCCATTCATTGAGGAAGGCTCCATGGTGCACAGCAGCAATGCTGGGAACAGCGTCGCACACGTTCCTTCCACAGGGGTCGTGTTCAGGGCTCAGGGCGACTGGCTGTTGATTTTGCATTACACCAAGAAATTATTAACTCATTCTACAAAAGCTATATATCTGTCAGGCTAGTGATACAGATCAATAGCCAACAACCTAAATGTCAACAGTGTGACCTCTAGGCAAGCGTTTCCATACCCCTTTTTACCTACCTTCTACAGTAAAAAGCTTGCAGAAAATGTACTGGGAGTATTGTGATCTATGCTACTGAAAATAAGCAACAGGAGAACCAAGCCGACATTCTCAGCCAATGTTTAGGCAAGATTAGCAAGCAATTAAAGCAGTTGTATGAGGAATTTTAAGTGCTCTATGACTTCATGCCAAACAACAGCTAGTCAAGCCCTGGAATTTATTTTTCATAATTCTGTTCTACACAGAAACAAAAGACAAATTTAAAGAAAAAAAAAATCTGAAGCAGGGATTCAACCAACTACTGAAACACCTATTATAGTTTAAATACTAATATATGCTGAAAGAAATTCTGCATCAAAAAAGAACATGCAAAGCCTTCTGATTGCTTCCTACCAAAAACGTCAATGTATTCCTACAAAACATTTCAATTTCAACCAAACTGGGGGGGTTTAATAATTTTTTGTTGTTTCACTGGCAAAACATAATTAGCTATTATGTTAATTGCATCCCAGCTGATTTGAGTGCAGCACATCCTGGGAACACTTTTAAAGCCCAAAACCAAAACTCAGCCCCAAAAGCAAATGAGTGTTTTGCTTTGCCACTCATCACCAACCAGAACCACCAGAACAGGTAGCAGAGAACACAGCTTTGGTCCTAAGAGCTGATCATTTAATTCCTGCTACATCTCTTCATAAAGTTGCCAGGAAAACTAGACACAATAACAGAGAAAGCCATATATTTCATGAGGGTTAGAGTTACAACATGTTCAAGAGGAAAAGCTTGTTGTTAAGTACAACAGAAAATAAAGCATATTTTGTGAACTGTCACCCACAGCAACATGGGTTGCGCAGCTTGCATGGGTTTGATAATACGGGTTGAAAATAATTATTTTCATAAACACACCAACTGGAGCATAAAAAACATTACAATGAACAAAGCGAATAAACAAAGTTAAATAAGGCAAATGAAGCCTGAGCTACAGTTTCAGAGTAATCTGCTGTTCACATAAAGAACACTCCAGTTGGAGATTAGGGGTGAGAAATAAGAAGTCATTAGCTCTTCTTCAGGGTTCATGATTCAAATCTGACAAAACACACACTTCAGTGTTTCCAGGCTTAAAAAAAATTCCAACAGGGTCACAGAAGACGCTATTTATAGCTCGCTTAATCTCTGTGCACTCAAACACAGCTTTTGTACATACACGTATTTTGTTAGCACTTAAATTAAAAAAAAAAAAAAACCAAAACCTCTGTTACTGAAAACTTAATCATCCACAAGTTCTGAAAATGCAAATGAGTTTTTCCTCTTAATATTTAGCTGCTCCTGACTGAACAGCACCAAAAACTAGCCTATAGTTTTTCCAGCCAAAACTGTTATTGGAAAAATAACAGATCCTGGAAAATATTCAATGACAAAAGCAAGAAAGAAGAATGCGGAAAGTTACCAGCAATTAATTTCTTCAATAGGAAACAAACTCTTCCCACCCTCAATGTGTTTATTAGTACAGCCGAGACCGTTCTGAAACCTGGAATGTCCAGGCAGTGAAATGTATTGGGAAGTGCCCAGCACTGGCAGCCGGAGGGAAAGCCAGCAGCCCCACTGCCCCAGTCTTTACGGTCATTCTGCAAACATAAGCCCTCTGAGAAAAAGAAAATACATTAAAAAAAAATCAATGGTCCTCCACTCTGCCTTGGTTCTGGACTGGCTGCTCACTGCAGAGACCGTTTAGGTCCGGGGCTGTTAGTAAGAGGGCAAAGCAAACTGGTCAGACACCTATGCAATCTACGCTGGGATAGGGGAAAGGTGATGGGATGGCTCCTGTGCTAGGCAAACGGTGCCTCACTGAACTGACGGCCTTCCCCGGTGAGACAGCTGGCTCAGCAGACAGAACCAGAGAGCTGCGACTGCTGTTTACATGACTACAAGATGCGAGGAAATCTGGACAGACAGCGCAGCTCTGCGGTCAGCAGGTCAACTCACACTGGATGGGCTGGTTAATAATAGCTGTCCTGGGTGGGGGGAACCAACACTGGAATCAACACTGTTAATTTTCATTAGCGATCCTTGGGAGATAAGCAACCCTTGACAAGACAAGGCTGCTTAGAGCCTTGCCTGACTTTGAACTCTGACACTGAGCCAAGGGGTTGGACCAGATGACCTTTGGGGGTCCATTCCAACCCAAATTATTTTTAGTCCAGAAACACAGAAGTTTAGTCTTTGTCTCTTAAATTACTTATCATATACTTAGAATATTTTATTCATCCAAGTTAGAAAGGTTTTGGCCATGGCAGATGGGATCAAGAATGATGTGGCCCAGGCACTGCATCACCCCAGGGAAAGATACAGAAGAACATTTATAGTTGCAACAAGACTTTTGCTACTCTTCAATGACTGCTCTGTGCATGTATTGCTACACAGGCCCCACACAAGTCATTTACTCACAGGTCCTTGTTGTCATATTCTTTATCGACCCTTATAAGTAAGTTTGTCAGTTGACTTACTGTAATTTTAAGAGGTCCAGAGGTTGAGTGTTCCTACCAGCCAACTCTTTTAATGGTATTAGATAGAAGTATCATGTATTTTAATAATGTTGACAACTACTAAAATTCAGTTAGCTGAGCCAACAAAAACAACACTAAACCCTTACATATGTTGTCCTCTCCCCATCAAACACGCCCAGCACAGAACCCTACGTGGAGACAGCAAATTTCCCTAACTGGCTTTTTAAAACACTAATGGATGAAATCTGACTGTAAGGAAACAGTGAGCAGCTGAACCCCCCCTCCTTCCGCCAGAAACAACGCTCTGGTGAGTCAGCCCTCAGCATTTTTCCTGCTCAAACCCAACACATACACACACGCGCGGAGGTTGTTCAGCATACTGCTATTCTACAACAGCGCCAGTGCCCAAGATCACTTTTTATTACCTTTAAGCAAGTTTAGGAAAAGATTATAGCTTGGAGGAGTGTGCAGAGCATCTTCTTTATCAAACACTACTGTCAGTGACAGCTCCACAATACTGACACACTGCGTTTAAGGCTTTGAGTCAACAGCTATTCAGCATTGAAAAGAGAAGTACTTTACCAATGTACAGGCATTGGAAAAAATTAAGCAGAATCAGTCAGGATCTCTCCTCGTTAGTTTTCTGTAAGTGACAGAAATCTTCTAGCAGTCATAATTCATAACCAGCCATCATTTCTCTTAAGGTACGCCTCAAGGAAACTTGATGTACATCCAAACTTCTGCAAGCTTGCTGCTTTCTGTTGGATGCATCTTTCATTTTCCCTAAGAGTGCAAATCATGTTCTGGAAAGGCTACAGCATGCCAGGGATTCTTAAAATAGAAAAGCCTGTAGCTGGTGATACTGCAAATATAAATACAGCTATTGGTACAGCAGTGGGAGTAATAGCAGTGACACAGACCTGGAGCAGCCCAGTGGTCAAACTCTGCTGGCAAGCTGCTGATGGCTCCCTAAAACACCAGCAGAATAAAGGGAACGGCCGTTTAACAGTTTGAAGGGACATAATGTAAATGGAATGACATGACTTGTGGTAAATTCACAGCACAATTCGAACCCTTGGGCCTCAATGGTACTAAATGTAGAAATTTGAATAAAGGAAAGGATGTAAGAGAGCTACAAAAGCACTTTAGTAACGTAACAGATTTTGACCTTGCTGTACAAACAAACAAAAAAAAAAAAAGGCATTTGAGGTTGGCAGCTGGGGCATTGTGTCTTACTGCCACTTTTGAATGACCAGGAAAAAGCACAACCATGGCTTTTAGTAATAGACTTTAGAGGATACAAATGTCAGATCAAGAACTTCAGAGAAAAAAGCTGAACTAACAAAGGCTTAGCCACCAAACTAGCAAAGCCTATGACCCTTAAAGTCTGCTCAAAAATATTAAGATGTCAAAGTTATCAAAGCACACCACTAGGCACAACTGTGTCCAAGTCTAATATAATAATGTCACATCTATTTTTGTCCCTGACTCCAGACAAGATGCTCCAGCTATATTTATGCTTCTTGCAGCATTTTAAAGGAAACACAAACACCTCAACTGAGCAGAGTAGTAGAGGGTGTATTAGATTATCTGTTTCAGAGAGCAGCCTTGGTACATCACCAAGTTAATAAGCAATTTCAGGTCAACAGAAAGACCAAATCATACATTGAGAAATACTTTTCCAAACATTTCTAAATAAATGTTTCTATTGGACTAAGAAAAACAGTATTCCATAGCTTTTAGAATAATTTAGTGAACCTTGTTTGGCAAACGAAATGAAAAAATATTTCAAAAACTTCATCTAATAGGTGAGTAAGCCTTTAGACATGTGATGACCCAGCCAGTGGTCAGAGCCACTTGAGCGTACAGTCCATCTGGCAGTGTCATTCAAGCCACTGGGCACCGCAGCACACACACAGCTTGACAGCAAGTCTTCCCAAAGCTCCTGAAGAAAACGCTCATTACCTCCCCAGTTCCTGCTGGGCACATCGCACAGAGGGCCAGGGGGGAGACGGGGACACCAGTGTCCCAGCATTTGTCTCTGATTGCAGTTGCATTGCTGCTGACTAGAAAGCAAGTATTAATTTCTATGTAAAAAACAGACAAGACGGCAAGACTTAGGGCACAGGCAATAAATAGTGTGTAGGAAAATAAAAAAATAGGTGACTTCAGCTGTTTGATCTCTGCTTAAGGTGCACTGTCACACAAAATACTTCCAACATTCTTCTTGCAACCAACACACTTCAAAACAAAAGGACGTTCACCATATTATTACCAAGGGTTCAAGTTTCAGATAGAAACAAAAAAGCTGAACTTCCTGCTGAAGACAGAAAAGATTGCTCCCAAAAGATAGCTATTCCCAACAAATCACACCTTCCAGTAGCGGCAGTCTAGCTTTAGGGCCAATTAAAGCACGGTTCTTGCGCTCAGAGAGGGGTTCATGCTTTTCATGGTAACATTACCTCAGGCAGGCAAAGTCAGACCTGGAATAAATCTGCTCATTAGAGCAAATAGAAGCACCATATTACCAAAGCTCGTTTAGTTTCAAATAGACCAAAAACTGATAAAGAAATAAAACTTGTGCAAATAATGTATTTCTGAGTCTTACCAGGAAAAAATAAGCCTGTCACACAGCCACCAGGCCAAAATTACAAATTTAAAATATTCTGAGAAAAAGACTAGCTAACAGTTTGGGATATTTCATACTCAAAAAAAAAAAAAACCAAACCAAAACAAAACACACACACACAGAGAACACACACACCAACCCCCCCATAAAAAAAAAATAGAAAAAACCCATAACAAAACAAAAACAAACAATAAAAAAATCCACCACTCACAAAAATGCCAATCAGCTTTACATTTTGTGAAAGAACATTAAATCTGGGGGGTCTGAGAGAAGGTGTCTACCCCTGGCAGAAGCCACCAGAAATCGCTGCAGGAGAGGTCCCACTGCACTTGTTTTCAAAGACGCCAGAGATGGAGGAACTGTCCCTTTCTCATTTCTGTGTCCACTCTCTCCTCAAAGGTAAGGGCTGAGCATTTGGTCTGTAGGAGACAGTTCCTTTCAGCTTCTCATGAGACACCCCATGCAGGAGTTGGGTCACAATTCTGCCCTTCAGGGTCCAGTACTCCCGCCGGTGTTCAGCCTAGATGCCACAAACACTTTGTGCTTCTAGAGGCCTTCAAGGAAAGCCACCACCAACCCAGAAAGACAGCACTACACGAACAGGTTGAGCAAACATATCTTAGTCCCCATCTTCCCAAAAATCAGACAGATGCCCCACTTCTCTCACCACCTTCCTAAGTCAGGCTGCAAGTTTCAAGACAAAAAGCCACCTGCCCTTCTCTCTCCTTCCCTCCTCTTCTTCCAGCTTGGTCTCTCTTACCCCTCACCCCAAGCTTAGGATGACAGGCTGCTGATAACATGAGCCGGGCTCAGGAACCCACATAGAAAATTCATTTTTGAATGGTCTTGGGCCAGAACTCAGAGTAGATGGCCCAGACCACCCCTGGTCGGTCTGAACAGTGTTCAGTACAGCTCCTGCAGCTTCCCCAAACATCGGGGAAACCAGGACAGATGACTGCAGGATGCATCCACAAAGTACTTGCGAAGAGCAGCCGATGAATAAATCCACTCGCCTGAAACATCAGACTTTTATTCTTATAAAAACAAAAAGTGATGTTCTTACAGCCACAATGATCACAGGATACGAGCAATTCAAGAGTTTTAGGAGACTACTTCATCAGATCAACAGAAACACTTGGGGTAGGGGGGGTAACACATAAGCTGTTAGTAGGCAAATTCTTCACCAGGCTTCCACATGCTCATACCTAGCACCACTCAGACCACCACCAAGCCTCTGAAACACACCTTTTTTGTTTTGGCATTTCTCACAGAAGACAGAAGCAGAGCAAGACGACAGACAGGACACCAGACAAAGCCATTTCTCTCCTGTGAGGTCAACACTGTTATATTCCATTCCAGCAAATACTTTCTCACATGATTAAAGAAAACTAGCAGACTATAAGAAAATGCTTGCTTAATGGTTGACCAAATCTAAAACACCACTAAATGCACTGCTGTTCCAATAGCATGTCAACAGATGGATCATCGCTAGTAATGCAGAGATTTTTTCACACACCGTTGGCTGCATAAACCAAGAAAAACACTGCTATTGTGGAACAACTGAGATTTCTTATGAACTAATAATTTAACCATAAAAACACCGATTCCTTTTCACTACATTCTGCAGAAGCCCAGTTCTTAGATGCAAAGCCAACTCTGCTTAAATTTGATTAGTTTTGGGGAGGAGGGGGTGGGAAGACAGGAAATAATGAATCATTTATGAACAGAAAAGAAAAATCCTAACTCAATCAAGCCATCACTTCCAATTCAGTTGGCAAAGTGTTCCTCTATTGTATGATAGGAACATGCTAAATCAAGTCACCACATCTGAATTCCTCCCCTTCCATGACAGAGGCATAGTGAGGCTTTAACATCAGCACTGTCATGCAGTACAGCCTTCATGCTAAATCCTAGTTATCCCACTACTAGCCACAGAAGCAAACAATTCTGAGTACATAGGCAAAAATAAATCGCAGTGAGATGTAAGCTACGATGCACACATTATGGCTAGTTTGGGTCATGGACATATGGATTAATGGATAGTCAAACAGAAGATAGAAAAAGCAACAGAGAGGTTGGAACCGCTCCTCGCCCCCTCCTGAAGGCAAAGCAAACTTGCATCCTGCCACAAGTGCACACCTTCCCATCCTAGGCTGGTCTCAGAAATGGCCAGTTAGCAAAACCCTTACAGGTTCCACTTGTGATGTTAACAAAAAGTCCTCAATACAGCAAGTAGCCTCTCCTTGTCCTGCAATATGAACCTGTAACTATTACCACCGGGTTTCATTTCTGTATCACTTACTTTCATAACCTTTGCACCCCAAATTAAGTAAGTTTTCACAAAAATAGTTCTAGGGATCATCTTTGGGTTTGTGCTGTACAAAACACTACGAAGTAGGGAGGTATAGCTGGGATTGCTTTATACTTTGAAAATAAAAGAGTCAAGATCTGGCTATTAGGCATGAAGCTACAGAAATTTCATTTAGCCTTTAATCGTACAGGGAGATGACAGACGGGAGAATAAAGTGGAAGACTTTGCTTCAAAATTAAGGATGTAGTATAAGAGGCCTTCTTTCTTAGAAGAAATGGGCACAGAAAATGCAAGAAGAAAATGACAAGATACAGAGAAGAAGCTGCCAGGACAACAGTCAGCATGCAAGGAGCAGCCCTGAGGAATGCCGGACACAGGTAGACTGCACCATGAGAAAGGCAGGAGCCAGGTATCAGGGCAGGTGAGATAAATGACAAGAAAAGACGGCCAAAAAACAGTGTGGAGAGTGCAACTGAGTATCATTGTAGTAAGGATGGAGGCATGCTTGTCAGAGTATGTATGGAAAAAGACTGATGGGACAAGAAATACATATTTATGGTTCCAAGAACAACAGCATCAGCTCTTAAAAAAAAAAAAAAAAAAGAGAGAGAAGTGGGGCGGGGGGGGAAGTGTTGAAGAATTGAGGAAATTCAATATACAAAATACAAATAAATTAAAAATACAAGAAACCCCAAAAGCCTTTTGGTTTTGTTCTGTTTAAGGAAAGGTCAAAGCTCCAAGTATTGTGTAACAAAAACTGAATGACAGCTTCAAGAAGGGAGCTGGTCAGAGTTCACTCAGTGCATGGACCATGCAGGAGAGCACCTCCCAGCCCCGGCCATAAGCAGACAGACAGTAGAGGAACTTCCTTCTCCAGTAAGGTGAAGGATGAGAAGTAGCCTGTTGTACGTGTTATTGTCTGCCACATCCCTCCAACCCTACAGAGCTCCAGCACTGACTACTGAGCTATTCCTACCTGTCAAAAGGTAGCATTGCCAGTAGCTCAAGGCCATGATTATCAGTAAGGGCAACTAAGCTAGCTCTGTCTGCACAGAGGAAAGGATTGTTTACATTCTGAAACATTTTGCAATAAACCTCTTAATTTTCAGAAGCTCACAGGAGAGTTTTGCTTGGTGACACTAACACCAGATGAAATAACTATCGGACTTGGCAAGGATGAGGGCTCTGTTCCTGGCTGATGCTCATCTACATCACCTAAGGGTAAGTTGCTCCTTTTTCTACTCCCCATTTGCAATGCAGGAATGATTATAAAGGCCTCTTCTATAAGGCATTTTTTGAATTAGAAAACACAGCCACTGTTGTCCAGGCACAAACAATGGTCCCTGTTCTAAATAAAATGGAGAGAGGCCAAATACTTGGATGTATAACCCAAGCAGAGCTGCACCAAGGGTATGCAGTCTGGTAGAAGGTACAAAGCAGGCTTAAGGATGCTCATCAGCACTAGCATTAAGGTGATGGGGGCAAGCACCCACACACCTCCCCAGTTTCTCCCTCCTTCCTTCCCAGCACCATCCAGAACAACACTCCACAAATGTAACGTTTCACTGCACAAGCAGCTAAGCCTTAGCTGTGCTTAAGATCCAAACAACAAGGAAAAGTAATCATGAAAAGCATCTGGGATGCTGGAAGATTTGTTTTCTTATTCACAGCGTGTTGTATTTGCCTCTGCAGTTTTTCCTTGCGTCTCTGCCCAGATGCAAACCGAAACTAGTTAAGTAACAGTACAGTTCACCCTTGATGATGCAGAGTTTCTAATGAGGGACTTCCCAATAAATTAATACTCAGACTTTGAGTAATAATTATTCATACATGTTATAAATAAACACAGATCCTAATACTTTTAATTAGACAGTTTCCACCATGAAGTTATGTTCTCCTTAAATATTTACATTGTAAAAAGAAACCATACCACATTTCTCCCAATGACGGAGGAGTTAAGAGTGGCCCAAGTCAAAATAGACTTTACTGGAGACCTCTGTTATTACAGCTTGCTTCTTCCAGGTAAAAAATGGATGAAGATCAAAAGCATTCATTTACTCTACTTTATTAATTTGAACAAAATTAAGTGGGTAATGCAGATAAGGTCTATTTGCACTAAAAGTTACAATTACATTTGACAGTATTAAGCAAACCAGCTGTTGAATGACTTGCTTCTGCACTTCCGACAGACAGTAAGCCATAAACAGAGGCTTCTACCTCGCTACATTCCCTTGAGCATATTGGGTATAATACCCACCGTGCGTGGGACTGCTCTGTTCCCCTACCCAAAAACAGCTTAAAGTGACAAAACTTAAGCATTTTATATACACACACACACCTTCCATATACTAGCATATCACGGGTTTTGTACACATTCGCTCACATATATATACCAAGTCTCTACCTGGCATGCAGAAGCTACTTAATTATTTGTTTGCACTGCCACAGCACACAGGAGCAGTCAACATCAATCAGCATCTTGTACAAAAAGAGCATTACACAAATAGCAGATGTGACCACTGGCGTCCAGAAGAACTTATAGAAGACAGACAATTTAAGTAACATGAGGGGAAACAAAAGTGTGCCAGGAGACAGCAGCAGTCATTACAATAGATGCTAGCCAAAGGGCTTTATCCTTTTTTAATATTGATAATAAAAAATCCCAACAACTTCCTACCACGCGAAGGAAGAAGAAATACTCAGGAAAGAGGAATACTTTTTTCTATACTAAAGTTAATGGTCAACTCATTCTGATGCAACAAAGCTGACAGAAGCTTTTACCTGACACAGCACTGAAGCTGGTAGTCTTTACTTTCCTTCCTCCCCCCAGTGCTGCTCTACTGAACCTTCCCCTTCATTTTCTATAAGCGAAGCAGATTTTATATAATGCTGCCATAGGAAGCGTTACAGCAGAAACCATCTCAAGATTGTCTTTATCTGCCAATTCACCCCCTGTGCTGGCAAGCTGAAGATCAAGGTAAAGAATGGAACACAGATGGAAAAAAATGACCAACCAAGACTGTGACAGCACCTCTTTAAAGAGCTACCCAAAAAACTGAAGAGATGGCACAGAAGAAAACGACTAAAGCAAGCAAGGTAAGCAGATTCAGTGAGACACCTGCTGTAAAAGCCTTGTGAGATGACTCACCCAGTTCTCTGTTCCTTGCTCCAGCTCAGCTCAACGCTGGATCAGAGGCAAGTGCTACACATCAGGAAAAAAGGGTGGAGTTGACAGAACATTTCCTGGGCAATCACAGGAGCAATAAGCAGCCTGTTTGTCCACCCAGTGCAAATTACAGGAACATCAATGCCACTCACACATACACAGCACACGAGTGCCCTGAAAGCTGCTCCATCAGCCTTACACTGCCCAAGTGCAAGAGGCTGGTTATAATCTATCCCTGTGATAGCAAGCTCTGGAGTAGGTGACATCCACTGGGAACACTGCAGATTCCTGTGTGCCACCAAAACAGCCCTAAAAACATGATACCAACTCCCAGTCTCTCATCTTACAGCGCAGTTCATTAATGGGACCATTTTAAAAGGTTCACAAGGGTAACAATCACAAAACAGTGCTCTGTTGGACCAGGTGGGTGAGCACTCAGCAAAACCTTTGGGAAGGTGAAGCAGATGTGCTATAACACGAGATACATCTAGAACAGTGACTTCCCAAGTGGGAAGGAAAGAAGGTGGAAGACATGTTTGAAACTGTGGCAGCCTGTTTACTATACCAATAGACAAAAACCCCTCCAGGATTAAAGAGCAAGTACAGGAAGCAAGGGATGAGGAGCCTCGTGGACTGCTGGGTTCTGGGGAGCAGAAAACAGACGTGAAAGGATAAAGAAAGTTCTCGCAGCTAAGGATATATTTGACATTTAATTTTGAGCCAGAAAGAATGGGCAAGAGACAGAGACCTAAGGCTCAGAGTTCCTCTTTGTGCTGCGTAAAAGACCAAAGGATTTTCTAGAGATGTAGTCCCACTTTTTCCATGAGATGGGCTGAAGGCACATATACAACAAAGAGAGGGACTGAAGCCAGAGCAAGGAGATTAAGCGGAAACTCACCTTGATACCAGCTCCCAGCCAGATGCCAATGCCTGCCCTAGAAACCCTCTGGACAAAGCTCCTGCCAGCCCGGACTGTCTCACGCTTCCCTGCTGCCTCGTTCCCCTTGCAACAAGACTCCCAATATCCCATTGCCTTCCTTCACGTATCCAGCCAATACCTTCATATCCCGTGCTATTCATCTTTCTCATCTTCTTCTCATCCTCATAGCAGAGCTATTACCTACAACACTCCTAATCACAGTTAATTGGTGTATGCTATATAGAAGAGATCCATAATCTTCAAAGCATCTTACAAACAAACTACAGTAGAAGAGATTTCCCCCTCTGCTCAAGGCATCTGGCAAGAGCATAGCAGCAGACATTACACCAAGTAGCCTTTTGTTTCCAGCCCCTGAGTCACAACCCTATGCAAAGATAGATTGCATGCCTATCTGGGACAAATGAGCTTTCCTAAACATTTATGACACGCTAAAGAAAAAAAGCAGCAAGGGGAAGGTATGACTCATGAAGTATTTGCTAATCTATACTGATCTTCAGAAGTTATTACATTTGTATCCTGTCTCAGAAATAAACATGCAGATTTCCAACACTTATGTCAGACCTACAGCCCACAGCACCATCATTATGGGCTACCACAGCTCCTGGCAAAATAAAAGCATGCAAGGTAGCCTTCTCCAGGGGACAGAAAATACCAAGTTACCCAGATCAATGAGAACTAAAAGAAAAGGCTTCCTTAAACAGTAACACACTCATTGATTAAAGGCTTTTTTCCTGAACCCTCTTATAATCTCTGCTCTCTTCTACTAGGCACAAATGCCAGCACAGGCTCAGCAGTCTCAAAATCTAGATGTTTATTTATTTCCAATGACCAAAATCCTTCTCAGATTTCCAGAGGGCCCATGTCTCTTCCCATCCTCAAAGGTATTTGGCACAAGAAGAGACAACATCTATACCATTGCTGAATAGGTAACTGTCTCCCTTGGCTGGCTGAATCACTGTTTTAAATTAAGCACAAGAAAATGGAAAATCCCAAGCTTTCCTTTGCCTCCCCATATTCCTACTCCCTGTTTCAAGGGGGAAGTCCTAGAGAACTTCAGGGATCAGTTTTACTCCCAAGTACAGACAAAGTACGTGACGGCTGGCTCCAGGCTCCATAGTCCAGCTGTTTTCTTCTCCCAACACCAGTTTATACAATGACTTAAGGAGACAAATCCAGGCTAAAGGGGTGGATTTGCATATTGGTAGTCGTTGGGCAAGGAAAGGGGCATGTAACACCCAAGTTTAGGGAATCTTGTAAATACTCCAGCACAGATTTTTCCCCCTCCCCTTCTTTTTTAAGAATAGTTTGCACCACAAATGCCGCAGCCTGTAAAAGTGGAGTTAAAGAAATGCCACCTTCAGAAAACATTTTAAACTGCTGAAAAATCCAGTGCTCAGTGAAACCACTAGAATGGGGAAGGGACATCACCCAGGGAAGTTGGACCTATCATAGTTGGTGATGCCAACAGAGCCCCAGATTAGGAAGATGACAGCCACCGCTACAAACAATAGCATCAATATCATCATCCTTCACAACTGCTATTTTCAAGTACATTACAAGAAGTTACAAAACCCAGTTAGTAGGAAAGCTTATTCCCTGCTATTCCCAAAGCACAGAGAGCTGCATTCCCTCTAGCAAATGCTCTCTTGCCTCAGTTATCCAAGTGAATCCAACTCTGCCAATCCCACAGCATCAATGCAACAGCAGTGACTTTCAGAGGAGAATTACACCATGGGTAAAGGGTTCTTTCTCCCAAGCAAAGCAATACACTTTATTCCACATACTTTTACAGCAGCTCTCACTTTTTTTTTTAATCATCCAAAGATTCAGGACTGTGTTGTCCCACGCACAAAAAACAATGCAATCTAAGAATGCAACCTGAAACATGCACAAAAATACAAAGACACTAAACCACAACACCAACATTTATTCAAAGTTGTATCCATTGGTAAGTTACTGGAAATCAAAGCAGAAAGAAGACAAGTAATTCTGCAGTGTTCACACTTTATGCAGAAAGTCCGTATTTCATTGCCACCTGCCAGATGTGACAGGACCCAGAAAGGACATCAGGGCAAATCAAATTAGTGCCCCTAACCTTCACTAAACTAATTTTTATTTAATTCCCTCCCCCTACCCCCACCCCATTTTTCCCCCTTTCTGGCTTTACTTTAGCAGACCCAACCAAAGCCTTTATGCTAGCTTTCATTCTTTTTTTCCTCCAGGCCATATTTTCATTTTATGTGGGCACTTCTGTTTGGTAACAGAAGGAATTAAGCACTCAACTGCCTTAAAAACTGTGTTTCTCTTCAGTATGTTTTACCTATTTGATTTCTTTTATTTTCACCTTCAATGACTACTAATATACCTAGCCCAGGTCTTTGTGTTGGGGTTTTTTGTTTGTTTGTTTTTTTTAAATCAAGCAAAGCTCCTGACATCACTAGCAACAGAAGCATCGCTTGAGCAAAGAGTAACGAACAGTCGCTCTCAAAAAGTGTATGA
This sequence comes from Falco cherrug, assembly GCF_023634085.1. NCBI lineage: Eukaryota > Metazoa > Chordata > Aves > Falconiformes > Falconidae > Falco > Falco cherrug. The sequence continues at coordinate 18,684,759 of NC_073700.1, read as the reverse complement.
TAATGAATAAGACAATCCCCATTAACTATGGTTAATAACCACAGTTTCATACTCTGTAACAAAGTTCTGCTGCTTAGCAAATGAGGAACAGGCAACCTTCAATTAACTCTTTCCCTCTTTGGTAACTAAATGCTGTTCACCTAACTCATGAGAGCACTTTGTATTAGTGGGAAAACTCCGAGAATTCAGCTTTCACTCAAACAAATACTATATAGACTTGACTTCAGGTGCTCTTATGGCCTTAATGTAATTAGGAAGGAGTCTGCATCTTGTGCCAAGACATTAGGTCTTCCTCCCCACTGGGTAACAGCTGGAAAAGAGCTGGGTGACTATAACAAACATGAATCCAACAACTGGAAATCAGCAGATTGATCTGTTATTCCCATCCTTGCCAGCAAGTGTTGCTGTTTACCAAGGGAAAGCAAGAACAAAAAAAAAAAAAAAATTGCTAAATTTCCTTACTGTGTTTGTACCCAAATCCTTATATGCAGAATTCTGATTCATCAGTTGAAACTCAGTGTGGCTTCAGAAGAGCATGCTTTTGATAGCTCCTGAAAGCAGAAAGCTGGCAGACTTTTCTGCAAAAAACCTGAACATGCATATATGATTTCTGCAGTGTTGATAAGCACATTACAAATGCCCAAGGAGAAAACTTGTGTGGGGAGGTAACTGCAGAAACTATTCTTAGTAACAGAGTTCTGCATCTGCTAAACTAACTCTGCTGGCACTGCACTGAAAATTTATATTCACGAACACGTGCTCCAAATGTTGTGAAAAAGATACTATTTAAAATTCTGTTTTATGTAACCTGAAACATCTCTGAGAGTTCATGGAAGTGTTTTCATTACATACCAAGAAGGGGCAGAGCCTGGAGCAGTGGTCCCCAGTGCAGGGCTCAAACAATAGCTAGTGGTGGGCAGGCATCAGAAGCCTTCCAGTTAAAAGCACAGCAAAAGGCAGAGCAAAACCCCATCTCCCACAAAAACAGGTTACACAGAGTTACAGGCCTAAACATGGCTGAAAACCATGGCTTTAAAACTTTTTTTTTTTTTTGCTGGCTAAACCACTGTCACTCGGCATGGGGAACTCATCTTTCGCAAAACGTTTAAGGATGTCCAAGATCCATTTTCTGATGCCCTCATGCGGGACCTGCAAGACTCAACAGTCAAGCAGTAAAACCCCTAGACCTTAGGAGCAGATGAAAGTAATACGGTGCAAGCCTCATGTGTGGCAGTGGATGAGACTGGAAACTTGGTCTGAAGTCAGAACGAAGCACCAGAGCCCCAGTTTCCCATTTTACTAGACAATTTTACTGATCAAACTTCAATACTTCTTTGAAATGTCTTATTTCGAGCTGAAAAAACTAAGTTTTAGTAGGGAAAGACTCCATTACATGCCTCTTTTTTTTCTTCTTTCTAGCAGTAGCCAGTTTGTTTTGGTTTTTTTTAAGTCCTCCCAAAGCATTTTATTTTTGGACACTGTAAGAAGCTGGGCAGAAGCTCACCCTCTCTCCCTTATACCTCATCAGTGCCTTCTAAATTGCAGCAAGCAGAAATCATGGAAAGTACCTTCTAATGTCTTTATGGTTATGCCTCTACGCACCAAACAGAACTGGACCCCTGGATGAACCCATGACTAACTGCTACAAATCAAGTGCTGTCAAATGGACTAAGACCATTCACCTCAATCCATAGCTGAAATCTCATCAGATGACAGAGGAGAGCAATCTCTGCATTTGACATCCTGAACACCACTGCAACACCTTCATGCAACACTTGAAAGTAAGTGACCACGTGAAAAAGTAATTATCCCACCTGAGAACAACTGGGACCTTTACTTGTAGAGCAGCTGCAGAGGGGTCAAAGTCTGAACGGATTTTGGAGACAGAAGGGGGGGCTGGGGGGAGAAGCAGCCTTCAAGTTGCACGGACTCAGCAAAACAGTTTTCTAGTTGGTTAACTGGCCAAAAGCACTATTAGTCTCACTCAGACCAGACATACTCGTAACCCCTTCCTCCTGACTCCCAGGGGCCATATGCTGGTACCCATTTTGAAAGCCAGCCCCCCTCTTTAATCCCCTTTTACTAAAATGCTCTTTTTAAAAGCTGATGGTACAGACAGGGCCCTGCAGTACTTGCAAAGAATGTATTTTTTCCTGCTAACCCACCCTCATGGCAACAGCCAGAAATACCCTTCAGTAACCCGTACGTGTCAACAAGCTCCATTACAGCCCAGGATGTTTGGTGTAGCAGTTATTTCACAAGCTTCTAGTGGGACTGTAAATTCTGGCAGTGTCAAATACATTTCCTTTTATTACAAAACCCGTTTTGAAGCCATCAGAACGATTTCTGATTTGTAAACTAGCACTTCTATATTTAGATTTTTACTTGGATTACAGATGTGGGTTTTTTGTTTTTTTTTCTTCCTGACACTGCAGAAATGGAGAACAAGAAGAGGCAGGAACACTAACACAGGCAAGCAAGCAACTTTTCTAATACTGGGAGAGGTTTTAAGTTCCTGGAGAAGGGACTTCCCTGGATTTGAAGGAAAGGCCTGATTCACAACTTCCAGCTAAAAAAAACGTCCCTAACTTCACCCCTCCATAAAATGGAAACTCTTCTCCCTGCATGATTTGTGGTCTGCTTCAGAAAGCAAAGGTCAAGTTGTTACAGGGATGAGAGTGAAAAACCCAAGGTCCATCAAGTATCTGGTCAGGAGAGGACCACTCACTTCCAAAACTCCCCACTTTTTCTCAACGTACAAACAGTACCTGCTGGCCCCTTGGCCAAACTGAGGGAAGCCCATCACCAACCATCGCCAGACATCTGCTCCCCAAGAGCCAGGCAGCTTTTTAGAAGTATTGGACTAAGCTGTTTTAGCATGTAACACTGAAGTACATCATAACATGGACTTTGTGAGTCAAAGTATGACTAATAGTTGATGGAAGTACAGATTTCAGTTAATCCAACAACTGAATTAATACCTTAGGAGAATAAACAAGCCTCCTGAACGTGCAAAGATGAATACAGCTTTGATTTAGTGTTTATTTGAAGGTCTCTCACGCAAACTAACAAACGTGACTGACAGGATAACGGCTAACACTCCACTTAAAGCAAAGCACCATGCAGCTCTTTTCTTATGGACTCGGGAGATGTCTTTGACTGAGCTCTCACAACTCTGATGAGCTTTTTTCATCAATGCGGGATTAAATGGCTCAGTTATCTACTTAGAGTAAATGATAGCCGAGCTTTTGATTTCTTGACTAAAACCTGCTCTGCAGCCAGAACTAATACCTGCTCTGCAGCTAGAACTGTACGGCTTGGTACAAATAAACTGGAGGAGGGTTGCATACATTAGTTCCCAGATCTTTGGATATAGGGTTTTTTTGGAGGAGGGCACTGTTCCAATAGTTTCTTAAAATTATGGCAGCAGAACAGAGTGTGAAGCTGGGTGGCATGTAGCTGCCAACACGTCAAGCATTTGCAATGATTCATTAGCCCAGACTTTGACAAGTTGTTCCTGGTTCTGAAATAACTAGAGAAAGAAGGAACTAGACATCCAACCTGCCAGAGGCTCAGCTGATAGGTACCCAAATTCCAAGTGCTAGGCAAATGTATGGACTAAACAGACTCAAGGTCCATCCAGTTCAGCACCCTATCTCCAATGGGAAAGCACACAAGCCCAGCTCTACTCCCCCTGTAACTCTCCAGCATCCATCATCACTAATTAAGGGACGAGCAACCCCAGTCCAGTTCCCTTTAGCGTCTGTTTTTTCCATGATCTCTATTTGAACCTACTAGTTCCATCTACCTCCACAGCCTCCTGCAGCAACCAAATCCATAAATTAACTAACTGCTTAAACTAATTTCCTTCCCTGCAAACCTACGTTATTGTATTTTATGTATTTACTTTTAATACAGGTAGGTATCTTGTCAAATGATGGAAAAGTGGTCTACACCTTGAAGTCACACATATTAACTGGTAGAAGAGAGAACAAACCAAGAGAACAGCCATTGGCTAGGTACCACCTTAATGGTTCAATCATCAAAATTCTCTGTGTATTTTTTTTTAAATGAAAACATTACCATAGTTTCCTATTTGTTGAACCCTAATCTCTGTCTGTTTTTCCTATTAAACCTTTTTCCAGGCTTCCATCCTCCCTTTCCCCAGAGAAAGTGACTTTGAAAAGTTTTTATCAAATGTAACATATAATTTAGCCTGCTCTAGCTATTTCCAGATGGCCTCCAACGCAATGAATTTATTCACTCACCATGAATTTTCCAATAGGGAAGAAATAAATGGAAGCAAGACGGGATTTCTAAAGCAACAACCTTGCTAGTACCTCACAAATTAGGATACTTCATTTCTTCTAATAAAATCACACCGAACTGGATCCAATGCTCAAAGATACCAAACACTCCCAATGACTTCACCCTTGTCTCTAACCCAAACAGCTTTTTCATGGAAAGAAGACCATGGCACAAGCAGGTATTCAGTCTGCTGGCACACCTTTCTGGAATCTCTTGCCTGAAAATCCAGCCATTAACATATGGAAGAATTGGAGCAAACGCTTCTATTTTTATTACACACGATCTTTTCCGAGTTATCGTTTTCCCTGCATTACAAGGTATTTGGCAAAACAGACAGAAAATCGTGAATTAGGATCAAGAATTACAGAACAGAGCTTAACTTTCCAGTTACTGTCACTGTAATGTGACAGTACTTTTTTTTTCCCTTAATCAGGAGACAGACCTCCAGGTTCCTCTCCAAGACCAGAAGTATCAGTAAAGCCAGTATTTTTCGGTTTTTCATTACAAAAGGTTTTGTCGCTTCTCCACAGACACTCTTTCCTTGGCACATCACATCATAACTGAGACCCTACACCCAGCCCAAGGCTCTGCTACCATGAATCTCTTGGCCACAGTGAATGACCACCGACTACCCAAGGAGACAGAGCTGGGACCCAGAACCACAGATTCCTGATACTCGAGAAGAACAACTGCAAGCGGGTCACCAACAAGGCCATGTTTCTCCAACAATGTCTGCTTGGTGCTTTCTCCCATTTACAAAGGAAGGTCCTCAAAGGTACCTCCAAGTGCATCTGCCCTGCCATCCACCATCAAGTCTGTCTCAAGAGCTCCTTCCTGGGCAGGATGCCGACCAGGGTTTTGACAACAGCAAGGCAGTGGGTACGCTAGGACTCCTTCCCATCACGCTGACAGCTCTGCCTCATTGTTTCCCCCCGTAGCCATCTGCTTCTCGTGTCTTATTCTCAGATTGCAGATCTGCTGTGAAGCAGCCCACTGCCTTCCTTCATGCTCACATAGCACCTACCAGCAGCACGAGATGCTGGGTCCCAAGCTGGGATCCTAAGTATTGTAGTAGAATAAATCATAACATGCAGAACAAAAGCTGTTTACAGAGAACTCTGCTGTTGAAGCTTCCCAGATATACTGCTGGCAAAATAACGCCACATTTCATAATAGTTTCCCTGACCTGTGCCAACTACAGAGGAGCCCTCTTCAACCAGTACAGCTCTAAAGTACCCTGTATCAAAGTCCTAGGTCTATATATGAAGCTGCTGAGGAGAAACAAGGTTTATATTCTGATTAATTGTCCAGGATGAAAATATGGGCTCTGACATAATGTAATAGCTATTTTGGCACAACTTTTGAGGAGCATGAGTAAGCAGCCTCTCCTAATTGATGCACAGATCCTGGAGTGGGTAGTAACTGCATAATAGCTTCATGTTGTCTTTTGAAAGTTAACACAGATGTGAACCCTGTCAAACTAGTCCACAGTTAACAGCAGTGGCTACACACTGGAAGAATTTAATCCCGTTTCATCTATTATCTACATCTTCTGTCTCCCATGGAAAATGGATTAACACAGGATGACTTGAATGTTACAACTGCAGTCAACGCAAGTGATTCCAGGTCTCAATGGTGGCAGGAGAACTCATGCAGCCCATCAAAATATCTTGGCTTAACAAGTTACCATTCAGCAGCTGAGCAGCGAAAGCAGCCACGTGTGCTGTTAGACCACAGCCAATGTGTACTAAGACAGCTTAGCTGAGTCTACGGTCAAAGAATTTAGCGTTAACCTACATTACATCATATTTGCTATGAACCAGGACTTTGCACACAGATAACTACTGCCGTATAGCTGACATCCGTAACGTATGTAAATTATTACACAGAATTAACTAAACTATGCTTGAGCCGTAAGATGATTAGCCCAGTGAGCCACTATCTTTGGGACATGGCTCCTATGGAGTAAGCATAAAGCTCAAGAAGAGTCCTGGCAGGTTACCAGACCACTGGCATTACTGCTCATTCATTTAAAGAGATTCAATATGTCAAGAATTGGTCATATAAAGTCATCACACTGGACTCGTTGGTGAAGATGTCACTGACTGTAAGCACAGTACTTGCCACACTTTGTACTGGAATGCTGGGTTTAAGACAGCAAAATTCAGCTGCATACAGAAAACCAACCTCAGGCCAGCAACCATATAGCTCACACGTCACTTTCACCGTGTTTTTATAAGGTCAGCAGTTATGTTCAATCTAACCCAACGACCCAACAGGACTGCAAGCCGCTACAGAAGGAGTCCTGCCTTCCCACAGCCTGGCTGTCAACCCTCCTCTGAGTTGGGTCTTGTAACTCTTGTTCTACAAGTCAGTTCTATAAGCAGATGGAAAAATTTTTTTGGAGAATGTGTGGTCCTTTCCCATTGAATCAGCGAGATAAACAGTCTCCCCTGCAACCACTTAGCAGCCAGCTCCTCCGCAGGGTGCAGGACTGCTACTCATGGCACAGATGGGCACAGCAATACCTTCCCGCAGCAGCCTACAGCCAGAGATCAGGTGTAGCACAAAACCACACCCCGCCTAGTGCATAGTCCTCTGCAGGTATTTGTAAGGTGAACTTTCACCCCACATTACTGCCTTGGAAATAGTTAAGTACGTGATAAGAGGCTATTTTTTCCCTTAAATCAGTCTAATGATAGAAAAAAAAACCCTCTGGTTTCACCTCAGCTATACAAGAGATGGCTGGGCAAATACCAAGCCTCCTGCATCTTCACCTCTGAAATCTAGTTGGAGCAGACAACACCACAGAACTGTTAGAAGTGCACTCTGACATGAGAATGCATGTCAGAAGGCAAAAGCAGGATAGTATTGCTCTGCAAATGCCTTTCTGTTCACGTTCTGAATTGGTGCTCCTACGTAGTCCCCAATACCCAGACCAAAAACAGGCATAAACAACATTTTGCACACGCAAAGAGGGGCAAGCTGCCCTTTATCCCTGCAGTCATCCAAAACCCCTGGGCAGCACAAACTGGTGCAGTTTTCCAAGCTGTTGGAAGACCTGTACATTATATACAAAAGGCAAGTCAGCCCATATGAATTGGTGTGATGCCAGCAGTCCCTGAAAAGCATGGGACTTGGCAGCTGCCACATGCTTCACGCGTACGTGCAACAAGCCCAACACTTTCTGGGGAAAATTAAACCCGTTTCCCCTTGCATAGCAGCTCTGCTCTTGCAGAGGAAAGCAGCAGCACGCAGCTATACTCCAGTGCTGGGAGTAGTTAAACAGTCCCCTTGCCAGAAAAGCTGGGGACCACTTTTCTTTGTACCAGTAACGGCTGCGGTAGGATATAAGCTATGGGTACAGCAGTATGAAGAACACGAGCAGATAAATCACAAAGGTCTGGCCAATTTTTGTGAAGCAACTCTGCTGCCTCAAGGTGTAATTCTTCCGTGCACCATGCTCCTGTGCCTCTCTCCAACAATAAACTCAGCAGAATACGCTGGAGTTTGAGTTCAGCCTCCAGTTACAACAGAGAAAGGGGATATTAACTATTAGCCCATATCAGCCAGTTGAACCAGGGCTCCCTCCATCTTTATACACTTTTCTCCCAGCCTCTGTGAATGCCTCACACCTTCTGGTAATTGTACTGTCACAGCCATCCAACATCCAGATTTCAGAAAAAGCCGTACAATAAACCTAAGTGCAATAAAGAGTGTGCAACAACAGAAATCCTGACTCCACTACTAATTCCCAATTTAATTCATAACATTCCTAACCATGCAAATGCAGAGGTAAGGCAGTGCCTTCAAAATGCTTTTCATTAAGAACTCGGCATCTAGCACAGCTCCCTGTAAACAGCATATAATCTAATTTCTGCATTACCCTGTTTCAGTTTCTTATTACCGAGTATCTTTCATGTTTTAATCCACATTACACTATTTGCTACGCTAAACCAGCACCTTCTGAACTCCAGAATAAAATGGAGGTTAATTACTAAACCAGATTTTTAAGTGAGAGTAAAACTCTATTAATGCCTAAAGCAATGCTAAACTTGACAACTTAATTGAAGTTAAGCATTGCAGAATTAAAACTGCCCCAGCAGCTTTATTCAAGCAGCAGCTCACAGGGTGAGACCTCCCAGGATCCCACGTTTTACCCAGATGACAGAGGACAGGACTCCTGCTCCCAAATCTTGCATTCGCAGTGAGATACTCAAGCGGCATTTCAAGACAGCCTTGAACACAGGATGTCCAGACCTCTCCCTCAGCCTGCCTCTCATTTGCTTTGTACACACCACTGAGCCTTAGAATAGACGATGGGAGACAAACAAAAGAAACTGTGTAAAACAACACTGCAGGCAGTACAGGTAGAGGCAAAAACTACCATCAAGATCTGCCAACATCCAGCATTCACATGGTATTAATTTTGTCACCAAGGCACCTAAGAGCTAACTTAAGCCTTACAGCACCCCGAGGAGTGCAGGTATTGCTGGATGCCATTTTCCATCCAAAGGCCCTCACATTTGCATGAGAAAAGCCTGAAAGCACTGCATAAATGCAGACATCATCCTCATCTATAGATTTAAAGCAAAAAGGACCATTGAGTCTACTGGGTTTCAGGTTTGTTTGGAGTTTCTAGATGGCAGCAAGTCTTTAAGTTGCTTCCCTAAAAAGTGCTACTTTAGGAAATCACCCTTAACTTTCTGCTTATTTCTCAATAGTTACTGGAAATGCAAAAGGAACAAAGTCTGGAGTAGTAAACATGTGGTTTTTTGTATACTTGACCTTTTGCTGCTGCCAGTCAACACCAGTTACCTAAACATGTCAGAAGTTGCCAACACAGAGAAATTAATGCAGCCTAAGAAAATACAAACTGGAGACTGTATGTTCGTTTTTATGTCCGATACCAAGTGAATCAAGTAAGACTGCTATGGCATGACATGGCACTGGCACTCTTACTTGCTATTGACAGTGTCGTTAAAGACTTGTATTTAATTGCTACGCTTCACTTTACCCTGGAAGGCACCCCTGAAGTAAACTTTTCCAGTAATTCCAGTTACCTTTTTTTATGCTATAGAACATATTCTGCAGGATTTCCAGTTTGTTGGCCCCTGAAGCTGCCAAGAGCAAGCTGCAGAAAACCAGATTCCTAGATAACTGCATGATGCAGGAAAGTCAAGGCAAGATTTAGTCAAGTATCAAGACTGAAGCTTAGATACCCAATTCCACGTGATATTTCATACAGCGTGGCAGAAGTGTATTGTACACTGTCCCAATGAGCAGAGACCCAGCTGCAGGTTACAAAAAGGCACTCTGTGCACAGCACACTGAGGAACCGATTCGAGAATTATCCCAGAGCATAAACCAGCCAAAGTTCATGTTTACTATTTTGGAAGTAATTTCAACTTTAGTGTATGAACTCGTGGCAGACAAGTTAGTGCTGGTGCATCAAAGAACTGGAATATTTTAGTCAACAGTCTCATGGAATTATTATACATGTTAAACAGTCTAGATAACATCACTTGCAATGAGCATCTGTTAAATGCTTTGCACAACACCAAGGTACAGTTTTGCAGCACTGGACACAACCTCTGCACCGAAGCAGAAGTGCTTATTCAATGTGACATTACATTGTAGGGTGCTTTGCATCCATCCACAACTGGGAATGACGGAGCAAAAAAACCTAGTTTGCATCAAACAAGATTGAATCAAGACAAGGAAGAAAACCTGACCGCCTTTGAGCCGAGACTGAAAAGGATGCAGAAGGTTTGCTCACTAAGTCTTTTAACTACGCCTGTTACAATCAGTTGCTTTTAGGACAAATTGGAACAGTTCAGATAAGAAATACATCCCCTTGCCTCACTTAGAAAAGCAAAGCTGAAGGAGTACAACCTGGGGAGGAGGTGTGCAGCCTCCCGCCTACTTCATCTTGTGCATAATGCGATACTTAAGTCAAAAACCAGTTTACGCATGAAGTTCTATGTAACTCAAAAAAAAAAAACCCCAAACAAAAAAGCACATTTTTTTACTGTAAGGGTCAACAATACTGGAACAGGTCATCCAAAAAAGTAGTGGAGTCTGGGTTTCCAGTATCTCCAAAATACAATGAGACATGGCTCTGAGTAACCCACTCAGCATGATGAGCAACAGAGCTGGACGAGATGATCTCCAGAGGTGGCACCTCAATGATTCTGTGATTCTATATAGCTACTGGAAAAAACTTAGAAGACCATTGAAAACAACCCTATTCCAAATTTTCAGAACCTGCCCATGTGACACATGATACTAGACTGTGGCTGGCTTTGAGAACAACTTAGTTTGGATCCAGAGAGCTGCAGTCATATAAGCTCCTTTTTCAGAGAAGCCACACAAGCACTCACCATCACGGTAGGCACACACACACACACGAGTGCTCAAGGAACTGTTCTTCGTGATTTAAGCACATGCAAATCTAAATACTCATCTCTCAAACACCTAAAACTTTCCAATGCTGAGAAAGTGCTTGAGCACTTCCTTCACCTCACTTCAAAAAAAAAAAAAAAAAACACCCCCCAAAAAAAACCAACACACACCACCAAATTAAACCCCACACCATCCAAAAAACCCAACCCTTAAGCCAATGCTATCATCAGGACAACAGAAACTAAATGGGCAGTTCAGTTCTTGGTTTGGGGTTTTTTTGTTTTGTTTTGGGGGTTTTTGGTGTTGCTCCACACACACACACACACAAAAAAAAAAATAGCACCCCGATAGTCCTCCAGACTACTGAAATTCAGTTAACTCTGCATCTCACATTGAAAAGGTTACCCATTTATCTATTTCTAGTGGGATTTTTTATTTTTCGAAGTAGTATTTCAACAAAAGTAGAATTTATTAAAATCAGCGTCAGGCTCAGAAGTACATCAGATTTAACAGCCTGCCATATGCTGAACACTTTTTCCAATCCAACAACATATTCAAACTGTGAGCAGAAACTTAAGCACAAATAGTCTTGAGCAGCACAGTTCTCATGCTTCAGGTTTGCTGGATCGAGGTAGAGCACTCCCGTGTATGTTGCAGCCCGAGGGCTCTTAGCAAGTTTAAACCTACTAGTACAAACCCAACTTAATTATTTAGCATTCTGAAATAAAGAATACATGGAGGTGCTTTGCTGAACAGAGGTTTGATCAAGGGAGGTCTTTAAACATATGCTTAACTTCAACTGGCATTTGAATCTGATCTCTTTCAAAGAAGCCTCGGATGCTGGATGCTTTCTTTAGCTTGCATCTCCCACCATGTCCAGAATTCAAAGTACATTGCTGGGGGCGGGGGGGGGGGGCCGGGAGGGAAGCCTACAACAGGTATTTGCTCAGGGAGAGCTTTTTGTAAAGACTATATATCATTTTAATATTTCAGTTACTTCTACAACTTCAAACAAGCCCAAGTTGTTTCCAAAATTCCGGGTCATAAAACCAGCACATTGGTACCTCCCTGAATTTTAACTCAAATTCTCATCTTTATCTAACAAGATGCCTGGAGACAGAAAAGAGCTGTTACCATAAACTTCGATAAAATTCAGCTAAGTTATCCAGATAGTTTTCATTCCACAGAAAATACTAAACCAGCAGTTTGCAGAGCATAGCATTTCTAAAAACACAAAATAAAGAGAAAACAATACACAAGTGGAAAGTGCAAATGCTGAGCTGGTTATATTTTTGTTCCAGCAGAAATGCAACACAATCGATGCCATCTTGCAGTTCTAGAGCACCCGTCTTTCTGCTGCCAGGGGTACTCCACAACTAGAAGTGCCACTGAACAAAGTGCACACAGTTCCTACTTATTTTTTCCTATGCTACATGCAGAAAGGAGGAATTGCATTTCCATCACATAGCCCTCAAAGCCCAGCATTCCCTACAGCACCACAAGAAGCCAAACAGCACCTACAGAACAAGCTATGTACTTTGGATGACTCTGCAAGCAAGCCAAATTTAGCATTTCTCCAAAGCATAGCCTGATTCTGTAGCTCCTAAATACAGGGAAACCTGTCTTCAATTAAATTATGATTACAGAATTGGAATTTCAAGAGCCATGAAAGTCCTTGCCACAAAATATAAACCCACTGAAAAGAGATAACAAGGACAGATACTGCAATTTTCTGCACTGTGCTATTTAACAAACCTCAATGCAAAGGTATTGAATTACAGATGGGAAACATGCATCAGATAATTGTATGACAACACCAGAAATCATTCAAATCTACCACCACCAGAATTAGAAAACTGATCAGAAAGATCAGCAAGAAATGAGCCATGAAAAAATACCTCTGCAGTTACAGATGGATATTCATCCCTTTTACACAGCATCTCACTAAAACGTTTCATAGCAACAGGGCAGAAGTTATCAGATAGCAGGGGATGAGACTTGTAACCATACAAACCATTACCATCCTCCAGCTCACAGCACATCTCAACAACCATATGAGAAAACAGGCGAATAAGCAAACCCAGCACTTAAACAAGAAATCACTAAAGCATTTCTTTAGATCATTAACATGTTTTTTCCTGCAGTACTGCTGGCTTTCCATGTCCGTGCCATCCTGGCTGGCTGACAAGTACACCACTGCGATCTGCTGAACGTTGCGCCGTAATGATAGTGCATTGATGCTCTCGCAATCCTTTGGGAGAGCAGGACCTGTCCTCTTACATGTGCCTCTGCGCCTACCTAAAAGAGCTTTAATGCCCGGGCCGCCCATGAGAGGCTCTGGGCATAAAAAAGGTGGGATTACCAGCCGAGACTGCAACCACCATCAGAGGTTCTCCAGGTCACAGCTCGCTGCAGCAGCCACCTTTTCCTCACCAGCCTCCTTCTATTGAACCGGTATGCAGCACGACACTTGGTGTAGCTGTAGCAGAACGGCATTCACGAGCATGAGATCATTGGAGCTGTTCCTCTCTGCAGGTCTGTTTATAGTCTCAAGTGGTGCTGCAAGGCAAAAGGTCAACGGTTTCAAAGAGCAAGTCCCTAAAGATCCCACCTGAGACCCAAGAACACACACCCCAGATAGGTGCAAGAGATGACTGCAAACCCAGAGGAGGGGAATTTTGTCCTATGGAGATCATGCTACCCCAGCACAACTCTTACAAGGACCTTCATTAGAAAGGCTAAGTGAGGGGTAATTAAAAGTCTCCTCCACAAATGAAGACTCCTTTAGAAAGACAGTAATTACTGCCTACTCAGAGGGCTCTCTCCCAGAAAGCAGGAGGCTGCTGTAAAGGTAGAGTGGCCGATTCCTTTGGGAAATACCAAAAAGGCTGCAAGAAAGAGCCTCCCCAGCTCTGCAAATGTACAGTAGCAGCAGCACCAGGCCCCTTCCAGCCAGCCCTGTCTTCTTTGCAGGGGCAGCTCCAGCACCTCCGAGATCCTTGTAACAGGCAGATCTGTTTCACACTTTTCTACTCAACCCACTTGAAAAACAGAAAATCCTTGCTGGCCCACAGCATCTTCAGGGCTAACAGCTCCTACAGCACAGCCTTATGCAGTAAATATCAAAAGCTGTATCAGCTGGGAACCAAATTGTCACTTGCAGAATAGTTTTGCAATTAGACTGAAACTGTAAGTTGTGCAACAAGCTAAATCGAAAAAACAAGTTTGTGATAAGAGACAATCTTATTTCACCTCCTGTCTTACTCACTTTACTCCTTGGTAACTCACTTCTGCACACATTCAAGCTTCTCTTGCTGTACCACAAATGATTTCACATTTCTAAAAAATAAAGTGCTCTTAAGAAATAACATATACTTGTCTTCACTCTTAATATCCACATTTGCCTGACAGCTTCCTCACCAATACACCCCACTCGGCGAGGCCCTTCAGCCATCAGTACCATCAGGGTGTCCATACCACCCTTCAAATTCCTCAGATTCCTGAATTGGGAAGCAGGAAGGTCTGGTTCCCATAACCTTAAAGGCTTTTTCCCTTCATCCAACTATCTGTGCCCCAAATATCACCACTAGTAGGTCAAGCAGGTCCCAATATTTCATGCTGTGACCTCCACTACAGAGACTTGGACAACGACCTTTTAGAAACAGACGGGAGCTGAAAATGATCTAATTTCTGAGCACATCTTCCTTGCCTCCTGGTAGAGCTGTTCCATTCTGTACAAGTAACTACCTTCTGGAGCAGGCTGAGAATCATCCCAGGCAAATTCTCACTCCCTCGTGTTACACCAAGCCAATCCTGACCCTATCAGTTTAACAAATATGATACAAGGCAAAACAGACTGACTTCTGCAAAAGAGACACCTCAAAAAGCCCATGGTTTATTGGTCTGAGCACTCCAAAGGGTGGTGGACATGTTCAGTCTCGTGTTTTGAGTCACAGACATGACTGGAACTCCAATGTTCCGTCTCCCGAATGGACGATGCTGGGATAGGGGGATGTCGTACCACCCACTCTTCCTCCCATCTCTAAAAGCAGACCTGTCTTTGGCACACCACTCTGAGAAAGGTTTAGCAAGAGCTCACCTAGACCAGTCAACCAGATCTTCAAGGGACAGCATTCAACACCAATGCCAGCCTCATACACCCTTCGCTGGCTGACTCAGGCCATCCCCCGCTCCACATGCTGGTTTTCACAAGCCTTCTTTGAAGCCACCTTTCCCCCATGTGTTCTGTAAAGGAACCTAGACACCTACCTCACAGGGTTTTTTTTAATTCCATTAGGCAGCAGAACACAAAAAAAATTAGATGATGCAATGCTAGACCAAAGCTCCCCTTATGAATATAGCCCTAGGTACCCAACAGGATGTGACAGGTGGACAGGCAGGCGAGCAGAGCAGGAGGATGAGGTCACGAAATGAGCAGTTGCACAGCATACTACTAATCTTAAATTCCAAACTTATTATGCACAAGCCTAACAAACAAAGGAGCAGCTTAACAGATTTACAATGTGCCTTCTCCAAGGGTGGAATAATTATTTATCAGATAGCAACATTCTTCTTACAACAGCAATAAATAAATAAACAATCCCAGCAACTCTTCTGAACCATACCTATGGTCTAGTGAAGGCAGAGTGACACCTGGGATGTGTTGTGGATGAGCTTGGGTAGAATTGTAAATATTTGGTACAAACAAAGCTTGCTAGACTGAGCAGAAACCCGAACACTACAATTACTGGCATCCCAGGGGACTCACTGCAAAAGCCCCACACCTCCTTGAACTCCTTCCAGCTTCCAATGTACAGCCCCTACGAGTTTTTTTTCCCTTTGCTTTTCTTTTCTGTAAGCTTGTTCCCTCCTGCATGTGTACACATCTCAGCATCATTCTCATTTCCTTCTCTCCGGTTGCAACTATTATTTATTCAGGCTGATATCCACAAACATAATAAAAAGGGCTTGTACCTCTGTATTCCTAGTTTGGCTTTACAGCTGCATATTACCATTCAAGAACACATCCAGAAAAAGTATTTCCAAAGTCAGTCATATTTTATACAAACTCTTTCCTCCTTTATTTAGATAAAACCCAAAGAATCCTGAAAGGAAATAGTAAGTGTGCACAAAACATGTTCAGCCAGGCTCTCCCACTCTGATATCTCAGTGATCCTTTTCCATCTCTACAGTAATATTCCGACTTCCCAGTTTGAAGCTTCAGGACCAAACACGCTTTCCCCCACTGCCCATATTCCCCATCTCTTGCCATCTGACAGCTTCCAGACTCTGCTCCCATCTTCTGACCCTGACAACAGTTCCCAGCTGATTTAGCTCCATCCCAAGTTTTCTAGCTAGCTGCTTCTCCAGAAAGGATCACCGTAATTCCCATTTTCTGTAAATGTTTACATGTTACAACAGGATGGCTGGCAGTAAGATTAGTAACAACCACCCATCATTCCTGTCTCCATTCTCTGAAGCATCCTTCGCTCAGGATATTCCAGTTGTTCCCACTTCGTGTTACTTTTTTCCAGTCTCCAGATGCCAGTGCCCCCGCCCTACTACATTTCTACCATTCATACAGCGGTTTGTTTTGTCACCTACCACGAAGACAAGAAACGGTGTCTCAGCACGCAAGGGTTACAGGCAAGCTTCAATAATACAGTATCTGTTATTGGCATGATGCTTTAAACACATTAAACTTGGCAAGATTCCAGCGCCTAAATGTCTCAAAGGTGATCAACATCTTTCCAGGTAGCCAAAACACTAATATTCACAGGTAAAGTCCTTTTCTCTCAGAATTCATCTCAACTAAATTCTTTAATGTAACAATAGGCCAAACCAGGCACACAATCCTGGCACGAGGACAAACGACGCTTGCCTTTGTAGGTTTGAAAAGCTGCAAAACTCCTTCCTACGCCTTGCAACTTCAGTGGTCTCTTCACAAGCAGTCTCACAAGATGGTCTGAGAGGACCAGACCCCCCGACACGCGTCACCCAGGCCCACCAGCCTCAGCAGCAGGTTCACGTGGGTTTATGCCCATTTTGTGCCAAAATAGCAGCATAAACAGAGGTGCAACATACCTGTGAAACTCTGTCATCATTTTTTGGGGAACATTTAAGAAGGATGAATCCAGTTCTTCCAAGAGATGGCAACTGCCGCATCATCTCAAATGCGACCGTTTCCCTTCGCCAAAGCGTCCCTATGAAATACCAGCTGCAGGACTGATCTCCAGCCACCTGACACCAAACCTGTGGTATTCTAGAGTGAAAGAAAAAAGGACTGAAAAAAAGGTATTTGTTTGTTCTCGGTGCTCATTTCTCCAGGTAACATAGAACTCAAACTCCGCATCTGCAAATGTATGCCTGCCTACATTGCAAAGGAATAATCTTCATGGGAACTGATTTTAAAAAAAACTTGTTTACTGTTAAGAGGCTGTTAATTGCAACATTAAAATACTAGCCTGAACCCTACATTAAACTTGCATTCTGTTTTACATAGCAGTATACGTAACAATCATCACAGCAAGCAGCTCTGTTGGCTCATGCTGGAAGAAGTAATTATACATCACAGCAACACATTTTTGCCCTTCAACCTGCCAGTCCAGTCCATGCAGCAGCTGTGAGCAGCAGGTCAGGGCGGGGGGGAACCTAAAGAGGGTTTCTACATAATCACCACTGAAGAAAAAAAAAAAAATGCTATAAACCACCAGACCCTGGCTTGCATGCTTGCCAGAAAGCTGCTAACACAAACATTACAGCAGCCCTTGCAGCAGAGATGTTACCAGAAAAAATGAGCTCGATCCAAAGGCACTATTAGCGGTTAAAGTATTAGCTAGCAGTTGCATTGCAAGCCTTCTTACTAATTTTCACAATTTTTGTCTTGTACCAGTGATACGCACACCATTCTCTTTCCCTTAGACACTCCTACATCCTCTTTGAAACATTTATTTTCAGGTGAAGCCCGCAGACATTAATGTCTAGTGCCAGTGCAAGTCACAAGCTGAAATTCTGGCCAAAGATACTGGGACAGAGCCCTTTCAAAAGGCACCCCAAAATTGCTAGTGCCCATCCATGGCAAGCGGACCCTTGGCAGTGTCTAACACTGAAAACGGCCTGTAAATTCTACCTCGGGGATGGGCTGGAGGACAGGCTGATCTGTTTCAGACTGCATTACACACTTAGGTTCACTGGAACCAAAGAATTTCAATTGTGACACTCAAAGTAGCACCAGCTTTTTTACAGCTGATGCAGATGAAGCAGTAGCATTGTTATATCATCAATATGCAACAATATTCCTTTTCCTGTGCTGTTTTTCCCCAGTAAGAAACGAAGTGTGCAACTACATGCAAACCAGTAGTTGTCCTCTTACTGTTTAGCTGTTGGGATTATTAAAAAAATAAAATAAACACAGTTCTAGCATAATATGACAGTGATGCAATAGTTAACTGTCCAGCAAAATCTGCCATGCCATGCTGCTTAAGCACATTTTCTTTGTTCCAGCATAAATGATATTAAAATACAGTGAATTTTAGCAAACAAAAATGTTACAACAAATGTATTTCAAAAACTTTTTGAATCCAAAATAGAATGAGACTGACAATAATGGCCAAGAGCCTGAGCAGCTTAATGGAAGTTGGACTTTCATTTTGTTCTCAACACTGGAACAGCAGATAGTTCTCGGAAGACAATTAACAGCCAACACATAACTCCAATTTTTTGCAGAAAAGTAAACAGAAAATTAAGACTTGGAAAATGACAGAAGGAGTACAGCATGTTGCTTTGGAAAGCAAACCTAGAAATAGGAGGACAGCATAGTAAGTGTCAGAACAGGTATCTTCCGTACCCTTGTTTTTAAGCAGCTGTACAGATTTCTTCCCAGTAAACTTTCAATCATAGAATGCTGCGAGAGGTTGAATTTGTTTACAAAATAATGCATCTGCAAGTCCCTTCTGCTCTCACTTCCCAGTTTTCTTCTAGATCCTGACCAAACCGTACAGCAGGAATTAGTCATGCTGCCTACCGCTGTGCTGGAAAGGACCTCCGATATATCTATCACCCTACGTGCCAAACAGAAACAGACACAGCACAGAATAAGCTCCTCAATGACTTGTTAATGACAACCGGTAGGTCCACAGCAGCCCCAAAAATTCTGGTCTAGAGACTTGTGAAATTACCTCCACTACACTTAAGGAAACAAGCTGTACCAGGGGCACCCCAGCTATCCATCGACAGGGCTGCATCAGTTCATTTTCAGCCATGTAAAAAGCAGAATAATATATCGATCCAAATTATCACCTGGATTCCGTAAATCAATAGTAGCCACCTAGTGAAGCTTCCTGCTCACCAGAAAGGTATGGATTTGTTTCATGCAGAGCGCACATGTAGTTACACACCACTAATACAGCCAGCAGTTCGATAAACAAAAAGAAAATACATGTGCATACTAAAAGGTGCACAGTCAGTGCAGGCAGCTCAGCCTTAAAATATCTGTGCACTTTCTGATCAGCTTGGCAGCTAAACAAAACCCTCCCGAGGAAAGCAGGCTAGGGAAGCAAAAAGGTGACGTTCAGTAGTTCCTATCAAAGCAAATGCTGAACTGAATTTCATGGGCTATTTCTGTTTCCTTGCTAAATAGCAAAGGCCTACTGCAAATAGCAGAGTGAGAGTTTCGCAGAACAGAAAAGGTCAGCAAGGATCTCTTGCGATGGAAAACGCTCTGCTACAGACAGGGAGCAGCACTGGCTCCCAGTATAAAGAAATACAAAGAAATACTGCTCATTGTCTCCACATGTTTATACAACAGACACTCCAATTGCAGCCTTTCCTTATAAGGCTGTTTTGAAAAATAAATAAGTACAAAAAGATGTGGTGAGGGTTTCCTTCATAGTGAAGCGAATTTGAGGTGCAGAATAAACATGGGATTGACTCACTCACAAAAATGTTACCAGAGAGATTTCAAAGACACATACTTTTGGCTTAGCTCTACTCCCACTGGTGCCGGTTAAGACTTATACCATTGACTTCAGTGAGTGCTAGCCTACGTATCACTTTTAAACTAAAAGTTAATAATAGCTGAGTTTAAATATGTAATGTTCCTCTGTAACAGACGGAAAAATATTTCAGGAACTTTTAAAATCTGTTCCTCCAAGATACTTTTTTTTTTTTTTTTTTAAACACACTGAGACGCGGTTCCTGGATGCAAGCACATGTGACCTGTTCTAAATAAAGGATATTTTCCACTTCTTGCACAACTGGAACAGATATAAGCAGTAGCTTGAACAAACTGCATTGCAGAACCCAACCAGAATATAAAACACTTGAATAAGATCCATAAATAGCAGTAATATGAAAAGACTACCTCCAACAAGGCACAAACTCAATGTTAAGTCTAATGTAATCAAGTTCAAATTCAATCACGCTGCAAAGTTCATTTACAAAATCAAATTTGATCATCTGCAGACTAAGGCACTTTAGAAAAGTCCTCTTTGGCTCCAGAGTAAGTACACATTTCAAAAATGTGTGCCTTTTCGGTGAAACGCATATTTCCTCAACAAACATTGTGTATTAAAAGCAGTTTTAACTAAATCAAGACTTAACACCGGGTGGGGAGTGGAATCAAAATAAAAAGAGTTTTACAGAGGATGCCAACTGGATAGAGATAAGGTACTAGCCAATAAAAGTAAAATATTGAAGGTTTATATTAAAAAAAAAAAACCACACATTTGAACACCAGGAATGTTGAAAATTTTATAAAAACATTACTGCTTTAATAATGACAAACTCTATATCTCAATGCTATTGCTCATAAAACAAGAACAAGCTTCCTAATAAAAAACTACCATGCAACTTAAAAGCATTTCCTAATGATTTTTTCCACTAAAAATAATTCAGTAACTGCATCATTCAGGTGCTTTTTAACCAGTCTGAGAATAAATAAGTTGGGAAAGGGCAACAGAAAATAGCACAGATCACAAACAAATTATAATCATTTACCTGCAGGTACACAACTGACAATCATTTGCTGGTGCCTGCTACGTTGCGCATACCATCCAAACAGACACACATTACAGAGAGCCAGAAAACAAAGAAAAACAATTAAATATAGAAGTTTTTTCTCTATTTGCCACATCTGGGTTAGTTCAGATCATCCTGCACAAAGGCAGACTGTAAAGTCTTTACTTCCAGATACCAGTTTGATATCCAAAACATTGCTTTAATAAGTCAAATTCTTTAAAGAATCTTCATTAGCAGTCCGATACATGTAACTTGAGCCTACAGTGCCCTGATGACTGCATGCAGACAGTCAGGATCTGTGTTTACATTGGGTAATAACTGATTTTCTTCTTCAACTGATTGCCTGAAAGCAAAACTCTATCAATTTCATTTTGCAGTGCTTGTACCAGGAAAGAAAACTTATTTACTTGTTCATTACCCAAGCACACGCACATTTAAGTGCATGTACTTATCAATTAAAACTATTATTCTCTTGGAGTACGGCAGGAGAGAAGTAAAGTATGAATGTGAGGGAAAAATAAATATGTATCTCATTGTCTTACTGGCTAGTCATACAGTCCAGTTTCCTCCCGCAGTGAAAAGTGACTCTGGAGAAACCAACACAACTGAAACATCTTCTCAGTTTTCAAAGACATTCAACCACAGCAAATTCCAGAGAACCCTTAAATGTAGCCAGCACTTAGCACAAGAAGTTAACTTCTCCAGAGTCAGAGGGGTTTAGGAAATAGGGTTGGAACTGATGTATCTTAGCCCCACGTATTCTCTCCATCCCTTGTGATTAAAGCTTTTTGCTGGGCTTACATTTTTCCTTGGCTTCCAGCATTCAATTGCGGCTTGGCCTAAGTCAGTACAGTATTTACTGCAAAAAACTTATTATTGGACCCCTTGCGGCTTTGGATTGCAGACCTGAATTATGAAACATGGATGCAGTAACTGTGAGGGCACACTGAAGAGGAGAAATCTTTAACTGGTTGTTATATACTGGAAAACAAGCAGTCTGGGGAGAAGCAAACAGGAGAGTTTTACTGAGTGAAGGACAGCAGTATCAGCAGGGCTAAGTTTAACTGGGCAATAAAACAAGTTCCTTCTTGGGTCTGAGCACTGGCATTCTTAGATATTTCTGAGCTGGATGGCTTTCTCTATATACTCACAATTTCAGCTGCTATGAGTAAGCCCAGGATGCTTCTCACTTCTTATTGTTAAAAGAGATCAGACAGAGTCCTGAATGTTGCTAGGAAATCAGCAGTTCTCACCAGGGAAAAAGAGTAGATTGCTTACTTAGACTCATTCCTAACATCAGCTATTGCCCCTGGTTTGCCTGCTCCTCAGGAACCTTTCCAGAGCAAGGCTGTGGAGAAGACAGTAAGACAGCAATTCCCATGGCCGCAGTCCCATCACTACACCATGCTCACCCGGTGCTATTACTCTGATTTAAAGCCACAAGAGAAAGCAACAGGGTAATGTTGGATACCCATGATAATCATCAGTCAGACTGGTTTCAGGCCTGAGCAAAGCTGAAGGGCTACAGAAGTCCTCCTAGATTACAATCTGCACATCATGAAGCAAACAGGTTTGTGAGCAACTTTTGCCTCCCGTTATCAGCAAGTTTTATCAGCCTGGCTCCAGGGACAAGTTTATATGGACCAGGCAGGGCCCCTGGCTCCTTGGCTTCTTCATCTCCCACAAGACCAGGAAGACAACTGAGACTTTACCTCCAGGTAAGAGCTGTACGTGAGCTGGGCAGGCTCCACACCGAGGTTAACATGTCAGCTTGCTATCTGCCAGAAAAACCATGGGTCGTTTATTCCACCCTCGGGGCTCCCTCTTCTGTACATGGAGACGTGTGGAGGAACACGAGGCAGACCAGGGCAAGCCAGTCACTTCTACTCAGCAAGCCCTCCTGGAGACATCAGAACAGATGCTGGCCCAGGGCACCACCAGGATGCCCAGATGACTGACACCGGGGACCCTTTAAACCCAAAGGGTGGGCAGTGCCAGCTCTGCAGGAGTATCAAGTAAGAACGTAACGGGGCAATTAGTCCAGGGCAGTTTGAAGTGACAACATTTAGAAGATGGCTAAATACTCCAGCGCTTCATTACAGAATATATTTATTCACACCTCCCTGAGAGAAGTGAACAACAAAGGGATGCATTCGGGTCCCAAAGGCTCACCACACAGGAATTAAAAGCAGTTGGAACATCTGTGCAAGGTCAAACACAGACCTGCTAGCTATGCTCCATGCCCACACCACCTAAAGGCATAGAAAAGCTGCTGACTGCAAAGTGGACAACCACAAAGGGACAACTCCCCCACACCAGTTAGAACCCACAGCTGGTGCAAACAGGGCTATTTAACAACGGCACAGTCATCACAATCTACCCCACACCTGCCCCACTCCACCAGCGACGCAGGCAATGAGGCCAAAGCCCTGTGGGTCTCCCAGCTGCCTCCAACACAGCTGGAACCCATCCCTGCTCATCAACCCATCTTTCTGCGCTGTCCTCTCCCTGCCTGCATGTTAGCCTGGCTCCCAGCTAATTACCTGGATAATGGCAACCTCCCTGCTCACTCTGGCACCTTTAGTTAGCCCGTCAGGCTGCACATCACCTCCACTACACACACCATTTCTGAGCAACACCACAGGTTCAGCGAGAGGTAGAGCTGCTGTGAAGACAGGCCAGAGGACACGGCCCCAGATTTGCCAGCCCTTGCAACAGTGACAGAATTTGTAACATCTTTTACTAACAGACCTTTGACGTTTCTGAAACACTCAGAGCAGGATCAAAAGTTAATTTATTTACTTTGAAGCGCCTCTGGCAGGCGGTACAATCTAAGCTCATTCTAGCAGTTTTTTTATATTTACCTTCCCATTCATTTTCTGACTGCACGCACAGACGCACGAAGAGCATTGTTCAAAACTGAAAACCGTGACTACAAAGACAGGCTAACAACAGGCTTGATTACGAACATGACACTCGCAGCAATGACCTTACGCGCAGCTGACTGTGGCTTAGGAGAGCGCTGTAACGAAATGGAGGGTTTGCTACTGCCGGGGTGCTCCGAATGGCAAGCCAGAGGAAGGAGAAGCGTGCTGTCACAGACACGGTGGGATGCTCAGGGTGTGGGAGAGCAGTGCCTCACTTCTTCCAGCGCTAGGATGGGGAGCGGGTCCGACACCCCGCAAGCAGAGGGGTGCACACCACCCTGCTTGCCTCCACAGAACGTATCTGCGTGCCGCAGCTGCTCCAGATAAGAGCAAAGGGTCTATCGCGTGGAAAAAACACTTCAGGAAGAAAGCGATGTCCCCAGGCAAAAGTTTCCAGTCCCGCAGCACATAACAGAGCGGCCCTCGGCGCCAAAAACAACCCCCAGAACCACCCGAGACGCTGCGAGACCTTGCAACAACTTTGCAGCTGCGGGCGGCCCGCACCCGCCGCCGCCGCACCTGCGGGGCCCGGGCAGGGCCGGCGCCCCCCCGGGCAGGTGCCGCCGGTGCCTCGCCCCCCGCCCGCTGCCCCCGCGGGCCGCCCCGGCGTGGCAGGGAGGCCCCGCACGGCCAACAATGCCCTTTACATAACGCGGGCCCGGCCCGCCCTCCCGCCCGACAACGCCGCTATTATGGCAGGAGGCGCCGCACGGCCGCGCGGGGCGCCGCGCCTCAGCGCGGGGTGTCGCCGGGCGCCCGCCGACGGCCTGGCGCAGCGGGGGCACCGCGTCCCCCGGCCGCCGCCCGTCCCACCTGCTCTTGAGGGGCTGGCTCTTCAGCTCGTAGTAGGTCTTGGGCTCCTCGTGGAACTCCTCGCCCACCTCGAAGTCCGGCACGATCCCCGACTCCGCCTGCATCGTCGCCGCCGCTGCGAGAGGGAGAGACGGGAGGTTACCGCCGAGCCGAGCCCCGCCGCGCCGCCCGCTCCCGCACACTCGCAGCGCCGCCGCCCGCCCCGCCTGGGACTTGTAGTCCGCCCCGGGGCCGGCCGGGCCGCCTCCGCCCGCTGCGCACTACAACTCCCGCCGGGCCGCGCCGGGACGGGCCCAGCCGCTGTCAGCCGGGAGCGCCGGCCCCGCCCCGCCCCGCGCGCCACCTGCCGCCCCGCCCCGCCCCGTGACGTCACGCGGCTCTGACGGCAGGCGGGCGGCGGAGGGTGCCGTGCGTGACGTCACGCCTGCCCTCAGCGCCGCGCGAGGCCGGCGGCGGGTCCCCGAGGAGAGCGGGGGCTTTGTCCCGGGGGGCTTGTCCCGGGGGGCTTGTACCGGGGGGCTTGTCCCGGGGGGTTATCCCGGGCCGTAGCCGGGGTTGCCGCACAGCCCGGGGGGTCCATCGCACCCTGGGGAGCGGGGCTGGGGAACGGGCCCTGCCGGGCGTGCAGGCAGCAGTGGGGGCGTTAGGGCCGGCAAGGGAGGGTGCGGGGGGGCTCGGGGCAAACAGGTGATCTACAGGCCATGGGGAGGGCACTGGCGGTGATTTATGGTGCCGGGGAGAAAAGCGATGGGCATTCGCGTCCCAGCACTGTTGGCACTTTTCAGAGCGAGTTCTTGGCACGGGAATTTACAGCGCCAAGAAGCTTCCTTCAGACTTCATGTGCCTTTATAAACAGGCAGCAGCTCATAAGTGTTGTGAAGAAAGGTGCCGTAAAATTAATTCCGGAGCCAGCTGGGTTCCAATTATTTGCAACAGAAATTTTTTAATACCGCCTCGTCTCCTGGGTGGGCCGTTGGCAGGGTGAGGGAACCCTGAGCAGATCGTCTCTGAGCACAGAGGCAGGAATGGCCTCTGCCACGCTCCGCCATGCCCGCACCATGTCCTGGGAGGACCAAGGCGGGAGGGTGGGCTCGGAGGGCTCAGCACAGGGGGATCAGGAGTGTCCAGTGCCAGCTCAGTC
Source organism: Falco cherrug (assembly GCF_023634085.1). Lineage (NCBI taxonomy): Eukaryota > Metazoa > Chordata > Aves > Falconiformes > Falconidae > Falco > Falco cherrug. The sequence continues at coordinate 18,659,148 of NC_073700.1, read as the reverse complement.
TGTTGGTCCCTCCTTGGGTTCAAAGACCCTGGAGGTGGAAGGTCCCACCCGGGACTTATTAAATGACTGTTTGACCTTTCTTGTTTTCTTCAGTTTGGGTCTTTGGTGCTGCAGAGGCCGGGATTTCAGGAACAGGCTCAGTTGCCACACTTACGAGGGCCTGTGTATCAGCACCGACTATCAGGATGTTTCCCTTTACAATCCAAGAAACCTTCCTCAGCTCTGTCCTGCCTCCTTAGCGCTGTGCCGTAAGGTTGACAGGGACCTTCCATTCAGAAATGCCATAGGAAATGTCATTCATTCGTGACATTTCTCCAGAGCTCTGACCTCACTAAACGAAGTCACAGCACAACTCAAAGGATGTTTTGAGGATGTTGCTGGTAACTGATACCTAATAATTCTGGTGCCATCGTATAGCTCACAGCTAAAATCACACCTCTCCTCTTGTATCAGTGCGGCACCACTAAGCCCAGCAGAGCAGAGAAGCCAGCACCGAGGCTTTGCCACATCCTTTTCCTCGGCCACAACTGCCGAGGCTGCTCGGTGGTGCACTGGGCACTGCTCACACCCAGCCAGCCAGGACCCTGCTTGTCTCAGGCAGCATGACAGTAGGTGAAATAAAACCAAGAATTGTAGCTTGGTTTAGAAACTTGGGTTCCAGATTATTATGCAGCTGCTAAACCCCAAGCAATGACTTAATAGCAAGGTTAATTACTTTAATGCAGGGGTCCTCAAACTTTTTAAACAGGAGGTCGGCGCACGGATGAAGCGGCAGGCAGTCATCTGCGGCTGCTTAGTTCCCCCCCCCCAACCCCCGGCAGGGGGAGGGCTGGATTGAGGACCCTGGGGGGCCGTATCCAGCCCATGGGCCGTAGTTTGAGGACCCCTGCTTTAATGTATCAGATACAACAAATTTGATAAGGCCCTGAAGAATGTTCTTTTGAGCCTACATTGGCAGGTGGCTGGAATAGCTCAACAGAGGAGTAGGCTTGCTAACAGTGCTTTTGGAAAGAAAAAAAAAAAGCAACCAACAAACAAACAATTAAAAATAACTTAGAAAAAGCCCACTGCTAAGCTACATTGACAGCCTGAGCCTCTGCAGGTTAGGTGGTGTTTCTGATGAACTGTGTCTTCATGAATGAAGAAATATATGTGATACTGACGCAAGGGAGAAAGCAGCAGGACTCATCTCTTTGTAATGGCTTTGCTTGTGTTTCTCCAGGTGTCAAAATTAGATACTCTCTTCTGCTACTTGAAATGCACAGCTTAGGAGCTTTTGGCTCTGTTTTAATTATAACACTAGTTCTAAAGAGCTAAGATCTAGTATGCAAATATATGTCCTGGGCAATGCTGCTTGACTTGAGGTACCACAGCTTCGATAGGGCTGGCGTGTACAGCTCACAGGGGGAGAGGAAGCTGTTGTTCTTTTCATCAAACCATGAAGCTTTTGTTTCTGCCTTTCATCCCTCCTCTGTGCAATGCAAAGTTTGTATTTTGTGTTTGGATGGGGGCAATTCCTTATTGCACCTGGGCTAATTGGGACCTTCACACTGTTCTGCTGAGTCATACAAAGCTTTCTTCTATTCGTAATGTGTCATCTGTGTTGACAGTTTAGCTTTCAGGGGGAGGGAACACTTCCACTGTGCCTAAGCAGGATACTAATATGTAAGTATGCCCCAAAACAAACATAGAATCCGAGAAGGGTGTGGGTTGGAAGCGACCTTTAAGACCATCTAGTTCCAACCCCATGCCATGGGCAGGGACACCTTCCACCAGACCAGGTTGCTCCAAGCCCCGTTCAACGTGGTGGTGAACACCTCCAGGGATGGGGCACCCACAGCTGCTCTGGGCAACCTGTGCCAGTTCCTTACTGCCCTTATAATCACAGAATCATTCAGGCTGGAAAAGACCTTTAAGATCATGGAATGCAACCCATTAACACAGAGCTGCCAAGCTCACCACTAACCCATGTCCCTGAGCACTGCATCTTCATTTATCTTTTACATGCATATCTTTTACATACCTCCAGGGATGGTGACTCAACCACTTCGCTGGGCAGCCGGTGCCAGTGCTTGACAACCTTTTCAGTGAAGAAATGTTTCCTAATCCCCAACCTAAACCTCCCCTGGTGCAACCTGAGGCCGTTTCCTCTTGTCCTGTCCCTTGTCACCTGGGAGAAGAGACTGAGTGATGCTTAAAGATGAACCATATTATGCCAATATTGCAGTTAGATTGCCATAAAGAAAATAAAATTAAACCTAAAATACATATTGGGTGAAATTGAAGATCAAGTAATTATTGTGTTGACACAGTTTAGATTTCCATATAGTTACTCTCAAATAGCTAGATTTCTGTACAGCTCTGTTGAGTGTTTTCCCGTCATGGATGTCAAACTGCTTTAAAGAGATGAGCAAGAATGATTATCCCATTTAGCAAAGTGAAAAACAAAACACGCAAAGCTCCTTTGTCAAACATCAAGTCAGTGGCAGAACATGGACTTTAATCTAGTGTTTGCATTATGGGCATAACACTACTAAGACTCTTAGCAGGTAGGGATTCTGTGGCATTGTCACTGCACTAGGGACAATGACCTGTGAGCAAGTCCCAGACGTGCTCTATGAGGTGAAGTCATGTTTCATCAGCAGCACAGTCCTATAATCAGATTTAGGGATCACTGTGAATGCACAGCTTGGTTTTCTGTTGCCTGAAACTGGCCTTGCTTTCAAGAATGATTCAATGCAAATCATAGCCAGAATAAAACAGAAAACTGCATCTACTGTATGGGTGTGCGGGGGGTGCTGGCGGAGGGGGCTGCCTGGAGCTGCCCCCACACCCGCTGCCGCCCCTGCCAGCCGGCTCCCAGCTGGGCCCAGAGCTCCCCAGGCCCAGCGGCTCTGGGATCACTGGTTTCCCCAGGGAAAAGCTCTGGCACGGCAGCAGCTGCAGCCAGAAGCCACAGGGTGTGAGGGACTGAGCCGGCCCTGGGGAGATGGTCTGTGTCCAGGGGGGCAGGGACAGAGCGGCTGGGGGGTCACCTGGCCCATAGCCGGGGGCAGCCCATCACAACTACATGGTAGTTTGTTCCTTTGAAGATAATACTCCATTTGCCCACATTTGTTTTTTTATTGTTCTCCCTTTTTACAAATGGAATTAAGTTTTCCTGCCTTGTTCACTCCTTATAGTTGCAAATTCACGTCTAGCAATACAGGCAGTCTCGGTGCTTATATGACACTTTGGTCTTGTTCTTCACCCAGGCTAACATAACCCCATCCAAAAGCCAGGAGCAACCGTGTCCAGGCTCCCCAGCTCTGCTTAGCTCCTCAGCACCATGCAGACATCTCTCTCGACAGCATTCTTCAGTTATTTTTCAACTGATGGGTCTGATATTGCTAAAGCTGTTAAAATAGGTGTTCAGCTTATTAGACAAATTCTCCTTTCCAGATGGATTCTCATCAAATCTGAGAAGGGAGCATGGAGGTTCAGAAGACTGAAGGACTTTTGTTTTGGCCATGCAGCTCCCAAGGAGAAGGGTTTATCAGGGGACACAGCTCTTCCTCATTCTGAACCAACATTTCCTGTGATTTCAGCAATGATTTTCAAGATACTGTGGGGTGCACAATGTAATGTGCAGCAAGCACGTTGGGCAGAGCTGCTATTCCCCACCCCCACCCCCCTTGTGATTACTCTTTGCAATTCCCTCATTTGTGGCATCCTCCCTTGTAATTCTCATAATCTGTATTTTTCTTCTTCTGGCCTACACATACCATTTCAAATGGCTTTCCCATCAGTAATGTTACTCAAACCACAATCTGGGGATCTCTAGTTGACAGCAGGGAGCAGCAACATAGATCGATATCTCCATAAGAAGGCCAAAAATTGACACCCAGCTCAGCAGAGCTCCCAGTTTGAAAGAATTCCCCTGCAACAACTATCTGTGCATTCCTTTGAAAAGGAAAGGAAGCAGTCAATGCTGCTATTCAAAAAAATAAATAGACATGTGACTTAATTTTGAAGAAAGTTCCCAGACCTTTGCATTTATACTCTGTATTGTATCCTGTGAGATTCAGGAAGATAATGCAATTTACCCCTGCAGACTGAAAGACAAGAAGTTGTTATTGTTCTTTATCTCCCTACAGGGCAGAAGACTTGTTTACAAGCTTTCAGTATTGAATATGGAAAGAAAGGTGGTATTTAAGTGTGAGCTTCCAGTACTCACAGAGAAATTACATAGAATCTCACAGGAGCATCCCTGTCCTGTTTCCTTGCTCCACCAGCTGCATATATTGCCAGTTAAAATCTCCCATCCCCAATATCTCATCAAAATTGTTGCCCTCTCCCAGGTCAGATGGGGCAGAGAGCCCCTCCCTGCCCACGCTCTTTGTCATTCTGCCTCATTTCTTGTCCCAGTTTCTTTTTATCCAGCTGCATCATTTCTTTGAGACCCCTAATCCATCACCCATCCTCCTTCCTTCCCCAGCTGCCATCCCATCTCTTTTCCCATCCCAAGATGCATTCCCTCATTTCAGAACTTGGCTCCCTCCGCCTCCCAGTGTGACCCTCACATATTTACTCAGGATTTAATCACCGTTTCTGCCTGCCCTGAGTGCTGTTTGAGCTTTGTCTCCCGTAAGGTGCAGTTTTCCTCCTTTCTGCTTTCTAATCAAGGGGTTTCCCTCTCCCCACTCAGGAAAGCAAACCAGATGAGCTCCTCTCAGTGTAAGCTCCCTACACACAGCAGCTCAGAAGTGTAATGGCAGGGAAATCCTGCTCCCAATTAGGATGGGAAATGTCCAAGAGGGATGAAACCCATGGAGATTTAACTGCTGCTTTGCTATGCATATACCAGGTACGGTTTTTCACAGACTCACCATTTAGCCCAACTGCCACAAGAGCAGCACATGGCATATCTCTGACATACATGAAAACCAGCAACCACATAGAGCGAGATAATTCTGCCATGCTTTGTCAGTTCGCATGCAGGGCTTTGCTAGACAGCTAGAAGCAACCAGATGTTTTGAGAATGAATCCAAAAATCATTTTAATGAGGGAGAACAACAGGTCAGCTACCCCACATCTCAGCAGGACAGCCCTGCTGCCCACAGCCTGCCCCACACCAGATGCTGTTGCCAGGTCTAATAATTCCACTGCAAGGTTTACATCTGCTTCTCTTAGAAAAGATTTCCAGTTCTCAGATTAAAAATGAGCCCCCTCATTACATGAACACCCCAGGAGAAATAAGTAGAATTCATACTTCAAAATATAGTTTCTAAGACTGTGTCATCAGTTTGGAACTAAGTCTGAAACCCTGTCAGTCCCAGGGTGGTTTTATCAGCAGAATTGAAGGTGATTAATTCTGCAGCTGGAGCTCCTGAATGAATTATGTTACTCTAATGAATCATCCACTAATTTCTAGTACTCCCTTTCTTCATCTCTGCCATATTTGGATAGGTAATGGTAGAATTCAAGGGGGAACTGGACAATCTCTGTTGTTCAATATCCTTGGTCTGATTTTCACATGTTCCTCTTTCCAGCTGCTAACTCATGACACTGGTTAGCAACAGCAGCAGTGGCGCAAACAGAAGCTGCAACAGCAATGTCATTCTGACTTGACTTTAGTAACAAAAAAACCCCACCATAGACTGAGGATTGAGTCATTCCCTCTGGTTCTCCAACAAAAGAACAGACTTCATGATTTACACATTAGAGCCTGAGCTCAGTGCTCAAGGCAGATGTTCCTAGGTCTGAACAGAGGGTGTCGGAAGGTCACAGCTGCTTCTGCAGGGACAAATGGTCAATCTTCCCTGGCCTGGGGAAGTATTCAGGGAAGGGATTTGAAGGACAGAGAAGAGATGCCTGAAGACTCACCTTCCGTCTGTGGCCTGGAGAGGAGGATCTGACAGGCTCTAAACTGGGCTCCTGGCCAGCAGCACCCAGTCACCCTTGGATATGGTGGTGCTCTTGCAAGTTGAGAGGTAGGCAGCTGGCCTTTTCTTTAAGTGAAAGCTGGGGTTCTTACCTAATATGACTCTAAGAGCTACTGCCTTGAGAAAGATAAAAAGGCCAAGAACAAGGTCAGAAGAGCTGGCAGCAGCCTGTCATCAGCTCATCCCAAGGACCAGAGGGTTATTCTCCCACTGGGAAATAATTTGGGTCTTGCTTCTCAAAGACCACTGCAGGAAGGCATGCAGAGTCATCCTTCTGAGCTCTGCTGAGCTTTTGCAGGCTCCCTAGGAGAGGGAAAGGCAGCAGCAGAAGCAGCCAGAGCTGGACCCCAGCAGGTATCACCGACTGGCACTCAGACACAGCCATAGACAGGCTGGGAACAACTGCTTGGAACTCAGTAAAAGTCCATGGAATAAAAGTTTGTGAGGGCAACTCATTTGGCGAGCACAGCATTGCAAATCCAGTTAATTAAACCCGTGCAAAGGCCAAAGGAGATGTAGATAAACCAGGTTAAACTCTCACGTATACTGTTTTAATATAATTCAGTACAGCATCTGTGCTAGTTAAACTGATTATAGAGTTAACTGGTTTAAATACATTTGCCCTAAGTACTGGTGCTGGTTTAACTAGACTGCTTTAAAATCAAAAGCAAACTGTACACCTCTGCCAATTTTCCCCTTTTGTATTTAAACCAGTACAACCTGTAGAGACATGTAAGAAACCGCTTTTAATGAGGAGCAAAGTGCATCAAGAAAAGAGGACTTGGCCCAGCAGCGCTGGTCTCCGGCGCCTTATTCCCAGCTTTCCTGAGAAACTGTGTCATCTTCACGTCAACAACACTTAGGTCTAAATTTGTTTCCTGAAAATCCTATTATAAAAGGTGAGACCAAAATCACAGCCCATTTTTCAGAATATGCATAATCTCATCAATTTAGGGGGAAGGTGTTTGTTTTCTTTCCCACTGTCCAATAACAGTTTTGAATGGAAAAAGCACAGATTTTTTTCAGTGAAAACTTTCTCAAGCTTTCTATTTTGATACAGTCCCATGAATGCCTCCTGTGCTTCATCCATCTTTTGAGAGCGATTTCATTATAAGTGCTGTTTGAAGAGAACAAGGCTTTTGAGTTTTGCCTTAGAAATATGAACATCTGTAGCTAGTAGTCACAACGAGCTCAAATACCAAGACCCTCATATTTCTGCTTTACATCAGGCCTTTACACACGCATCATGAAACACAAACCCTCCTCCATTGTCTTAAAATACTCACCCACCTGAAATCAGAATAAAATATTAACTATTGTTCTACTAAATCTGAAAATATTCCCCACCTGAAGTCAGAATCCCTTTGGGTTTTCTCATCTGCAGTATTTCTACTGCATTTCATTTCTATGTCAGCACCTAAAAAGTTTATCTTCAAACAAAGACTAAGCAGTGATAGAATCAGAAATCCAAAGCACCAATAAAAAAAAAAAAAAAGTTTTCATACATAAAGCCTGCTGAGACTCGTGGGTTTTTTTAAAGCAAAAGAATTAAAGAATAAGAGCCAATTTTCTGAATTTTTGTGTTACCTTTCACAGTTTTGGATGTGCAGAAAGGATGCCCTCAGCTAGTGAAACTGTGGCAAAGATTTAAAATCTGTATTATAGAGATAATTGGTAGCATCAAGGGCCAAATCTACGTATAGTTGAGATCAAAACTGCCCATACGAAAAAAAAAGGATTCCAAAAACTCCTCTTGAGTGATCATTAAATGCATTGCTCATAATATGTTCCTACTTCAGAAACTCTGCAAGGATTTAATACCTTTTTTCTCCCCTCCTTTTCTCACAGCAGGCTGCCATTTGATCTGAACAGGCAATGTAAGCCTGCGTCATTGCCTCCATCCACCTGGAAAGGATAATTTGCCAGAGGATTTTTTTCTTTAAAGGCAAGAGGCTTTGTTTAAAAAAATGGGAAGTTAAAGGTCTGATAACTCAGCCCAACATGCTGCATGTGGATCTGTTGGACTCATTGCCTACTTGTGAAGGCAGGTACCTGATCCGTCAGCCATGAAGAAAGGATGTCCTTTCTCTCAGCATCAGTCCAGAGATGAGTTTGAATGTTTACTTCAAATATGTGTGTACAAGAAGCAGAAAACTACTTGCCCAGGAATATGCCTTTATTTTTGCCCCTCTAATTGCATCCTGCCATCAGCTCTTACCCCACACCTCCTTTCATTCTGGGTTCACCCAACACTTGTTCCTGTTATGAGTTTAGGTCTGTGAAGAGGCAGGGCACAGCGCTCCCATCAGCTCTCACCTGGATCTTCTGTGGTCACCCAGCTAACACCAGGGCATTCAAATGCAGAAGCAGTCTCTGACTGCTGGATCGCCCTAGGTGCTCTTGGCAAGGGTGGCTTTAGCTTGGTGGTCTCACAGTCAATGACTGGCATTAGCCTGGGGGAACACTGGTGCACACAAAACACGTAGCCATGGCCCATGGGCCAGCCATGCACCGTGCAGCAACCCCAACGGTATCAGCTGAACCGATCGGCTGCTTGTTTTAGAGGGCTCCTTTTGGCAGTCCTTTGGGAAGCACCAATACCAACACCGTTTTCTGTATTAGGTACACTTGATAAAGAATAGCACAGCCTGGATCGAATTGTACCTAAGTGACTCAAATACATGAACAGACATGTGGCTGAACCTTCCACACCCTGCTAGATGATGTAGTGCATGAGAACAGGGTATTCAAACTGCTTCAGATGGCTTCAGTTATTTGGCACAGCAGCTTGCATGGATATGGCTAAAGTGAGCTGACTTCTCTCCAAGGAGCTAGTCAGTAAGAAAGCCAGACCTGGAGCTCATGTTGTCTGCTTTCCCAGAAGTTAGTGCCATTACTGTGGCAAAAATGGAATAAAAAGTACACTCTGTACTGTTGTAGGAGAATGGAGTCTTGTAGTGTCTTCTAGTGACTTCCATGAAAATTCATTGCACAGCAAGCCTTAACCCAAAGTTGTTTGCAACGCAAAGGCCTTGCTCAGGAGCAAGCTAAGTCTGCCTGGCAGGTGGAGGTCTAGAGCAGCCAAAGTTACCTGATTGCGTTACCTGCCCACGCTTACCCGGGCTGTCCTTGACAGAAACAGGACATTTCTGTCAAGCTATGGACCTCTCTTTGCCTGTGGATGTCCAAGCAGTGCAGAGTAACCACTGCTTCTCTGATCTAAAACTATAAATGAGCGTCAAGGAAGGAACCCAATACTTGCCTCTCACCCATGACTGCATCTAGCTAATCAGCCCTGATCATTGCCAGAACCTCCACAAGTCTTTCAAATTTCAGTAAAGGCGAAGACAAGGCTACATGTCGTAGCTCACAGAGATGTTCAGACACATACTGGCAGGAGTTCGTGTATCAGTTACACCCAATCTTTATCAGGTGAGAGCTATTTCTGAAGTAGATTGATCTGACAGGAGCTGATAAAGATTATCTCACTTAATTTTCCCGGAGAGTGGCTGGATTTACTGGAACCAGAGATGTATTCAGGGCTACAAGTATTGTAGGATCAGAGCTCAAGATATGTGGAAAACCTGAAGAAGGTGCTATTGAAGCCAAGGAACCCAAGTCTCTCTTCTTATAAAGAGCTCAGTCCTGCCCCATTCGTGTCAGGTGATCACAAGATATCTTAATATCTTTCTGTGCTTTCACAGAAAATCATCTTCCTCCCCATGAAGCTGGGTTATTAACCAGGTGCCACATTTCTCATCCACTGCAATTGCCAAAGGGGCTACCTCAAGCCCCTTTGTGATGTCCCTTGTCTTGCTGAGATATAATGCAATAGGTGGTTCATGCTGACTCTTGCCGCACCCTGCAAAGCAATGCACACGAGGTCAGTCAGCACCCCTGGGGTGAGGGCAGTCATTCCCATTCAAGGCACAAAACCCCCCCATGTCTCTGCTACCAGGGCTGTTCTGGTGCACACCTGCAGTTTTCAAAAGGGCAGCCTGCAGCCCTTTCCCCCCCCCCCCTCTTCTTCTGCAAGGCACTGGGTCTGACTCCTGCCAAACCACTATCAAGCAGCACCCAGTCACTGTCCCTGCTCTGGTGTATGCATCCGAGGTGTCAGCACTGCTGGATGCTGTTTTGAAAGGCCAAGTTGTCTCAGATAGAAAATAAAAATACATTATTTATCATTTCTACATATTATTAGCAGAAGCAGCACAAGGTGCAGTCACTGACACTTGCCGGTATCCTAAGTGTTCATAAAGCTTTCCTTGATGTTAGCAAGTCTATTAATAAAGTGTTGCAAGCAATCAGAACTGCTCTACCAGCCTGGGAGGGGGAGTGTTGGTGACATCGTGTTCCAGCTGAAAGTCATGTAAAATCCTCTATACCTTCTTCTGAAAGACATCGACATCATCAGCAAATGTAAATATGCAATCACAGCACCTTGTAATTAACGGGAAGTTGCAGGTCCCGTTAGCACCGCAGATCCTCCTCCACTAGTGGTGAGCAAACGCAATTCTTGCCTGGCTCAGGCGTTGCCATTCAGCAGCACATCCAAATGCAAAGAGAAAGAACCAGGAGCTGCCCTTCACTGGTCTGCTGGTTCCTTTTGGTTTCAGTTGTGCATGGACTGAAGCTACCGTGGCCATCGGCTCCCTTTGGGAGCGGGGAGGGCTTTGCCGTGGATTTCAGCAGCAGGGCTGTGCTTCTGCTGACCGCAGGCACATCTGAAACCCCGCATCAGCGCTCTGGGGAGATGCTGTCTGAGCTCATTGCAGAGTGTTAATGCTGGAAAGGTTATATAGGCCTCATTAAGAAATAGTTTTGCTCTTGAGTCTCTGTCTTAGGTTTTAAAACACTCAGGAGACAACAGAACCACCACGTTTCCTCTTTACGCTTAATGATCTGGTCGGGGGCCTGAAGTGCTCACTGCCAGATGTTGCCCTGCTTGCATGCAGTCCATGTGACACAGGCATCAATGCCAGCAGCTACATTTGCCTGTGACGCCAATGAACACAGCAGCCAGGAAAAAGTTTCATGAGTAGCTACCCAGGGCATACATGCGAGATCGTATATTTTAGATACACTGCGGTGGTGGGATTTCTAAATACCTCAAGCTGCATGTCTTGCTTAAACCACCAAACACCAAGCGGCTCCGGCTTAGCATCACACCACCCCCATGCTAATTCTTTGTCATCATTCTTGCGTACGCATCATGCTATTGATACTTAGATACATTATTTTAAGTGAAGAAATAAGTGTGGGAAAAACAAACAGCTTCCTTTACCCAAATTCTGGCGTGGATTTCTGTAAGATTTTTTAGAAAACTGCATTATTATGGTGAAGAGAGAAGTTTGTTAAAACTGTACCAGTGCATAGATCAACGGTCTCTCCTACAGTCAGCATTAAGAAATAGTTCACCACAAATAATGACATCCTGTTCCCATTCCAGCATTGCCCACTTCCTCAGATCTCCATGCAGCTGAGCACAAGAAATCAGCAACACAAAACACCCAGACCAGAGGATAGCGGGGAGCACTTGCTACAGGGTGCAGGAGGGCAGTGTGGAGACCTTGCCACTCAGGTTTTGCATCGGTGGAGAGGTGCCATGCTCTCTGCCCACCCACAGCTTGCAGCCCCAGCAGTGCTCCTGACCTGCTTAAGGTCCTTCCTTTGCTATATTAAGTAAAGCCAAAGGAACAACCCATCTGAAAAACACTCGGTCCAGCAGCACTACCAGCTGCTGTCTGGTTTTAGACCCATCAGAGGCTTGAGGGCAGCCCTCTGGTACCAAACTAGAATAGGCCAGCTGAAGAAACATGAGGAGTCTTCAAAGACTGTCATCTAGGAGACCAAAGGATTCCTGGTATGCTGTAAATGGATCAAAGATGCTAAGCAAGGAGCTGGTCCTAGGACCTCACTGAGTATGTTCCCTTGGTCAGAGAAAACTCTGGACTTGCTCTCCTCTGCTGGAAAGGGAACATTAGAAAATGAGAAAGCAGAAGAGGGGAATTCCAGAAAGCTGAGACAGGGAGCAGAGAAAAAACTGTTTGCTGCATGTCTGGCATGCACCTGACTGACATTTCACTCTTGAAAATGCTCCCTGTAGATAAATTCAGATAAAGGGGTAGAAGTCTTATGATTCAAACACGTGTTGAATAAGAAACCACATAAATGAAAATATCAAGGATACACTGACTGATGAGGCAATGAGCTCTAGTCTGTAAACATTCTTTCAAAGGAAAATCATGTGCCTTGTATAAAAAAGTTTCTTTCTTTTGGCAAAACTCTATTAAAATTCAGTAAGCCACATCCAGTTCCTCATAGTGGGATGCAAAGCTTGCATTAGGCTGGCTTCATATCCTATTTCTTTTAACAACATTGTGGTGTTCTGTCCATTAAAGTGTCACCTTGTCTGGGCACACCGGCAGCAACAGGGGTCCCCAACAGGAGTCGTGGGGCTGCTGAACCACGTGCCACCAGGGAAGCTCCGAACCTCAGCTCCCATTCCTGCTGGTTCCAAGCTACGACGCAGAAAGTCAGGGAAGAAAGTCCTTCCAAATGGTTGCTCACTCACCAAAATTAGGTCACTAAGGGGGAAGAAACATCCCTTCAGACTGTAACGATGAGAAACTTCCTACACAAATTACGGGGGACTGGCAGCCTCTACGAATGCCACTCAAAGCACCCTCCCACCTCCAGGATCCTTTGGGGAAGGCACAGGCAACGGGATTTTTCCATTCTCTTAACACGGTTTTTCCTTTTGCCTGTTCCCAGCTCCTCTGGAGCATCTCAGAGTGCGATTTACTGAAGTACCTGTGAACTGGGTGCTGGAGAAATCCAAAATCTCGGGTGTGGAGGTGTGCTTGCAGTTGGGAGTTGCCATACTTGGCTGCCCAACATCTCTGCCTGGAGGCTGCTGGGGTACATGGAGCTTTCTGCTGATGAGCCCAGGATGGCAGGCAGCTCGTTTGCAATGGCTTTGACTGCACAATCAACACAGGAAGCCACAAATATACTCACTAGAATCGCCCCCAAAGTGGCAAACCAAAGTATACCAATACATTTGGCAACAATCTCTCCAGTTCTCATGCACTGCAGGTAAATCTCTTTTGCTCAGAACCACTTTGGCTTTCATTTCTCCCATCTAATATACATTGTCTTTTTAGATTATCTAAACAGTCTTGCTCTGATTTACCTCTGCATTTTATTTTCCCTACTACTTTTAAGGTACCTGTGCAACTGTCACTGTCAACAGGGCCTTACCTTTGGCCACTCAGAGTTGGCTGCCCAGTGCTGCCATGGAGCTTTCCACCAGCGATGCCACCAGTCTGTCTCACCAGCTACACAAGGAACCTTCAGGACCCATTTTAACTCAACACCTAACTTGCAGAGCAGCTAAGACTGACATAAGCTTTACTGTATGTTATCAAAGCATCCTTGTGACATTTACATCAGATGCATGATATCAGACCAGCATGAAGTTGACTCCGTGCTACCAAGTGCTGCTTGCCACGCTCAGAGCTGCAAGTACAGGTACTCCCTAGCACAAATTCAGGTACCATAAGGTCTACAAAAACTGGTTTTTGCACATGTTGCTTCTGCTCCTAAATTTCTAAGCTCAGCCAACACAACCCACCAACAGTGGGAAAGAAATTAGTTTAGAACAGAGGATAAGAAATCTTTCCAACTAGAATTACTGAAGTGTCTTCATGTCTAGCTCTGCAGAAGTGTCAAGACAATCTTGAGGACGTTTATCTGGAATTTTGCATTAGTTTGCATGTATCTCCAGCATTGCCCACAGACTTGCGAACCACAGGACGCTGAACAACCTCGTACACCCCATCACACACGTATAGCTGTTTACTCATGTTGAATATTAGTGCCTGCTGTGAGTAGTCCTACTGTAACCAGTGGCACTATTTCCTCAGAGAGGTACTACACAACATGAGTAAGAACATTACCACTTGAGAGAGGGTGAAGATGTGCAATGAGACCAAATACCAGTATCTCTCTAAAATGCCTCTCCAATGCTCTTGAAATCTGGTTGTCATCACTGCATCAGCAGCTCTCTCTGGGTGTGGGGCCAGATGGGATGCTCCAGTCATTTGCAGAACAGTTTTATTCCTGTCCAAGTCCCTTGTCCTTTTGCCAGACACCTCCCTTCCACAACCCTCCTGGAAGAGCCTCGGACAGAAAGCTGTCTCTTATCAAAACAGCAGCTGGTTAAAGCCAGTGGAAGGCCTCCTGCAGCAAGGTACCATCACTCCCCAGTCTGCATCCACATTAAGTCTCTTTTCCCTACAGGTGTACTCCCAAGCACTCAGTCCAAAACACAGAGGCATCAAAACACAGCAGCTGACTGAAATCAAAAGTGCTATCTCAACCATCTGTTTAAAAATGTGAGACCACTGACTCATTAGTTTCATCTAACTCTATCAGCACAATAAAAAAAACCCACACGCCTTCTGGAGAACAATATCAACAGGCGTGGGAGGACAATATCTCTGCGAGATGGGGTGGGTCGTTGCAGTTAAGAGCAACTCTCTCAGGATTTGCACTGCCGGGTCAGAGCTGTAGGTTGGCGCTTGCCATGGCTGTGCTGGGGTCTGGGCCGTTCCCTCCCCTGGCAATGCGCCATTTCATTTGGCTTGTCTCCTTTGACCGGGATTTTGGTGGTGTAAAGCCAGGTGGGAGGTTGCCTGCTTTTACCACTCTATTTCAGAGCACTTTTTAAGCAATTAGCTTTTCAGCTGAAGTTGCACAAAATGTCCAAAAAGAAAATGTAAGCGGCAACCTCTCCCACCCCCCCTCTTGGCTGTCCCAGTCTCATCTGGCGAGTCCTGATTATCTGGGCTTGTAGTAATTCTGGGGGATTACTCACAGGCTGACCAGAGCTGCTTGCAGCAACTTTTCCAGACAAGGAGGAGTGAAAGCTGGTGAAGATTAGTTTAACAGAGTGTGTCTCAGTTCATGGAAGCTGCTGAAGAAAACAGAGGGAAATCAGACCTCGGTCAAGTTCAACATCTGAAAGTTGAAGCCTCCTGCTTGTGAGCTCACCATGCTTTGCTGAGCAAGTGGAAGGAAAACATTTTCTCTCTACAGCATGACTTCAAGAAAGGAAGTTGTGTGGGCAGAAGCACTGGGGTGACTCTAAATACAGTGATGTCTTCTTCCCCGGCGTGCAGGCTTGGGAGCACTTGCTTTCTTCCAGTTGGGGAAATTTCAATGGCAAGATGTAGGGAGGAAAATATTCAGTACCTCCTGCTTCAGAGACATTTTTTTCTACAGCCAATTATGACTCCAGCCATAAAGTTTTTATTGCTACCTCTCATGCAGTTTATTAATTGTAACTTCCTTTTTTGAGTGGGCTGTTTATTTTTAAGCAAGTGTTGTTACATTTTTCACTAGATTACTAATAGCCACGTGCTCTGGCTGCTGAAGCTGAATAAGCTGATGTAACTTAGGTCAGGATCTTAGCTCCCTCCTCAGCCTGTCCCCAAAGTAAATATGCAGAGAAAATCCTGAGTTCATCCTCTAAAAGCCCAATGTACTTTCCACTTGGAGAGGGCAGAGTCCTACTTCCAGCATGGCTACCAGGCCTCTGGGGTGCAACAGGTGGGATTGAGATTTAATTAAGTGAAATCTCTACCCACCATCAATATTGCTTTGCAAAGTGCAGGGTTAAGACAGAATTTTGCATTTAAAATCACTTTTGCAACAACCCCTTATTTATGATGCAGCTCTTTCAACTAACAATTTAAGAACTTCTGACCTCAGCAGCCTCAAAGACTGCTTTCCAAAGCCCCAGAAGGTTTCCTGCACTCTGGCTCACCTAGCAGCATGACATTGCAGCGTGCACCCAAACAGGCTCCTGGCATTGGAGTATTTTGAGATTTCCTTGGTCCAGCAAGCCCCTGCCTGTCATGGCATGGTCATCTCAAAGCCCCTTCTCCCCACTGTCCTCCACCCCCTAGGCATTTTGTGCTGCTGAGAGCTTCTGACAAAGTTTTCTGAGGGTTTTTTGGCTTTTTTTTTTTGGTGCATGGGAATTAAGAAATAAAATTGCTCTGGGTTTTCTGAACATGCCTTCATCTCATGAGAGGAGCTTACTGGAAGCATGCATTCCTGGATAGGCCAAACAGCCCTGGGCTGCCTTTGCTGGGTGCAAAGCAAGCCTTGTTGAAAAACAGTTGAGACAAGCAGACTGCTTTGGGTGTCTCTCTACACTCGGTCTGTGCTTTGCTCTCGGGCATTGTGCAAGATGGAGTGGGGCCAAGAGCCTCAGAGCATCAGCCAGCTTCAGAGACAGACCATCTCTCTGTGCCCAGGGGAGCTCACTCAAAATCCTCTGCTCATCAGTCTGCCAGAGACCTGGGTATCAGACACCTCCACTCTTCCCAGAGAAATGATTTTAAGGAGACAATATATACCTACTAGCAATTTTTAGGTTATTCATTTACAAGTCCCACTGAGGTAAAATGCCCCTGTCCTACCAAGAACACCATTTCCACAATATCTTCCACTGCTGAGATTAATCCAAGAGGTGGTACCCAAATTTTCAGGTGATTGGTGTATGTCTGGCACCTCCTACATGTTTACTGAAAAACAAATTTGTTTTCTGTTGTTCAAAGTGAAAATTATTGGGATGAGTTATACTCCAAATTCCTCTGAAGCTGAAGTTCTGGGATGGGCTTTGAAGCCAATGTGCTTTGGATCAAGCCTTCAGCACATTGCTCAATTTTCCATTCTTTTGCAGGAAAACAGTTTACCAGTTACAGGGTGGAAAAGGGCAACAGAGAGGTTTCCAAACAGCTCCCAGCTCAGCACAGCCATGTCAGTCCTCCCATCTTAGGACCTAAGTGCCATTCCAGCCGCCACCCAAAACCTGGTCTGTCCTATAGCTTGCAGATGCAGAGGTCACGTCCCAGCTTCCTCCTATTGTAAGATCAAATCAGGGGTTTTGACCAGCTTCCATGATTAGGGCAGATGGATTTCCCTTTACTGCTTTTCATTTGAAATGCCTCAAAGGCTCTGTGGAAACTTGACATTTCTTATTTTAGCAAGATGGATTAATATTCAAGTTTGTATTTCACCCAGAGCACCAGCTTAGCCCATTGCTGTTTACTACGGAGCGCACGAGCTCTTCCACCCAGCAAGCTGGCTTAATATTTGTGTGATTTATAATTCAGTCTGTAGTCAGCGTCTAAACCCCGGTATTTTAACTCCAGATCCTAGCGGGAGCTCGGATGCAGCCTTTCAATCCAATTTTTTGCTGCGTTTAATTGCAAGAAAATAATTCATATCCGAGCATTAACAAAGCTTCCCTTCCAAACCGGGGGCGAAACCCACTTCTCAGCTCCCCTGCCATCAGCTGCGGGCGCATGGCCCCACCCGGAACACCCCGGGGGAGCCCGAAGCCGCCCGGCACCCGGCACGGCACGGCCGTGTCCCGGCCGCCGCTGCCGTTCGGCGCCGCCTGCAGCAGGTGGTGCTGCCGGCCCGCCCCGAGCCCCGCGCCGGGAACCCCCCCAGCCCCGGCAGCCCCGAGCCGCCCCCCCAGCCCCGAGAGCCCTGCAGCCCTCCGCAGACCGTCCCCCAGCCCCGGGAGCCCCGCAGCCCCCCCACAAGCCCCGGGAGCCCCGCAGCGCCCCCACCCCCCCAGCCCCGGGAGACCCGCAGCCGCCTCCCCAAGCCCCGAGAGAACCGCAGCACCCCTCCAGCCCCGGGGGACACAGCCCCAGCCCCGGGGGACCCGCAGCGCCCCACAAGTGAGTGACGAGTCGCGAAGGGCCCCGGAGCACGATGCCTCCCACCCACTTTCGTACCTGTCGCCCCCCGGCACTCGCTACAGCCCTGCGGGTCGCCAGTCAGTAAGCGGGTGGGCGCAGGGTATATGCAGGGTCGGTTTGGGGAGGGGGAAAAAAAGGGGGGGTTCTTATTGTTTCATAGAATCATTTCGGTTGGAAAAGACCCTTGAGATCGTCGAGTCCAACCGTCAACCCAGCACTGCCCAGCCCACCGCTCACCCATGTCCCTGAGCACGGCGTCTGCGCAGCCATTAAACACCCCCAGGGACGGTGACCCCCCCACCTGCCCGGGCAGCCTGGGCCAGGGCTTGAAATGCTTATATAGATGTAAACACACTTAGGATCCCATCCAAAAAAAAAAAAAAATACTTTTGGCCTAACATTTTCCAATTTGCAATCAGAGACGCTGCCACTACTGATTTCTAATTTAAATACGGCACCACCTTTTCCCCCCGAGGAAAGCAGGGGTTTAAGGTGTTTCAGAAACACTAGAAAAGCAGCTCATTTTCTGCATGACACCACCTGGGCTGTCTCCCTGCCCTTGGGCTGCTGCATTACACTCAGGTCAGACCACTTCCCGGGGCAGCTGCAGCCTCCATACAGCTGACAATGTCTTTATTTTTCCAAGCTCAAGTGGAAATAGTCAAAATGACTCTATGATTGTTCACCGAGTCAATATCTGAGAGCATAAATTCCTCACCACATAAAGCAACATATCAATTCTAAATAATAAATGAGGTAGAAACGCACAGCTGCATTAGAAAGACCAAGGAGACAAAGCATTACAATATCTACTTCAAATTACCGGCTGTCACTGAATTCCTAAAAAGCCTTACCTTACCATCAATCAGTCAATCCCACTTTTCTGTAGCATAACTCCAAGCCCAGGATAGTTGGTTCATGTCCTCGGAGAGACCTGCAGTGACCATTTGATATATGCTCCTTTAAATCAGCCAGCTTCCGTACTTCAGCAATGAGGTCCCACCTTAGGCTGGTCCCCTCTGCCAAACTACCTAGCTCAAAGCTCATTTGGGCACATCTCTGACCACAATGATATATATAGATATATATATTCACCATCACATATGACATCAGCTGGTGATGTAACACAGAGTCCAGCAGCGGTAGCACCACCACCCCACTGCACCTTCCAGTTCCAGGAGGAAAGGACTGGCTTTCGGGTGGCTTTAGGCAAAGACAGGGCAACACCTTGGGTCCACGGAATTATTTTGCCCTCAGCTGCTTCTAGCAGGCTGCTGGGAAGCCCTGCAGGTCTGCCCAAGCCTCTATCCGCTGGGCAAGGCACAGGGTTCCTGCCACCTGCTGCCCATCCTACCCTGCTGGTTCAGGGGGATGGTGCCCAGGCAGAGAGGCAGGATTTTAGGAATAAGGTTCCCAAGTCACCTAGATTTCTGAGGGGCAACCAGAGCATTTAACGTACACTCTGAAGCTCCCAGAGACCAAATGCACACTGCAGTGCAGAGACCGAATGTGCCTGTTGCAGGTTACTGTTTACCAAACATGATTTCCACATCACTTTCTGGACGGCTTTAAAGTTGTCAGGTGCAGTGTCAATAGGATATAGTCTTATCATAAGCTTCTTTCCCTAACATGGACTCTAAAATAGACCAGTCTATATTTGCACAACAATGACAGAACTCCACAGAGCATGAAAATTCTCATTTGGGGTGAAGATTTGCTGAATTCCCTTCCAGCCCAGCAAACCCATCTGTGATCAAATCCATGCACCAAAGCAGGGCTTCACTGAAGTGCAACGAGCCTTTCTGCCTGTGCAAAGCACCTTTCAGCATAGGAGATTCAGCCAGGACTGATTGATGAGCAGGTAGTTGCTGGCCCATAACAGGATTTAGAAACAATATTTCCCATGTCCTGTATTATTTTGATCTATGTTACTAAACCAAATTCACCTCTTACCCTTGTTGATCAGATTACAAACCCAGCACGATATCAGGGAGCACAAAGCAGAAGACGTGTCACTTTTGCTCATTCTTGTAACGTTCCTTTTGCCGATAAGCAGCTCTTCTAGATTTACAGCCATGCCTTCTCCTTCCCTAAACAAGCAACAGAGAGGATTTGCTACTTCACCAAAACATGCCCACGCTCTCCTGCATAATTCTTTGTGGCTTAACAGGTTAAGGGTAAATTATTAGCCCCATCTTTCACTGCAACGTGTCATTGATCATTTCCTATTAGCACAATCCTTATTCTGGAAGCAGGCGGGTAAGGCTGCAGGGACTGAACTCCAGTCCCTAGCCAGGTTGTTGGATTTGGGGTCTGGGGAGACAAAACCAGCTCTAGTGACGGGTGCACCAGCTCTGCCATGGACAGCCAGGCACAGCGGGGAAGGTCTTTGACTTCCCAGCAGAGATGCTGGCTGGATGTGTTTGGGCATATCCGTTCTGAAATACAGAGGAGCCACGCACAGGGAAAGTAAATGTGAGCCCTATGTAAGTGTTATTTGAGAATGGCAACATTAATATTTGAAGCATCCCTAGCTGCAGGTGCAGCACACTGAAGTTACTGACATTTCTGTGGTACACAGCGAGCTGATGTTGACCCAAAGGCTTAATTTAGCAACAGGATTACTCAGAGTGAAATAATGTACTGAAAACCTTTATGGGACAAGGAAATATGCCAAAAGTAAACTTGGCCAGTGTGCCTAATAGATAGAAAACCATTTGTTTCTTTTTGAGAACTTAATTAAATTTCCCATGAATTCATTTGTAATAACAGTAATAAGCACCATATATGGAATTCTTCAATGAGCTGTTAGCAAGGTAATTTCCTGAATTTGGCTTATATCTTAATAATGTCTAAAGCCAGCTAGACTTTAAAATACAGCTGGTATGTATTATTCTGTTCTAAATATGAGAGTGTATATGGACTTATTTGCAAGACTGGGTGTGTAAAATAAATGACTTTGGTGCTGCTTGACACAGTTTTATTGCCTGTAGAATGCTTGGTGATATTGTGAAACGCAGAAAGGAGAGTGTTATTATGATTTCTTCTGTTTGACAAAGAAGCCTTCAGGAGGGCAGTGCACCTACCTTACACACTCAGACACGGTCCTTGGATCACTGTCAGTAATGGATGGGGGGCTTTGAACAGAGACACCTGGAATCAAGCAGGGCATACTGCAAGCTCTCCCATGCTCTACAGCCTTCATGGTGAAATGCAGAAAGCTGGAGGGGGAAGAACCACCCCTTCTCACTAAGAGATATGCACACCCAACTCACAAGCCTACCTGTTTCTCAGGCCTTTTTGCATGCTTCACATGTATGGACATGGTAAGAATCAGTAGCTAAATGGGAAAGAAGGAATGGTCATCGCTGATTAAGGCCAATGACAGCATGGATGAGCTCCACCAGTGGGTAGAAGGAGCTTTCTCCAGCAGCTGCAAGTTGTGTGCACTCACAACCCAAGTGCTAACATGGGAGCTGTAATTAGAGCATGGCCAAGACTACTAAAACCTTAACCTCCCTACCACTGATTTTGGGTGATATTAAATAAGTATACCAGTCCTGACAGGGATGGGGTAAGCCACAGTACAAACAGACACCAGCTATTATCTTGGGGCATGAGGCTGAAAAACATGGGTGACAACAGTCATCGCTCTTTGGAAATGCCACAGGAATTCTGGGCAAGAGCTAGAGGAGAGCCCAGGGAGGAAAAATGCAGAACAGATAACTGCTGCAGAGGGTGCTGATGCTCCCCCTTACACCCAGACAGGAGGGCACTGTGTAAATAACACAGAAACAGAGGTCCTTCCCAGAAAGCGCAGCAGTTCAAGGACAAATTAAAGCCCATTTAAGTCACTGGACTCATCCTCAGAGTTCAGCAAGATCCAGACCCAAGTGGGAAGGGCATAAAGAAATCCCCTGGGGATTGACCCTGTGCTCAGCATGCCAGCTACCAAAGGGTTTGCGTACCTCACACAGAAGTGGTATTATATGTTTCATCATGAATACATGATAACAAACCTTGTGCTCGCTGGAAAGCTTCCTAAGCTCACACAGTGACTTGGTTCAAAAGCTAAAGCCCTGTCAGCACAGCCACTTCATCCATAATCTCCTTTTCACAGTTAAACCGATGCCTCTCATGGTAACACAGCTGCCTCAGGGGTCAGCTTGCAGGTCAGTGCCTCCTTAGGAGTAGAGGTGGGGATCCTGGCTGGACCTTCTTCCCGATTCATCTGTTCCTCTTGAGACAACACAGGGCACTGAGACATCCAGTGGCGGTCCTGCTACAGGAAACTGGGCCTCTGCAGAGCACCTCTCCCAGGTACTGCCACACCTGGGAAGGCAGCCCACTACAAGCTCTGCTTCTCCTGCCTGCTAAAATACCCTGCCCTAGTGCTAGCCAGCGAGAGGGCACAGCTTGTTCTCATTAACTATGTGATCACTCCATTAGATCAGATGTGTCTCCAGCTTTCCAGGAATGCCATGGCCTTGATTATCCCACCTGCCCAAGCAGTATTATCCTGCTATGACAAGCCTATGGAGAACCCCTTTGATGATGGATGTGGACCTGCTACACCCCAACATCCTTCTCACCCCGCTGGGGGTTTTGCTCTCAAAATTAGATTTGTTATTATTTTAGAAGTTTTATTGCTGCCCCACTATTTTGTGGACGTTTGCTCAAGAGTCTTTAAAGCTTCCTTTACTTAAAGACAACATGCCCACAGTGGTAACATCTGATTTTGCCATTGACTTCTGTACTGAGGGCAGAGCAATCAGCACCTTCAAACAGTGATACCCTCAAAGCAGAATGTGAGACCTGGGATGCAACAAGGAACTCTACCGCATGTTAATGACTTGAAAAATTAGTATAAAGAATTCCCTAATGAAAAAAGAAACTTGAGACTGCACACGTGCTCAGAGAAAGGCCCCTTCGGCACTTGCTCCATCCCACCCCACAGCTCCCCACTGCCCTGCCCGTCCCTGCCTCGCTGTCCCACAAAGGTGTGCTGTGGGACCCTGCATGGCTTGGGTGGCCAGTGGCTCCTCTGGGCCATCCCCTGACGCTCAGGAGTTGGGGGGAGCTGAGCTGGTGGTGCAGGGCCACTGCCAGTCCAGAATGTTCTGTTGTTCAGCTGAGCTCCTCTTCCATCAGATTCCCCAGGCGGCTTTGACAAGCCCTTCTCACAGCAGAAACTGCCTCTCAGGGCCTCCCTGCCGAGGCGCTGCCCTATATGTCTTGTTTCTTGGACCATCTAGGTGAAACTGGGAGAGATTTTCCACCCCAGGAAGCTCTGTTCTGGACCCATTTCCTTCTCCCATCCCTCCAGGTTGTCTTCCCTACAAGCTGCCCTCACTCCAGGGGCAATATGCTGTTACACTGAGTACATCCAGGCTCTGAAGAGAAATAATTAATGGATTATCATTTTGCTTTTATGAGCAAGAGACAATCAACAAACCTATGATATTTAATGGTCAAGAAAATTATCTAAACAAGATTGCTATAGGATATCACGAAAGCCCAACCTGTTCCTGTTAATTTGTTCTTGGAAAGCAGCACACATAACCGATACAACCACAAAATGAACAGGAGCTTAGCAAAGATTTTGTGCAAAAGGGACCCTTTGCATTTGACACGCTCTGTCACATTGAATTTTAATTACAGCTCCCCTCTGGTGCTGGCGCGGGAGGGGAATGCTAATGATGTGCGGGAGAGGCAGCGCCGGGAAGGGAGCGGCAGTGGCAGGCTCCAGCCCAGCACATGCACATGGGACAAGGTCCCCAACCTGATGATGGCAAGGAGCAGCTGACAGAGATGTAGTCAAAGTACAAATCTTGCTGGTTTAGTTCCTCTTTTAGCTCCTACTATTTCACCTCTAGTGGTGGACTACTGGTTGGATTAAAACACATTTAAGTGAATGTAATGTATTAAACCGTTGCAAGGTACAGCCCATTTGTGCCAAGAAACCCACTGAAGGAAATCAGGGTTTAGTTGAACAAATATGACCACAGATTGCTTCTCTAACGACTAGTAAGCTGTCGCTTTGAATTATTACAATGTAGTGATGCTGCTTGCTCAGTGTTATGTCTGTTGGGATTCTGTTTGTTGAGTTTTATTAAAAAGCCTTTGGGAAGCATCACTCACAAAATGTTGTGTCACTGTGGTGGGTCCATAGCTCAGGTAATTCTGGCAGTGGTCATGTGCGAGCTCCTTGCATGGCGTAGGCCTTCTTCATGCTCTAAAGCAATTACAAGCAGCATCAGTAACATCCCTGCTGTTCTCTACATAGAAAGAGAGAAAATGTCTTAATCACATGGTGATCATTAAATACATGCCAAGTATTGGTGCAGCAAAAGCTTCCAAACACATGGGATGCTGATATCTATCTCAACAAAAGGTAATCAGGACACTAGGGGTCCACATAAAGATTCAAGAAAGAACAGAGTGAATTTGGAGTACAAAGCCCACTTTCAAAACCTGTGTAGATATTTAGAGACTACTCAGAATATTACACCCCCTCAAGGTCTAGCTGAAGTCAAAGACATTCACAGGTCGTCCTGTGCATTGTGAAGATATGTCAGACTTTCTCCTCTCCCTACCCACCCCTATCAAAAAAAAAAAAACTTTATCAAAAGCACTTCATTTTTTTTTTTAATTATGCTATTCAAACATCAGCCAGCTTTCGCAGAAATGCAAAGTCTGCTTGTCAGGAGGAACAGCTGATCTGCATAGATTGTGTGACAATTCAGAAAATCCTTAGGGATCAGAACAAAGACTTTCACAATGCTTTTGTTGAAAGAGTGTGATCTATTCCTAAGGGGAAATTCTGTGTTATATTGCTCTCTGCTTGCACAATAGAATGATGTTTTTCCTGCATTATTTGAGTTAGCAATGCAGTGTTTGCTATTTCATCAATGTATACTCCTGCCAAAAGAACTTGTATTACCTCATGCACTATCGATAAAATGGAGTTGCTTGGGAAAAAAATGTTTCACCAAGTAAAATAAATCAGACAGGAGTTTTATAAAATAAAAATAGCATTTAAAGCTATGAATTACCTATAAACAGCAACACATGTTTCTGTGCACTGTTCTTGGTTTCTATAGTTTCTATAGTTTATTTTCTATAGTTTCTATAATTTAATTTCACCTTCTTTTTGTTTTTTCCATTCTCCTTATTGTGTAAGTAGTAATTAGCTCATCTAGAATTTCCCAGTGGATAAATGTGGCTGGTTTATGCCACTTAACAGTAGCATAAGGTAAGGTAAGATCTGTATCTTCTATATTGCAGCAACAGTTCTTTTAACCTCCGTAAGAGCTTCCTTCACCTGAGCATGGAAGGTCCATACTCATTTTCTTCAGCAATGTTTCTTTCTGCCTTTTGCCAAAACAGGATATTATCAATAAAGCAGCAACACAAGCGAGAAAGAGCAACCTTATTCCTGAAGCACCTAGAAATTCAGGGTGGAGAATTAAATTGCTTATTCATCCTAAAATGTTATAATTTTTATTTTTATTTCATAGGGTATAAAACATGCCCAGTCACTTTATTATTGCAAGATTTAGGGGTCCATGTTTTGCACAAAAAAGTCCAATGGAATCTGGAAGGTTGATAAAGTCCTTAAGAAGGGCAGACAGGTTTCACAGAGCGAGAAGCAGCTGAACTTAAAAAAAAAGTAAATTGTAAATCATTTATTCTTCCCTCATGTAAATTTTTTGAGGGTGGTTTTCAATACTCTGATATGAAAGTAGAAGAGCTCCTGGCATAGTTCAAAGTGTGACTGCATTGATGTAAGGGCATAAAGGCCAGCTGGGAATATGTCTGCATTACAGAAGTAATTTTCAAAGAGATTTTAAGTAAAAAATACTCATCCATCCACATTTTACATATATATATGTGTGTATATATATGTTATATTAATGTATATTTACTTTCCCCAAGCTACGTGCTTGGCAGCGTGGCCAGCCCCAGACCAGCCCACATGACTGCAGGCAGGCTGAGGTGCTCTGGCTCAGATGTAATGCTTTCATGTGAACTCTGCTACTCCCAGGTTACACATGGAGTGAGAAAGTAGAGCCCTAATGAATGAAGCCACTGCCACTCAGTGCGACAAAGTAAGAAACATCTGATTCTACAGCTGTGTTTGCTGCTATTTTCTCCTCCAGCATTTCATGTGTTTCATGTTTATAACCTATCCAACCAGGACGGGCTCTCAGCATCCACCACATGGCAGTGCATGAGGGAAACTCAACCTTTAAGTTAGTACAAATTCCCATCAGGCTGAACCTCTAATTCCTCCCTAATTAAGCTTGGCAGATGAAGCTGAATGGAAACCATGTTGTGTTCCACCCAGCATTTCAAGGGGTCTTTGCTAAATCAGAAACAAGTACTTTAATCTGTGTAAGGAGATATTTTAAGCATAAAACTATGTCTGGAAAGTCAAATCCTTTATGCATCCCTCAGGCACATGAAAAGATCCCCCTGGCAGAGCAGGAGAGTACTGAAATCTCCTGTAGCAACTGGCCGCTAGCAACAGTAACAAACAGTCTGCTGTCCCATTATTTCAGCTTTCTGAATTATTCGGAGAGGCACAGAGAGCAGGAGGCTGAGTGTGCACAGGGCTCAGATTTTGCACCGTGAAGGACTCAAGCCTTAGCTTGGCCAGAGATAGGGAAGATCATGGAGTCGGTACCTTGGTGCCTCAGTTTCCCCTCCCCAAAAGAGGAATTGTGTTTTGTTTCTTTTCTCACTCCCATGTGGGATGCAGAAGCCCAGGGAAGTGGATAAACCAGAGACCCTACATGGGTCAAAATTATGGCTTGTACATATTTGTGCTGCATTTGCAAGGAATCCTGTTGGCTTAAGTGGGAATAAAACACTGGACATATATTTCCTGGCATGTTGAGCAAATTGACTTAATAGTTCAGTTGTGTTTATGTTTTGAATAAAAAAGCGAGGTTGTTTCCACTAAAGGTGGCTCACAAAGCAAGGGAGCTTTACAAGATAAGGTTTTGGAGCCACCGCATTAAAGATAACAGAGTTTATACCTATGCTTTTGCTATGCAGTCGCTGAAGCACCTGCCTGTGCTGGAGACCCACGTGAAGCAAAGAAGACCCACACTCTTCAGCAGCTTGAGAGTGGCCAGTTCTCTTCAGTCCACACCTCTCTGGGGATTATCAGTGTGAGGAATTATCAAATTTTGCTTTTTGGATTAAAAAACCCCTACCACCCTCAAAATTCCTATTAGCCTTCCCCATTTACTGCATTTCTCCTTCTATTTGGAATCTCTGCTTAGGTTTCCCCCGGTGCTGCCTGGAGCAGAGAGGAGCCATATCCCCATGCTCCTCAGGGTGCCCCCTCCCTCCCTTCAGCCAAGGGGGAGGCTGGAAAATCCCCACAAAGTGCTCAAGGATCTGCTTTTGTGCAATGAAAAGATTACAGTCGAAGCAGATAACCTTTTTACTTGGTACCTGTGATGCACATTACATACCGCCTCTGGCAACATCATGAGCTGCTGCTTGTAATGGAGGCTTAGGCTACAAAAAAAATAATGGATTTAATCCGCTCGGATGCCCAGAGGGGAACGGACCATCTGCCTTAATAGAAATTAGATCTATATGGCCCTTGAAACACCTGGCTTGGTTTACACTCAAATGCCACCAAACTATTCATATTTAATCGGAAAACTGTCAACACAAATGCCAAAATGCCTTACCTGAGAAACAAGGGCAATTTGCTTTAAAATTAACTATGCAATTGGTTTTCACATAAAAAGCAATGCACTGGCTCCATCGTGACAAGCTTGTTCATTTTTCATCTATGTTGTCTTATGCAGGACCCCATCAAATGATACCATTTTCTCTCCCCACAGCAAAGCCCAGGAAAAAAAATACCCTTCCGTGCTAATGTTTCACATGTAAGACTTGCCCAAAAGCCAGAAAGCCGGAATAATGTAGTAGTGATGAATAATACATCACCAAATTGGTCATACACAATCTGTGGAATTACGAATCTTAGTTTTCCAGTTCTTCTTTCTAACAACCCTTTCTATTTTGTTGGTTTCATACGACAAGGTTAAAAATAATCTTGTAGCACCAAAACGGCATTTTCTTCCCATCGGGTTGCTCCTCCGCACTGAGCGGGTGGGGACCGGTGCCACTGGTGAGGTTTGCTGCCTGTGTGGGTGCGTTTCGTCTGCTTCCCAAGGAAAATGCAGAAGGGTGGCAAGCGCGGTTCCGCTGAGAGCTTGGAGATGCACAGCCCGGTCGTTCGCCTTTGCTGCTGCCCTTCTCAGGGCCACAGGGTGGCTTTGATCCTGCACCCAACGCACCCAACCACGCGCATGCAGCTCGCAACCTGACTCCAGGATGGACCTTACAAACCCGAGAATAAAATATCCTGCTTGAAGGCATCCTTTTCAGGCTGAAGGGTGAGGGGTGCAATGTTTGGATATCTGGATTAACGGTATCCCACTGTCAAGAAAAATTGGGCATGGGGAAGGAGTGCACAGGCTTTCCTTGGAGAAAGTGAAGGTCAGTGGGAAATGATATTTTGAAATGAAAAGTGAAACCAGTTTTAAGTAAAATAAGATGGAACTGATGTGAAAATCCAGCTGCAGGAAGCCTGGTGAGGACACCTGGTTCACAGGAGAGAGAAGCCGTGAGGTGCTCGGGCTACATCAAGCATATCGCTGTGGTTTGGATTTAAATACTTCGATTTTTGGCATAAATATTGGGGAGGAGAGTGTGAAATTTATTTTAAAAGCCCTTAGTTTTCTGTCAAAGGAAGAAATGCTTTTGTTTTTAGTAAAACATCCCGTTTTGGTAGAACACTTTTACAGTCTTAGCTCCAGGTTCTGAACCAGGACGTTCAGAGAAGGCAGCACTGGTCCCTGCGAAGGACACAGCTGGCACAGACTGCCACTGTCACCTTGCCTGTACCATCTGAGGTGGCCCGAGAGGATCCTTTGTGGTGAAGGAACTGTGCTGGTTTTGGCTGGGATAGAGTCAATTTTCTTCAGAGTAGCTGGTATGGGGCTGTGTTTTGGATTTGTGCTGGGAACAGTGTTGCTAACACAGGGTTGGTTTAGTTCTTGCCGAGCAGTGCTGACACAGAGCCCAAGGGCTTTTCTGCTCCTCACCCCCCTGCAGCAGCGGGCTGGGGAGCACAGGGGGTGGGGGGGACACAGTGGAGACAGCTGACCCAAGGGATATCCCATCCTTATGGCACCATGCTCAGCATAAAAAGCTGGGGGGAAAAGATGGAAAGGGGGGATGTTTGGAGTGATGGTGTTTGTCTTCCCAAGCCCCCATCAGGCATGACAGAGCCCTGCTGTCCTGGCGATGGCTGAACACCAGCCTGCCCACTGGGAGTGGGGAATGAATTCCTTGCTTTGCTTTGCTTTGCTTTGCTTGTGTGTGCGGCTTTTGCTTTACCTATTAAACCATCTTTATCTCAACCCATGAGTTTTCTCACTTTTGCCCTTCCGATTCTCTCCCTTGTCCTGCCGGGGGGAGGGGGGTGGGGGGGTGGGGCGGGCGGTGAGCGGCTGGTGGGGCTGGGTTGCCTGCTGGGGTTACACCACAACAGGAGCCCAAGGCAATAGGCTAAGACATGCCTGTCAAAAGCAGAGCACCAAATATACCAACAGCAACCCCTCCTGCCCCAGGAGCCTTGTCATTCTCATCAAAGAATTTAAGCACATTACAGCAGTGTCAGTGCCTTCTGATATGGGCAGCGTTTTGCTGTATGTAACGTCAGAGCAGAAAACAATTATGATAGAGCACGTGCCATCACAGCTGGAGGTCAACCTATGTATCACATGCTAGGCTTATTGCTAAGCCTTCTTATGATGCATAATATCATATGTAAAAAAATGTAACATATTGCAAAATAGAAAAAAAGAAAAAAAAAATTTAGTGCTCTCTGTTGGCCTCTTCCTCAGGGATGAAAAGAAAAATGCACAAAGTGCAGAAGAAAATCACCTCAAGCGAGTGACCTGATCTCAGAAGAATCCAGGTGCTTGTGTTCTCCATCACCTTTAAAAACACAAACCAAAATCTGATAAGAGGAACAGGATTATTGTAGTTTTATGGTAACTTGACGGCTGGCCCCAACCCATCTCTCTTTGAAGTCAATGGAGAGATAGCAATTTCATTAAGTCAGTGACAGTTTCATGAAGTCCAAGTGAAAGACTAATATACGTGGCTTGTTCGCCCCTGGTTCAAGCCGTGGGATGGATCCCAGTTCTGTAAGTGATTCACAGCATGGTGAAGGATGTGTTCCCGAGACAGGTACACAGGCACCGCATAACTCATACTGACTTGTCACTTCCTTGATGAGCTGCTACTTTGACTTTTTTTCACTATTAAATCACTCTATCAGAATATGTCTTTTATGAGCATATATAATCTAAATGAGCCATCATCTCAGCGAGGGTTCCTCTGGGAAGCGACGGGACCTTTCTGCTGGCTGCCTAACAGAGTGCTCATGGAAGCTTGGCTCATCCAGCACCAAGCAGTGCTTTTTGATCAACTGAGAAAATTGGACCAGGCTGATTTAACCACACGTCCAATTCGTAGAAGGTTAAATCCTCCCAACGACTGCAACTGCATCTGTATTTCATCATATTTTTATCTGGAGGGAAGGTGTGGGGTAACAGGCTTTGGGTGATGCTGCACCAAAGCACCTGCCATCTGAAAACCATTTGGTGCAGCCTGTGACTGGGTCTTCTTCATTACTTTGTGAAGTCTGCTCTTGGTGGATTCTCAGCACAGCTGCAATAAGATCATACCAGGACAACACACTGTTATATCTGAAGGGAGAATAAATGGGGGGAAAAAAGGTCTTCACCACAAATCACTATTTCCCATGATTGATTACATTCATTTTGACCCTTATATAATAGGATTCCTAATCTGCAGTGTGATTAAAATAAGCAGGAGATTAAAATAAAGAGATAGGCAAGAAAAAAGGTGAAGAGGACAGAGAAACTCATTTTTTGGAGTTTTATCTCAGATGTGAAGAAATAAAGATTTGAGAAAGTGTTCCTGAATAGCGTTGGGAGAAAAGGCAGCATTATCATTGCTTTGATGTGAAAGGAAAAATGCTTCTGGAGTCCAGGGCCATCTGCACATTAGAGCTGGGACTTAGACATGCTTTTCAAGCCACGTTTTTTGAGGTAGCCCATTGATTTAAGATTTTGAACAAGCCAAGAGCTAAGACCTGAATTTCAGGTAAGATTCTACAGCCTCAAAACAGTGAAATCAAAAACCAGTGACCCAGCTGGACAATGCCAGCCCCTGTCTCTGCTCTGCTTGCCTGCTCTGGGAAACAACTGTGACGCTCACCCAGACCTCAGTGATGCTCCCAGAATTAATGCGCAGAGAGGATTTGAAAGATTATTTGAAGTTCAGAGTCAAGTACAAACCGCGGCCAGGAAATGTAGATTAATCATGAGGAAAATTACAAGGTTCCTTCAAGAATATCTTTATCACTAGGTTTGTGATTTAATTATTCACCCGATTCCAGAACACAGGGCAGAAACCACTTCTGATGCAAGCCGTTCAGTAAGCAGAAGGAATTGTGCATGATTTTGACGTATTGATTAAACTGCCACTGAATGATTTGAGATGAAGATTGAACGTTCTGAAAGTAATAAGATATGATTGAATCTGAGGCCTTCTACGGATCAGAATGGACAGCTTTTTCTGCCACACTGCTATAATTTATCAGAACACTAATAATGTTTATTACTTTAAGACTTACAGCTCAGCGGTTGGATTTAGACAAATCTCAAGCTGCGTGGGCTGAGCAACCCATTCACTCTCAGGCTTTTAAAGCTGGACAAGGCAAAGTGTACAAAAAATGCAGCAGACAAAGCCAGTGCTGCTGAGATAACTCGCAAACTGAAGATGCTTGTGCAGAGGCAGCAGGTCCTTTCTGGACCAGCTAATCCCAAACTGGGTTACATGTCCTTCAGCCCCCCTGCTAGTCCCTCTGCCACGCACCGACCATTGCACCCACGGACACGGACGTTCACAGCTGAGAGCCAACAGCCCGTGACTCTCCTCTAGACATTGCTAGAAAAGCATGAACAAATTAGA
Source organism: Falco cherrug (assembly GCF_023634085.1). Lineage (NCBI taxonomy): Eukaryota > Metazoa > Chordata > Aves > Falconiformes > Falconidae > Falco > Falco cherrug. Next base: position 18,627,329 of record NC_073700.1, on the reverse strand, counting down.
ATGGAGGAATACGGTAACCATTACGCTTTCAAACACAGGTCCACTCAACCTTTTGCTGGCCATGGTCCCAGCTGCACCTCAGTGGCTGGGGAAGGCCCAGTTCCCTCTCAAATCTTCTGTTTCCCACACAGGGCCAGCGAGAGATGGAGGTTTGTGCCCTTAAAGCACCTGATAGCTAAAATCCACAGAAAGAGTTATGAACTGCAACCATTTGAGACTCATTTTTATGTGAAAATATGCAGGGTGTAGATTTTCTGTGCTCTTTCCCTTCTCCCTATGGAGTTTTCCTGACAACTTTCTCTCTCCTATTTCAGCAGATCCAAACAACCCCAATTCTAAGCACTCTTTCAACTAATTACACAGCTCCTCTCTCAATAATGTAATCTCCGTTAATAATTTATTAAATATGTTTGAGTCATCAGACCAAAAAGGTCGTACAAAGACAGTGACTATGAAATGGAAAATGTGTTGGTCGGGTTGCTTAATGAATTGCAGTTGCACGCTCATGACTTAGAAAAAGTGAAGCGCATCACATTTGGGGGGACAATAAAGCCTTGAAGTATGTTATGGATTTATGGCCACATGCAAAGCTACAGCATAAAAAAAAATATTGTCATTACCTAAATATGCAAATATCCCAAGTATTCAGTATGCAAGAGAAAAGCAGATCTATTTGTCTAGTCTTACAAGCTATTTGCAGACTAATGAAAATGAACTTTTCTGCATTATATGATCATGCAGCATGCAAACGGTGATTTGTACTTCACTAGCGCTACTGTGCAGTTGTGGTTTAGGCATCTTATTTATCAGACCCACTGGCTCCGATGGGGCTCAGCAGCCCAGGTTGTGTGTTTTGCAGTTTGCATGTCAAGTCACATCCTGAGCTGTGGGTGCCGGTGGCTGTCAGATAAATGAATATATGAAGGTCAAACTCTTCTGGAGGAAGTCTGCATTTTCAGTCAACCATAAGGGAGTTTTACAGCTAGCATTCCCTTCCATAGCTGAAACGTCTACACTGAGAAGGCATTTCTGTTTCGCAGCAAGTGTGAGTTTGCAAAGCAAAGCTGTGGATTTGAAGACTGTTATTAGCCTTTGAGGAGGCTCCGTGATGCACACATGCCTTGTGCCTCCCCGTGCTTTCCAGCAGCCGCTTTGCCAGCCAAGGACAGGTACTCGCTACGAGGAGGCTCTTGGCTTGTTTGGCTCTGGGTAAATTGCTCCAACCATACATCTCTGTTAGTTGTGCCAGGGGTGATGGGGCAGCAAATTCGGCTTCATGGCAGCCCTGTTTTGCTTACGGGAGAGCGAGGGGGAAAACAGCCATCCACACTGGGATTTGAGGATGAACAGTTTAATGGAGTGCTGAATCCACATCTCTGACCTTTCATGCCTGCCGGCTGCCCTCCCAGTGACAGAGTGTGTATCCATTTTGATGAATAAAGCTTTAAGGGCATAACTTCACCTTATCTAACATCAAAACCAAACATCCTCTGTGATACAGGGCTGTAATTTGTTTAAATTTCTCGCTGAAGCATTACACCATAAAAGTCACAAGCGCTGAAGGCCCCATCTGCCAAGGTAGTCAGGTGTGCAGAAGGGAGAGGCCACCAATATGCTGAGGTGGCCACTGATAACCTGTGCCTGGCTCTGGGGGAGCAACCACAGCCCCCCCTCCCTGGTTATTCTTCATCATGAGCAAAACCCACTTGCTGTTTGCAGTGGGGAAGGTATTTCTCCCTTCTAAACCCACAAGGTGACCTAAGAGGGTAGCAGGGTAGCACTGGTTTGTGCCATCTGTAAAGGCTTTGGTGTCTACAAACCCATGCTAACAAAGTCACACTGGGGTTTGTTAGTGCTGCCCACCATGAGCACCCTGGTAGGAAGAACTCTGCCCTCTAAGACAGTTTGATCATTTGACATGAGCACTGGTCACGCACCCACTGACCGTGCTGCTCGGCGGCGGGTTTGCTTCTTAGAGGTCCCCAGGCAAAGCTGTCTGGCTTCACAGTTGTTAATTATTTGTGTCTACTGTTAATTAGCTGTCTGCAGTCGGCCATGCCAGAGGAGCGGTGGCAGCCTGGGAGCCTCTCCCCAGCAGCACAGCCCGTGGGCTTTGTTCCCATCCCTCCTGTCCCCCCCTCCCCAGCTCCCAGCCAGAATATTTCATTTTAGTCACGGTGCCAGAGGCCAGACCCCGGAGGACCTTTGAAATTAAACACGTATGAAGTACAGTGGGGAGAGAGGGTGGGGAGAAAAGGGGGGAGGAAGGGACAGTTTCAGCTCCTCAAGCATGCAAGTCGAGAGCTTTCGTGATGCCTCTCGGTGTGATTTTTTCAGCCAGCCACAAATCATGCCCTCAGCCAACCAAGGCAACCTGTCCCCATGATGGAAATTTCCACACTTGCCTCGGTTGGTGTCCAGCTCTTTGTTGTTGCTTTTCTGCCTTCAAGACATTGTAAAAATAACTGAATTTTTACAGAAAGATTTTTTCGTTGCAGAAAAAGAAACTCGTCTCTGGTTTGCTAAGCTCAGAAATCCAACATCCAGGGTAAATTCTCCTCCTGACATTTGCACTTACAGGGATGCAGAAGTTCTTCATTTGCCAAAGACTCTAACTGAAGACACATCACATAATTTTCAATGAAAGAAGTTCATCACGGGACACATTTCCTAGCTGCATTAAGTCTGAATTGCGTTTCTTTTGTTAGGATATGAAACAAAAATGGGTGGTTTGGAATTTCAGCTATACAGCTGTGAAATAGCCTGGGCAAGAACATTCACAGGGAATAATTTATTCATCCCTTTCCACCTGCAAATTGCCTGAGAACAGGTTGAGTTCTTACCCAAATGTTACAGTGATTGTTAAAACATTACCAAATGATTTTCACAAATGTTTCTTGCTTGGTAATTTCCTGGTGACCGAGTCACTGTAGATATTTGGCATTTGAAATGCAAATTTCAAGCCCTTCTGATGGGATGCACAGATTGCAGGAACAGACCTGTGCTCCAGTGGCTGAGCACACCTCTAGTCTCTGTTGCAAGTGGTCTGACAACACAGCCCCAGCTGCCACCTCTCATTCAGCATCCCAAAGTCAACCCGAGCTCCATCAGCTCCGAAAGCAGCCATCATTGCCCAGCCATCATCACCCACTTTGCTTCTCCAACCTGTGTGTTTGGTCATCTGCCCCATCCCTCCTTGCCTGCCAACACTCAGAAGGACCGAATCTTCAGTGTGGTATGAACATGGAGATCTCTCTGACCATCACTGCCAGTGCAGTCTCCTCCTGGGTTTTCCAGAGGCTTTTCCTCTCTCCCATGAGCACGCAAGTGCCTCGGGGCTGAGGTTGTGCCTGTAGCACCTAGCTCATTGGGCTCATGGGTGTAACTCCTAGGTGCAATGGCAACATCAGCAATAAATAATAACAACAAATCCGAAGTTCCCATCAGAGAGTACTCTCTCCCATGTCCCTCAGAAACTCATTTACTGGTGCATTCAGCCAGAAGCAAACACAAAGGACATGCAAACACGCACCAAGCACGCTTAAAAATTCACATGAATATTCATGGTAATGGGATTTTTTGCATTGCTCAGCCCCCTCTCCTTCTGTCATTGATACAGAAATGCCACCAGGGGTGTGTATGTGTATGTGGGGCCACTTAAGCATTCTCTGCCTGGACCACCAGCAGATGCTCTGATGCTTGTGTGTGATGGACGAGCTGGCAGTGGCTGGAGGGGACTGGCATTGCACTCAGCTCCTGCGCCTCTGCCGCCTGTTGGGCTCTCCAGCTTGGTGGAGATGGGCCGTTGCATTTCAGAGAGGAAAAACTGAAATGAGATATGCAAAGGAAGAATTTCAAGAAGTTAAAATAAGTGCTTTGCATGAAAACACCGAAGATTTGATGGCTTATAGTATCCTCACTGAAAAAGCCCTAACAAATGCCATTGGGGGAAGCTCTGCTTGCCGTTCTTTGGTAGGAAACCAGCGTGATGCTGTAGTTATGCACACTCCTGCCCTGCTCCAAATTAGGCAGTTCAGGTCCTATGTGGTTCTTTCTTTTATGAATAAGACTTCTGTTTCTGTGAGGCCTAAAATGTCTCCTTCTATAACAGCTTTTCCTTTGCCCTCTCCCCAGATTTCCCATCACTGCTTCCTAAAGCAAAGCAGCTACAGCGTGTTCCCAGTGTGGATGCTTCCCACAGCCCGGAGCTCCGTGTGCCATGTCATTTAATGTGTCTGCACCCTCGTGCATGTAGGCTGGAGTGTTTAGTTGTCATTCACAGACTGTGTGAGGTTTAGAAACTTGTGATCCAAACATGATGTTTGGAGTACTGGGAACTGCAGGGGCATGCCCTGCTGCATGGGAAATGACGCTGGTGGGATTTTCAGGGCTCCCTGAGATGAGAAACGACACAACACCCCAGCATCCCACTTCCCCTTGCAGCGCAGGGGCAGAAGTGCTTCTAAGCTCCTGAATCACCACTTTTGAGACAACCCAAATGCCACTGACTTACCCCAAAGTGCCATGTTACCAGCTGCAGCCTCTCCAGAGCTGGTTCACAAGCAGCCTGAGCACACCTGCAGCAGGGCGGTGGGGGAGGCTGCAGGAGGTAACCTGGCAATGAAGCAGAGATGTTCCCTGGCAGTAAACGTGAGGATGTTAAAACATCTTTACTATTAGCAGAGTGAATGCAGGAGGGAGAGCAGGGAGCCACCTCACTGCAGCTTTGCACTGAATGAATTACAGAAGGAGAGAGTGAGGGAATAATGCTGGAGTTAAAAGGCTTTAAGATAAGATGGGAATTGGCAGCTGAGCCAGAAAGCAGGCTGGAAGTGGAAGGGTGTTTATATGATGCTAACAAAGCTTGAGGGTCGGTGAGGGTAGGAAGGCTCTTCGATCACCTTGAGAAATTGCTGTGTGGAGGAGAGGAAAGACAGCAGCACAACTGTGGCCACACCTGGGATTCTTGCAGGAATGCTTTCCGAGGAGATGTGGGAGAAATAGGGACATGCTCCTTTGCTATAAGACAGTGTAACTCCTATGTCTTTAGTGGAGCTGTGCCATTAGATCCTGCCCGCTGCCACAGGACCGGTGCCAATGCCAGTGCAGGGCAGTGGGCTGGGAGATGCTGCAGCTTGGTGACAGCAAGTTCCCACTGCAGGCAGGGACAGCAGCAGCTTTGGTCTGACTAGTTTAGGTCAAGCTGTGGAAAGTATGGAAATACTAACCAGCTTGTGTCGGGTGAGCTGCCAAGAAATGTAACACCACTGAGAAGACAGTCTGGATGGCACAACTGTCCTGGCAGTTGTCTTGGCAGGTATTGAGGGTCCCTGGCCAGCCTAGCATCAGTGTCAAAGATGATTTAAGTAAATGAATGGATTGGATTGTGCTGATTTCTTTATGTTATCATTGTGGACCATCCACTGTCAACAAAGGAAAATGTTACTGAACAATATATTTGAGGCGGTTTGATTTTGTTGATAGAGCTGTTAACAGCTATGAAAAAAACCCTTCTGTCACAAAATTAGAGAATTGTGCCCCAGGAAACAAAATGCTCAAAAGCCACAATAACCAGTTCAATTTTTCCACTTTGGGCTTAGTTCTTATTTATTTCAGGAGGGAGGGTAGAGGAAAGAGGGAAAAAGTAATGGGGAAAGGGTACAGCATGTGTTAATCTTGCATGGTGGGGCAAGTGGATGGCAGAAGAGATGCCTGGTCCTGGAAGGAATCAGGAGTGGGCATCCCCTGGGAGCCTAGGGGCTAAGGCCAGGCGGGCGCAGGTGCGGGGGACGTGTGCTGACATCTGGCCATGAAGTGAAAAATCACCTCTTGCAGAATCTGGTAAGTGGCTGGGGAAGCTTGGCTGTGCAAGCCAATTTAAGCTCCATAAGTCTGTAAGAAATGGAGACATAAATCAACACAATAAAATGCGATGCAGCAAACCTGGGTGGCTGTTGTGGCACTTGATCATTCTGCATGTTGGGTTCTGCTGGCACTCGTGGAGCCAGCAAGGATGTGCAATGTAAGGACCTGTGAAGAATGGTTCCCAGAAATGCAAAATGCTGAATGACCAGCTGAATGTCCCACATTAAACCTTTTCATCCTGCCTTAAATGAGGCAACCTTTCCCCTGCATGGAATTATTTACAGCCCCATTGTGCCATTTGACAGCACTGTTTTCACACTGCTGGCCCCTATCAGAATGCCCCAGGAGCACCCAAAATAGCAAAACAAGGAGCACCCTCACCTTCCAGCAAATACTTCTCTGGCCTATGGTAGGACAGGAAATTAAAAAGTTCATTTGTCATGTTCCAAGTATGACATGACCTCTGCATCATGGAAGGAATCTATCCCATAAGGTTAAATCACTACTAATCTGCTTAATGTCAATCAGACATTAAGCAGATTGAATAGGAGATTCGATTTATTTATTTTTAAATGGGAACCCAAACAACTTAATACTCCTTGACTTAATCTGCTGGCAGGCTGGGTATCCAATTTGTTGTGTCTGTTTGTTTGCTTGTTTATTTATTTATTTACTTCTGTGTCTTTTCGACTCCTGTTGAGGGCCTATTGATTCCTATGGGAATGGATGATCTGTACCCGGGCTGCTGTAACAATGGACGAAACCTGCACAGAGATTATCCTTGCTGTATAGCCATCTGCATCGGCTGCACTGACTTTAGCAGCAATTTTTAAGCATAGGCTCTTGTGGATTATCTGCGTGCTTCGATGAATACAAATCAACTTGCAGTTAAGATTAAGATTCAACAATTTCTGTATCTGAAAAGCATACAATTATTAATGGAAAAAAGTCGTAAAGTGGCATACTGGTTGCAAAGTCTAGTCAGCAATTTGAAGAAGTGGCTATGTGTGAAGAACACTGGAATTGGCAACCTTTTACGGTTTAAGAAAGCAGAAAATGTAGATGTAAGATGGCATTCATTAAACATGACCCAAACTGTTCTAATCCTTTCCCATGAAATCATCATCATCTAAGCTATTACATGTTAAGTATACCTAAGAAATAAAGCTGATTTAATACAGCTGTACCCCTGAAATGAAGGGCAGTGACTTGCTACCTCACTTTGATTCCTTTGATCTAGGTTCCCTACTAGTTTGGTACAGATAAAGGAGGTTAAGGAGAAACTAGCAAGGACCTGATAACAATTTAATTACTGCAGCGATTACCATTTTGTAATTAAAGGCTTGCTGCTGTGAGATGCTGCATAGTTTCAGTGCCTTCCCAGACAAGTTTTTCTACTGGTAGGGGACAGTCTTTTCTAAATGAGCAGGGTGGGATTTTCAAAAGCATGTGTTGGAGCCCAGGTAACTTGAGTTTTAATGAGGCAGGGACTTGTGGATAACTTCTGGAAGCCCCATCATATTGTCATCTAATCAGAGATATTGTTTGTTTATACAGTATAAACAGGTGTAAATACTGCTCCTTTTCTAGACATAAAAATCTATCGAAACCAGCCTTCCATGCTAACCTACATGGGCCAGAAAAAAACCCAACCCACAGCAAAACCAACTTTCTTCTGGTTTTAAACTCTATTCTCAACTGCAAGAGAAGAAAATGAGGCTTACTCTAGCTCAGGTAGTCTCTTTGCAAAGCCTCCCACCTCTGTGAAGCAGTTACATCGCCCTGCAGTCAGATGTGAAAAATCATAGCTGGCTTTGAAGTTTTGTCCTGATACATTCTACTGTCCCCCTGCCTTTCTTATACACAGACGCCTTCTGTATCGAAATCCTCCCTGCCAAGCATTTTTCTGACCTCTTTTTTAAACCTTCTGGAAGTGGAGATGCCTACACCATCCCGTAATGGAGAGGAATATCTGCAGAAAGTGCAGACTTTATTCTGATTGTGGAACAACTTCCAAATCACTGTATGAAACTGTCCAGAATTGCTTTGAAAGGGTCTTTGACAGGGCCCTGAGGGCACTAATTAGCCTTAATGGCCCTAACAATCCTCACTTGGTACCTCCACCCACACCCATGGGCCCAGGAGCACATTCAAATTCAGCCAGGGGTATTTAACCCCTTCTGTGAGCTGCATTGAAGGGGGTTAGCTGTGGTTCTTTGGGGGGGATGACTGAGCTTTCTGCTTGGATATGGAATTGTGTTTTCTGTGAATTTGCTTTGTGCTGTAGATTTCCACTTGAAGCTGGGCACTAGCTTTGCATGTGAGGTCTGCCTTTTTTAGATACTAAAGGGTTGAACCTTAGTTGGTGAGGTACCTTCTCAGCTGTGGTGTGATGCTCTGCTCCATCTCCATTGTGGCTTTGCTGGCCTTATCTGCTCCCTGATGTTCTCCTTGCCAAAGGTAAGATTGCTTATACCAAGTTTTTCTATGACAAACAATTTCCTAACCTGTTTTTTAAGCCCTGTGGAGCCTTTTTGCTCCTACTGCACTGCAGAAGTAAGGTTTTGAGTGTGTGTTGCTAGTGCAATGTCTGGAGGCATTGTGGAATTCAGCTTATCCTGTGGCTTCAGTGAGTTTTGTAATAATGTTTTTTCATTGAGATTGTGTGGGACTTGAATCATAGGGTAAACATGTCGTTGAAGTGCAGCTTGGATAATGAGCTTTACCATAGTTATTGTTATTGGAGTTTTTGGAGGGAGTACTTAATGTATGGCTTAAATGTCATGGAGCTGCATGATGTTCTCCTTTGAATCACAGATGAGTTTCATGACAAGCATGCTTGTAGGCTTTATCCTTTGATATATGGAGAGGCCAAGAGTCCATGTGAGTGTAATTGCAGAGTTTGCTTGTTCACCAGGAGTCATTTCAGAGTACCCGTGAAGAGCACTCGGGAGGCTGAGGGCACTAATGGGGGGTCAGCAAGTTCATTTTAGATGGCTCAAGGTCAGAGTCTGATCTAGGTTGCATTACTGAAGAGACAGAGCAAATCTCGTGGGCTAAATATCATTATTCCTCCTTGACATCAGCATAACAAAACCCTTTGGAGCAGTTTCAGTTCTTATGATCAAATAAACGGATTCCAACAAATGGGATTCTTGTTTGTCAGAACTATGTCCATTGACCCTCTTGTAGTATTTTTAGCTGGTTAAATGCCTCTAGTGTTATGCTGGCTTCCATTTTGTGTCTTCTTAGACTGGCTGGTGGAAAGGCAAAACAAAAAGCCCTCACATCAGACCCCCACGTAGTGATCAAGATATGCCTGACAGCTAGCAGAATTGCTGTGCTCCTGGTTTATGACTGTCAAATGTGTCTGGAGATGGAAGCAATGTAGCCTCAAGCTCTGGCCATGGTATAGGAGGAGTAAAATGAGTGTAAAGTAGGTTTTTTCCTTGATGCATCGGAAAAAGTTTGACAGCCTTTGCTACTGAGCAAATAAAGTCACAGGACAATAAAGTAGTGGAGACCAGGCCCATTGTAAAAAATTACAGAGGAAGAGAAACTAATAGGTAAAGTTATAAGTGCATTTATTTTAAGATAGGATGGAAGCTTCAATAGCATTTTGCAGGCAGCCATTCTCCCCCACTGCAGTTGCAGGCACTGACTGGGTACGTGGGCACTGGCTGTCCTTGCAGCTTGCCCTGCCCATCTGTTAGTGTGGAGCCTCCAGCAAACCAGGCTTCAGGGCTAATGGCAGAGCACCTCTGCATTAGCCCCACACACTGCGGTAGTAGTCCACAGTGACCAAGTGTGACTGACATTTGGGTCTCAGCTAGAGTTTGGAATACCTAGTTTAGCGAAGACTGAAAAGGAACGTAAGTAAAGTTCTGGGGGTGTTTTGAGCTAAATATACGCAGAAGTGGCTGTGCATGAGGATGGAGTTGTGAGGAGGATTGGTACTCAGGAGTGTAGCTTTCTTGCTGGGCAGCCTGTTCCCCTTTCTGCTCCTCAGCTATCTCCATTTATAATAAATAAGGGAAGCTCCTAATGCTAATCTTAGTAGCGTGCCTTTGGATCTCCTGATGAGGCAATGAGTAGTGGGTTTTTTTCAATACACGGCAAGGTTTCTATGTCCCTTTGACACTAGAAGGCCAGATTTTAAACAGGATAATATTTTGAAGTACAGGGGGAACAACTCTAATCTTTAGGAGCTAATATGACTCCCCAAACAAATTGAGAAATTGTAAGTGTAACTTTAAAGAACTAATTAATATTCCAAATCATTCTGAATGCACAAATTTGTCAAGAATATGAATGTAAAAACTGTTTGCAACTTCTGATTAGATATAAACATATAGGGACACAGAGAAGTCCTCAGAAGCAGAGTCCCTTCTAGTGCTAATGGTGCTGCAGGTGCAGAAGTATCTCCTCTTGGAAACCCTGTTCTTGTGCAATGGTGCTTAGGAGACCTGTGGTAACTGCTGGGGGAGATGCTACGGCGTGTGGAGTGCAAGGTGGTTGAGCTGACTCTGTGCTTCGTAATCTGCATTTAATTCTATGGAAACAGGAATAGGATCAGTGAATAATGAAGTGGGAGAAATGCAAGAAAAGCCCAGTAGATTGTGCTATCAGCCATCAGAATAACATCATTTTCTGTGAGAACAGTTGTAGTGATAAAAGGAGTAACACTGAAGCCTTCAGCTTGCTTTCCCTTGTTATTATCAAGCATAGATAAGGGGAAAGGTCTGTGGGAGCATGTGTAGGACCTGGCTCTGTGTTTCTTGTCCTGCTGTTATCTTTCAGAACTGCCTCTTGTTTAGGAACATGGGAAAAATTAAGGGCCTCAGAAGCCAAAAATGTGAAAAATTCTTCAGCTCCTTCTGCAGTCTGAGCTCAGCTATCATGTTAAGTCTTTGTGTAGGAGATGGTATCTCAACTGCAATATAAACTGACAATATGGGGAGATGGAATAGTTTTTTGCAAGCTCAGAGAACGGAGGTGCAGGGTAATGGTGTGAGTAAAGTTTAGGTTCACTCATCTAATTTTAGGCCCTTAAAGCTGGGCATCAAACTTGGCCTGGGTGAAGGACAGAAGACTATCGCAGAGTCTTTCTGTAATGTGGGGAGACTAAAACTGGCTGTAGGACATCAGGTGTGAGGGTCAGAGTTCTATGTGTAAGAAAGAGCAAATTATCAAGACTAATGGTGTTTAGTCATTATCATTTCTAATTGCCTTTATAATACCTTAGAGAATATCTGCTAGTACAACCATGCTCAAATGAAAACTAAAGATGGTGCAGCAAGATTTAAGGTATGTATTTACTGCTGGACATCATTAGTAACACTTTATTTTTTTGGCCCATGTTTAGGTAACATAGTATTGATATAGCTTAGTGCCTTAGAATGGCATCAATGTATCTAAATTAATGGCAAAGGGTAACTCAATTTTTAAAACATGCAAGTTTGATCAAATGAGCTCTTTAAAGCACACATATAGGCATGACAACTTTTGGAAATTGTGGATGGGCACTTCACTTAAGAAAAAGCCAGAATTCCATCTCCCTCACCTGTTTGAGACTGGGCACAGCCCAAGAAGCCCAATTCCTGACACTTAGACTTAAATTTCAGTGATTTCTCAGCTAGTGTGCGAAGGCTGGAAAGTGCAGTTTCTCCCAGTTTTCCCATCTGGGAAGCAGGGAAAGAAACAGCCTCCTTCAAGCAGTTCAGGTCCCACAAGGTGAGGTGCTGTGACAGGAACGCTGTAGCTTGGACCTCTTCAATAGATGTTGAAAGCACTTTTGGCTGGTGGTGATGATAAGGAGCATCACTGAAACTAGACAGGGTACTGCCAAGAATTGTCTTGCCAATGAACAAAATCCGTATTCCCAGTGATAATCCAATATCTGTTACAGAATCTTCATGTCACAAATACCTTTACCTGACAAAGGATCTTTCCTGCTTTATTTGTGGCTGAAATGGGAAGAGAAGCACTGCTGGTACAGGAAGGTTTCTCTTGCATGTGGTTACCAGTGCCGAATGCATCCCATGCCCATTAGGTGATGATTGGTATGAAGGGAACCAGCTTGAAACAAGATTATCAGGAAAACATGATTAATTATTTTGGACAATACATAAGGACCTGCACCTGAAAATGGATCAGGAGTTGTGTGGTGCTGCAGAGGTGGAGGAAGATGCTTCAGCCCTCCTAAGCTTTATAGAATTGGCTGGTGTAGAAGTGGGGCTGTTTACATCAGGAGTGCACTGGTGCCCCAGCAGTACCCCAGGAGCCCTTCTGAAAGCTGAGGTAAAGCATGTGTGAATGCATTTGCTGAAATTGGACCTAGGATTTGAATCCTGGCATCTAGAAGTTGGCTTTGCAAACAGTTTTTCAGGGCTCAGGTCTTCTGGTGTATTTTTGTAACAACACTCTGTGTGTTTTGGCAGTTAGGGTAAAATGATGTAATTGACCTTATCTTTCTGCATTTTATTCGCCTCATTTCCTCATCTAAAAATAGATAAAAATTGACTAATCTATGATATGAATCTGAAAACATAGAGAAAAGCCAGCAACCTCTTGTCTTGCATGTCATTTAAACTGTATCAGCCACATCAAACCACACAAATAGATGCTGCTTGCAGAAGGTCTAGAAGAGGACCAGACCCAAGGATATTTTGGAGGAGCAAAGGAATGAGGAGGAAAAGTAGGAAGGATGAGGGGGGCTTCAGCTTCCTTTTCGTATGGAGGAGGGTTGCTCTCAGGAGAGCCATGAGGCATTCAGCCTCGCTGAGCTCTGTACAGCTGCCTGAAGCTCTTCCTTGTCCTGGAGGCTCCAGTCCTCCATGGGAACCCATTTTGCAGAAGGACAGAGGAATGTATATGGAAAGGCTTTTCTATCTAGCTCAGACCTGGTCTGAAAGGGGGACAGGGACACCCCCCCCCCCCAGCTGGGAAATCATTCTAGATGGGAGAATCCAAATTGTTTTCTAGGTCTCAGCAGCTTTTAGAATCTGCATGTTCTGGTTTAGATTTGAAATGCAGCAGATGGCTTGTGGCATTTCTGGAGCTTATGTGAGGTGGCTGTGGGAATCTGGAGTTGTCTATAGTCTACCTTGGACTGTTTCTAACATACTGCATGTCCCTACTGTAAAGGTTTATGCACATATTTGAAACCCCACTGCTTGCTTGCTTGCAAAATGAGTACAGATCACTTTCAGGCTATTTGCTATCATTCTCTTTGGGAAGTTCATGCACAGCTCCGTCATGTAAGTGCTTGTCTCTGCTTTAGGACAAAATCACCCAACTTACCTGAAATCAGCCACAAAAGCATTTTGAGCAAAGCCAGCTGACTTTGCATGGGAGTATATTCTGTTCTTCCAGCTGGGCTGCAAGAAGGAACCTCCAGTCATGGGAAGTGGTTTATTGCTGGAGTGATCTTTTTCCAGCTTCAGAAGAATCCCAAAGAGGATTTTTGGCCTAAGCAGCAACTCTTCTCCCAAAACCTCCAAAAAAGCTGGATACCTGCTGCTGCTAGCACACCTGGGTGAAGATCAGCTGTGCAGAGAGCATGGGATACAGCAAGTCTGGGCCTCAGTCACCTGAGTGATGCTTGTTTTAGGATCGGTATATCAGTGCCAAACTACATAAACAGCTTGTGCTCACTGGGGTCTCCCAGAAGAACGCTGTGATGGGTTAGACTAGCAGTCCATTTGGCCTGGCATTGCACTGCTCATCCTAAATAATAAATGATACCCACTCTGGCAGTTTGTACAGATTAACATCAGTGGTAGATCTTCAGCGGAGAGCCAAAGTACCTTTTTAAACATTAATATTCCTCCCTTGCTATAAAGGGATTTTGCAAAGAGCTATGGTCAGTGCCAGAGTTTACCTTTCACATCAGGAAAGTAGCCTAAGTTCAGCCATTTCCCCGAAGAGATCTTTAACCCAGCCTGACTCTCATGTCCATAGGCCTTGGGTATTTACTTTAGAAGTTGATATTCCAGAAATAATGTTTCAGGGCTAGGAATGCAAGGCTTTTCTTTAAGACTACCAAGCTTCCAGGCTATAGGTATGTTGACTAATTGTGCTGCAATGCATTTAATCTCTGGAGTTTTGAATTGTGTAAATAGTCGTTGGCTAAGAAAGGCAAAGGACTTTATTGTGAAGTCCTGTTCTGAGTTTTGTTCCCAGTCATGGACTGGAAGTGGCATTTCTCACCAAACCTGAGGCATCCTAATGTGAGATGTAGTCTGAGCTAGCTTGGTTGAAAGTGAGACTTTGTGGCTTACTGTAAGACCCCAGGCAAACCATATCTCCAGGTTCTTCACCCTGTGCTTCATCTGTCTGGGCTCTCTGCTCTTGAGGACAAGAGATCTTGTGGATTTGTCAGACGGCCTACCACAACAGGGTCCTTGTGTAGGCTGGTATCCCAGGGTCGAGTGCAAAGCCAGCAAAGGCTAAGCAGCTGAAGAATTTTGCCCTGCATCCCTCCATCAATCGCATCAGAAGGCGTTCTCTGCTGTCATGCAGTGCTATCGCTCATCTTCTGCACACACTTGGTTCAGGTGTATCGCCACTATTTTCTGCAAGCTCTTGATTTTTATTATAATACAGAAATAAACTAGATTAAGAGCATTTATTTTGGCTGCTATAAATATTGGCTGACCTTTTCTGTTCAAAGGAAGCTCACTCCTCTGTCTCTAGACTTTGATTTAGGTTTATTTGTGGAAGGCAAATGGATGCATACATCACATCAAAATATGTTGGTGTAATTTCCCCTAATGAAGTATTACCCTCCTTCCTGCATGTATGGTGAATTTGAATGGTTGAAGTAGGAGGTGGTGTTAGAATTTCTTATGATACAGAATAATCTTTTGGGGGGGAGATTGCATACTGGTTATTAGTCTTTGGTAGCACAGAGCCCACTGGGGGTTGGTGCTCAATGACAGCTGGGAATTGGGCAGACTACTGATGTGTGGTGATACATGTAGCTAACTAAGGAGCAGATAACCTCTGAATCATGTGAATGTGTAGGAAGCTTGTGAGGTCCTGTGAGTAAAGCAGATGCAAGATGCAGAGTATACAGAAGAAAGAATTGGAGGGTCATGTGTGAAACCTGATGACCTGCGGGTGGTTGTTGCATTGCTCTTGTTGGCTTGTGGCAACTTGGAGCAGAAAAGGCAGATGTTGCCACCCTCCTGGCAATGGGAAACATCTGGGAGCACTTCTCAGTCCCCAAACCACAACCCCAGAGGAACTGAATGAATGAAGGAAGGAAAAGCCCAGAAAAGTCAGATGGCAGCAAAACCCAGGGATGGGGATCCTTGGGTGTAAGCAGAAATGAGGGAGAGGCAAGAGAATGAGCTGGCTGAACATCAGCATGATTGGGCTGGTGCGGGAGAGCATCAACAGGTCATTGCTAAAATGGCATGGGTGCAGTATAGCCAAGGCATCTTGCATGGGTGTAGATGGAGGTGTGTGCAAATAGTGACTCTACTGTGTGTATTGCTTTGCTTTAAGAAAAGCACCAGGTAGTTTGGTACTGTAGTCTGCAGATGTGATAAACAGGAAGACGTGGCACTGCTGGAGCTAATAACCCTTATCTGATATGGGATAATTCTAAGGCAAAAAAAAAAAAGAAAATCCTATTTACCTAGTGCAATCTTGTGATCCTCTTAACTTTAGTTCAATGAATGAATAAGGATCTGTGAAACCTGTATAAAAATAACAGCATACTCCTGCATAGCAAAGTATTGGAGTGAATTTCTTCACAAGTGCTGTTCTGGCTGCAGTGGTGTGTTTGGTGCAATATGAGCACCACCAGAACAGGTCCTAGATATCAGATGGCGAGCCTGGTTCCAGCGTCGTTTGCCAGCACCTCCAGTTTATCTGACACCCCCCAAACAATAGCCAGACTGCTCTTCACCGCTGTACTCGGACAGCCAACTTCCGTATGGTAGTTAATGCCTGTGTCTGTAACATACCGGCGTGGCCGCTCTTGAACTCCCGTTATTGTTCTGCTTCACATTACAAGGATGACAAAGGGTGGTTATGAGCAGAGATAGCTGGATTTAGGGAAATCCAGCCCCCTTCCCATGGCCCCGTAGAAATTTCCATCTATCCCCTGATATGACACGCGTCTCCTGCCCAGGTTGTGAATTGCAGCTGGGAGTAAATCAAAGGCGGGGGAGGACCCGGGGGGCGGCCGGGGAGCCGCCGGTGCTGCCCGCACTTGCCTGCGGGGAGCGGGGCTGGACGCGTCGCTTGCGCTGAAGTTGAGGAAGAGGAGGAGGGGGAGGATGCTGTAACTTGCCCGTGTCCCCTCTCCCGTGCCGGGAGGCAGCTGCGGCGCTTTGTGCGGGGTGAGACCGCGTCTGCGTGTGCACATGCACACGCACAGATGTAAACATGACCTGAGCATCCATCGCCACCGGGTCTGGCGCTGCTGGGAGAGGCTGCGGATCTATCGGTATCCCCTCCTCCGGGGGGGGGGGGCAGGGTCCCCGCAGCCAGGGGCGGAGCTGCCCCTCGCACCCGCCTCGGGGTGCGCCCCCGGTGCGGGGGGGAGCCGGGAGCCGCCGCGGGTGGATGCGCGGGGGGCGGCGGAGGGGCGGGCTGGGCTCCGCCGGCAGCCCCGAGCGCTCAGGGCCGCCCGGGCTGCCCGCACCGAGGTAAGGGCCGGGCACCGCATTGTTCTCCGAGCGGGGCAGCGGCGGCGGGGGGGTGGGGGGCCTCGGGCGCGGAGCTGCGGGGGTCGCCCCGCCGTCGCAGCGCGAGGGGAGCGCGCGGCCACACCCACACGGGGGGTTGTCCCCCCCCCGCACCCACTGGTGGCTCCGCTCGGGGAAGTTCGGGGTGGGGTGGTTAAATCCCCCGTGGGGCGCACGGAGGAGCCGGGCATCGCCGCTGCGGCCCCGCGCCCCGCTGGGGCGGCACAAGAGCCGAGCTGCCCCTCGTGCTGGGGCCGGGGGTACCCACCCCACTGACCCTGCGGGAGGGGCGGCCGCCGGCGCTGCCCTCTCGCCCTCCCTCAGGACAGGCGCCGCGTTCACCGGCGGCACGGGACGCGCCGGGGCCGGGGGCAGGTGCGGGCAGCCGTGCATCCTTGCGGGCAAACCCGCATCCCTGCTGCGCGGGGCCCCGCGGAGGAAGCCCGGGCGCTTCCCCGGCCTTTGTTACCCTTGTTTGCTCCGGCTCGGCCTCGCATCCTCCCTCTCGCCGAGAATAGTCCCTTTCCCAGTATTGTTCTCGGTGTGTTTCCTCTCGCCTCTCTCTTCCTCCACCCCTCCTCAGCCGCAGGTTCTCTGCGGACATGATACCCTGATGCGTGTTTTCTCTCTCCCCTGTGGAGTTAAGTCCAGACCTACCCATTTGGAGAAAATTATCTTTTTTTCTTGAGTGTTACAGCCCTGTTTCAATGGGGCTCAGATAGCCCTTGTGTGGGTTTGCACTAAATTGAGATAAACTTCGCTTGGAACGTGCTGCACGGTAAGGATGAGGTTTCTGGTTGCTCATGTGCCACTTCCCATCAGTTTAAATTTCACTGAGTGTTTGTGTGCTTGCGGCCTGGGCTTGCTCAGCCAGAAATGGATACGATGTAAAATAACATGATGTTTTACCTCTGACCTTGCTGCTCTTTTTTTTTTTTTTAAATATGGGATTAGGTGGGTCCTTGGCTAAATGACTGTAGCTTTGTTGAATGCAGCTGAAGACTGGTATGTTCAACATATTGCTCCTGGGGAAAAAAGTTTTGGAGTGCCTGTGGTGGCTGGAGAATGAGATTAAGGGAGAGGCCAGGTTAGGAGCTTTTTAGAACAGCATTTCCAAAAGGGTCCAGTCACGATCTCCTGTGGTGTATTGGTTTCCAGCCTTAGATGTATTTGAAAGTGCTTGCATGGCTGTGCATAGCTCTGTCTGGGGGACTTGTTGGTCCTTCCTTTAGTGGATTGTGTTCTTTCAGCTCTGCCTTTATTTAGAGTTTTGCCTAATAGGAAGCAAAGAGCCGCTGAGCTCATTGTTGTAACTTTTGCAGGATTCCCAATAGCTGCAGTGAAACAGTCAAGTCTTTAATCAATTTTTACTTGGCTATAACTTGGAAAATCTTTGAGCAACTGCAGAGGCACTGGCTGGAGAGCCATGTCTGCAGGCTGGGGAGGACTGCAGTGCTCTAGTTACGCCTCATACAGAGGCAGGAACATATATTTAGAAAAATGTACTTATTTTCACTTGTGTTCTCTGGTTTTTAAATTATTTTCTTGAAGCTGCCCCTTTCTCTTTCAAGTGTTTGTTCTGCAGAAGTTAGCAATGCTTGCCTTGAAAAGACTTCTGTTCCCTGCAACTGCCCAGATCTCAAGATTTTGTCTGTCTTGCGTAGAGATTTATCTTGCTGACTTGGATGGGTGCAACTGTCAGACTTGATCTTTTGAGTTTGATCCTGATGTATTAGACATGTCAAACACCTTACTAAGAATGTGCACGTCAGTCCATTAGAAATACATGTGTTTCTCAGTCAAAAGGCCGGGATTGTATAGAAAACTTTCAGTGTTCTAACAAGCCCTAGAATCCCATAATTTTGAAAACATGGCAGGAATGAATGAACTCCTGAGGTCTAATGTGCAGGTGACCATCTTTCTGTGAGGATGATGGGTTTGTATTCACTGAAGCTAGGATATCTTCTGCCTGGTGAGATGAAACTGCTACAGAGTTCTCTGGAGTAAAGGTTGTAAATCTATCTCGGCTATAGAAATCGAGGCTCCTCCCCAGGCTTTGTGCTCTAAGATTAAAAACAAAACTCCACACACCACAACTTATTTTCAGTGCATGTTATTATCTTCAGCCCTGTGAATGCATGCAAGTGAAGCCTGGCATGAAAATACTCCTGAGAGCATGACTGTCACTGCTGCAGGACTGGCTGACATGGTGTGGATGGGCATTCTTAGTGTAGGCAAGTCTACGTTTTGTTTCTGGTAATTAAAGCAGCAGAAGGTAAAAAGGAGGCCCACCCCAGGGCTTACATAATTTGCAAAGAGCTCTTGCATGTTTTCTGTACCCTATTTTCTTCCTCCAGTGCTTCTTAACATCCAGTGAATGGTTGGCAGGGAGGGAGGGAAGGACCTGGATAAAAGGAGTATTCTGGGATCCAGGGGCTGTGTTCGTGCCTGTTGCACCTTCCCAGGGAAACGGTGGGCCAATGTGTCGAATCCATTTGCAAGTGGCAGTATAAATTAAAGCTGGGGGATAAACAGGCTAGAAGGTTAATGAGATGTCTGAACTTAATTGATTTTCCTTACAGATTGGCTATAATGTCTTTTGTTTACGCCCCCTCCCTGGGATGCTGTGTTACAGCAGTTACATGAATATCAGGAGTAGCAAAAGGTGTGGGGGGAGAGTCATGGCTATTTGGAAAACATGGCTAGGAAACCTTGGCTGTACTTCCCAAGTTGGGCTGATGTGTGATTTTTTTTTTTTTTTTTGTTCGTTTTTGACAGAGCTTTGACTTGGGACCCTGCACCCCTGTGTCTTCTGTGTCCCAGTGCCACTGAATACTGGTGAGCGCTGAGCCAGGGACAGCAGCATGCCCTAGCTGTCAGGCAGACATGCACAATCCCAGGGTTTCTACAAACCCTTCATTTAGATGCAGTGTTGTACAGGCTAAGCTGGAAAGACTAGTAGAGGAGGTGTTATCATATGGTGTAAAAATTTCTAGGTCCTAAAGTTGTGGACAACATCTGATCAGGGTGGCATTGCTGTTTCTGTAAGCCTGTGCCTAGCTTTAAAACGTGGAGTAGTGAAGCTGAAGCAGGACGATGGCTAACAAAGGATGTTGACTTTATTCATTTGACTGGAGGTGCCTGACTTAACACTCAGATAAATGAGAAGGTGCTCAGGCCATCAATTTTTGGTCAGTCTGTTCTGTGTAATTTCCATCCCTCCTGGGAATATGTTTGTGTTGGTGATTGGAGTCACCCCAGTACCATGGGAGGGTGAGAGAAGAGATCCTGCCAGCTCACATGGTTCCTCAGCAGTGCTGGTGGTGGTCAATGCTGCTTAGTCTGTGCTGGCTTCAGTGACAGGTTCATCTTGGGAGCAGACAAGGATGGGCCAGCAGCACCAGCTTCTGCTGTTCTGTGGGTGTGAGCTGGATGGCACAGCCAGCCCAGAGAAGCAGCACCTGGGGAGAGGAGCTGGCTTGGGAGATGTTCTCTCAGCCCCTCCAAGAGTGGTATGGGGAAGGAAAGACACTGTGTGTTTGGGCTGCAAGGCAATAAAAATTACGGCTTTTCCTGAGCTATTTGCTATGAGACCCTTGTGGTTAAATCACATTTCAGACTTCTCCTTTCAGATTATATACCAAAACCTAAAAAATAAAATAGTATTAGCCCCTTAGAGAATTTGCTGTGTTCTGTTTTTTCCTTAACTGGAGTACCACAGTGAAATAGCTTTTGTGCTTTGCATGGGAATTGATTGCAGAGTGACTGTGAAGAGTTGCCTGCAGACAACAGTTTTCATAAAGAAGCCATATTTTGATTTAAGGGTTTCTGAGCAACTGAGGACAGCTGTAGAGCACACACAACCACATGAGAGATAAAGAAAGATCAAGGTTTTTAGATCACCACATCATCATAGGCAGCGTTGATTGACAGGAGACTTGGGCTCAGCACCTCTGTGTTTGTAATCAGGCTTCAGATAAACCAGCCCACGCCATATGCTGCAAGACTGTCAATACGTGGAACTATTTGCTGCGAATATGATTAAGTCAAGAGCAGAGGGCAGTAAGTAGGTCGCTGGGTATCATTGATAAATGAGCTACGTCCTTATCATGTGTGCACCACCCACAGTATTGTATGACAATGTTTAGTTGTAGAAACAATTCCTTGGCTGGCTTAGAGCATGTGTATCTATTTTTTTAACAGGCTAAGCAGTTTGTATCCAATGTAATGGTGAAAAGCCACAGGCAAAGCTGCTGTTGTTTGGTTGCAGACATTTCAAAACATTGAGCCTTCCTCTTGCCCCCAGTTGTAATACATCAGTGCTTTCAGCAAATGGTTAACGGTTCTATGGCTAAATGATGTAGCTTATAGGAAGCAGAGATCTTTGTTTTCTTTTGCTATTTCAAGCAACACAACAAACCATTAAACCATAGTTCCTTCAGAATTGTAGTAATTTTTGGAAAACATAGGCTGCACATCAAATACATGCAAACTGTAATTTCAGTCCTTTGTTTTCTGTATGGTCTGCTTACAGGGTGAAGTCCGAAAAGGATATACTTTTATGTGATGGCCTCTTTATTTAGAGATTAAACTCCTAGTTGTTCGATTGTAAAAAAAAAAATTAATATATATATATATATATATAAAAATCTGAAGCTGAGAAAAGCTTCAGATTTTCAGCAGTTGTCAAAACTTTAGTGCAAGGGAAAGGGAATGCTCTAGGAGGAGAAGAAATGCAGTTTTTTTCTGCTGGGGTTACATTGTTTAGTTATCTGTCAGTTTAACAAACCATTATAAAAACTGTTGCCCAAGAGTTTGCCAGGATGCCCCCAGAACGCAAATGTATGAAGCTGCCATCCACCCAGGTCCTCTCATTCCTCTGTCAGAACAGGATGGAACACTGCAATGCTCCTCTAGGTCAAAGCTGACTTTTTTTTTTTCCAAATCCTTTAGGTATGTTTTGAGATTATATGATCCAGTTAATGAGCCAAAATAATAATTTCAGCCACTGCTCGTTGGTCGTGGAGCATGCAGGTGATCCGTTCCTGCAGCTGCTGATGGGCAGTGATCAGTTCAAATCATCTCAGGCTGGTTGCATGCTGTGGTGTGGCTGTGCCTTAGCGGTGGGAGGTGGGTATCTAAACCCCTTTCTAGTATGTGTTTAAAAAAATAGCCCTACTGTTTTTCTCATGCTAATGTCTGAGCTGTCTTTAGTTCCTTTGAAAGAAAATTCCATAGGCTGGTTAATCTCCCCATATATAAATCTTTCATACAATTAATCCTTTATTTTTTTTCAGATCTTTGTGTAGGGGAGAGATGGTTTTAGAAACTACTCAGTTTACCTTGTGTTGCACTGAAAATAACCCACTTTCTTGAAAGCCAAAATACAGACATTTTAGTTCATGTTCTTGGTTACTATTGCTGTACAGCATAAAAAAAATTTTTGGAGTAGTATTCTCTCCCAAAAAACTTTCTTGGAAAGAGATTGATTTCAATCCTGACAAATATAGAAAATGAAGTGACAAAAGAATCAAAATTGATGATGAAATCTCGACCCTCTCAAAGTGAATGGAAATCTTAAGGTCAGACTTCCATCTGGAGTTTTAATTAAGTATCCCCTTGGAATACTGTATTTATGATCTTTTTAGAGATGTGGAATTGCAGTTTTACTGAAATACCAGTTCCCAGGTGTTCCAGCTTTATTCATAAATGAGCCAACTGATTTTCCACCCTCTGCCTTGCCCCCTGAAGAGAAGCATAAGATTAGGAAACAGACTCCTGGAATATTCTTAATTATTTTTAAATAGTAGGTTAAACAGCATCAGCAAAAGTTGTGCATCCTCTTCCTTCTTCCCCAACAAGTCCTAGAAAGACTTGGGGAGACATTAGAAGTGTCTTGGGGCGGAGACCATTTTTTCTAGTTTAGAAACAGGTCTGAAAGTAATAAAAATAGTCAGTGTGTATGTTGCAGAGTGTTTTCACTTGAGTCAGCCTGCCCTGGCCCCGAGAATGCAGCAGAGGCTCTTGCTTTGTAGTCGGACCTTGCAGAGTAGTTTCATATGGGAATGCTTGATGTGCTTGCTGCTTTGGTTTAAGGCTCATGTAAGGGAGAGGTGGGGGATGATAGATGTGGTAGAAAGATGTAGGGTTGCTTTAGAGGCGGAAGCAAACCCAGCTTAGGAAGGGGCACGGGGGTAGAGAAAACCAGGAGGAAGAGGAGGAGAGCAGTTAGTCATTGTTCTGAACTGGGCTGGGTACCGCACAAAAGGCGGCTGCCATCCATAATCTAGCTGGGGGCTGAGATCATAGCATATTGATGTATTTTATGTGACATAATACCTCTAGAGGCATGGCAGCATTAAAAGTATAGGTTACACAAACATGGTTACTGCAACAGTCTTAACAGTCCTGCTTGGATGTTATGGAAAGCAGATGTACGAGTGTTTGCTAGCTATCGTGCAGGGGCTGGGACTGAATCAAACCAGTAAAAAAAGAAGCAGTTCTTAAAAGGTAAAATATCTTAAATCTCAAAGTTAAAAAAAACAGCTGTGTGTTAGATTAAACCTTGACAAGGTCTGTCATGCTGTTTGTCCCTGAAGGTGGTGATGATGGAAAATAGTGTGTCTGGAGGTAGAGGAGGAATCTCCAAGTTGTCCCCAGTGCACAGATATTGCTGCAGTTGACTAATGATTTAGGGGGGTTCTCCTTCTTGCTTTCTCCTGACATTTTCTCCTTACTCTGTTTTCTAAATGAAGAACAGAAGCCTGAACTAAAATAAACTACAACCCCTCTGGATTGCAGATCCAGCAATTTAAGCATATTTAACTCTGAGTTATCCCTTGTGCATAATGCGAAGGACATGTTTTTGTTTGCAGGAATGCTGCCTGAGAGCAAAGCCTGGCTAAAAGCAAGTTTTAAATGACCAAAATTTTAATCTTTTAGTGAAATGACTGCACCACATATGATAGCTGTGTATGGAGCAGAAGGGTGAAGTGTGGGAAATGTAGAAGGATATGCTGCAGTAGGAGTCTTTCTAATCTGTACCATATTACTCAATTTTACAATAAAACAGAATGTGCTTCAAATCACTTTCCTCCTACAGTGTCAAAGTTTAGCAGAGTTGATAGAATGTGATGTTTTAGCAACTAAAATACAATTGGTACTTTTTGTAAGCACCCTTGTTAGTGGGGTGGAGATGTGTGCATATATTATGTAGCCAGCGTATTGGAGTTTCTGAATGCTTGGTCTTGGTTCATCCTTCTGTCTTCAAAAATGAATATTTTTATTTATTTAGGTCACCAAATTTTTTATAACGGTCTCAATCATCTTGAAAATCAGTTGCCTCTTCATCTGATCTAATAGCCTGTGGTCTTGTCCAGAGGAGAAAGTTTGGAGAAATAACCCTCCCTAATCACTCCTCCAGCCCCACCTAACTTCACTTACATGGGAGGCAGGAATGGGAAGCTCCAGGAGATGTCTGTTTGGCAGCTTGAAGGCTGATGCATTATCTGGCATGAAGCAAGTGTTTATGTGCTTATCTGTCGGTATTTCCTAATGCTGACCATGTGAGATTGCCTTTCTTGGCAACAGCATAACTCCTTTTCCATGTTCTAGCCTTCATTGCACTTAAGAGTGAATTGCTGTTAAGGGTTGGATGTGAGAATCTGCTGGAAATCAGAGACGAGTCATTTAGCGGTCTGTTTCCATGAAACAGAAGGTGAATTGAACTTAAAATTTAATAAGTGTGTGTTCTTGTTAGCTTGGGACATGCAGGGGACACAAGCAACCTTGTACAGCTGCTTTTGTAGGCAACAGCATGAACCTGGTAGACATGCTAGTGTCAAGGCTTCTGAAGGTTATGACTTGGATTAATTGATTATCATGGGGGGAGGGAGAAGAAAGCCTTACAGGCTTTCTCAGATTGGCCTGGGAGGGAAGAGGGGGTGGTATGTGGGCATACTGGGGGTTACTGGTACAAAAGGTCCTATTTATCCCTTGCAAACCTTGCTCATCTTGAAAAACATTAGAGACCACTGTTTCGATACTATGGATTTACAGGAAGATTTGTTGTGATACACTGCCCTGCTTGTTCTAATGATCTGTAGGGATGGGGATTTCTTGATTGTCCTACCCTATTCAAGGGGGGATGTGAATCACAGCTATGGGTGTATGTGGTGGTTTAGGAGGGAGGGGAAGGGTCTCTGTGTGTGTGTGTGTGTAAAAGTACATCTTGGTGTGAAAAAGCAAACTGGAGGAAGAAGAAACCTGGAAGAAAAAAGGAAAAGGTCCTGCTGTAGCCTGACACATCAGATCTCAATTTATCACTAAACAAGTTTCATAACAAAGGTTTTTAGATAAAGCTTTAGGAAAAGCTATTCAGCTGGGCTAAAGAAAGCTCTGTCTTTAACCGTGTTTGAGTACATTGAAGGTATCTTGCTACCTTGAGTTAATGTGGCTGCTGCTTTGGTTTCTTCCACTTCAAGCATCAGTGAGGCAGTGTGAACAGTAACTTTAACCTCCTTGTTCTCAGCCCAATTTTTTTTTTAAGGCAGCACAGCTAGCTCTGTTGCTTAATGGCAGAAAGAGTTGTTAGCAATGCATTAACATCTCATCTTTCAGAAGTTACACCCTGTCACAGCATCATATGCTTGTTGGGGCAAGCCACGCTCCTCTCTGTGAGAGCAATCCCTTACTCCTTCCAACTCCCCCGTGTTACTCGAACAGAGCCTGGGCTGCGCAGCAGCTGAGATACGGTATGTTTATTCAAATAGATTTGAGTGTGTCATCTTAGCTCTTGACTAAAACATAGCTGCGTGGGATTTCAGTGGCACCAGGAATAAGACTCCCAGTTTGCTTTAACAGTTGTTGTTTCCAGCTCTGCTGTTGGAGTACAGGGTGGCGGGTTGCGCTGTGTGGCAGACTGTGTGTCTGGCACTTCCTCTGCAAAGTTGTACTTGTTTGGTTTTGTATTTACATATACTAGCAGTGTTCTATAGTCCTGTCGTCCTAAAATAAAATGTGGTAAGAAAAAAAAAACAAGGCAATCAAGAACAGCTAGCCATGGGTGGGACTGAGCTGGAAAGAGCAGTCGGAGGAAAAACAAAGGCGAGCAGTGTTAAGTGAACGCAGTGGGGAGCAGCATGAGTGGAAGTGCTGCAGGGGATGCACTGCCTGGCAGTTTGTCCTTGGAAAGCTTCACCTGGTGAGTCCAGGTAAGTGGAAACTTAATGTGAGATGAGTAGTCTGGCTGAGCTGTGCTGTGTGCGGTCCTGTGGCAGGCTGGGGGTGTGTGGGGAGAAACGCGCTTACTGCTTTTATGGCTCTTTGTCTTGGGAAAGAAAAATGTGTTGTTCTTTTTCCTTGCTTGTGCAAAAGCATGAAGATATGCCTGGGAGATGTGTTCTGCCATCTCAGCTGATGCCTGAGCTGTGAAAGCTGCAGGGAGAGATGCTGGCTGCCCTGGGGCAGGGAGCAGGGCAGGTGGCTGTGGCATGGGACTTCTCCAAGTTCAATGGTGCAACTCCTCTGTGTCTTTTAGAGGTGGGCCTTACAGAGGAGCAGTAGCTGCAGGCTGCAACCTCTGCTTTGAGGTGCCAGAAACTCAATGTGTTTTTCTTTAATGCACCGGTGAAGTTTATAGCTGTGATCCAGCCTCCTAAATTTTACTACAAACCAGAGTCTCCAGCTAACACCTCGGTGTGTTGGGCTGTGGGCATGCTTTACTTAATGGTGAAGCTGTTAAGTGCCTTCAACATATAGCAGGGAGGTAAGTAGGCTACTGGGGCAGGAGGAAGGCTGGAGACTATGGTTTGACCTAGCAGTGTTGTCCCGCACACCCCTCCAGTTGCAACACAGTGGGACCTGGCCCTCACAGCTGGAATATAGGTATGACCTTCCCTCTACCCATGTAGTTTTGTAGCCTCAGGCTGCAAGGTGGTGCCTACAGAACTGCCAGGTGTAACAAGGAAATGGTAAATGCAGCTATTTGCAAAAAAGAAGATTGTTCCTTTTTGGCAGGAGGAGCTTTACTTCCCTCCTTGAATTGGGAGGAGGAGGTGCAGCCACAGGTGTAAGCTCCACAGTCACTTCCATTTAGAAGAACATACTGGTGGATCTATCAGCTGTGCTGCTGAGATGTTCCTGCAGTGGCCGGTTCACTGTACTAAAACATGTAAAACCACCTACTCCATTAATTAACAAACTGGAAAGAACAGTGGGAAAAGGGGATTTTTGTTTCCTGTGAGCTTCATACAGGATAGTATGGCATGCAGTTATAAAATATGCCACACGTGTGGGTTGTAATCTGTACTAAAGAGCTGTCAGCAATACTTTGCCAGGATGCCAAGATCACACTGGTTTAAATGGAGTCTGCTGGCAATTTATAGGTTGTACCTGTTGGCCTCCTCTGCAAAACCTGTCTGAGGAAAAGTGCCGTTCTGGGTACGGTGTGACGGTGCTGCAGGGTCTCTGAAGGTGTCAGGGATGTGCTGCAGGGGTGTATGTGCACGAATGCTGGATGGAGGGGGCAGAGGGATCTCTCTGCCAGATGATATCTCCAGCTGTTCTTCCCAGCATGTCCCAGTTCTGTACCCTGTAGCCATCATACCGTGGGGACTCTCCTAGGTCTGGAGGCATGGCATCCTGAGGCAGGTGGGAGTGGAAACTCCTGTTCTACAACAAAAAGCATCTGATAATGCTCTAGGTACTGCTCTGACCAAAGCAGCTGATATCTCATGCTTCTGGGGAGGAGGAGGTGATGCCTGGCTAGGAAGCCTGTAGTGGATGAATCTTAACACCTATGTGTAGCCTGCTTTCTTCCTCTGGGGCCAAGAAAGGTGTAAGGGTAGCTTTCAGCAGTCATGCCCATCACCTCAGGCTGGAGGGCCTTTTATTTTTAGGCTGCATGCTGCATTCAGTGATATCACTGGCTCTTGTGTGGGAGTCCGTGGAACTCATGCCATATGCAATGAGCTCAGAACTGACCCTGGGGCTTCCAGGTGCTGGTTATCATGTTGGGTTAGGGCTGCCTGTCCCTCAAAAGGAGGCCCTCATTTGGAGCTAGCTCATCTTAACTGGTTTCTTCATCCTGGGAAATTCTGTGTTTGCAACTTGCACCTTCACTTGTAGCATATGAGGGGCTGTTTGAGGCTTGTGACTTGAAATTCAGAGGTTAATTCTGTGTGGAAGGATCAAAAGATGCTTGTGCATGACAAGAAAAATCATGGAAAGTTAGAAACAAAGCAAAACCTTGAAATTTTCTTTTTGGGGAGTTAGAAAGATCTGCTTGAAATATTCTTGTTTTAGTGGTCTTCTGTGTGAGCTGGTTTTTGTAACTGGTGTGGTAACTCCTGGAGTAAACTACTAGAGGGCTGCAATTTAGAGTTGCCTGGGCTGTGAAGCACCACTCAGGTCTGCAAATGAACATCAAAACAAGGTGAGGTTTGCAAAGGGCAGTGCAAAGGAACACCATGAGAAATGTTTGCTAGGCGCTAACCTGAGGGCAGGAGAACTACTCAATATGGTGTAAGGAGGAGTGATAGCACAGAAAGCTAATGTAGGTACAAGCCTGCTTTGGGGTTGCTCTGTGTTAGGGAATTATTCAGATAAAAAATCCCTGCCAGGCTCCAGAAAGCTGGCTTGCAAAACTAGCAGAGTGCTCAAGGCAGACCTGAGGCTTTAAAGCAGATTAAGCTTTGACCAGACATAGTGATGAGATCCATGGGGGTGGACATTTTTTTTGTGACTTTATGCAGTTCCTCAACACTAGCATCTCACTCCTAGTGACTGGCCTGGGCTTTAAGAAATATATTAGCACTTGTAACTGTCTGTCCAGGTTGTAACTGTGACTTTCTGCTTGAAACCAGGTGGTTTGTGCTACATCCTGATGTGCTGGTGCTGTGCTTGACAAAGGTGCTGGGTAAGGCATGGCATCTTACTCTGGGAGGAAGGATTCAGAGGTGTTTATGGGTGCTGCTTTGTGCCTTTCTCAAGTACAAAAAGTTCTAAAAGTTTTTTTTTGTTTGACACTTCAGTGTGTAATTATTGCAAGCAATTTCTCTGCAGCTACGACACCCATGTCCAGGGGGAGGATGGGGCAAGAGGAAGAAAAATTAAATTAAATACAAATTTATCACCCTCCAGTAAATTGTCAGTACTAATATGACAGTAATATAACCTTAGCAATGGCATCATTACCGTAAAGCATAGTCCTTTACACACAGGAAACATTTTTTTTTTTTACCTGCTAGAATGTCCTGGCATGGTTACAGCTACCCTTTTTGTCTAAATAATACAGTTAAGAGTAACCATTTATTGGGATAAATGTATCCATTCTGAGAGTTTAACAATATTGATTAGCAGAGGACAAAATCAGTTAAGTCATGTCCTTGGTTTTAGTGGAAACCAGGCAGCAGGGTGATAGTCAGCTGTTTTTTCAAACTCTGCTCCTGTGATTAGAAGCCAAATTGTTTGTGTGAGCTGGGCAGGAATGTGCTGGTATTTACCCAAATTTTGAAGAAGACACTTAGCAGAGGAATGTGCTCTGCATGCTCACCATTCCGCTAGGAAACTGTGCATATAAAGCAAACCTCAAGCAAATATTTGGAGGGCCAGGGGGCTTCAGAAGAACAGCATGTCCTTGAGAATTTTAGGAAGAGCAAGTTATCCCGGTGTACTTGGTTGTCTTGTCCTCTCTGCGCAAGCTCCACCCCAGCCAAGGTGGCTGCTGCTGGGGTGTTTACAATAAATCTCTTTATTTCATTTTATTTAATATGTGTCTGTGTGAGTACCTGATATTCAGAATGGAATTAAGAGAGATGAATTGCTGCTGAAATTGGTAATAACAGAAAGCAAACCTGTCTGGCAGCATCTGCCCTGTGATCTGAGAGCAGGTAAAAGAATCCTTAATTAACTTCTTGCAAGGGTGGGGTAGTGGTTTTTTGTTAAGAATTTCAGAAGGTTACAGCATGAATTGTTGTTGCCTGAGTTAGAGTAGCCTAACGAATTGCAATAAATGAGCTCCTACCCTATGGTGAGTATTGGCTTTAAGGAAAAATGCCATAAAGTTTGCTGTGGGCTGAAGGGAGGGAGCAGACTTGGGGAAACTTGTTAAAGGTAACACAAGAGTGTGGTGTCTCTCAACTGTTGTCAAAACACTTCCAAAGCCTCTTAGCACTGCTCTTGTTTTGCTTTCTGCCTCCTGTCCACATGAGACACAGCAGAGCTGGTCAGAGGCTCTGGCTCAGGCATGATGTGCATGTCACGGTTGCAGTGGTCCCAGGCCAGTTACTCTCAGAATATTTTATCTGACCAGTTAAACTCCTGGAACTGGCTGAAGTCAGAACCAATTTAAGGCTTTTGGTGTGTTAGCTTCCAGCTTCCAAAACACTGGAATTAACTGGGTTGGTGGTTATTTGTGTGCAGGGCTGTATCAGACCTAGAGTAGTGGAAGCAGTAGTGTGTTAAGCTTGTCCTGCATGGGACTGAGAGCTCAGTGCAGAGGCTGTCGTTGCTAATTACATCTCCTCTTCCAACAGTGCTCAGTCAAACTGTCATTGGACTCGACTTGTGTCTTGGATTGCTGTGGACTCCTTATTAAAAAGTACAGTTGGGTGATGGAAAATGGGAAGCTGTTGTAAAGCAGCAGATAATTAAATGCTTCTCAGGACTAAGTTCACGTTGCTCCCAAAGAAAAAAAAAAAAGCCTTGACAGGTCATTCTGCCAGCTGCTGGAGTAATTAGAAATGGGGGCTCCCCCTCTGTGAGGGCTGTGCTGTGGTTCAGCAAGGGTTGCTCTAGTTGTGTCTCCTCATTTCAGGAAGATTGATAAGTGTGTCCTCTTGGTGGCGAGGGGTTGGCTCTGGTCAGGATGGGCAGGCAGGTTGCTGCCGTGGGACTGGGCAGCGCGTTGCAGTGCCTGTAATCCAGTGGCTTGCATGAAACAAGTGTGGGTGCAAGGTTGGAAGAGCAAAGGCAGGGAGAGCTGGGGCCCCAAAGTGAGTGTCCCTCTGTATTGTTTGTGCCCTGAGAATGAATTTGGGCAGCTTTACCTTTGGGATGGAACTAGTGAGAGGCACTCTGCTTCCTGAGAAATCACTGT
Source organism: Falco cherrug (assembly GCF_023634085.1). Classification (NCBI taxonomy): domain Eukaryota; kingdom Metazoa; phylum Chordata; class Aves; order Falconiformes; family Falconidae; genus Falco; species Falco cherrug. The sequence continues at coordinate 18,596,663 of NC_073700.1, read as the reverse complement.
CCCAAAACAAGGTACTCTTCTTCCCAGATAATAAAACAACAGGGAGTTACTTGAATGAGAGGCCACCAGTACCTTGATCTCAGTGCAATTGCTTGGGAGGCTTAACAGGTTTGTCCTGCTTATGTGTTAGTGAACTTGGTGCTGCTGTGTTGGTGCACCATGAAATTCGTGTGCTTATTATGTTAAATGCCCTTTCAGCTTGACCACTGCAAAGGTGATAAAAACTTTGTGCAAAATGTCAAGTCTCAGGTGGTGCCTGAGAAATGGGATATTCAACCACCAGATTCATTCAGCCCATCTCCAACAGCAGCCAGTACCAGCTTGTGAAGGAGCTCATCTGTCAGAGGTCCTGTGTGTGCTGGGATGGCTTTTCCCATGAAGTTTTCTTTCTTGACTCCCAGTTAGAAACTGGCTTGTGTCCAGAAGCATCCAAGTGGTTTCAAGTCTGGTAAACCTCTGATTTACTTAGACCTTGCCTTGGAAAAGGCCAAATATTGTCATGTCTCTATGCTTTGGAGGGGCAAGAATTTCATTGTGTGTGTTTAGCTTGCTGGAGGAACGTGGTCTGAATTGCTGAATTCAGGGGGGTGGGGGGAAAGCTGTAGCATGAATTAAACATAGCTAGTATTTCTAAAGGCATAATGTCTTGACTGAATGGTTTTAATCAGCATCATTTAAATACTGTCATTGCTTTGCAAACAAAGTCCTAGTTGGCTCACAGAAATATTGAAAAACCAAACTAGGCACTACCCCTGCCAGGGTATTATCCGCCCAGTTTCCTTCCTATCTGTGTACACAAGTAGAATGAAAATGCTGCATGAGGAGGAGGAGGTAAGGGGAGCTCTGCTGTGTGAGTACAGAGGTGCTTGTTTGACATGTCAGCCCATGAAACAGCTGCCTGTCTGCAAAATGGTTTGAGGCATCACTTTGAGAAACAGCCTTGGGCACCTCCAGCTTTTTGCTGTGCAAGATATTTGGAATTAAAGCATGTTTTGGGTAGGGGAGGGTCTGAAGGGTGGAAACATCTGAGATATATCCTACAAAGATTCACTTGAAGAAAATTTGCTAGCATAAAGCTGGTCACGTGTTCTTAAAAATGCATGCATAGCTCTGCAGTGTAAACTACTTCTGCCCCTTGTTTTGACAGTCTCTGCACGTAAACCTGGCTCGCTCACACAGCCATTATGTCAGGCAGAGCACCGTATTGGAGCTGGTCTTTTCTGTGCTGCTCTGCTTGTTTAGAATTAAATGGGAAGATGACAGGTCCTGGAGGAGCGGTGTTACAAGGAGGTATGGCACATGACCTCTCGTTCAGTGGCCTTGGAGGCAGCGGCTGTAGTGCCAGGCAGGCAGGCCACAGCTTGCTCTTCCTTGGGGATCCCAGTGCTCCTAGAGGTGCCGGCAGTCTATTACCTGGCTGTGGGGAGAGGATGGCCATGGGAGGGGGGTGCAGCTCCCCAGATCCCAGTGCAGCAAAGCAGGAGGTTTGTATGGATCTGTGCTGCGTGAAATGAATACAATTAGAGGAGGAGGAATTCCCATATTGATGTTGAATACAGGCAGGTACTTGTCCAACACTGCTCTGTAGTTGTGGTCAATCCTAGGTCTGAATAACAGACCTCGTGGCTTTGGTCCCCCCCTTCCAAAAGGAGATGTATAAATGTAGGCTCCAAGCCAGGATTAATTAAGCCCTAAATTTTTTGATGATCTCTCTCACTACCTCAGCTTAAAGGCAGTTTCTCTTAACAGGTGAACACGTCCCATTGGGGTGGCCAAGGTGAAGAGGCACAGCACAGCTGCTTCGTGGGGACTGCACATCCGTGTCCCCAGGAGCATGTGGGTGTGCGGCAACAACTGCGCGGCTGCTCTCCAGGAGTGCCCATAAATCTAGCCGCTTCTGCAGGCAGTCGTGTTGGTTGCACAGCCTTATGTGTAAGGAGACTGTTATCTTCTGATGCCCCTGTATTTCTGAGAGCTGATCGTTAAATGCCTGGTAGTGTTAAATGGAGTATTAAGTCTCAAGGCTTTCCAGGCACATTCATGCCGTTGCACAGGGATGTATGCCGAGGTGCTCTCATCCAAGCTTCTTAGTGAGATCTGAAACTCTTTGGAGCTGTCTAGCTTTCAGGGCTGCTCTCAACCAATGAACCTGGGATGCTACTGAAATATGAAAACCGTAGTTCTTTGTTGAAACCTAAACCAGCTCCAAAATGACCCTAGGAAAAATGCTGCTGCTTTGAGGGAGGAGAAATGTGATAAACCAGTGCCTGTGCCTTTGTTAAATTATACAAGGAGCTATTGCAGTGAGCAGGAAAACTGTCACTTGCTGATGTTGCTGTGAGTTATGACCACATTCTGGTACGTGTATGCTGCTCCTGCAGATGCTGCTGGGCATAGTGAGTACAGCTAGGGGAATACAGCTTCTTTGGTGGCTCTTTTTCTGTAGTGATCCACTCGCATAAAATCTTCTCATTTTTCTTGTTGCTTAAAATCTCCGTTCCCATGTAATCTTTTCCCTCCTTGTTTTAGGCTCACTGTTTTGTTGGAAACTGTCACAAGTTATTTTGAGATGCATCTTTTCTTTTTTCCCCTGCACCCTCCCCATCACAGTGTGGTTTCTGGGTTGTCTTGTGGCAGTTGGGCTTCCTACGTTGCTGAGACAAAGGCAAACCCACCTTCTGCAGGGCTGGTTTCAGGCTGAGGCTGTCTTATTTAAAATCAGTGTGGGCACTTGCAAAAATGGAATACTAAATCAGTGTTTGAATTACTACTGCACTGGCTATAAAGGGAAAAGCAAAATCATACACAAATTAGTTGATATTTTCATGTCTAGCTGTTGATTTACATATCATGGAAGTTATAGCTGTGCAGGTAGGCACAACATATTCCCAGGGAGGTTTCTGCCGAGGGCAGCAATGAGAGCAATATCCTGCATGTTTTTCTCAGGCTTGCTGGCAGGGAAGAACAGCAAGGTCACTGATTTTCCCAAAAGTTTTATGGCTCTGTTTGTGGCACATGTTTTCCCCCATGTCAGTGGATGTGAAGGGCAGGTCAGTCCTGCCTGGAGACTTCCTTGGCCCAGAGGTGGTGTCTGTGCATGGGATGGTGCAGGGAAGGGTTTGGAGAGAGGGGTCTGGGGTTGTAGGGCATGTCCAAAAAAAGTGTTTAATAACTTTCCTTTATTTAGGATATGGCAAAGAATATAAGTAGCAGACAAACCTTGTAGCTGTGTGTTTTGCTTCAAATAAAGGCTAGATATGTCTGTTGTGACAGAATGCTCATTGCTTCTCCCATTTGTGATAATGGGGGTCCGTTGCCCTGGCAGTTCAGTATGTCACCATGGTAGGAAATTGGAAACAAGCTGCAGCTGTTGAAGTACCTCACTTGTTTGTACACCCTGTCCTCTGGATGTCTGTGGCTGTCTGCACTGGAGATATAACACTTCAGAACAGCCTTTTCTTTCTGATTAGGGGATGAGTTCCTGGCCTGGATGGGTGAGCATCTTGACAAGCACTAGGTGTTGGCCACTCCTATTCCCACACAAGTTCTTGGGGACAGTTGGCATCTGCTCTGCTTTGGATGGTTTGTGATATTCACTCGCTGCTGTACCTCATCTGCAGTTCCCTGTGGCAGTGATACTTTTTTTCCCCCCTGCTCTGCAAAGGGGGGAGGTTTTAATTTTCCCCCTTTGGAGAGTGGCCTTGTATCCTCAAGAGCCCTTAGGAGGAGCCCTGGCTTGTTTCACCTGGGTTGTCCCTTAAAAGTCCCTCGTTTAAAAGTTATGCAATACATATTGCATCTTCAGCAATGATAATGGACCCATACCTTGCACCTGTAGTGAGAGCAATGGTAAATTATTTCACAAGTCCCACTAGAGCAGGGATGTGGTGTTTACTGCCCCATCACAGGGAGTAAGTGCCCTGGTGCTGCTTTTTGCAGGGATTGGCACAGCCCTCGCTCCTGGATCCTTGCATCCTTGGCAGGGGCATGGTGAGCATGTGCTGCCACCTTCTCTTTGTTCTTGGTTTATTGGACCTGTCTAACAGCAGAGCAGGGATTTACTTTGCTGTGTTTTCTTCCATCTACTTAATAGTTGCTTGTGGGCATCTAATAATCAAAACGAAAGTGAAACGCGTAAGCAGGTAGGGTTGCAAACAGGAGATGTATGAGCTTTCAGCTGTGCGTGTGGGATTCACACCTCTGGGGATGTATGTTCATAAATGCCGTATTTGTTGATGGCACAACAGAGACCAAATTACAGGCCTGTTCGGTCACAGCTGTGCTGTCCTCTTGTACAGACCAGGCATAAAGGTTGGTTTCCCAGGGGAAAATATTTGGTATGTATTTTCATGTTACTCCTGTAAGCTAAAATGAATTTCCTACCTTTTTTGTCCTCTATTACATTTTCATACCTGTCCTTCCTCCCCTTTTCCTTTGCCCCAGTAGCTGTGGATTTTTAATATTTTGCTTCAAATTTGAGAGGGGAAAAAGAAATCTAATGTTCTGTATTCCTGAACTTTAAAGGGTGCCTTTTTCTGGGTCAAATGTAGAGAATCAGCAGCATTTGTACTTTTTGCTCGTTGCATCTACATGTCTCAGAAGTCAACAAGTCATCTGACATTTTTTTCCCCCAAAAAAAAGTATTTCAAAAAAATCATGGAAAGATTTTCCTGCAGTAAAGTTGTTTTTTAAATAGATGCCCCTCCTTGGAGCTATTGAACCTCAAAGCGTAAGGCCACCCAAGACTGTAAAATAAAGCAAGGGGGTGGCATATCTCCATGTTAAGTCATGGTAAAGCTGAAGCAGGGTCCCTTGAGTATCTCTAATGCTATGTGATTGATGAGAATGTCACAAAATAGACATTTGGGTTGGTTTGTTTGGTTTTTTTAAAGGACTTTATTTAACCACACAATTGCTTACAGTAATGCAGAAAAGCAATACAGGGAGTGAGCTGTTCTCTTGCTTTCCTTCTTTTGGTAGAAGAGTAGAATGAAACTATTCTGGATTTATATGCCACATTTCTTACTAGGGCAAATGTTTAAAACGTTTCTGTTAGCAGTCATAGAACCTGACTGCTGTTGTCTTGTGCAGAGTACCTGGTTTGATTTCTGTGAAGTCTGTCATGACAGAAAATGAGAGATTTTGATCTGCTGATGTGAGAGTTTAGAGATTTGAGCTCAGAGCATCACCTTCCCAGAGACTGTGTTTATGATGAGAATTGTAGTGCAATGCACATTGGTTGCATTAGTTTAACTGTGGCATACAGTCAAAACCAATAAATTAAAGCTACATTTTATTTCCTTTTTTTTTGTGTTCCCCTCTTTCCTTTCTTTTCTTTATTTTTCCCCCCTGTACCCTTACATAGGGCCATTGCAAAGACTTTAATGAGTTGTGTTGAAAATGTATGACATCAGGTCAGGCATTCATGGGGAACAGCTGGTTGCTCGTGGTTGCCCAGCCAAGAGTCTGACCTGGCAATGTCTAAACAGACTCACAACTTCCCAGTGTTGTAGCAGGAGCCAAGAAACTGGCAGAAAGAGGTACTAGATTTGAACCAGTGGTACAAATTCTTATAAACTCAAGCACTGTGTATGTATGTGGCTGGCATGCATATGCAGGTGGAGTTAGTGTATCATAGAGTGAGGATCTTAGATTAGGGTTCAACGTGATTCCAGCACAGTGCATCCCAAATTGCCTTGTACTCCTTTGAACATGTCAGGATTTATTGACATAATTTGATCTCTTTCTAATGATAAACCTGTAAGAGTACAACCTGAAGTATTTTAGATGTTCTTTTCCCTAGACAATAGTACTTTTTGTGGGGGAGGAATAATAATTCTCCAAGCTTGTCCTATTTGTTACAGAATGACTACATGTGGATTTGTTTTTAGATCTTATTTTTCTAAGTGACTCTGACCACCTAATTCCTTCAAATAACCAGTGAGTTTGGTTTTGGATTCTCAGGTCTGTCTGAAGAAGGGGATAGCATATAGACTAACTTATATGGGAACAAGCAGTCTTTGGGACAGTTGGCGTGCTTAAGCAAAGCTGTATCTCTTGAGCAATAAAGAAGCTGGTGGAAAGATCGGAATTCTTCAGAATAAGTTTTTAAAAAAAAATCTCCTTGACCTCTAATGGCAAGAGGTGATACAGCTGGTATAGGCAAAGTGCCATGGCTTTGTGCCTACGGAGTTAATGGAAAACAAACAGTCTGAACTTTCCTGTCAAATCCTAGAGAGGCTAAGAGATGCCCAGGTTTTTAAAGTATTCAATAAACTGCTACATCGAAACAGTCACTTCTCATAGTGTGTGCCCTGAGTTCATGACTTTTGGCTATAAATAACATGGGACTGAAGATGTGAGGATGTCAGCCATCCAGTGTGAAGAATTAATGGTCAAAAATCAAATCATGTTCATAGACTGGAAAGTGTCCAGATATGGAGGAGTAGCCTGCAGAGCTCTGAGAACTTCAGGTGGAGAGAAGCAAATTTGGCTGTCACCCATCAAGCTTACAGAAGATTTAGAGTTCAGACCTTGATTCTGTTGAAATTAATAAGGAACAAAAGCTCCTCCTAGAAACAGTGAGAACTTCATACTGTGGCAACAGAAGCCGGTGTGTGTGTAGGTGTCACACAATGCACCATATCAAGACATCTACCACATTGAAAGTGGCTTCCTCAGCTGCAGTGAGCCACCTGATTTTCTGCTATAAATAATGAATCCCATTTTTTTACAGCAAAAGTAGTCCCTTTGGGGAAAACTAATCCGGGCCATTCCCAGGGTCTTGGAGCTTTTAATGTGTCTTGCAGCTGGGCTGCTCTGTGTCTGTGCTGCCTGGCTGGCGGTTGCACAGGACTGAACGCATGTGGTGGTGCTGATGTCAAAGGGAATCAGTTTGTGTCATGTCTCGGGCTAAGGGCTGGAGTAATCTGTAGGCATCTTCCCACCTGTTGCTCCCAACACTGCTTCTAGTGGGATAGGAGTAATCTTAAATGCTCTTATTTTGCTTGTTAGGCGTATTTTACCCTTTTAGATCCTGAAGGGATCATTGTTTGGTCTGTGAGGATTCATTGATGTTGGTAAAGTGATCTGCGATCTATTACTAAATCAAGTTTCCTTATGCTGTGGAAGTGTAACTGGTTTTGACTTTAAAAGCAATAAGCCCTCTACTAGGGAAGATTTTCTTGGCTCTGTTCTGAGGATTAATTACTTTTTAGGAGCACTATTATGTGGGTGGGGAGAGTCAGCACTGATGATGCATCAGTGTGAGAAATTGAAGGTGCTTGAAGGTGCAGTGATTTTAAGTAGCTTTTGCAGTGAAGATGTGTTAGGTGGTGGCTCTTGTTGAGGCAGCTTGAGGTCTTTCTAGGTCTCATTTAAGTGTCACCTTCCATGTGAAAGGGTAACAGAGGGGATGGTGCAGGTTGGGTGGCAGCAGATGTGATGGGTGCTTCAACTTGCAAGTAGCTGAAGCCTGCTTCCAAAATTGGAGCACTTTTGCTTTTGTGGATAGTGCTGAAGACTGAAAACCATAGCTTGAATGATTAAAGTTCAGTTAGCAAAATTCAAATGAGGAACAGTTTCTGTTGTGTTGTGAATAGCCTCAGCCAGCAAATAACACTTTTGTTGTCTTTGATTAAAACTTGCAGAAAGCAAGTTAACTGCTTGAGAGCACAGGAGCACCAAAGTTCCCAGTTAAAACTGGGACAGTCTCTCCTGTTAGTGCTGTTCTTGCTTCGTTGCATCAGGGAAGGAACCCAGGATTTTGAGAGACCAAGCCACTTTACCTGGGAAGACTGAGGAAAACCTTCTGCATTAGGTATAGTTGGCTTGAGCTAAAAACATATCACTTCTTTAGTAGTCAAGATCAAAAATATTTACTGATGCTTGCTTAATTCATAAAATGCTGAGGAGATAATACTCTTTGAATCAAAGCAGGTGCTTTTGCAACTGAAGTAGATGTATACAATGCTGGTAGCAGCCTGGGCTGAGCCTTGTCCCTACGCCACACAAAATAGCATGGGCTGTTTGCCTGCGCTGATCTGCAGAAGCCTGGGTATTTGGCAGTATGGGTTAGAGCATCAGATGGTGTAAAGGAGAAACTGTAATGACTTAATGCTGTCCCAATGGTTTTATATCAGCCTTAAGGATTGAGCCGGTTATTTAAGCAATACGGAGAACTGGGAACCAGGAGAAGTGCTGCAGTTCCAGGTTAAATGGTATCAGTAACTCTGCTTAGAAAGAAGACACCTGCTGACCATGTCTGTGGGGTAATACTTCTTCATGACCTCTTCTTGTAGCACCACTTTATGCCTTGAAGTGTGAATTTTAATTAGCACTATAAGCAGAGGCTATTTCTGTGGCTTGCTGAGGAGTGTCAGGGTGCACTGCCTGGTAGCTGTTGCCTGAGCCAGGAGGGGATGAATCTGCCACCAGCTATGGTTCAGCTGCCCTGAAATTGTTGGAAGAGAGGAGGATGCTCTGGGTACTGACCTGCAAGTGGCAAAACTCCTGCTCTGCTCAAAGCAGAGGCACTAATCTGTATAAATTGTCCCCTTACTCTTCCACCTAACAGAGGTATTAAATGGCGCAATATGTTGCGCATGCTCTGGGCTGCGGGGTGTGTATCAGCCCTTTGTGGCAGCTGTCACCATGAATAGCGGCAGCACGTGTGCCACAGCTGGCTCTTCCCATGAGCTAGGTAATGAGCTGCAGCATCTTCTCAATACTGGCCCTGGTCCTGCCACACTGATCCCGCACTGTGGGGTGCGATGCTCTGCCAAAGGTCTCCCTTTGCATCTCCCTACCCTGCGGCATGCAAGCAGCAGAGCGGTGGCACATGCTGTGCTTGCTCATGTTGGTGGGTGCCATCGCTTTTGCTGCTGTTCTCATTTTAATTTACATCTCCTACTCCCAGCTCTGGGCTTTAAATAACTGTAAGTGGAATGGGCTGGATTTCAATCTAAAATAATCATGATAGTCATGAATGTGATCATAGAGTTTGTGCTCCCACCATTGCTAGGTGGGTTTAAACATGAGGGGATGGATAAAAGTGGAACTAGTTTATATATGTGCATATATATAAAAGCTGAGCCCTCTTCAGGGCTGTAAATCTGATTGTCAAATTCAAAAGTGCTTTGATTCAAGGCCAAGTCCAGAAGATACTGAAAACTAGGCTTTCTGTTGCTGCCTTGAAATCAAGATAAAGCCAAAAATCACAAAACTGCATTAATCATCATTGAGTTAAATCTTGCAAGTAATACTGTATAAACACTTTAGATCCAAAGGGGATTACAGGCAAATACTGAGCTGATGGAGGAGTTTAAGGATGTTCTGAATTGCAAAGCAGGCTTTTAGAAAGCATTTCTGGAGCCGCGCCTCTGGGTTGGGAGTGCGTGGAGGGAGAGGGATGAAGTGTGGTGCTTAGGGCAAGCAGCTCAGAGGAAATTAGACTTGGCTGAGCGTGGAGAGACTGAATGAGAGCAGAAGGCCACTGGGAGAGGGACGGTAATAGCCTGCTGTCCGTGGTTAGCAGCACCTTACTCCCTGCTCTATCGCATCCACTGCCATGTGCTGCCTGTGCCCGCAGTGTTTCCTATGCTTGGTTTGCTCTATGGGCTTTGGGTGCTGTGAGTGGGGTAGGTGCAAGCTGTGGCTGCTCCTAGACCCCGTGATCTTGGGCAAATGTCTTAACCTTTCAAATAGATGTGTTTACTTGTCTGAAATGAGCATCAGCCATGGTAGGGAACTTGAATCAGCTGATCATTGTCAAAGTACTTGGGATGGCATTTTAGTTTGGATCACTTTGAAACACAGTGGGGTATGAGGTTCTATGTCATCATGATGTTTTACAGATCATTTATTGTGATAGTGAGGCAGGGGAGAAGAGCTAACATGTATTTTTTTGTGATGAAGGAAAATTAGTGTATTACGTAGTTTTTATACCATATCAGAACAGGTATCTCCAGAAAAATCCAGTGCCAGATGCTTGTAGAAGACAAATTCTCAAGTTCTTTATCCTCTTCGTATCTCCAACAGAGTGCATGTGACTAACCACTGGCTTCATTTCCCAAAGAACAGTACATGAATCCGAGGTCTATCCTCCCTCTTTAGACACCACACAGATCTTATATTTGTTAGAGAAATTATTTTAAATATGTTGAGGTTTTTTTCCTAGTATTTTGGAGTTTTCCCCTTTGTTTGAAATGCTTTGACTTCTCTTATCACTTTTACCTGCTGTGACTTGCGGTGCAAGCTCCCTGCGCAGTTAATTTCCTTGGATGATTTATTCACCAGTGACACAACATAGCCCTTGACATAGTAATTGCAATGATGTGATGGTCCAGACATCAAAGGCGGGAGCCCCTGGCTCCTCGTCTCCCTCATGCTGCTGCAGTCCTCCCACCTCTCCCTTTGCGTTCCTTCTTTGTTGCTTTAATCCTCTTGGGGAAGGAAAAAATTAAAACCTCATAACCAGATGAAAATTGGGTGAGTGCCGGAGTAGCTTTCTGTACATAACTGCTTACAGAAGTCAGAGTTCAACAATGCCGTGTTACATTGCTGGGGGTTTTGCTGTCACCATGTCCCCTCCTTGACCTAGGACCCAGAGCTTCTGCTGGGATGCAGCCAGTTGAGATGTGCCATTTTGTAGCTGGGCAGAGAACAGCAGTGTGCAGCCTGCACCGCTCTTCCTGGAGATAAAGGGGGAAAATGGGGCGGGTATGTGGGGAGAGAGGAGGGGGGGAGCCTTGGTTTGCTTCTTCCCTGCCTAGGGACAAGCAGCTGGGTTTGCATCTCTGGGAATCAGCCAGCTCTTATGGAAGAGGGGGAAGGAGCTCACCCCTTGCTTTGGTGGGCTGAGCAGGACCTGGCTGAGCTCCGGGGCTTCCTGAATCCCTCCTCCGGCCTGCTCCCCAGTGCCCAGGCTGGACGCTGCCTCTGTGAAGCCTGCAGCACATGCTCTGTGGCTGGAGTGTGCAGAGGCTCCTCGATACCTGTGCACAGCTCGGCTTCTCTGGCTGTCCTTCTCACCTCTGCTATGTGGAGCCTGTCCCAAGCAGAAGCAATGCTCACCCTGGCAGTGACTGACTCGGATTTTCAGAGTAGTCATCAGTCCCCTTCAGTGTGTACAAAAAGTGCTTGGGTGCTGTGATGGCTGCTGTGATGGCTGCAGACTGGAATCCGAGTGTGCTGGATAAACACGACTGAATAGCTCTGAGAAATGTTTCCTGCCTTCCCAGCCCTCCCCTCTTTGCCCTCTTCCTTCATATAAGGTGAGAAAATACATCTTGCAAGAGAAGATGACAACTGGATGAAGCAGAATCAGAATAGGCTTTAGCAGGAAGGAATTCTAGTTTTAAACCTGCATCAGTAGAAACTTTGGTACCTCAGAAATGAGGGCCCTCACTGACTGATCTAAATGAGACTGGAAAGCTCACCTCTGCCACACTCCTACTTATCTTGCTGGTCTGAGCAGATGCTTGTCCCTTTGCTGTTAGAGCACTGTGCTGGCCCCTGTTCAGCCCTGCTGCCAGTGCTCCAGCTCTAAGGTCAGTGGGGAATCTGGGATGCTTCTGTCTCAAACAAAATCCCCGAAGAGCTTGAGTTTTGGAAGTGGCTCCTCAGCAGGGAGCTAAATGGTCGTATGGGGATTAAGGACTGCTTGGAAGGAGAAAGTCTGGCAGCACAGTGTTGAACTACTAAATCATTGCTTAAGGCATGTTGGTTTCACCAATTTAGGCTGAGACTGTTAATTAACTTGTTTTATGTGTGTGCACATCTCATTTAAGCAGCTTGCTTTTATTTGGGAGAACTACAAAAGGGGAGAAAGTATTGGGAAACACATTGATACTTTTTTTTCATCTTTTAAAAAGCAATTGGCAGCTCCAGTTCCTGCTGAGAGCAGAGCAGGGGGATTCCTGCACCCAGGAAGATGTGCTCTTGGGAGCAGGAGTCTATCTTTTCCCAGACAGATTGTTACCAGCCCAGGTGTCTACTGCTCCATTACATGCTAAGTCTGAGAAATGAAATATAATTATTAGCTGAATTGTTAAATGGACCTAGAGCTTCATCAGAAACCTTTTTCCAACAGCAACTGGAGCATATAGTAACAAAAAAAAAAAGCTGCAGAAGTAGTTACTGCAGGATTTTTTTTTAAATATATGCTGCATTTGGAGCAATGCAGCAGCCTGGAGGAGGTGGTGAAGCTCCGGGTGGGGCACTGGGCTGCAGATGTAGCTGTGTTCCCAGCTCTGAAACTTGCCACTGGTCTGTGCTTCAGTTCCCCTGTGGGAAGGGAGTGGAGTCCATGAGAAGGTTGTCTTAGTGTTGGAATGGTATTTATAATCTAGCTTGGAAACAAGAAGCACTTTCTATTTTGGCCTGGTTTGTTGGCTTGAAAATACATTCTGACTTGCATAGGGTGAAGCTCAGTACCTCTGCCTTTGTAGAAAGGGGTGTATCTGCCTTAGCTTGCTGCAGGTCAAATCCTGCAGAATCTGCTGCAGGGGGAATGGCAGATGGAGGATCTACAAACCAGTTCCTGAGCACCGGGATAGAAATTTCAGCTGCAAGTGATGCAGGTGGTTATGTCCCTCTGTTATACCACTCCATTGATGCAGAGCAGCCCACAATGTGTCTGGTAACTAGAGTAGGAAAGTGTTTATTTTTTGAATATTTTATCAAAAAGGAGTAGCTGTTCAATATGGCTCTTTTTTTCTTTGGTGGCGGCTCAGTTGCAAAATAGATGAACTGTAATCCAGTCTTTTGAGAAGCATCCTCACAGTGCACCGAAGCTGAGTATCACAGTGTAGTTCAGCCCTAGACTTCTGAAGTCCAGCACTCCAGGGCTGCCCTCCTGGAGCAAAACAGGTTATGTTCTTGTTCTGAATCTGGCTGCCAAGTGCTTCAAAATGCACAGCAAAAGTCCTTGGTGTGTATTGGGAGGTCTTGGGGACAAAGCTTCCCTGTCTGAAGGAATGACAGTGGATGGGATGGGATGGAAGTAGCTCCTAGAATGGAAAATGCCTGGGACTTCCAGGGTGCTGGCCAGCTTTGCTGCAAGTTTTCGTGCACAGCAAGTCCTTAATCTCTTGGTGAAAGCTGGTAGGACCCAGGGAGGAGCTGTCCTTAACTCCTCTGCTTGTAATGGGAAGAAAGATCATATTGGAAGGCAACTGCCCCCACCTTCTTAGCACACTGCAGGAAAAAAATAGTACAGGACTGCTTAAGCTTGCTTGCAGAGCTATAGAGCAGCATGGAAACTTCTTCCCAGCAGGGAATGCACAGTGGGGTGTGGAGAGAGGGGGTGTTTTGTTGTAAGGTTTTTGTTTATGCCAGAAGCTTGACTGTTGGTTTGGGTAAAGGCAGATGGAACTAATTTTAAGGGACAGGAGCAGCTGACTGTTGCATGTTGAAGCAGAACAGCTATGGGCTCACCAGTCTCTGGAGGAAGTTTTTATCCTAACCCCTGTCATTTAGTGGTTGGTCTGTGCCCTAAGAATGGGGTTTTATATGCCTGTGCTGTCTGTTTATGGGGTTTTCAGATGCTTCTGCAGCTCAAACCTTCCTGGTAATGATGGGGAATGATGATCTCCATGATATCTGCAGATGTTAAAGGCTTGTGACCCTTTTTTTTTGTTTTCTTTTCTTACATATTAAATTCTAAACTCCTGCAGTCTTGATACTGCACTAGCTGGTCTCCCTTTGGTAGGTTTGTAGCTTGCAGGGTGGCTGAGGAGATCCTGGAGATATCAGCCTCTGAAGGCAAATGAGATGTAGTCCAAATGGTAACTTTATAATGCATTTCTCACTAGTTTATGTGGTCTTATCCTAGACAAAGCTTTATCTTACATCCCCTAGTTATGTGATTCCATGTGGGTGACTTCAAGCAAGCTTTTGGAAGTGTTAATTGAACTTTAGATGCTTTTTATGATCTCAGAGTGTAGAGATTGGTACTAGAAGGAAAGTTTTGAGGGCAAATTCCTGTAGTTTGTGTACTGCACTGTGAGACTAGCTTTGAGCCAGTTTAACAGGGTTGTCTGCATTTGCCTTTGTAAACGATATGGTTAGGTGATGTACTGCTGGAGGGGCTGCTGCTTCTTCCCACCTTCCCCTTCAGTTTAAGCTGTTGCACGTATTTCTCGGAGATCCTGTTCCTCTGTCATTTTTTTGCCAAAAAATCTACACTTCACACACGTGTCCTAGAAAGTAAGCAGAACCCACTGCTGCAACTTTGTTTACTTTTGTAACTGATGTTTTGTACTTTGTATCCATTTTGCACTTCATGTGTCAGTTTCTGTTTTTGTTTGCCACCTAGATGATACAATGTGTACCGGTTCAGATGAAAAGAAAATAAACATAAGCAGGTGGTGGAGGGAATAGACGTTTTTCCAGGCTAAATTCAACTGTGGCTGATTGCAGAGGGCTCAGAAATGTGATTCAGGGAGGTTATTACAGAAACTGTGTCTGCTTGTCCCTCCTGGTGCCCACCTCGACCCTCAGCCTGGGCTGGTATGTGGCCATTCCCAAGGGGAAGGGGGAAAAGAGCAAGCTCATGAGCTGTAGGCTAAGGAGGACAGATAAGCTTTGAAACCAGAAGGGACTGTTTTGAATCAACTCTTGGAAGGGGGAGTGAAAGGAACTGGGAGCTCATAGGGGAGGGGGGATGACTCACTGCTGTTGTCATCAAGGTCTGCTCTAACAGGATTAGTGGTTATTGCCCAAGAACAGGATAATTTATCAGAATCCGAACTGAAGAGAGAAGCCTTCAGCGAAGGAGCAGGGTGCTGGGTGGTGTCACCTCCTTCCTCCAGCAAGGTCCTCCTGCCTCTTGCTCCAGGGCATCAGTGGAGCCAGCCCTCAGCATGCTGCCAAGGGTCCTGCAGGCTGTCAGGGGCTGAAGCCTTGCCAGCTCTGCTTGTTGGAAAATCGTAAGCACCAGAAACCTCACAAGATTGCATCAGAGATCCATTTGGCTGGTGCAGAGATGGAGAAGTGAAAATGTTGCAGCTTTTTTTTTTTTTTTTTGAGAGGAGAGCATCTCTGTTCCTAAAATGCCTGATTGCTATGGGAAACTACAAGTGGAGGATGCTGCCAGCTGAACCTCTGTGCTCTTGTGTCAAAATCTTCCTTCCTTTTGCCCCAGTAACTGTGAATTTGGGTGCCTGGCACCCTGCTACTGCAAACTGGCCCATCTGTAGGGGGGTACATGTGGATGTGTCAGGGAGGGACCCTACTCTCCCTGAAGTGCAGCATGGCTTTTAGGTACCACTTGTCACTGCTAAATCTAAATCTTGGGTTTGTGCTGAGCTTTTGAAATGGTAACTGAGGAGAAAAATGCTTTGTTTGGAAGGTAGCTTCTTGATAGAATAATAAATGAAAGCAGCCAAGGCAATGGGGAGACAGTGGCAAGTGAGAAAACCACTTGGAATAACTACAGTCCAGTGTTTTTTCCTTGTCAGGGGCTGGTTGCCACTGACCCATGGAGCTGGGAGTGCTGCTGAGCCTGGGTCTGTCCCAGCACTCACCCAGATAACAGCCCAGCTTGCACAGAAAGTAACAGCTCATAAATACAAGGCTGAATCTCCGAGTGGGAGGTTTCCCAGGGCAGCTATTCTGGCTCTCCACATTAAATCTTCCTGTACTGGGAGGAGATAAGTGTTTGAAAAAGCATGGCTGCAGGACCTGGAGCTGCTCCTGCTGAGCCTGCTTGCAGCATGCAGGGCTGGGGCACACCCTTCCCTTGCCTTAATTTTTAGGACAGGGGTTGCTTTGTGTAACTTGCTTGTGACTGGTGTTAGCAGGAGCCTGCATCAACTGATGGAGGCAGGGACTTCAGCCCCTTGTTTCCTTCCTGCATGATGAAACACAAGAAGAGCTCTGAGCAGCCTGAGCACAGCAGCTGCCCTTGTGTTGCCATTCCCCACCCCCCCCCCCCCACCCCCCCCCACCCCCCCCCCGACACAGTGTGGGATTTGTCATGGAGACACTGCTGTGAGGAGTCTCCTAACAGTGCTTCCTGCTTGGTGTGTGGAGGGAGCCTGTTTTTTCTCCACGTGATGTGGTCCCTTCTTGGAAATGGCACCATCACCTCTCCTGGGGATGACAACCCCGGGCCACTGACTGCTGAGTTCTCCTGTCTGTTGTGAGATGAAAACCTGTTCTCCTGCTGGAGTCCCGGCATGTCCCTGTATGCTCTGCTCTGTGCAGTTGTGAGAGAGACCAGCGGAGGTGTCCTGCCTTGGGAGCAGCTGGGATGTGGCATCTTCCAAGGGTGTTGAGCGAGACTGTGGAAGCATGAGCCCTTGTCACTCAGCTGTGCATCCCCCTCTCCCCAGCTGATGCAGGATGCTCATCCTGAGTGGATGTAACTTCAGTACTCCCCCCCCCCCCCCCCCAAAAAAAAAAAAACAACAACCAAACAAAAAAAACAAACCAAAAAAATCCCCAACAAAACCTAAACACCAAAAAGCAACCCTAAATCTAGACAGGTCATGTAAAAGAGGAAAGCAAGTGTTGTGGTGTTAACCTCACCATGGCTGCTCACTTTTTCATTGCTTGGTTAGAAAACATCATTTGGAGAATGTAATGCTGCATGACAAACACAGCAGAGTCGCAGCTCCGCAGGAACATGTTTTGGTGGGTTTTTTTCCCCCCTCTCCTGAGGTAACATGGTAAAGGCTTCAAATTGTGCTGTGTATCAAAACAGCCTCTTTAGAAATTGTGTTCAGCAACTTGAGTGAAGATCCTTGTTGCCTTGCAGGGTGCTGCAGATTAATGCTGGTGCAAGATTGGGCTCTTACTCCAATCTCAACCCTTTAATTAAAATAATGTGGAACAAAAAGGAGAATTAGTTAAAAATAACAACTCTCAGAAGCCTAGCTTCTCTCTTTATTAGACTTGTCCTCGCTTTCTCAGCTGCTCTGATAAGAAGGATATTCTCCCTCTGGGATGGAATGAATAAACTGAGATGAAACTAATTTGTTTGGGCTTTATGTGTTAATTAATTTCTAACACTAATCCTTTCCTCATACACTTTCTTCTGGTTTTTAGTTAGAATACAGTCCTGTTCCAAGGAGAGGACAGGCAGTTTTGCAGTGTAACAAATGGGAGAAGTTTGGCCCTAGGCTTTGCCTAGCCCCAGGGGGCAGTGCTTTTTTTGGGAGTTGAGAGATTTCCAGAAAGCCCATCTGGAACATGCGAAACTTAAGGATTCACCTGAAATGTTGCCTTGACCCTCAGCTGTTGTATTGCAGCCTCTTGCTGGTATGAGAGGAAGGTGAAGGGGCTGGTCCAGCATGATGCCAGCACTGCCAGAGGGATGCTGGGTCCCCAGCATGTCATGGGTGCTGTGGTCCCCATGGCACTGGCAGTGCCCATGGTCCTGTACCGGCCATAAAAGCACTGTGGCCACCACTGTGTAATGTTTTTATTGTGGGGTGGATGGAACTCCATGCATACATTTTATATAATTATATAAAATTTTCTTTTTAGAATAAAATGAAATAACTCTTGAGCATCTGGGCAATATGGGCTGGGGTTGTTTTGTTACCCAGGTGTTTCTAGACTTCTGATAAAAACAAAATTTCTTCTAAGTGACCCTGTTAAACTGATGGGAAGCTTGCTATTCAAGTAGGGGAAGCTATGGACTTACAGTGATTAAGTGATTTTTTTTTTTTTCTTTTCTTAGTCCTTTGTCTCACTCAGCAGTTATTCCTGGCTGCCGCTGCATCCTGCTTACTTAGCCCTGTCCATTATTTCAAAATCAATATGCTGTTAAATTACTGGAGTTAGAGAATAAAATTAAAAAAAAAAAAAAAAACCAACACAACCAATCTGAGGTTTTGGCACGTGTTACTTATAAAGTGATAGGATGGTCCTTAATTCAGACCAGCTTGCTTTCTCGTTTCTAATCTGTACATAAGTGTCTAGATTAGTGAAAATCCGTCTACAAGGAGAGGCAAAATAATAACAGGCAGTCCTGGAAAAGAGCTAATATTTCATTCTGTCCAAGTATTGAAGTTACTGCAGGTGTCTCAGGCACTGACTTTCTGTGCTGCTCTGCGAGCTATTTCCCACAGTATGATTGCTCTGGGCTCAGTCTCCAGTGGCAGAGTAAGGGGTGACCTATGGTCTGTCATCTTGCTAGGATTTCAGGTGAAATAAAGGACTAACTGGGAAAAATGTGTATGAAACAAATTCCAGCTTGCCCAACATGCCCTTAAAATGCACAAAGCAGGAAAACATTAATTATAGCAGCTGTGGAAAGAACTGATTTCTCCCAGGGAATTTCTTGGATACAGTTGGTACGTTTCACTTCTTAAATGCAAGGAGACATCTGGGATCTGACTTAAGTCTCAACTGGAAATCAGGACCATGGTGGCCTTGAAGAGCTGAGAGCAACTTATAAAATAAGGAAGAAAATAGCCCTCTTTAAAATCAATGTCCTTTTGTGTGGTGTTTTAAATTCTTCCTTTCTAGTCTGAGTGCAATTTTCTTCTAGTAGATATCAGACTTCTAGCTATAATAAAACTGAACGTGGTCAGTTAAAACACGGAGCAGACCTGATTGAAGGGTGGCCACTGCCAAGATTAACTGGGGGTCATGTCACCTGTGGAGCTGCACCGGGTGCTGCAGTCCCTGTGGAATGGCCTGGTGGCATTGGAGGGACTGATCCGGCAGGGAAAGGCTCCAGGAAGCTTTGGGTCAGGTTGCTGGTCCCTCACATAAATAACAGGTTATCAGGCAAAGATCCTTTGGGAATATTTGATCTGATTAACTATTGATACAAGCAAATCAGTCTCACTGGAGGTTATTAAAGCCGGGTGAGAACTTACAGTATCTGCTTTAAATCCCTGTTCCCATGGAATTTCCTAATAGGATAATAGATCATTGCCATACAAAGGCAATTACGCCCTGGTAAGAATTTACCAAGAGAATACTCAAAATACAGATTAAATCTTGCAGCCACGGGGTTAGATCTTGCTGTTTCTGGCTGGCATGAGGGCGTGGGTTTTCCCATGTCAGAGGGGGACTTCCCTGGGGGCAGAGAGACTTGCTTGTGGTGGTTGGTGCAGTGGGTTTGTTGATTTATATTCGCCTGGCATAAGAAAGAAAACATAAATATGGCTTTAAAAAAAAAACCAAACAACTTGTAGGATTCTTTTCTCAGTAGGTAGCTGATTAACTTGCTGCCTCTGTCTGCTGG
Organism: Falco cherrug; assembly: GCF_023634085.1. Taxonomy (NCBI): domain Eukaryota; kingdom Metazoa; phylum Chordata; class Aves; order Falconiformes; family Falconidae; genus Falco; species Falco cherrug. Next base: position 18,577,456 of record NC_073700.1, on the reverse strand, counting down.
GGTCATGGAGACAAATTTAGAGGTTTTGCTGAAAAGCTCATGTTCATTTAGTATTGGTACTTTTGTGGGGAAAACAACCAAAACTGGGTTGAATATTGAAGCCTGGTGATCTGGTTTCGGCGGTCAGGGCACTGGGAGCAATGTGCATGCTTCTCTTCCGGAGTCGAAGCCTTTGTCTGAGCCCCACCACCCGCATGATATACGGAGTTTGTTTTGCTTTTTCTTCACCACGCCATCACTTGTGCAAATTCCACTGTGCTGTTTATACTGGAGTCATCCGAGGCTGTGTGGAGTGAGGTCTGGGCTGGTGGAGCCAAGCCGTGTGCTGGCTGCCCTCTAGTGAGCCACTGCCCATGATAAATCCCCGCAGGAGCAGAGATCACAGCTCTCCATCCACAGCCTCTGAAAACTCCTGACCAGTGTAATCCTTTTCTCCTCAGCCTGATGATGCTCTGTATGCCTGGTAGGAATCTGATCACTGAGTAGTGTGTGTTAAGTAGAGCAGGGGTAAATTTTCTTCTTTTGAAGAGTATCAGCGCTGTGGGAGGTGGCTGCTGCGACTTGGTATCAAATCTCCATGCTTCCACTGATGGTGCAGCTGGTTCTGCCCCTGTATTAAGCTTTTTGGCGTGAGCTGCAGCACGGCCAGGGACTGATCCTGGGGAGGAACTGCTGGCTCAGGTGGATGGCAAATACCTGTATCAGATTTCTCTTTATATAATAAAATTGTAGGATGGTTTGTAACAACTGCAGGAGAGAATCAGTGGGCTGGGGCAGTGTGTGTCATCTGTGTGCAGGCTGTTGCTATGCCTGCTGGCGAGAGCCCTCACTGGGTCTGTTCCCCATCCTCCCTCCAGCCATGCTGCCCCGTGGGACAGGCTGCCTGCACCAGAGTGTGCTGACATCCCTCTGTGCCAACCACACCACCTGAGCACGGGGAAAGGTTTTGCTTTGTTTCTATAAGGGAGAGATACTTCAGGATGGGCTTTTTGAAAGTCCTCTATGTCTCTGGCTGTTTGTGTATTGTAGTGGTCGTGGCACGTAGATGTGTGGGGAGGGTTGAAACTAGTACAAGTCCTGCCTGACAGCTGTCAGCATCGTCACAATCACTAGGATTCAAAATACGTTTTTTGAGATGAGGTTGGTGATGCTGAAATCCTAGGGGGCTGCCTAAGCAGCGTGTTGGGCAGTTCCTCCAGGCTTGAGTTTTATGTGTGAGGGTCTCCTAAACTATAAGTGATGTGTGCTGCAGCCTGCTGAGGAGAAAAGCTAGAGGGGAGAAGATCCCAGCAGTGTTGGATGGTTTTAGCGCTAGAGCTGCCCTCTTTGTACAGCAGGTGTGTGGATGGATGCAGGAGGTGTGCTGTAGCAAAACTCGGCTGGGGGGTGAATTGGATGGGTTTCCCACATGAGAGCAGGCTTGAAACAGGCACTGGTGCTCTGGGCCATTGAAAGACCGGTCCTGCAGCAACAAAGTGCTGCTGCTTGGAGCAGCTGCTTGTCAGGGATACCCAGGGGGTGGAGAGGGGCAGATTGGGTAAGTAGGGTTAGAAGAGCTGAGTCAGGATGTGTTTAAAGGATCTGCTTCAGCCTGACTTCTATAATTAGGTAACATGTATATTGCTGTTCCTTAGAAACACTTCATTAATCTAATGGAGGGAAGGATTCTGCAGAGATGAACTTAAAAGATTGTTAAACATGGTTGGGTCTACATTTGCAACGAATAGAGGCATGCAGCAGTCATAGCTGCTGGAAAGGGGGGCACCAGAAACATAATCGAAGAGCTGTGCTACAGCTCAATCTGTGTACCTGGTTCCATCTGCAGACCATGTCTGCTGTGAGCAGGTTTGGACATGGAGGTTGTTCTGTGTGACCGTAGGTAAAAACTTGGAAAAATGTTCCCATTTAGGTTGCATGAGATTTCTGTAAGGAAAACAGATACTGTCTTTGCAGTGTCCCATAAAGAGACTGGATAAAAGGAAGATGAGTGAAATAATGAGAAAGATGAAATCCATATGTGGTGTGGAAAAGTGAGCAGAAGCAAAGGCAGGAGAACTACAGGTGTAAATTGCTAAGGCAAAGCAGCCCAATAGCATGCCAGAGGTGTGCTCACACAGAGATGAATGTCAAAATGTGAGTTGAGTGTTCTGGGTGCCAGCGGCTCCTCTGAGGGCGCTGATTTTACACTCATCCTGTAGGGATGTACAGTGGAGTAGGTGAGTCTCTCCCCAAACAGCAAAAGTTCTCTACTAGAAGGCAGTGGTGGCTGAAACGCAGCAAAGCACAGACTAAGAGGGCTGCAGTGATGAGGAATGTGATATCTAAGAACTTTATTTGTCCCTAGAAAGTCATTTTATTGGGAGAAATGAGGAAAAGTGACCAGATGTAGAGAGCCTTGAGCTGAGCTGAAGCATGAGTATTTGATGGAGTCGGGGGGAGTCCCGCAGCCCCAGATGGGCCAGCAGCTCCTGTGCTCGCTGCCACCCAATGCAGCCGGGCTGGCTCACCTTGGGATCAGCCTTTCCCTTGGCTCAGCGCTGGCCCAGGGCCACCACAGCCAGCTACCATGTGCTTTGGTGCATTTGTATGGTGCACCCTGTATGCAATGAAACAGCTACTGAAGCCTCCAGCTGTGGGAACTGAGATATTTAAGGCACGAGAAAGGTATCATGGGTTGTACTTCTAGATCAGATGAGACTTTCCTGAAACATTCATGGATCCTCTCCTTTCCTTCCATGGCAAATTAGGAGGTGAGGGCCGGTCATTATAAAATGGTGCTGGTTGTCCTGATTCCTTAGAGCCTGTGGAGCAGAGGAAGCTGGACGGGGAAAGAAGAGGAAACAAGACTCCCCATTCCTGACTCTGAACAGTAAAACTAGGGCTGTGAAGAGGAGGTGTGTACTTGTAAAAGAAAATCTGGGAGGAGGAGGAAGAGCTTGTTTTGTTACAACTTGGCACTGAAGTTCTAACTCTTGTCTTGTTCTTAAGTCATCAAATATCCCCTTTGAAAATGATTAGGTGAAAGTCTTAAATCCTATGAAACCACTTTTTTTTTTTTTTTTTTTTTTTTTCCCCCTTTCCAAGCTGGGGCAGGAGCAAACACATGACTTAAACACCTCCTGTGCCGAGCTGGCCTTCAGCATAGACAGCAACAGGCTGAACCAGTTTGCTCATTGCTTTTGTCTCCTGACAGGTGCTCTCTTGTCCCGGGCGCCCTGGGAGGTGCTTGGCGGCTTCTCCCTGCACTGCAGGAATTCTCCTGCCTCCAGCCACCGGCTTGGGCACCGTGGTGTGTGGCCAGCAGCCTTGGACCAGCAGCAGCCCCACGGAGGAGGCTTTGCAGAAGACCTGAGCTGAGGCTGGGGGACTGAGCGCAGCACCTGGACACAGAGTTAAGGAGAGGTGTTTATGGCGTGTGGCAGAGGGTGAGGGGTGCAAGCAGCTTTCACTTCCAGAACGTACCCGTCTCCTGAGTCTCAGGTGAGAGAAGCTTGTTGTTTGAGTTGACAAGTTGAGTTGCCTGAGCCTGGCAGACTGTTACTACCTTTGAGTTGGGGGCATGTTCCGGCGGTCGGTGGAGGTGCTCCTGGGAGCTTAGGTCAGAAGGGGCTGAGCACAAAGAGTTTTTAGAAGCTTCTCCTGGGCTTACTTTGTGTGGATGTTGCCAGAGGCAGACCCACTCCTGGTGTGGTTCCTGATGCTGGGCTGCCTGGTGGGTCAGGCATTTGGACGCAATGTCTACCACGGATGTTGAGGGGATGGAGGCTTAACTGTGAGGGGTGCTGCCTTGTGCCAGGCACTGGAGCCCGGACCAAGAACCTCACAGGCTGAAAGCATTTGCTACTGCAGTGCCAGTGCTGCTCGAGGCTGTGGTGGGCTTCGCTGTCCTTGCTGAGCACAGAGCCTCAACAGCTGCTCTGAAGGCAGACGTGCAGGAATCCGGGGTGAGTCAGGCATGTGTGGTGTTCTCAGCGTCCTGCCAGGTCTGCTCTTTAGCAATAGCTCCATACCCAGCTAAGGGTGGTAGGATGGGGCAGCCCACCCTCGGCTGGGTGCTGGCAGGGCTCTGCACCCCCATCACTGGACCTGGGCACCCACCAACCCCCCCCCCCCCCCCCCCCCCCGGGGGGCAGCTGCCTTCAGGGTCTGCTCTGTACTGAGCTCCCTGGTGATTTCGTTACTATTTGAGATCTGCTTGAAACCAATTTCAATCTGAAGAAGTAGAATCATTGGCTGCTTTTCTCTTCCCCCTTCTAACCGTAATAGAAAAACCTGCAGCAACCCTTGAACTTAGAAATGAAATTGCTGATATAACTGTGCTGTGGCACAAGGCACAAACAGCTGGAAAATGTGCCACCTCCCACAGTATTTTAAAGGATGTGTAGCATCCTCGAGGGCTGTTTGCTAGAGCTGGCACTGTGAGCCTGTCCCGTATGCCAGAAAATAAATGATCTGTCCCCCACCTTTCAGTAGTGTATATCCCCAATGTGTGTGCACTGGACAGGTGACAGATCCCTTTCTCTGGTGACAAACGTTCTGCCCATCAGCTCAGCTGTACCTCGAAAGGGATACGCTAGTAAATCCCTGCTATGGTATCTGGCAACGAGCATATTGAGAAACAGATGGTGCTGTGCTACAATTTTACCTGCTGAAAGGCCAATGCATAATTTAGTAATACAGAAACATGAATTGTATTCCAGTGGCTGCTGCGTTCTTGTGAGGTTCTTTATTTGATTTAAGAATCAGCGGGAGGAAGGGGTAAAGGATATTATATGTAACTGGTTTTTTTTGTTTGTATTGTATTGTGGTTTTGATTATTATTTTTTTAACTCCCAGAGAATTTGGGAATGTAGCATCCACTAGATTAGTTTTTGAATAGCTGAATTTATTTTCCCCTTGTCATTTCCGTGCAAATCCTAGGGATGAGTTGCATGCCATGATGTGTGTGCTGAAGGAGCTTGTTGCCTTTGTGCAGAAGGGGCAGATACCTCTTTGTCCTGCCAAGTGCTTGGGGAGGGGTGGGAAGGACAGGGCTGTGTAGGGGAGGGACAGTCACTCTATCTGTGTCCCTAATGAGAGGTTTTATTCTGTCTACTTGCAGTCTATGGTACACTGGAGCCCCTTTCATCCTACAGCTGTGCCTTCTCTACCCCCAAAGATCCTGCTCCCAGAGTTTTTCCCACCCTAAAGCTACTGCCTGTCTCCTGTCAGTTCCTCCAATCCTTTTTCCTCACTGGGAACCAAGTATCTGTTTGCCTCCCTGAATGATGAAAAATGTTTAGGATGTAGGGGGCAAGAGGCATACAGCAACCTCAGCTTTGGTGGATGCTGAAGGTGGGACAGGACCCGGTGAGGCACCCGATACCCCGTAGCCTGCAGTGTCCTGTACCTGGGAAAGGCAGGTGCATGTTGGAAGGAAGTTTGGCCCCTCTGTTCCTTGTGTGGCTTTTCAGGACTTGAGAAACAGGTATATGGGACAAGAGGTCATGATACTGAGTGTAGCAGGGCCCGGTCAGCCATAGCTGGAAGTTCTTCTTCCTCCTGATATAGGACTGGAGGAAAAGGAGGACCAGGTGCTGTGGTTTCCCAGGGCTTGATGTCCCTTGTCCCCTTCCCTTCCAACCATGAGTGCAGAATGGGAGCAGGGCTCCTGGGAAGCACCTTCCAGGAGAGGCCAGGCAGGATGGCATGACCTGCTGAAACAGGCAGGTAAAGGGCATTTTGTGCTACAGTTTTGCCCATAAACCTGTGTGAGAATAGCACCCTTTTGGCTTTTTTTTTTTTTTTATTTAATGCCATTTTGATCCCCTGACCTCAGAAAGGGCCTAATATGAGCACTCTAGCTCCATTTCCAAGCATCCTCTTCCTGCTCCAAATGGCTTCCTTTCCCTGGCTAAGCTCTCATGTCCTCTCCAAGGAGGATGGGAAAAATGCATTATAATTTTGCAGCCTTGGCAAATGAGGAATCATGCCCATGAAAACAAATACCTGTTAATTAGGACCATGAAATGCTGATTGAATCACAGCTCTGATAATAGCAAGGGCAGTTTGCAAGCCTGCTTTATATCCCAAAGGCAGCCGGGGAGGGAAGCAATGAAAATTTTTCATTTAGGAAGCCATTTCAGCCACTCCTATCCATCTATTTAAAAGTTTCTCTGCCAACAGGTACTACTCAGTTACTACATTGTTTCCATTTGAAGTATGAGGGGGAGGCTGAACTTATTGCTTGGGATAATTGCTAACAAATGCTGAATTCTCATTTGTGCCCATAATAGCAAGAACAACTTTTTTTTTTAGGCATACGAATGGTCTCAGATTGACCCCCGTTGGGGAGTTTCTGTGTTGGGGAGTTTCTGTTGCTGCAGGACGGCCAGAAGAGAGATGAAGAAACTGCAGGGAGCCTGGCCAGGGTAAAGCCCTGTCTGTCCTGCTTCCCTCTCTGCCAAGGTGGCTAGGGAAGAGTTTAAAGGGGTTAAAAAACAGAACAAAACACTGGATCCAAACTATATCTGAACCTTAAAACTTAACCTCGCCATTGCTGCACATTTGTTCTGTGCCTGGTTAGAAAACATCTTGCAAATGTAGTGCTACATGGCAAATACGGCAGGGTCACGGCTCTGCAGGAGCACGGGTTTTTCTTCTCCTGAGGTAACATGGCGAAGTCTTCAATTGTGCCGTGTATCAAAACAGCCTCTTTAAAAAAGCTGGGTTGTTTTCGATTGTCCCCCGTCCCGTCCCGTCCCCCCCTTTTTTTTTTTTGTTTGTTTGGGGTTTTTTTCCCCTGAAGATGAGTTTTAACAGTCCATGCAATCAATAGCCCTTTGCTATAGTCCCCTCTCCCTTCCTGCCATTGCCCCTTCCCTCTTATTCTCCCCAGTAAGCCACAAACCAAGTGGTTCTGGTTTAGGAGTGGGCTGGGGTAACCCACCCCGCTGCACCCACGTCCTCACCCCTTGCGATAAGGGGTTGCACAGCTTTACCTGCTGGATCTGGCCATGGCCTCCAGCTGTGGCGGCAGCTGTGCTGGTGAGGGGGGAGCTGTGATGGGCAAGACCCCTGGCACTGTGCCACACGTGTCTGGTGGGGGGGGCTCTGAGAAAGCCGGGAGATGTGGGGAAACCTCGCCTGGCAGGAACAAAGCTCCGTCTCCAGCACCTGCACCCTGTTTTCTGAAGGGGTGAGGTCCTGCTGACCCCAACAGGCTGACTCAGCAGACGAGGCCACTGCCACCATGGCCATCCCGCTGTCCCCTCCAATGTCTCTGCCTTTCCCTCCCCGCTTCCTTCCTCACTGTTTGTGTTGCTGACTTTTCCTGATGCTCCCACCCCAGGGGCGGCTGATACAGTGCTGCTGGCATCAAGCCTTTCTCTTGGTGCTTTTTTTTTAAAAAAGGGAAGGAAAGTTGGACCGGGACGCCTTGCTCTTGGAGGGGCTCTGCTCAGCTTGAACATGCAAAATACGTGTTGTCTAAACTCAGCCTGTCTTCCCTGGTGAGAGGAACTTTGAATTTCTGCAGTACCAGTGAAGATTTCTTCTCCAAATACCACTAGTTTGAGGACAAATACAGGGGTGGCAGCCAGCAGAGGACTGGTCTGGGTGGTGACTCCAGAAGGCATCTCATGAAGTTCAGAGCAGAGTTATGGTTCAGGTTTTCAGTGCAGAAACAGAGACCTTGTGGGACCCAGCTCCGTGGGTGATTGATTCATGACCCACCTGTGTTCCTGGGGTTGGGCAGAAAAACCCCTCTATTTCAATATATATATATTTCTTTTAACATAATATAATTTTGAATGGCTTGAGTAGGTAATGATTGCAAAATGCCTGTTGAGGCCGAGGAGAGGAGGACTGAGCATTGGCAGGAGGAGGTGTGGGACGTGGTGGTGAAGAACCATTGGGGGTTGGCGGGTTGGTGGGGCAGCGTGTGGAGTGCTCATGGCATGCCCGGCCTTGCTGCGAGCCTATTGAGGGCAGCTGGAGTCTTTCCATTGATTTCAATGGGCTTTGGATCAGGCCCATGGCATGCTGCTTGTTTACTTTGGAGGCCTTCTGAGGATAAAAACAAACTTTCAATGGCTGCTCTCTTTCCTCCTTTGGTGCAGCTGATCCTTGCACCCCGTGGTCCAGGGCTGCTGGACACACACCTGCTTTCTGAAGAGCCAGGAACTCGTGTGCTTTGGAAAGCTTGCTTTAGTCTTCCAGGGCACTAAGAGTTGCTATGAGCATAAGCGATGTGGTTCCTCTGGGGAAATGCCACAAGCAGCTTGACTTGTTTCCTTTCCTATGGTCAAACACTTGGCACCAAGGCTCACCTTCATGAAATGCTTCCACCAGAGCTCATCTGTTCTAACAGCAAAACATACTGATTTGCTTCCTTTCAAATTCTAGATGGTTATTGCCCATTTATTTGTCTAGAGCTAGCAAACATGCACTGTTCAGGTACTTTGTTAGTAAAATGAGGCACTAATTGCTGTAGCAATCGATGACATGTTGTGAAATGATGTTCATTTTGCTTTCTAGCTTGAGAAGCGCCGTTGCGGCAGACCTGCATTCTCAGAAAGCATAGCACTGAGAGTGCTGGCAACTTATGATATAGATTTACAGTACCAATTTATTCTTGTCTCTGCTATTTACTGGTGCTGTCTCTCTCCACGGGTTTGTGATTCTGCCTCTGCAAAAATTGGCTGGAAAAATGCAGTGTTCTTCCTCAAAAGGCTGTGAACTGGACTTACCCACGGCAGGTGTGACAAGACCTGTTAACTCCAGGTTGGACTGATCAAGTCCTGGATAGAGAATGGTCCTGTGGCCATTTTTTACTTGAGCATGCCACAGCAGTGGGTCTGGATGCTGGTGGTCTGGCCTGGGGGAGATGAGGTGACTATACTGTGGTCCTAGAAGAGTATCAGCTGCCTGTGCCATGCTGCTGGCCTCTCCAACCAGTGGCGGTGGGGTTGGGGCTCAGTTCCTTTAAATGTGGGTTTTGATGAAAAGTTTCTATCAGCAGTAGTGCTCTGGTGTGCCAAATACTGAATGGATGCAGGAATGAATCCTGCTCGGCTGGGTTTATGGTCTGAAATGGAGTAGGGAGGAGAAGCACAAAAATGTCCAAGATGGTCACTTGGTTCACGTTGGATAGGATGCATGATTAAACTCTGTCATCTGGGCATGTATGTAGGGAAGGACAAATCCATTCCTGGGTGTACAACTTTCCTGGGCTAGGCATGACCCATAAAGTCTAATCAAGGGCAGAGTATTGCTCTGAGTCATGATTTTTCTGGAGGCTATAGCATCCTGAGTTACTCATCCTGAGAGAATGAATGCACCGAGGCTATAATTATAGTAGTTAGACATCATTTATTCTCAGTCTTTAAAAGATTCTTGTCAGGAGACTGATAGGTTTGGGTCGTTATTTTTGTCTTCGTGGCCATATATATCGTGCAAAATGCTGAAACTTTACTATCTCATTTATGCTTCCTCTTACAGCGTTGTAGATCTCTGCCTGGTATTTAGGTTATGTAGTAATTCTACCCCATTTGCCATAGATTAACGAGGCTATAAAATAATCATAAAGCTGGGGCAGCCCTGAATTTTCATGCTCCTCACATATTTATATCTACCGTGAAATACTTCATCCAAAAGTAATTATCTGACTTCTTCAGGCTCCCTTTAATACTCCCTGCTGACTCAAAACGTAGGAGATGCTGCCCCATGTTTGGCTGGGACAGCAGCAGGGCGATGCCAGCATCCATCATGGACCGGTGCCCGAGGGAAGCTGAGCAGGTTTGGTACCTGTTGGGGAGTGCTGTCCCTTCCGAGTGACCGGCCAGTAGAGCCGGGGAAGGAACCCTCCTGCTGCCAGCCGGGGCTGTGGGAGGTGCAGGACGAACCGGCGGGGCTGGATGTGTTGCGCTGTCTGGAACTCCAGCCCCTCCATCCTCCAGACTTTGAACCTGCCACTCCTCTGGTGAGACCCCGAAGCGTTTCATGGCTCCAGGAAGGCGATGGACAGGACGAGTGGCGTGCACTCCTAAAATGCAAACCACAGAGGTGTGTGGCATTGCTCCAAGCTGCCAGGAAGCTGCTGCCTTAGGTCTATGTGGGAGGTGCAGGGGGCTGTACTGTCCCACCTGAATACTTGAGCAAGAGGTGGAAATTTTGTCAGGATGGTCTGTCAGTGTACAGAAGCTATTATAATTTTGCCTCTAAAGCTATAATGCTAAAAGTATTTTGTACACTTTGTTACTCCTCTGCCAGTTTGAGGGAGGGAGAGGTCATGAGACTGCAGGTGTGGAGTGACAATGGGGTTTTGTCCCTTCCTATCATTTATTTTTGCAGCACGTGAGAGCTGTCTCTCCTGTTGTTCAGTGGGGTCTCGGCCCCTCTTCTGCCAAGGCTCCTTGTCCCCCCTGGGGCTTGGGGACCATCTCCATGGGCTGTTACCCTACCCTGCCTCCATGGGTAGGAGGCACGGGCACGGCTGGCATGTGAGTGAGAGCAACCTGCTGCAGGGCCGGATACCAGGACAGCAAAATCAGCAGCTTGGAGAGCAGTTGCTCTTCCTGCTGCAGCTTCCTAAGGCAGCCGCAGCCTCTCCTCCATGGGTGCCTCCCCCTTGCAGGGCCTGGCACTGCAGCAGGCTGGCGCAGCTGGAATTGTCCCCTGCAGCGGCACTGTCACTGCCCTGGCCGTGCAGTGGCTCTGGGGAAGGAGGCGGCAGTGGTGTTGTTTTCTCTGCAGCCCTGAGGATGCCCCAGGTTTCCACCCCGTGCTTGTTTGATCTTCTCATTTCCTCCAGATGTGGCTTGGGAGTAGCACCTAGCGCAGATTGATTTCCCGTGTCACCAGTGGTGACTCTCCCCTGCTGATGAAGGAAGCCCTTCCCACAAAGCTGGGAAGAGGAGGATAGTTTTCCAGGCTCCTGCCCCATCCTGGAGTGGGGGATTCATCCCACGGATCCCCTGCCCCACCGTATGGTGTCCCTGGGGCAGGACTTCATGCCTGGGGAGCTGCAGGCAGTGATGCTGGTGTCTGGGGAGATCTTCCTACGGGTCCCCAGCCTGCCATTGCTCGGGTTGCTGAGCAAGAGCATTGTCAAGACACATTTTGTCTGAAAGCAGTCACAGACTCTGTGTGTGTGTGATGGAAACTAATCCTCTTTCAGCTGGAGATAATTTTTTTCTCATGTGTTTTCATCCTCCTTTGCTTAGAAACGTGGGGTGGTGTTTCCCTTTATTATGTATCTTTTCTGTGGAAACTGACTTTACATGGTTGTAGACTTCTACCCACCAAGAAATATGTGTGTATACAAATGTAAATACAGTTTGTATATAGGTATGCTTTAAATAATTACATGCATTAGTTGTCCTCACTGCTTCCAGATTGCGTGTAGACTTCTTGAACTGCATCCTCACCTGACTGTACAGGCATGGACCTGTGAGGTTCCACCGAGGTCAGGCATGCTGTGCCAAATAGTACCCCAAGGCACTGGCCGAAAAGTACCGGAGAAATGATGTTTGTATTGTAAAAAACTGGGTGACGTGTTCTGATGGCGATAGCTTGGCAGCGAGAGATGTCAAACCCTGACTTGTGAAACTGGAGCATATGCTATTTGTTATGAACCTGACCTGATTTTGGAGTTCTAGGTACAGCAGGTATGAAAATGTGCCATTCGAGGAATCAGACTGCAAGCTGTTTAATCATTTATAGAGTTAAAAGGCAGTGGCACTTGGTTTCTGATGTGACGTGCTAATTAGCTTTACTATGGGATACAGACTGCCAGAAACTCATGTTCTGGCACTGTGGCTCTTGAGCTTTAAAAATGTGTTTACTTGTCACAGTGTTATGTTTATATCATTAGTGTGGAGCAATATATGTACAGCCCAAGCTCTCTTGAGAGGAGGAAAAAAAGTCAGGACCTCATTTAGGAGAATGTAAGGCTGCTGTTAAACAGGCTTATTAGAGGCTGTGCCTCATCCAGAGAGGAGAGCACTAGGTACCAGAGCTTCCCTCTCGGATGCGGATCATCTTGGGTGTAGTTGTGGCTTTCAGCTACATCACTCACTTGCCTTAGGTGCAGTTCAGTGGGCAAAACTGGGAATCGAAATTCCTGGTGTAGCAACTGGGGAGGGGTCCAAATACCTGCACAGGATGCTGTTATTAGCCTTAAAGGAAAGTGGGATGGCCCTTTCATGCAGATTTAATGTGCTTTCTAAATGAAAGTTTGTTAATGTGAATGGTAGTAGATAAATTTTTGTGGAAGTGTAGGCTTTTCTGAGAGGTTCCCCAAATTTGTGCTAATATAAAGGATTAAAGTAGGGTAGTTAAGATTATCTTGTGATTCTGCCCCCTCCAATAATCTCAAAGAACCAAACTGGTTTGCAAATGCCTTTTACTAGAAGTTGAATCTTGCTTCAAAAGCTCTCAATCAGGGCAGGCTGGATTACAGACATCCTATGCACCGGTGCTGCTTTTTAAGCATCTTATGTACTGAGAGGTTGCAACATCAAAGAGAGGGTGCCTGATGACTGTATTTCATTTTATCTTTAAGTTGGTAATTAAGAGTCAGAATGTAGCAAAAATTATTTTTGAAAAGTCGCTTCATCTTTATTTGGGGTTAATTGCATTAATGTTCACAGCTTCACAGGCTTGTTTCATGACAGGAATTAAAGTGCTGGGGGATACGCAGCTTCAGCATTGTCTGAGAAAGTCCTGATTCCCAAGTAATCCAGTTGTTAATGCTCATGAAAACTCTTACAAATCAGCACCTTTGGGCATTTTTTTAAACGTGTTTTTTAAAAGCAGTGTAACCATACGCTGTTGGCTTGTGGCTGGAGCAAAATCAGAAAATTCTGATGCACAAATCTGTGAGCAGATCTTCAGAAAGGAGAAACACATCTGGGGGTGGCAGGATGAGGTGGGACTGCAGTTGGTTTCTGGTAGGAATTCAGTGGTGCCACAGCTTTTTGGGTCTTAGCAAGGACCTCAACAATTGTTATCATTGGCCTGAGACCATCGCAGGGTATGGGGGCTTGGGGGTCTGAACCTTTGGAGTTGAGCTAACAGCAGGTTTTAAATGGTGATGTGTGCCAGGAAACAGAACTATTCCTCAGCCTTGCGAGGGCTGTCACAGTGTTCTTGGTCTGTGCTGAACTTTGCTGCTTGCTCTATGGAATATTATAAATATTGGTTGCAATCATGCATAGTCAATGTATGGGGACAAATTACGGATTGGAGTGTGTTTTAAAGCACCGGTTAAGACAGACATCTGCTAGCCCGTGTAATTAAGGCATTTTGAGCACATGCACCATAACTCACCTTTTACTGTTAAAGGTTCAGAGACCAAAAATGATCAAAGCTTTAATTTCGTTATCTGCCAGTGGGGACTCTGTGTGTGTGTGTGTGTCCTTTTTCCTGTATGTCTAATCAAAAGTTGTATCTAGGGGTTAATACTGCTTTGTAGATGTAAGGGAAGATTGATGCTCTTGTCCGATGTCTCACCGGTAGATGAATTCTCTATTCATGTGAACTTCATATGAGCTACTTTGAAAAGAAAAGCAGCAATTCAGCTAAGCGTCGTTCCATTCATTTGGGCACAGAAGATAACATGCAAGGAAGCCTGAGAATCCACTTGGGATCATCTTTTCCTGTTACGTTGGTAGCAAACCCTTGTTCTCTTTTTTTTTAATGCTCATTATTCCGGAACTACGATCAATAATATAAGGAAAAGCGTGAATCTGCCACACATCAAGTTTTCTGTTTTCTCTTTTCAAGTGATGTTCTCCTTAGATTCCTGTTGTGTGTAGGCTTATTCCTTACCAGAAATGAATGCCCTGTGGTTCATATGACTGTACATCAAATAGATTTGCAGTAGCTGTCTGCAGTGTTCCCTTGGAAGTGGTACATACCTCTACAGGCTTTTCCAGAGATATCTATCTTCCCTACCCCCCTTCCTTATAGAATAGAATAGAGATCTGGATACTACAGCCTTTGGAAACTGTCTGGATGTCCTACTGACTTTCCCTTGCTGAATGTTGTGACCTCTGTCCTGACTCTTAAGGAGCCCAGGTGTTATTTCAAATGAACCCACTTACAATCAGGTTCTGAAAATGGAAGTCAAGAAAAGTCCAAGATTAATTTGAATGGTTAATTCGTCAGCTGCATACGAAAACACCAAAATCCTTCAAAATTCCATTTAGCTGCTCTTTGCATCATCAGCTTGCTTTGCTCTTTTTTGTTCTGTGGGTGTTCAAGAGGCAGCACACCACGGTGTGACTGTGGCCACATGTACTCAGGTGGGTGAGGAAGGTGAAGTCCAGACGGCACTTGCTTGTTTCTGTTACCTACTTCATCCAGAAGGATGACAAGATGTGTGTGAAGCCCCTACTCATAAGAGTGGACTTCAAATCCCATGTACCCTAAGTAAGGGTGGGGAAAAGGTTCTTGCCTTGCTTTAGCCTACACGCAGAGCTATAATTTTACTATAGGATCATAATGCCTGTACAAGATAATGGAGATATTGATGGGTAAAGCCGTTGGGAGTACTGAGGAGGGAGGGTCTGAGTACATGTGGCTCTACCTTCTGAGACGGGGCCATTGCTCAGGCACATGGTAATTTATGAAGCATAAAGAGTAACTGTGCAGAACATGTAAGTTCAATTTAAAGATACCATGGAACATAGACCAACCTAAAAAAAAAAACCAAACACCAAAAAACAACAACAAAAACCCAAACAACTAAATCTCTTGTGCTGTGCTAAAGGAGACAACGCTCATCATCCTTAATTTTTCAGTCTGGTTAGGTAATAGGGAAAACAAAAAAGCACTGAGAACAGCAGGCACAGAGCAGGAGCTTTCCAACTTTTCATAGTGGGTTGGTTGGATTTTCCTGGCGCAGGACAGGGCTGTTGCCTGCACTATTTCTTGAACTACAAAGCTCCTTTTCTTTTAGAAATGGAACTTGAAAATCGGATTTTCTTTTATTTCTGTGTTTAAATTTGGATATGACTTGACCATAATACACAGATGCTATTTGAGTTTTTCCTGCCTCATTCCTCTCCAAAACAGTGTTATCTGAGGGAATGGCAACTACCCGCTGCCAAGCCTGGTGGTGGTTCTGGCTTAGGCTATTGGAATAACTAACTCTGTGGATATTTATCTCTCCCCGTGGACAATGGAAACTTCTCCCATTTTGTATGTTTTTGTTGATGTTAAAGTTCTCTAAACACAAAATGGTGATGGGCAGCACCGGAGGAGGAGGAAGAAGACTTCCTTGCGGCCACAAGCTCTAAGACAGCGTTCAAAAGGGTGATAAAACTCTTGGGGTGGGTGTATGGCTGTTGGATTTCGCTGCAGAGCCCCAAGTCTTTACTTGCTTCTTGTTGTATCAAGCTGTATCTCTCTCTGCACCAGCTCGCTTTGTAATAGCTTCTAATACATTTGAAATATAGTTGTTGTTTTCCCAAGTGAAAGCAAGGTTTGGAGAGATTTAAACGCCCTGGCAGCAACATAGCCAATAGGTACCAGCACCAAGAGGAGCCAGGGCTGCTTTTGCTTTGTTATATGTAAAAGGAAAAAGTGTGATGTCTGGAGAAACACAGGTCCAAAGCTTGTCTAAAACAGGCGGTCATCTGTCTACAGAATTACATCACCCCAGCTATGACATGGGGCGGGGGGCGGGTGTCCCTGTGCATGAGCACAGGCTCTTGCAATACAATGAAGGCTGATTTAATATGGAACGAAATTAGTTTTGTGAACACTTGCCCTGTGCTATGGGCATGCAGGGTGTCTTCCATGAAGAGCATTTGGGACAGGGCTGCTGTGTAGCGGCTGTTTGCTGGCAGTGCACTTGGGCAAGCAGTACCAGCAATGCCATGGGATTTAGCTCTCCCATGCAGCCCTTATGCAAGCTGTTCCTGCCCCCCTTTGATTCATTTCATTACACAAGAGAGATTACTTTTACAGGTCGGTCTTGCTGATGGTTTTAGGAAAAAAATCTGCTCCTTGAGCAGTTTCTCCAGCAAGGTGCTGGTGGTGGCGTGTGGTGCTCCCTGCAACTTCCATCCTGAAAAGCTTAGGAATTGTAAAATCTTCTGTGGGGGTCTTAAAAAAAAATTAATTACTTTTTGACTTCCACCTTCCCTTAGCTTTTAATAGGAAAGAGCCCACAAATGAAAAGTGTGGCTGGGTGGCATCAGCAGTTTAAGCCCCAGAAGGGCAAGGTGCTGCCTAATTTTAAACCAGCTATCAAGGCAAAGCTGGAGTCTCTTGTGGGCTATTATTTCAGTATTTATTTGCTGTGGGCTGTTTGTGAATTGCTCACCTAGCATGAGCAGCGTTGTTTTTCTCATGCAGCAAGTGTTGCATTAATGGAGTTAGTTTAAGAGTAGAGCAAAATCACCTCTTCAGCAGGTGTTGAGTTTAACCGGGACCGTGCAACAGCCAAGGAGGAGGTGTGGAGCAGAGAGGTGGCTCCATGCTGTGGGCATCTGCTGTGATCTGAGCTGGAAGAGAAGTTAGTGTGTGTATTTTGCAGGGGTATTCTGATCCTTTCCCCTCCCTCCCCTTTCCTCCACTTGCTGGCTCCCGGAGGTGCTCTTTTAAAATAGGATTTCTAGTGTACAATTTGAGCATGGGATCAGCCAGGAGAGAACGATAACAGCTTTGTTCCACGTATGGCAGATAACAAAGCATCGGAGGCAGATCGCAGCGTTAGGTGGACGTGGTGATGAAGTGCCTGCCCAGCTTACGAGGTGCAGCGGAGATTAACGCTGTCGAGCGGTTCCCTTCTCTTGGAGTGTCTAAATGGGGTTGTCGTCAGGGCATATGGCAAAAGGGTTAAAATTTAATTAGAAAACATAGTGGTAGCTACTGGAGCTTAACAGAGCTTTATATAAGCCGCTAAGAAGGACAAGGCTGCTGTGTGAGCTGCTGGTAGGGCTGAGCTACTGCAGCCGCTGGCTCGGCTTTAGGCACGGCCGGCCAGGGCATGCCTGGGAATCTGCCCAGGAAGCGCCGTGAAAGAAGAGTTTGTTTTAAGGCTTGACCCTGGCTCTGCGCGACACCCCTGCCCTCCGCCCGCCGTATAAAGCCGGGCTGCCGTCATGCCAGGCGTCTGAGCGGGGGAGCGAGAGCCAGCGGCAGCCAGCCGGGACGGGGATTTTGTTTTGCCAAGGGAGCAGCTCATGGCTTCAGTGTTCATGTGCGGGGTGGAGGATCTGCTCTTCAGCGGGAGCCGTTTCGTCTGGACGGTGACGGTGGCAGCGCTGAGGAGGTGGTACGCTGCCCGGCTGCGGGCATGCCGGCAAGCCCTGCGAGCGTGGTGTGGCCTCCGGGATGTCTACCAGGTAAACCTCCTAGCTCCCCCCTAGTAACTACCCTGGGTTTTGGTGTTTGTGTGGGTTTTTTTGTTTGTGTGGGTTTTTTTGTTTGTTTGTTTTTAAAAGAGCCTCGTGCCACCTGATGGACACGTGCTGGCTCACCTGCCTGACCCCCCAGCACGAAGCCGGTGAGGCTGGGACGGTGCGAGGTGCAGCACATGGAGCCAGAGCTGCAGCTCCCCAGCAGATCTGTCATCGGTGCTGAGCTGGGGTCCAGCACGGCTTCCAAACAGCCAGCACTGCGCGTCTGGTTTGAATTCAGGTTTTGGGGAGGTGTTCTAAATGTTCAATGTGTTTTATCAGCCAGTTTATCCCAAAGCGTTTCAGCAGCTGACAGCCCCTCAGTCTCTTTCATGCCATCACTATCCTTGCACTTGGGATCTGGGGGACGGAGCTCAGCTCCCCCTCCTGCGTTGCTGGCACTCGGAGCACGATGCTGCCATAGGAGAGACTGGCTGGAGCTTTTTCTGCTGTTTGTGTGGCTGAACAGCAGCAGACTGTAAAATGATAGTGTTTGACATTACAAAGGCATTGCTATTTGGGGGGGCTGTGATGAGTCCTGCAACAACTGGGGGAGGCTCCCCTTCCTGCCGGCAAAAAGGCTGGCATTTACTGTGGCATCCAGTTGCAGTTAGGGTGGTGCCACTCTTTGGGCTCTGTTTTTGCTGGCAGTTACTTATTTTTGTGTGCGTCTCTTTTTGTCTCACGTGTAAACTGGTGATGTGTGCCTGGTCAGGGTGTCAGTGTGCGTGTTTGCTAGATTATGTTGAATGTTTCAAAGCTGCTTCTCCCTTCTTCCTGGTGTGTTGCAACACAGAGAATGACACAGCTCATAGCAAACAGCTCTCTAGAACTGTCAGGATGTTATTTCCATGGGAAAGTCATGCTAAAAAGACGTCTGTGCCTATTTAATCCCAAAGGGATCTGTTGCTATTTAGCTTTCAGGTATGCCCAGGAGTGGTAGAACAGCTTTACAGTGATAGAAGTGCTTCCAAGTACTCTAATGCATCTTGTACAGGTGATGGATGCAAATACTCATGGTATGTGTGACAACGTGTGTCACTTGGGGAATATGGCTCAAGTGCAGTTAGGGATTGCAGGAGTACGGGCATCATTGCTCCCCATCTGCCTGCCTTTACTGACCTGAAGAAATGTGGGATGCAGCCTTGGCTCCCTTCTTTCTCTATACATAAAATCCAGCTACACCTGTACTGTGTGGGTGTTATTTTTGTAGTCCGTTCATGTCGAGAGTGTGGAGCTTGGACTGCCTTTGCTCCCTGCTGCCTCCCCATGGAGGCAAACCCAATCCCTCCAGGGCTGGAATCATGGCTCAGTAAGGACCAGGGCTGGAATCATGGCTCAGTAAGGACCAGCTCTGACAACAGCTGTATTCAGCCTGTTCAGCTGCCATTCTCCGATGGTTGGCTTGAAGTGAAAAGAGATTTCCCACCCCCCCACCCCCCACCCCCCCCCAAACAAAGCGTGGCTGTATCTCAGACTTGCTGTGTCCTAGTGGCTGTTGGTGGATTGATCTGTTTTGCCATCTTTGAGGAGCATCTCTGACTCTTGTGCCTGTGTCCTAAAGTGGGGATGTGAAAATGGGTAAAAAAGAGATTGGTCCTTCTGTCATCCTTCCAGGGGGCCCTTGAGCCAAAGGGTGGATGGGGAATGCCCCTTTCCCACTCCCCTCTGCCCACACTTTGTCACAGCGATAAGGAAAGTGTCGCTGGATTGCTGTGGATGTGCAGTGACCTGTTGCTCCAAGGGCCATCCCTCAGAGATGAAACCAGGCAGGAACAAGGTGACTCTCACGTTTTAATGTCAGGAATTTCCTAGTGGTAATTTGGGGTGTATTAAGGAGACATGGCTAAGGGACTGCCCTGCAGGTCTTCCTTGTTGGGCTGTGTAACACACAGCTTTTTGTGCTGAAGTCCTGGGCTTTTTGCTGTTAAAACCACTGGTGGTAGTGTGGCTGAGCCCGGTGGGTGCAGGACTGAGCACGCAGCATTAGATGTCAGTGGTCTATTTAGATATCGGAGCCCTGAAAGAGGTTGAATCAATTATTATTTTTCTTTTCCATTTTCTTTAAACACTTCAAGCTATGGGAATATCTACCGACTTGAGCTGGATGACCCCTGCATGCAGAGACGTGCTCTGAGCCATGCTGGGCTACACTTGTTCACCTTGGGTGCAGTGGAGCAATACAGGAGCAGAAGTTGCCGTGCAGAATTCTGCATGGCGTTGTTTCTCAAGGAGGTGGATGTTCCAGTGGCTATGGGGCTAGGCTCTGATCTTGGACATAAGATTGTGTGTCCCATCATTACCATAGATCCTGCATTATCTTGGGCAAATTGTCTTCTTTCTGTATGCCCCTGTTCTTTGTCCGTGAAATGGATATAACAACAGTCTCCTACCTGCCAGGGATGCCATTTGCCGCCTTAATTTTTTGCTAGAAGCCCTGTAGTTAAGGGGCTACGTGGTTTTGCTTTGTGTTCTTATTAATATTGGCACCTGGACAGGTGCTTAACAAAGTCCTTTCCCACCTTGACTTCAAGAATGTTTGTATTTCTGTAACTCCTTCACATTCATAGTCCAGGTGTGAAAAATACCACTGGTTGTCTAGAATAGCTCTTCTGACTAAACTTAAGCTTCTGCCCTCTCTTGAGGACTCCCTGGGCTGTGCATGGTTAACAAACCAGGAAAAAGTTGGAACTTTGTCCCTGAGCTACACGCAGGGGATGTGCAGGGAAGGGTGAGGTGACAGTCACTTGTGCTGCTGGTCAGCCCTGGAGGCTTCAGTTTGCTCTGATCCGTGTTTGGGATTCACATTGCTTTGTGGGTCAGTGGCTATTTTTGGGTGAGCTGGACATTGCTAAGGCCTCTCTAATCATCAGTACGTTACTGTGGTGAAAAGAAAGCCAGCAGGATTTCTTCGCCCTGGGCTGCTATGTTTTTTATTGTGGTGGTGGTGGGGTTTGGGTCAGTTTTTCTTCAAATATAAAATGCTTGCTAGCCTCATGGGAGACTCGAGCTTGAGTCCCAGCACAGAGAAGCCACTAACACCTTCATGCTTCTACACAGGGCTCTCACTTGTGTCCTTTGAAGCCGGCAGGTGCAGCGGTGGCCACGTGGGCAGAGCCATCAGCCAGGGCAGGCTGAAATCCTCTCTGCTACCATAAAGCCTTTACCTGTCTTAGCAGCTTTATGTACAACCCCCCCAACCCAACAGGAACAAACCAGCCTTTGTCAGTCATCTTCTCTTCAGCCTTCTTGTTTCTAGCACGTGTGTGCAGGAAACACCTGCCAAGGTCTTACCGGCTGTGGTGTCACCAGGACACCGGTGCAAGGACTCCAGCCCAACAAGCCAAGCTCAGGTGCTTCCCCGAGCTGGTCTCTGCTCCAGGGTGCTTGCCGTCATCTGTCTCATCTGCCAAAAGAGAAGGGATGTCCTATTTGCCCAGAGCCTGTTCATCTGGAGGAGTTTGTGAGCCAAAGTGCTGACGGGGTGTCCCCTTTCAGTCTGAAATAACCTCTGAACCCACGCGAGGGGAGCAGGGCTGTGCAGTGTGTGAATTTAGCTCCTGTGAGCACTTGGGTGGTGTGCCAGGGAACATTGCCTTGTCCGTGGCACGGAGTATCTGAAAGCCTGTCCTCAAAAAAACAGAGACTTGCAGAGGCAGCTGATGGAAGATCTGGCACAGATCTTCCTTCTGACTGCAGCAAGTCAATATAAGTTATTTGGGCTATTAGGGTTTGGAAAAAATTCTAGGTGAGAATTCAGCATAGAAGCCTTCATGCAAGGGTACCCATTTCCTATGAGGGAGAGGAGCGAGGGCTGTGGTCTGTTGTGGGTGTCTGGCACGTAGTACTCTGGCCTGCCAGCTCTGACCCCCCTGGGCTTTGGGGGGGTCTTCCCAGAGCCCCTCCTGATGCCCACAGCAGGACAGTGCTGCGCTTCTGGGTGTCCGGATACTCTTCCAAAACAAAGCTTTTGGCAGGGCTCTCTGCATACTGGTTTTATAGGCCACCTGTCTCGGATTTAAATATAGAGCAATAAAGCAGAAAGTGAAATTTTTATATAAATTAGGTTAATAAGCAGTGGCAAAGCAAAGTTTTCAGGATCAACATCTATCCTGTGTTTAGCTACTTAGGTTACCACTGGCCTGACTTCCATTGGGATATCGACACTACCATATTCCAGCGCATGTCTTCCCCTGCAGTATGACTGCCAATTTTCACCCGTATGTCCCACGGCACAGTCACTCCTCATTAGCCCCTGTGCTTTAAGCATGAAAGAAACATTGCATCAAAGTCTATTTGGTAATGCAACTAACTTATAAATTAAAATCTGGTCAAGTGAATGCTTTAGTGTCAGGGTTAAAATGCATGTCAGTCAGTCTGTTTGATGCAAAGCGGAGAAGAGAAACCAGGCAAACTGTCCCCAAACTCCTGCTGAATACGGTGACATGCTGTGATCAATATCTGCTGGACAGGAAAGCAGGTATAGGAGCATCTCTGTGATTAAGCTATTTGGTTACACTGGTAATTTGGCTAACAATCTTCAGTGGGAAAGTGTAAATTGAATTAATGTGAGTTTTTTGGACAAATGCTTTTTAACTTCTGAAAGGTCATTTCCTTTGTGTGAAGGGAAAAAAAAGATTTTGCTGATGAAGCACAATGAGTCAACTTTGTTTGTGCATCTGTCCCATACGTACCTGGGGTGGAGGAGCGAGAGAGGAAGCAGTAGACTTCTGTTTCCTATGGTGCTAATGTAGTTGGTTTGGATAGCGAGGACCATGTTTCCTCTGCTAGCCCACACCTTAACTTTTCATTATAAAATATGCTGACAAATTGGAGATGTCGTCTTTTTCCCCTCCCCCACCCCCTTTTCACAGCAATGGAAAGTGTGGTGCTGGAGCAGTGAGGGTGAGCACGAAGGGGGAGCTCTGTGTTGCCAGGGCAGAGCTTTCCTTCCTCCACACCAGTGGAGATGATGCTCAGAGGAAGCATCACGGGTTTCCTTCTGGGTTAGGCCTTTCCACAAGGGAACTTGAAGACCTTTTTGGAGGACGCTGAGTATGTGCCCCTTCAAAGACTTAAGCTTGGGCGCTGGGATTACTGGCTGCTCTGGAAAAACTTTGCTGCGATGGCTTTCATCCAGCTGTTTTCTTTGTTCACAAAGATCTGATCTAACGCTGTGACACTGCTCATACATCACCTGCAGAGCTTTGGCTCTACTTGAAACTCCTGTCACATCCAAACACGGCACGTGGAGGCTTCCCTGCGGCTGGGGCTTTGGGGGAGCCTCTTGCAGAGCTCGGAACAGGACTGGTTCTGGGCACTGCCTCCCGAGAGCTTAAACTTGGCTTTACACGTTTCCAACAGCAGCTTTCCAAAGCGCTCTGCCAGACATATTTCCATCGGACCTCATGATATAGCATTTTCTGTTTGAGAGAGTTTATTGAAACAAAAATATGATTTTTTTTGTACAGCTCCTCCCTCTTCCCTAGCAGACAAACTTCACAACCAGACTGTGAACTTCATCTCATTTCCTTCAGGGTGTCACAGTGCCAGTTTCAAACAGTGCCTTCTATTCACTAACTGCTTTGGCCCGTATAAATATTTTTTTTTCTTCGATCTGACGCAGTTTGCAAAATAAGTTAGATTTCAAATGTTGCTGGCGCCACTTTTCAGAAGCAGACTCCTATACAAAGGTATCACTGTATGAACTTGCCTGGATAAATCTCGTCTTTGGTCTGGTGCAGAGAGGCTGGCCAGCTTGCTCTGACTGGACAAGAGGCTTATGAAAAGGTGAATTAGACGTGTTTCAGGCACGTGCTGATTTTTCCATACTTCATTTTTTTGTCTGCATGCTTAGCTTTCCTTCCTTCTGCTAGTGTTGTCACTGCAGTGCTCTGTAATCTTGGTTGGACTGTCCATGTCCTTAAAATAACACTGTGCTATCTTTGTCTCCCCATTTTCTAAAAATCAGGCCACTCTTGTACAGTCTGCGTTGCTCTTAAAACCTCTGAGTCATAATTAGTGATTGGTAATTCTACTAATCTTCTGTACAGATGGAGGCCAGTTCATTCTAAGAGACTGAAAAGAGGATAAAGCTATCAGCACTGGAATATATTAGCTTAAATACCCTCCCACACACTAATACACTTCTCCCCGCTAGCTGGTCTGTCATTCATATAAACATGCATCTACTCTGCCTGTTGGGGAAGGAGAGGTGGGGTTATCAAAAGGTTGAGAATAGCCTGGTTTTAGCCATTAAAAGCCATCATTGACAGTACAAGCAACATGAGTTTTAAGACTGTACTGTTTCTGTGGTTGCTTTTGCAGCTGATGTAGAACAGGTGGTGTCCCAGTGATGGGTGTCCCAGTGTTCAGCTTGCTATCGGGCGCAAATGTGCAGTGCCAGCAGAGCTGGGGGGTGGTGATGGAGAAGTTCCTACGCAGAGCACTTGTACCATTAGGCCATTGCGAAGGATGTGTTTTCTTCTGAGTGTCCTGGTTTTACCTTTCGTTGGGCTAGCAGCTTGTAGACAGGGTGATGTGGGCTGGGCAGAGGGTGTATGGTATGGAGAGGGCCGTGCTTGTTCGTATCTCTTGCAGGCAGGCTACTGGCTTGTGCAAGTGCGAGGGAGGCAAAGGACTGAAGGATGGGAGTGAAGAAGCTGGAAGAGCAGGAGAGTAGCACAAGAATTACATAGCACAAAAAGTACAGGCTGTGTAAGCAAGGAAAGGGATGGGAGGGACCAGGGAATAAAAAGAATAATCATTCTGACCCCTTTCAGGTGTATGTCGAACCCCCCAGTACTCCAGACTGAGCACAAATTTGCAAGAAAGTTGTGGGGTGGGGAGAAACAACAAAAACAGGTAGGGGAAAAAAAGGCAGCAGAAGTGCAACAGGAGAGGAAAACTGAGGTTGTAAGAGAGACAAGAAAAAAATAAGAAGGAAACAGTCTCTCCAGGAAGGTGGCTGTCCTAGGCGAAGAGGTCCCTGCCATACTGAGTGTAGAGTTGTTTGGCTGATGCCAGACTGAACGTGTTTGGTAGCCACAGCTGTTTTGGGAGAGCAAATATGCTGGTGTAGGTGAAGGCCGTCAGGAATCTGGTTGGGCTGGTGCACTTAGCTGGTGTGCAAGTTGCTGTTTGCTAAGCCATAGTGAAAGTGGGAGTAATTCCTCTCTAATACCAAGCACATGGCATCAGTTTGCCTTGTTCAGAGAGGCTGGGGTGCACTGCCTTTGCTGTAGGGTTACGTACCCTTTGGCAAGGAGTTGTGATGCTGCCATCCCCAAAGCCCAGCTTGGGGCTTTTCTGGTGGCCTCAGAGTTACAGAGACTTCACCCTGCCCAACTCTTGCTGCTCCAACAGCTTCCCACTACTAGAACCTCTTACAGGTATGCTACATTTTGTTTAAACTTTAATTTTTCTTGTTTAGAAAAATTACCTGTGGCCTAGAGCACAGCTGAATTATAGCCCAGATCTGTAGTTGTTTGGAAGCCCTGGATCCTCTGAGGAGCTGTGCTCTTCCCTTCCTCCAGCTATTCCTGTCCCTGTGGCTGTCCCAGCAGGGCAGAAGTTGGCACCACCCAGGTAACCTTCACGTCATTTCTTGAAGGAAAAATGAGTCACTGTCTATTTTCCGTCTTATTTTAGGGCTTTGGAGCCTGTGTTTTGGAGACAAATGCAAGTTTGTTTTTCTGAAACGCTCTCCCAAAACTGTCCCAGCTGCCATCCCTTAGGCTGTTGGTGCAGTGTGGATCCAGCTGGCTGGACCTGACCTGGCACCCTCCTGCCTGGTGTGGGACCAGCTTATGTTTTGGTTTTTTTGTTTTTTTTTTTTTTTTTTTTAATGAAACCTGTGATATTGAGCATTGTGTGGAGAACTTCTGTAGTCTCCTGGCTATGACAATGTTACCTTTTACAAAGTAACCTGGGGAAAAAAACCCCACCTCTTGGTCTGCAGCTATTTAAAAGGCGGGTATTTGATCAAAGCTAGTTTCTCTGCATTAAACAAGGAGGGCGAGACACCTCTGGCACCTCCCTGCATCCCAGGTGTCTGGGGTAGCTGGGGTGAGTTGGCCTCTGGAGGTGTCTGGGTTGATGATAACTTACAGAGGCAACCTCAGGCCAGGGGAGCAGGGCTGACTCACGCTGTGGGATCGTGTGGACCAAGCAGCTCTGCTTCCCTTCCCAGCAGTATCAGTAAGGCTCCGGCTTCACACAGGGCTCCGCAGCCTGGTGGAGCCCCATGTTGGCCTCAGATGCTCAGTACTCAGAGCCTCCTGTTCAGGGGAGTTTAGCTGCACCAAGAGGGCTTGGTGTCTCTGGCACGTGGGAGCCACATCTCCCTGAGGTGTTGCTTTCAAAAGTTTGACAGACCCTGATGATCTTGCTTCCCATCCTGATATAAGCAAGTTAGTTTGTTCCAGGTGTTGAACTTAATTTTTTCCTATTAAAATAGATCCATGGATTATAAAAGTTAGGGTGGAAAGGTCCTTGTAGTTTGGTCCTCTCTGTGCATGGTGACTGCTCGGTTGGTAGCATAAATAACTGAAGAGGAGCATCTAGTTA
The DNA here is from genome assembly GCF_023634085.1 of Falco cherrug. Taxonomy (NCBI): domain Eukaryota; kingdom Metazoa; phylum Chordata; class Aves; order Falconiformes; family Falconidae; genus Falco; species Falco cherrug. Next base: position 18,551,495 of record NC_073700.1, on the reverse strand, counting down.
AAGGGAAGAGGTTGTTCTTGCTCCCAGGTGAAGTGTCTTGGTGTGTGTCCAGAGCTCCTCCCTGCTCTGCTAGCATTTGGTGGTGTTCCCCCAGCCTGTGTCCTCCAGCCCACATCGGATGCTGTGGTCCTGGGCTGTGCTGTTTCCTTGGATTCAGTTTTCCTACCATAATTTATGTGGCCAGAGGATGTGAATCAGTGTTGTGATTCAAAAACTTGGGGTACCCATACTCACATCACAGGAAAAGAAAATAATAATGCTAAGGCTGTGTTTGTGAAGGAGGAACAAGCTTGTATTGCAGACTTTGAAACGTGTACATTTGAGAACTTGTGTCTTTTGTTTACCTGCCTGGAGGTCAGGCTGCAGCTCTGGAGGTTACAACCTCCTGGATTTGGGTGTGCAGTTCTTCAGTTTTCTGTTTTGTTCCACCACCCCCCACCTCCCTTTTCAGTAAAAGCGATGCTATACAGGCATTTGGCATTCCTTTTGGAGACCTCAGGTTTTGAGCCTTGGTGTGATACCTGTGCTCTGCCTGATGCTGTTACACAGGCAGTGGGGCTGTGTCAGAGCTCAGCAGTGTGCGAAGCCTCGCAGGTTGATGTACCAGAGGGGAAGAAATCAGGAGATGAACTACAAGTTTTGCACATAGAGAAAGTCCTACAAAGGAAGCAGCAGATCAGCAGGTAGGTGATTTACTCCTGTGCCTCTGCCAGCAGCAAACTGCACTCCTGGAGACCAGCCCTGACCCCAGAACAAATTCAGATTGATGGCCAAGGGTGTGAACTGTGTCTGCATGCCTAGTTCTCTCCCTGACGTGTGGTAGCCCACATCAGAGGCAGCAGACCTGTGCTTTGGAAAGGAGTTTTGGAAATCCAGCGAAACGCTGTGCTGGGGGGTGTCTGCTGCAGCGAGGGACTATGGAGATGTGTGTACGGAATGAGGGCAGGTGTGCTGAGAAGACCAGGTCTAGTTACCTTCGTTTACCTGTATACCTTCAGGTCAGTAGATGACCCTCCCTGCTGCCATGGGGCTAAGCCCCCTGTCCCAGGAGTTGGAAGTGGAGGCAGCTTGAAGTTTTCGTGCTGTGCCAGGTTTTGTTGTAAAGGCCCTTTCTGTCCCCTGGATGGGGATGCGTGGGGTTTAAGAGCCAGAGGGGTGATGGCAGCTCCCAACAAGCGCAGAGCTGCTGGCGTGGGGTCCTCAGCCGGCTGCTGTGGGGCTGGCAGGGACCCGGGGTCCCACAGTGAGGTGTCTTGCTGCCCCAGGGCTGGCACCTCGTGCTGTGCCTTTGGTCAGTAACTGCTGGTTTTTTTACTTAGTTTTGCTTCGTAATAAAGGGGTTAATATTTACAAAGGAAAAAAAATTAAAATAATTGTAATGCTTTCCCAGCTCACCTCCCGTTTTTAACAAGCACATTTCAATCTCTTGTGTCCCCTGACTCACGCTGGAAGGGCTTTTGTTTGTGAATCTGAAATCAAAGCAACAAATGCGAAGGTCACTTCCTTGAGATTATATGGCAACGGAAGAAGTCCGGGATCTGTCTCCCTTCTTCCCCCAGCTCAAATGTACAGAAAACTTGAAGGCTTAGTACATGCACACTGTTGAGTACTTCTTGGGTTTCTCCAGTCCTTTTAAACCAGCAGGGCGCGTGATTTGGAGGTAAGAGGCTATATTTTAATTGCTGGTGCTTAGCAGCAACAGATAATGTTACTTAGTGCTGTTACCTGGTGCCCCAACTCAAACACCGTGCGGGAGAGGAGGCAGCCAGAGCGCAGCACACAGCCAAGCAGGATTGCTTTGGGGTGCTTGGGTAGCACAGGCTGAAAACTTTCTGCTTGCTCTTTTCTTTGCCCTGTGAAAGATCAATCCATAAAAATTTCTTTGTATCTGTTGCACTCCATTGTGGAGATAAGGGGTTGTTTGTTTACTCCCAGTGTTTACAGCTGCTTTTTCCTGCCTTTGTTGTAAGTGCTGCCTTGACTGCTTTAGGAAAGTGCTAAATCCAAGCTTGGTTCTGCTAATTTTGTCGCAGCTGGAGGTCTGTTAACTCCTGATTATAGAGAGTAACCCATTTTCTGAGGTTACCCTTATAGGCTGCTCTGAGATGTGATTTAAACTGAACAAAGCCCAGATTCATAAGTCCTGAGCAACGGCAGTCAGTGCCTGGTACAGTAGCTCCTTTCAGCATGTAACTATTAAATGTCTCATCAATAAGGTCCCCACCCCTCCTGCCCAAAAAAAAACCCTCACGAAGAGGCTGGGCGCTGGAGATGCAGCAGTGCACGCGGAGCTCAGTAACGGCTGTTGAGAAAGAGCCTTTGATCCCAAGTGCTTGTTTTGCTTTAAAAGTGGAGTGTGGAGCAGTCCAAACCTGTGAAAGCCTCCAAGTGCCTGGCAAGGCGCTGGCAGCTGGGCAGGCTGGCCCCTCACCGCCGGCACTGCCAAGGAACACTGCTCAGCGCCTGCTGTGGCCAGTATCCACTATTAGATTTCTTCCAGAGAGCTTAAGATTTCAGGCTTTTCTGGGGTTGTTTGCTTGCTCTTTGCTTTTTTTTTTTTTTTTTTTTTTTGAAAGTTACAGATTTAAAGGCAATTTGGTGATATAACCTTTTTCAAAATGAATTATTTTTCATTGTCTGCTTACCTAATGTCTCTTCAAGGCTGGCGTCTGGGTTTCCTGAGGGGCTGCTCTCAAGCATGAGAGCAGCTGGAAAAGTCCAGGGGAAGGATGGGAACAGGATTGGGGGATGAGCTGGGTACAAGACTCTGATGGGGCAGGAGGGGAGGAGGTGCTAGATGCTCTCAGAGGGCATGGTGCTGCCTGGCAAGAATGGCAGATACTTGGTCAAGGCTTGCTTTACCGAAGTCTCCTGCCTCAGGAACCTTCCCACAAAAACCCAACCCAGGGGCGAGCAGGTGGTGGTGGTGGAGAAGCAATGCAGTGGGGAACAGAGCAGCAGCCTGTGAGAAGCCATCAAAGAGACAGAGCAGAGGCAAAGATGCATTAAGGGCAGAGTGTGGGTCTCTGGGGATGAAACTTCTCTAAGGGGAATTTTTTAGTCTTCTGTAACTGTGCCTGTTACAGGGAAAGCTGAGTTTCTGTTTCAGGTGGGTCAGGGATGGGTGGGGTGAAACGCAGGAGGAGTTACGAGCTCTGCACAGAATATCTCTGGAGCCTCATGTTGTAGAGACTTAAGCAAAGAAGCAGGAGCTTAACTGATTTGCCTGCAACCTCCTGGCTGAGGAGCGAGGGTCGCAGGAAGGCAGGAGACCAGCCGTGCCCCGTGGTGGGTACCGCTCATTCAAGGGCAGAGGATGCTGCTGCCTCCACACAGTGCCCTTTCAGGGCCAACACTGCATTTTCTCCATTGGGTAGTGTCAGGAAAGCTCTCTGATCCCCCAGGATCACCACCAAGTTCCCAGGAGATTGCACGGGAACAAAACATCACCATGGGCTTGTGTGCAGTAATGACCAGACTACAGTGTCTCAGCACTGGCGGTGATAAGCACGTCTCCACCAGACACTAATTTATGGGCTGTGTTCCGCCAAGGAAAGCAGATGTTGGATGAAGTATTTCACTGACTTGATATTTGTGGCAGATTTGCACTGATTGTTTCCTATTAATTTTCCTGATTTTTAGGATTAGCTGTAGAGTTGCCTGCCTACAATTTTCTTGCTGTTATTTTAAATACTCTGCAAAGTAGTAGGAATGGTAACATCAGCACTTGTGGAATGACAGGAACTGTTTGAGAAACATTTCAATTGAGAGTATGAGACCTTTATTTAATATAAGGAGAATCCCAATGCAGCAACGAGGCTCTTCCTTCCAGAAGATGGCTAACTAACCTCTCCCCCTGTCAGAGGGACTCGGCATCTACTGATAACACAGCCTGCCATATCCTGTGGCCTTTGGCAGTGTTGGGAGAGGCAAAATGCTGTCTGAAAGCTGCTTGTCAATGCTTGTCGAAAGTATGGGGCCAGCAGGGCCAGTGAAGGCTCTTCTGCAGCAGTTTGTCCCTCTGCCTCGTGCAGTGGCTTGTGATGTGCTCATCTGTGTGCTGGTGCACAGGTCGTGGGCGAGCAACCCCTCACCCCTGCATGGGGGAAGCAGCACCCACTACATCATCGGTAGCATCAGAAGAGGCAGCCATGCTGCAAAATTTCCTTGCGGGGAGGAGAGGGGTTAGTTTTTCACATTGCACACTCCTGGTAGAGATCAAGAAGCAGCAACTCTCCTGTTTAGATTTTGCACTTGGCAAAGGGCTTTATCTCGTGGCTGGGACACCATATTTACCATTTTGAGGAAGACTGAATTCATTTGTTCCCTGGATTTTCATTTGCCACTGTTCTTTGGGTTTTGTGCATGTGTGTTGTTTGTGTTTTTTCATTTTATTAATTGCAGTATGCTCATCATTCTCTCTGAGCACTGCATTTGAGCATTTTGGGAGAGGAGGAGATTTATGAGCCCCCACGACTTGCTCCAAAGAGGGTGATCTTGCTCATGACCACAAGAGGCTGTGCCTGTTGTCCTGTACAAATTGGCAAACTGTCTATAAAGGGAGTGAAAGACCTCTTAGATTTGCCATCCCCTGCAACGAGAAATAGTAGAATAAAAGGGGAGAAGGAGAATTGTATGGAAAGTGTGCTGGCACTTAGCCCTGAAAAGCCATGATGCCTGTGGTGAGCGAGAGCACTTGGGCTGTTACGTTGCCAGATTTTTTTACTGGCTCAGCTGGTGGGACTTACATGAAAGTCAGTTGATGCTCTGCAGGAGCCAGGTTTTTTTCACTGTATCTTCAGTTCACGCGGTTATTTTAGGAAGGTGCCATGCAACCCAGAGAGCTTCTCGGCCCCCTGTGTTTTATCTCTAACTCTTTGCCAAACTTCAGCAGAGCCAACATTTCCATGGAAAGCATCATCAAAGGGGCATTTGTACCAGCTTGCACTTAAGATGAGAAATGCTGGAGAAAACTTATTTAAAACATAATTTCTGTGCATGGTGTATTCAGTCAGGTCTTCAAGTGTCTGTCCCTGCCTGGCTGGTCCCGAGACAAGAAGCACAGGGACACCCTGAGGTGGGGAATGACTCTGTAAGGTCCTTGCAGTTGCTGTGGGTGAGCACCCCGTAAGTGTGGGGACGGGAGCGTGCGGCGCCAGTGTGGGCTCTGCAGCCCTTGAGAAGGACAGAGGTGGCACTTGGAGTCACCCTGGTGAGGTGGGATGGGTCTTAAAGAGTGGTTTGCCATAGCACGAAGGCTGAAAGATGTAGCCAGCCACTTCAGTGCATCACTGGCTATTTAACATTAAGCAGATGCTGGCTTCTGTTAAGGTTAATAGCAAGATAACGATTTAAGGCAAAATCCTGGCCCTATTAAAGTTAACGGCAAAATTCATTGACTACATTGGAGTCAGGACTTCAGCCAAAGGTTTCTTTATGACTTGATGATTAGGAAGGAGAGTCAGTATGTCTGGAGACGTGCTCTGCCCCCTGTAATGCTGGTGGAAGCTCTTGCCAGTTGCCTTCAAAGGGATCACATCTGCGTGGGCCAGGCTGCAGTGCCACAGCAGGGAACCCACCAGCTGCCCCGCCTGCTGTGTGCACAGACAGGGGGGAAACTGAGTGTTTTAGACCCAGAGCCAACTCTTTTGTAGGGGATATCGGTGAGTCCAAGAGACTTTGAGGGGAGGGCAGCTGTGCAGAGGAGGCATCACTTGGGATCCTCGCGCTGCACTCCTTGCTGGCAAAGGAGGTGATGGAAAGGCTGGAGAGGCATGGAAGTGGGCTGTGATGGGATGGGGTCATGTTTCCCTTCCCTGGATCCTTACCTGTGGGAGGGTGGAGCATTTCTAGCCCCCTCCCTGAGCACTTCCCACCACAGGGCACTGTGCTGGGCACCCACACTGGGTCAAGGAGGCCCCCAGGCTGCTAACAGGCTCACAAGAAGTGTGATCCTATGTGGATCCTTTAAAAAGTTTCCGTAGAAATGCTGGTATAAAACTGAAGTCCTGTTTGTTATTTTTCTGCTTATTCCTTAAAGTTTTGAGCGACTCTAAGTGCTAGAACACCACAAGGCTTTGCTCTCCCAACAGACACACCAGGAAACTCTGAGGTCATTTAAACCATTATAACTTTTTCCTTCTCCCCCCCAGCTGCATGCAGGCCCCTTCCTTCCAGAAGGATAGGCAAAGGCTTTTATTTTGCTGAGATGTGCCTTGTTAGGGCAGCTTCATATTGCAATACATTCTTGCACCTTATTTCATATTTTTATCAGGCCGTACATGTTTATGGGCTAGATATAAGCCAGCCAGTTGAATCAAAGTCAATGAAACAATGCTGATCTAAGGCAGCTGAGGATCTGATCCTAAATGTTTTCAGGACCAAAGGAAAAAAAAAACAACCCACAACACCCAAAAAACCCCTCCTAAATGCTGATGAAAATCCAACGTCAGCATAGGAGCTTCAGTATTAAGCTTTGAAATCTCGTACAGGCTTATGAGTTATAGGTTTGTGGGGTGGGGGGAAACAAAACCCTTACAGGAAATTACTGGTGATGTTTTATAGCTGGTTAACTGCAGCTCAGGTAAGGATTTTGAGATGAAATTCAAAGTGCAAGGCTGGTTCTCTGGGCTCGTACACCTGCAAAGCAGCACTGCTGCCTCTGAGTCACTGATCAAAAGCAGGACGGCAGGATTTTGGGGCCCCTTTGTGGAGGCTGGATCAGCGTGGCAAATGGATTTCCAAATGCACCACATGCCTCTTGTGAGTGGGAATATTGCTCTTTTGCTTTTTGTTATCTGTATGATTTTCTTCAGTGCTCTGACTGCTTGAGCCACCGTGAAGTTATATGCCTGGTTCAGGAATAAATGAGCCAGTTTTTATAATCCATGTGCTAATGACGCACTGCGGTCCAATTTTTCGCTTTTAAAACTGCAGGTTGAAGGCTTTGTGTGCAGCCATTTAGTGAGAATGGTTCCCCTTTCCTCTCATCACTGGATGCATGAATGCAGGGTTGGTTTTAATTCTGCCTGTAAAATATCTTCTGGAGCTTACTCACCTGCCAGTGAAGTGTAATTTCATGTGGTTACCTTGCAAGGAGCTCATGGAAATAGTATCTGCAGTTCTGTGCAGCTGGGACTGAATCCCCAGAGTCACAAGGGGCTGGGGGTTTGCAGGCAGAGCCCCCGTGGGAGCTCAGTAACACCCGTGCCCGAACAAAAGGGTTTCTCTGGAGAGAAGAGTAAGAGAATGGGGGGGCAGAGGTTTGCTACTTGCAAAAGATTTCTCCTGGAGTTTGGGGTGTTAAAAATATGAAGCCTTACTGGATGGGCAAGGTTGGTTTTAAAGCTTCCAGCGATGCATATTTATGTGGCTGCAGGAGCCCAGCACAGCCGTCCTGTCCCCGGGCACATCAGTTACCCATCGGTGTGACGCTGGTGTGCCAGAAGTGCGTGCACAGGGGCTGCTGGAGCCCGAATCGTGGCACATCCCAAATAAGAGCAGCTGGGATGCAGGCGCAGACCTCTGAGTGTTTTGATGGTAGAAACAGTTACTAATTTTGTCTCAATTATGTGCAGTTTATGTATAATCCTCTCCCCTCCGGCCACAGAGTCGTTAGGGTTTGGAGGTTTCTTGGCTTTCCCTAGTAGCGAAGACTCCAGACTTTCTTAAAACAAGGCTTAAAAATAGGAGTCGGTGACACATCTGGCTGGCTACGCTGAGCGGTGCCTCTAATTTGCCCCATTCTGGGAGGTGAAATCTGGTTTGCGGGGAGTGCAACACCTTTGGGTTTGCTTCTGACCTGGATCCTTTAGGTTTTTCCCATTCCTAAGCTATACTTCAGGAGATGAGTTATTCTGTTGGCTTTTTTTTTGGGCTTAAGTTTTTTGAGGTTTCCTGTTTACACTTTGTCCAATTATTTTTTTCGTTTTCTTATTTTTTTCCTAACTGGATGACACACATGAGTGTCTAAAAATATTGCATGTAACAACCAGCTTCGAATAGGGAGGATGTTTCTGCTGAAGAGAAATAGCATAAATATCCTGTATATGTTTCCCCCCCCCCCAAATAAACGTTCAGGCTCAGGATATCACAGGGAATTGGTTTAAGTAGCCAAGAAACAGGTTTGGGTTCTTTTCCTGTTTGTTTTGTTGTTGTTTGGGGTTTTTTTCCCATTATTTATTTTGGGGGGTGTGGTTTATTTTTGGTGGTTTTTGTGTTGTGTTCTTTTTGGGTTTTGTGTTTTGTGTTTTTTTTTTTTTTTTTTTTTTTTTGTTGCTGCTGTTGTTTTTTGTTTTAAAGGACTGGTGTTTTGGAAAATCTGCCTTGATTTTTAGCTGGAGAATTTGTCTTATTTTTTGTGTTATGAGTGAGATAGAGGAAAAAATTTGGGTTTTTTTCCCCAGCTATATGAAACCTTTCCATGTTCACCAGCTATATGGAATCACAATATCTCTCCTATGCTTTAATTTCCACATATGAATATATTGAGAATTGTGTGTTTCTTCATTATTTGTCTCTCTCACTGAAGCTCTGGGTAAACCAGGTTCTTGCTGAAAGTCGCCTGCCTGTAAGTTAGGAGGGGCTGCAGGGTTTTGATATTACTGCATTTCTGCATCGGACAGTGTTTGTCTCCTTTTTCACTTCTCTCTATTTTTGAGGAGCTCTTGCCTTCTTGCGTGCAGAGCATATGAGTGATTTTGGGAAAAAATAAGAATCCAGCATCCCAGTATCTTGGTTTTGCCAAAAATGGGGCTGTGCGTTATGTTGCTCAGCTTATTTCCTATTGGGAATGAGATAAGATATAGGGATACTTCATGAATTTTATGCTGCTACTTCTTTTACTGGGTAATAGCTGAAATATTAGCAGGCTTTTAAAAATAACTGCTCAAAAGACCAACTTGGGGGCATGTTGCAAAAATATAACAAAATTGTTCATTTGTACAGACAATGCAAAATCAATGAGAATATGATGAAAACCCAGATGCATGTATATATATCTCAAACTGCTCATGCCACCTCATAACTGAGCCAGACAGCTGTGCTTATCTCATAATGGATGGGTCCAACTACATAGAAAATCAATTATATTGTTCAGATTAGCAAGGCGTACTGAATTAAAGATGAAAGAAGATGTATCTGCAAGGGGCTCCCAGGGTGTTGGGTCTCTGAGGAGCCCTGAGAGCCAGGGAGCCCGGTACAAGTCCCTTCCCTGAGCCCAAGGAAACAGGCCTGTGAGTGGATATACTGTGGGAAAATAAATCACGCCAGTGTCCTTGGGGGATTTAAAAATGAGTCCTTTGCTTTGGCTCCAGGAGCTCAGTGTCTCAGCTGAGCTGGAGGCATTCTTCCATGGCCAAAATCCTTTCTGTATCTAGTGAAACTATAGTGGTGAAGTCCTCTTTATGAAGCTCTCCAGCTTTTCTTCAGGCAAGAGAAGACCAGAGCAGACAATTGATACCTGTGACTGTGCTGGGGCGTGTGGCAATGGCTGTGGCATGGCAATGTCACACCTCTGTGTCCCTGTGCTGAGACAATGTGGGGCTGCTGGAAGGTGACTGATGCTCCAAACCTGGTGAGATGGGCTGGTGGCTGCAGTAGCCTCTGAAGCTTCTGGTTCTGCCCCCTGTACAAACGAGGCTTGCAAAATGTGAGTATGGTCTCGTATATAGGAGCCCTGTCTGCATGGGAGGGCAGCTCCGCGGGGCGAGAATAGTCTACTGGAGATGACCTCTCTGATGGGTGACATTCCTGATGCAGGATGGGCTTGGGTTGTTCTGCAGTAGTAACTGGGAATGATTTGCTTCTGATTGTGTTTGTAAGTACAGAGCAAGCCAAGTGAAGTGCTCTCTGCCCCATCAGGAATGGGGTGGGGATACTTGGAGTGAGCTCTTGCACAGCTGCAGGAGCCAGGGTGCTGGTTGCTGCAGCCTTGGCTCTGCAAGAGGAGGATAAAGGCTGGTGTCCGGACTGCCCTGGTTAACACGGCTTTGGTAGGGACTGGAGCCTGCAAATGCAAAGCTGGTGGTCACTCCAGCAGAACTGTGCTCCTCGACCGGGCTTGGGTGCCACACAGTGAGTATCAATGCTGTGCCACTCAAGCCCAGGTGGAGAAGGCATCTTAGCAGGGATGTGGGCGGGGGGGCAGAGGGGTGCAAGCAGCAAACTAAGGGCTCCAGAGCCCCCCTTTTCCTTGACCTACAGCCAGCAGCAGGCATTTTCATGGCTGGGGATATTGCTGTTGTGTCCCACCATGCGACAGCTTTCCTGGGGTGACACACGTCCATGGCTGCATAGAACTCCAGGGATACAGGCTGGAGCTGTCAGGTTTGTCACAGGAATGGCATTTCACGGTGCTGTATCACCGAGCACCCCGGCATTTTCTGCAGCTTCTTGACTGAGCTTTCCAGTCCTCTGGGAAGCAGCTGTATGACTTGTTCAGAGATGAGATTCCTGGAGACTCAGATACTGAATATTATCTCTAAATCGGGCTTTTAAGCAGTGTCCAAGGTTTTTCATCAATGAAGTTGGGGCTAATTGTGTCTTGCCTGTATTCAGGAGAGTCATGAGGCTTAATTGCTTTACTTTTAAGGTGCTTTGTAATTACCTTGGATAGCTGAATAGAAGCACAGATCGTGGTCGGTATTTTTTTCATGTTTTAATCTTCCCAGCAACCTTCCTTTCTCCTTAGCACAAGGCTTTGTGGATGTGTTTGCTGTAATAGAAACCTTTTTTACTTAACAACAAACTGAGACAATTACAAGTCAGAAGTGATTAATGTGATTTCACTGGGTGAAAGCAAAAGCAGCTAGGAATTAAATAATGGCAACCCTTGTGCTATCTCAGAGCAACAGATGGGAAATGATTTAAAAACACTATTGGATCAGGTGCTTTGCAACAGGGGCAGATTGGTAACAGTGTGTCAGAGCCAGAAATATGCACCACCTTGAAGGGTGGGCTGATGAAATGATTAGTTGATGGTGACATGTAACTTAGTTATGAGTGTGCGATGGCAGACCTTCAGTTCTGGGGAATAAATGGACCTGTGATCAGATCATACTGGATTTAAGGGCTCCAGGCAGTGTGTTTGGTGAGCGGATAAATCGCAGGGAGTGCACTGGAAGCTGGAATTGGGGTGGTGCAGCTTTGCTTCCAAAACCCCAAGTATAAAGCACTGGAAGTGGTATCTTGCTGGGAGTGCAGGGCATGGGGCTGGAGCAGCTCTGGGATGATGCCTTTGCAGGGTGCAGCACCAAGGAGTGCAGCTGTGGTTTGCCTGGAGAACATCACTATCTCCTTGATGGTGCAGCCTTTGCTCTGCACCCCTGCACGCACAACAGGTTGTTCTTCATCTGCCGCTTCTGTACAAATTCACATTCGTAGCAGTAGGAGAAATTAAAAGGGAGGGGTTTCTTTCAGCTAGACGTGCTTTGCAAATGGTCCTTTTACCACTATTGCTGTTTCAGTGGGTGGTGTGTTGATCCATGTTTAGCAGTGCCAGAGGTTGTCAGTCCCGGTGCCGCAGACGCTGCAGCCCCTTTTCCCGGCCACTAGCCAGTTGTGCTTGCAGGCACTCATCTCTGACCTGTTTCCAGAGCTCCTCAGGAGGAGAATCCCTCTCTGCTTTTGGTCAAAATGAGCTCAATTAGTTGAAACAATAAAGCTTTGTTAATTTGGCTTCTTAGGGCTGAAAGGGCTGAGTGGTGACGGAAGAGGCTGTGTCTCTGCAGCCCTGGCATTGGAGCAGGGCAGCGCTGCGGGGAGGCAGCAGGTCTCTTTTCAGTTTTACTGCAATCAGGTTTAAATTGTATTTATTTTTAACTTTTTATAAGGTTTGGATGTACAGCATCCGAGGATGGGAGGTGATGGGGGGATGCTGGTGGCAGTAAGCTGAGCCCTGTCCTTGTCCCCCATCCCTGCAGATCCAGAGGGATGTGAAAGGAGAAACCACTGTGTGTTGCCATTTAATCCCTCTGGGACCCCCTATCTAAGCAAACCACCCTCAGCCTCTGCTCACAGCTCAGAATTTATAGTCCATGAGAAGCTTGTGCTGTCAGGGAAATGAGTCTTTCTGAGGCTGGGAGAATAAATAAAAAGGCGAGGTTTCCTTCCCCAGCTCCCGCCTGGGGAGTGTCGCGAAGCTGGTCCTTGCTGAGGCTGCTGAGAGGCCCAGAATTAGAGCAGATTTTAAATAATGTAAAAGCTTTCATGGAAATGTATTAAATTTCAAAGGGCAGATATTAAAAGGGCATAATGTGCAGCTATTTCTGAATTGCTTGACTATTGAAGAGAGGAAGACTCTTTGTTTGCAGAGATAAATGTGATACGAAGTAGGTGGTCCGGATATAACACCAGAGGCTGCAAAGCTCACCCCGTTCTTAATCATCCAATTTGAGCACCTGTCTTGACGTGTGCGAGCACCTGTATAAAGAATCCTATGGAGGCAATGACTTCTCGTACTTGGGAGAAGTTAGCCAAGGGAGATGGCTAATGTGCTGGTGGAGACTCCACCGAGACTGGAGACCAGTCCTCTGCCAACAGACCAAACGTAGGCTGACCCATCTGCAGGGAGGGGTGGCTGGACGGGAGGGTTTCATGGGTCCTTGGTCACGAAAGGCCATTCCTGTCGCCTGTGGCTATAGTACTAGCCAGGCTGGTTCATTCTCAGATTAAATTCTTGCATCATTTATGTTGTTATCTGATCCTGAGCACTGCTAAGCACCCTTAATTCCAGCTCAAAGCTGATGGGAGCTGGGGCAGCTCCCCAGACTGAGTCCTTGGAGAAGGACACTCAGCTCAGTACGGAGTCGATTCACTTATCGGTGCAGATTAGATGCTTGCTGCAGGCTGCCCTTGCCCCTGAGCCACATATGGCTGGGTGCAAGCCGGGAAAGCCGTGGATCCTGCCCTTCCTCAGGGGGCTGTGTTGCTGTCTTTGCAGATGACAGAGGGCCGGCACTGCCAGGTGCATCTCCTCGATGACAGGAACTTGGAGCTGCTGGTTCAGGTGAGGACCCCTCTCTCTTGAGCGCTAGTCACACAGTGCCAGATTGCTGCTTTTCTTCAGCAGTGCTGCCTGGGGGCTGATGCATAAGTGGTGGTTGAAGAAAAGTTGTATCTTTTATTGGAGCAACTCACAGAAGCGGAGTGAACAGCCGTGCTTTCAGGCATGCGTGCCCTTCCTCAGACTTGAATTAGCAGGAGGGTTTCCCTTGGACACTGGTGCATGGTGGGCAAAATATCTGCTGTCAGTTCTACATTCAATTTTTCATCTGCTCTGCTTTCACCAAAATTCATGAAGTTTTTAAATACACCCCCTGTGAGTAGTGGTTTATTGTAATTTGGAAGAGAAGAAAAGTTTTTCGAAATGTATTTTATTCCCACAACAGAAGCCAAAGCACAAGACCCTCTAGTACACAGTATTTTCTTAATTGACAATTTTCTCCTGCTGTAATTGCAGGAAAGCCCGAGCTGCTGCCTTTCTGCCCCAGAAAGCAGCGGTCAGGCTAGGCACTTCGATGTCTTGGATTAAGTATGCAATTGCCTCCCCATGCTCCGCATGTCCCACACAGCTCCATGGTGACGCTAAATCCGGCTGCCCGGAGACTGATGGAGCCACTTCTGCACTGAGTTGTACTACAGGGTTTTAACTCAGCCATGTGTACTTAAAGTCAGTATTTGCAGAAATTTTTTTTACTCTGTATGAAAAGCCTGGACTGAAACGAATTAAATGGTTCTTATTCTTTCAATAGCCCAAACTTTTATCTCGGGAATTACTGGATCTGGTGGCCTCACACTTCAACCTGAAAGAAAAGGAGTATTTTGGGATAACATTTATAGATGATACGTAAGTATGTTAATTTATTTTTAAACAGCTGTGTGATTATTGCAACGTGAAACCTATCCCCGACACTGTGGCAGCTCAGCATGATGGAAAATTGAGTTTTTCTTTTGAAGAAGAAAGATTTTCCTACCTTGCACTTGTGCTGCTTGGCTGGGGAAAGGGGAAGGCACAAACCAGAAAATAATTGGAAAATATCTTCTGGGCACAAACCGGTTGTAAAATACCTTCCTCCTGATGCTTTTACTTTTCGTGTTTGTCTCACAAGGTGAAAAAATAGGTTCAGCGATAATTTCCCATGTGAACACCCATGTGAGCTCTCCTACTCTGCACTTTTAGTAACAACAAAAAGGTTTTCATTTATTTTCAAAATGAATTGCTCCTACTGCTTTGCATTTTAATCTTAAATGTATTATTGAGTCTTTCAAACCTGAACTTCCCTAGCAGCAGTGGAATATGAGGTTAGTCCTTGCCATAAACAGCTTTCCTCTAGATTCCCTATTGCTTTCGGGTATCCAAGCTATTCTGCAGACTCCCAAAAAGAGCTGCAAAAGCAAAACACGCTCAAAATGCACAACCCTCCCTCCCCGGCAGCTGGAATATTGCAAGCACGTGGCGATGTTGGGTGCAGTTTGTCATCACCACTGATGCCAGCGGGGCAGTCCCTGCCACCCTTCGCCAGCAGCTGCCATGGGCTGGGTGGGCTGCTACAGCTGGGCTCTGGAGCGCCGTGGGATATCTGCTTCCATGGCATGAACCCGGAGCCAGCTGGGTTAATGGAAATCTCAGCTGGTGTTTAGACTCATCTGTCAGCATTGCACTGAAATGCTTCCCCACGTCTGCTGGGCGCAGGACCGAAACCCTCAGGCAGGACTCTGCTCTCCAGGACCAGGGTCTCCAGAAGGTACCTTCAGCCACCCAAAAAAAGCTGGAGCAGAGCCGCTTAGGGCAGTAGAGAAATGGAGCTGTGCACTAATACAGCCCCTAAATAAACCTCTTCTTGTCTAACGGGAATAGTACTAGTCCCCGCTGCTCTCTGTTGCTGTTTTTTATGGCATCCTGGATTGGAAGCTTTCGCCTACATGTCACGTCGGAGCAGTGTTTGGGGCCACCCTGCTGAGGCAGTCCCTGTCCCCAGGTGTGGGGCTGGTGTCACCGAGCTGGTTGGAGCCGCTCGCTCTGCAGCGCTGACAGCACCAGGGGGTTATTTTTACCAGCCACTCTCATCTTGGGCCCTCCCTAGAATATTTTTGCCACATTCTTGTCCTTTCAAACATCGGAAAATACTTTCTTCCAGCTCTTCTGTAAATCCCTTGAGGATGCTGTTTGCACTTGGCTTACGTTTTTCCCCCAGAAAAGCTGCCATGAAATTCTTCTTGGAGGTTTTTGATGGCTGGCGCTTCCTCGCAGTGAGCTTTAAAGTGTTGCCAGGGGATTACCCAAAAGCTGTTGGCTTCCCCAGCAGCACCAGTGGGACTCCAGAGGCTGCCTTGGGTGTACAGCACTGGGCTGGGTGCTTGGAAGGGAGCGTGTGGCCTCTGGAGGGCACCCATGCCCCAGCCTTTCGGGCCGGCCGCAGGGTCTGCACTGCCCCTTGGCCCCAGGGTCCTCAGGGAGGTTATTGGGGTCGGGGGGGGGGGGGGGGGGGAGTTTTGTTTTCTTTCTGGTTTCCTTCCCATTTCAGCCAGAGAAGCTGCTGCAGAGCACTGTGGTTTAGACACCTGGCTCATGGAAGGAGCGTGCCTGGGTGAGCCCTCTGCTCGGAACGGGGTTTATGTCACGCTGGGGTGGTGCGGAGCAGGGCTGGGGGTACAGCGGCAGAGCCGTGCGGCCCCTGTGCAGCAAAAGAGATAGACCCATTGCTGCTGCAGGCAAACATCCAGCCCCTGCCATGGATCACACCCCCCCTGCTAGATATAAGAAGTCAACAGAAGCATCCCCAGCTATAGCAAAGGGGGGTATTTCAATAATATTTAGTTTTTCTGGGTGTCATGCTATGATTTTGGGGCTACAGCTGAACATACAACTGCAAAGAGTATTCTCTAATGTCCTCCACCAGTGAATTACATCAAAATATGAAAGTTTAGGAAAAAAGGAAATAATTTGGTAAGATGTTTGCCTGCCTCAGAATAGAATCACATGCTTTAAAGTGACACTTGGAGCCAACACGAGCCCTGAGAAGACCCAGTTTCCCTGTTTCTCACCCCAGTTTCTAACTGCCTCCCCAACCTGTTTCCACAGAGGTCAGAGTGTCTGGCTGCAGCTGGATCACAGAGTCCTGGACCATGACTTGCCCAAGAAACCAGGCCCGGCAACTTTGTACTTTGCTGTTAGGTGAGTAATTGTTTCCACAAAGAAAACATTACCACTTGGGTTTATTATTTATCACCAGGGGGTTTTGTTTAAAAGAACTGATTACGGATTTGATAAAGGAAATAAATGTCAAAGTGATATACTATTTTTAGAGGGAGATTAGGTCCTGGACAAGTCCTGCTCTCTTTTGTATTTAAGTACAAAATGAAGTGCTTTGGAACCTACTTCTTTTTAAACTGTTACTAGGACATTGTTCCTAGGTTTGTGTTTGGTTTTCTTTGTTTAAAACCCCATATGTTAAATATCTTCTTTGCCTGGCTTATCTTTAGTAGTGCTAAATTTTAATACAGTTTGTTTAAACTTTTTTCTTTTCGTGTTTACTTAAGGGTTGTCTGTACTTGAAAGGGATTGCTGATGGCTTCTTTGCTCGTGCAGCTTAAGCCAGTCCCCAGGAGAGAATAAAATCCCTGGCAAAGTGATGATTTTGGCCAATGTAATTGCATTACTCTAGGGCTTTTGCTGGCAAAGCTCTGCTGGTTAAGGGCCTGAAAAAAACACTCGTGTCCTACGAGACAGAGCTGTGCTGGCAGAAAAGACCAAGCATCATATTCTTAATATTGTTGGAGTTTTTGTTTTCCTTGCAGTCTATGAGGAAAATGAGAGCAGACTGACCTCATTTGCTTTTCATATCTCAGTAAATTTATGCCTTGTGTGCTTAATTATTTGAAGCACTTCCAAGGCAGAGCCTCTTGTGTAGTTGGGTCGCCTCGCCATGTCCTCTGCTCCCTGGTCATTGAGGGAACGGTTCAAACAAGTGGCACTTTGTTTCGGCTGAATATGTGCTTATTTGTGATGGAGTTCAGAGCTTCTCTTCCCTTCCCCACTTTTAAAAGAAATCTAAAAATCCATTTTAAAAGGGATGATAGGTTCTTCAGCATATTCGCCGTGTTTGAGGACCTGGGAGGCTAAAATCTCTAGCTGCCTGAGAAAGCTGTGATGGCAATCATAAAACTTGAGCGTTTCTTTGGTTGGGGTTAATGCTGGTGGCTTGTGATGTTCGGTTTGGCCCTCCCTGTTGCAAGGTGGTCCTCTCCAGGGTGGGATGTGCGGAAACATGGGCAAGAGTTAATGTGTGAGGGGTGGGCTTGGAAAAGATCAACTTCTAGAAGCTAGTTTTAAAGCCTGACTACTGTGGGGTTGTGAGATCCAAAACAAGCACTTAGGAGCCAAGGAGGTGGGCAGTGAATGGGGAGCAGAGCAGGAGGAGGAGGATGATGATGGAGAAATAATTGGCAATATAAAAACTGTCTGATCTGTAGAAAATAGATATTCCAGCAGAAAAGCCACTTAAACCTGCAGCTCTCTACTTCGTTACAACTTTCTGGATAAGTAAGCGATTCTAGGCCTTTGCTCCATGGTGTATGCCTTGGGTGGTTAGTTCACTTACCTCATGTGAACTCCTCTGCCTTGTGACAGCCTATTCCTTAATCAAACCCCCAGGAGAGCAGCCCAAATACACGGCTGCGGCTGTGCGTGCCCATGGCTGGAATGGAAAAGCATAGCTGGGAATGGGGCGAGTGGCACGGCGGGGACGGGCAGAGAGCCCCAGCGCCTGGCTCTCAATCCCCTGGGCTGGATCGTCTCCAGCCGCACGTGGTGTGACAGCGGTGGCCCTGCTGCAGGGATAGGGGGTCCCTGGGGCTAGGCGAGCCCTCTGAGTGTTTGCAGTGGGTTCAGCCACAAATGCCATAACTACTGCTTCAGTGTGACTTTGGTTTGAGATACAATTAGAACGAGGCAGGGCACTGAGCTGCTCTTGTCATAACAAGTGGCAAATGTGCAACAGCATCAGTTCTTAGTGTCTTTCAGTGCTGCACTGGACAGTTTCCAGTAGTCATACTGGAAATGGGCTGGGATCACCAGATATCTGGTTGTGACCTCCTTTTCTTGATAACTCCTTGGCCCTGAGCTTTTGCTGTTCAGTAATGAAAAAGATGATAATCCTTTCAGATTTTAATTATTCTTCTTCAGATGGCATAAACTCAATCCAGTCACATAAGTTTTCATATGGTACACACAGCCGGTGAAGGGCTCTTTAATGCAGATTTAGGACTTGATAAAAGCGTCATTCTAGTTTCAAGGATGCTGACAACATCAGAAATAAAAGCAGAACATACACTTTATGATGTTCCCAAATATGCCTGGTGTTCCCTGTGCATCTTTGTTGCCGGGACTCCACCTTGGAGAGGACCACCTTGCAACAGAGAGGGCCAAACCGAACATCACAAGCCACCAGCATTAACCCCAACCAAAGAAACGCTCAAGTTTTATGATTGCCATCACAGCTTTCTCAGGCAGCTAGAGATTTTAGCCTCCCAGGTCCTCAAACACGGCGAATATGTTGAAGAATATGCTATTTGTAGCGTGGCAATAAGAGCATACAGCTTGTTGCGTGGAAGGAACAGAGCGCACGAACCTGGCTGGGGCAGGGGTAACGCTCCCCAGTGCTCTACCTAACTCCATGGACCCTGCAGTCTCCTGTTTGTGCCAGCGGTGACTGGGAGCTCCCTCTGTTCAGAGCCAGGGGTACTCTCCTGCTTCTGAAGCCTGACATCTCATCCTGACATCTCTGCCAGGTCTGGCTATTAGTTGAAAGGAATTGCAAATGAGGTCATTAGTTGAGGACAGTTGCCTTTGTGGTTCGGAGGAGGAGGAAGGCCTTAGCAGACGGAGGAAGGAGCATGGCTGCGAAGGGCTGGTCTGGCAGCAGGTAGGGGAAGGATGAAGCGTGAGGCTCCTGCCCTCTGATGCTCTGCCTTTCTGGAGAGAAACACACAAGTGCATGTAAACTGAAGTTTAGTAAAGCTGCTGGAGAGGGAAAAAAAAAATAGCCAGTGTGATCAAGAAAGGGTGGAAGTACCTGTGGCTCCTACAGTTCTCAGTGGAGGGTGAGTCATGGAAATATCAAATAGCCTTTCAAATGTCTGGGGCAGCCTGCTGAGCTTGTGTCTGCCCCTTGGGCGGGCTGCATGCCTGTAAAATGGGTAAATTACCTCCTTATCCTGCAGAGGCTTTCTGAGGAGTGTTTTAAAATTAATTTGATGGAACATGCTGCAGGAATGCGAAATATTAAAACAATTACTGTTTAATGTATTGCCTCCACTTACAGCATAAATACTGCATATGTTCCTAACAAGTGCAGCAGGTGCTAGATTTACTGCTTCCTAATATGTGCTCCGTGCTTCTGCTGTGGACTTAGTCCAGTATCTTGCAAATCACCTACACCAAGAAATGAGTGGCCGGAGCCTGAGACTGTGAGGAGCCTTAGGAGCACCATGGGGGCTGCAGGAGGCATCGGTCTAGCTCCGATAAACATCGTGGGCTGTGTGCCCTGTGTTGGCCATTCAGTCCTCCTGCTATTAAAAGAAAGACACTGAGAAGCCCTGGTGTGGTTTGCTGGGACAGTGGTGTTGGTGGTCCAAGTCTTTGCTTGGCTGGAAAAAATGCACTTTCTGTCTAGTATTGGGTGGGAGAGTCTGGACCCAACTCATTTCTCCTCCATAAGGAGCTGAAGAACAAGTATCCTGCTTTCAGATCCAGCTAAAGGAGGATTGACAGGACCACGTTCGCACAAATTTGTCTCTCTTTAAACTGACTTGGCAGTTCCACACTCCTCAAATTATAGATGTGTTTTCTCCACAACATTTAATGCATCTCGGAGCTGTTTGGTTTGATGCCCCGAGTGACTCAGAGAAGCGCACAGACAGGTTGTGTGTGATTTTCTGCAGGGTGCCCATGGCATACGTGATGTTTGCTGTAGCTCTGTAACATACTGGTACCCATCTGCCAACCTTGACCAGGTCAGAGTAACCAGTGATGGGATTGCTTCAGTTTGTGTGTGCCTCTGATGCACCCGTGGCCCTGGGAAGCAGAAGCCAGGGAAGGGGAGGAAGGCGACGAGCACTGTACAGAGTGGTGTCTGTAAGGCTGAGCCAGTTTGCAGCCCTTCCATGTAAAAAGCTGGGTTTGGGGTTCCCGTTGCTACTAGGATGTGCCTGATGGGATGGAGCTGATCCCAAAGTGTTCCTCACGTAGTCTTTTTTTGCTTGTCCCTGTTTGCTAGGAGCAAAGTTAATGGGTCTCAGCGTGTGGCTGCTCTTTTCTCCTGGGGAAGAGGAGGTCATGCAGGGCTGCTGCCAGCTCCTCTCCTCCAGCAAAGTGTCAGGCCAGCTTCCCAATCTGCGTTGGCATTAATTACTTTTTCCACTTTAGCTTTTCCACTGCGCTTTAGGCTTTATTTGCATAGGCAGGATGGGCTTTGCTCCTTTGGTGTTTGACAGGGTTTTCAAATGAGATGAAGTGTCATCAGATATCTACGATCTATTGAACAAGGAATGTGTTGTTCCCTGTGTGCTGCTGGCCGGTGATTTGCTACTTGTTCTCTCCTAATAGGCAGGAAATTAAGTGCAGTAGCTCATAGTTCCTCTGTGCCATTTTATTTCTAGAGAACAAAACATTGAGGAAATAAAATTATTTGGGAGGAAGATGAAACCTATTCAAGAAAGTAACAATTCTTTTTTTATTATTATTTTCAGGTTCTACATCGAAAGTATTTCCTTTCTCAAGGACAAAACCACAGTAGAGCTGTTCTTTCTGAATGCCAAGTCCTGTGTACACCAGGTAACGCTCTGTCCTTTGGAGCTCCTTGATGTCCATCCCCCTTTTATTGCTCCTCCACCACCTACATAGTCCTGCAAAATTGCTAAGAGTTGCATCTGATTTCTAGATTTTATTGAAGTGTTAAGATCTCAGCGTGCTTACTCTACTCTTTCACTTAAATGATGATACCACTGGCAAATGGGTAAGGATGATGATGGTTTCCTGGTGCTGTTTCTGCAGCCCCGCTGTGTGTTCACCACGCTAGAATAAGCCTTAAATACTCAAAAGCTTTAAAGTTGTTTGAAATCTGGGTTGTAACTTTGCAGGCAGGCTCTGTCTCAGTGGTGTACCCTTCTATACACTGCTTAGTGAACACTCAAGGCGAGTATCTCTTTACTAATCTCGAGTCAAATTTGTCTCAAGACAAATTTTCTCCATGAGGAAGGTCCTGTGCTGTGAACTTGCTTCTTGTTTCCCTGATTTCCTGCCTTCATTCAGTGTAGTAGTAAAGTAATAAATTCTATAAAATAGCATTAAAAGCTAGATATTAAAATACTTCCTGCATTTACTCTCTGCTTAAGAAGATTCCACTGTTTTTTTTAAAAATGTCCAGATTGGTAAAAATATATATTTTACCAATTTACTTCATGATGTGGTGGCCAAAATCTCAAAAAAAATAAGGTTGATCTGCTGCAGATACATCTTGGTCTGAAAAAAGTGGTGTGGCAGCTGCTTGTGCCATGCCCCTAATAACTGGTGGTATGGTAGCAGCTGCAGTTCAGTGAACTTCACTCTAGCAATGCTGATGTTTCTGGGATTTTCCAGTTAATATCAAACTTTGGCATCTGGGGGGGGGGTTGGGGTTTTGTTTTTTTGTTTGTTTGTTTTTTTCACTCATGATTCAGTTGGTCTAAGAGGGTCATGCAGTTCTTACAACCTTTTCTTGGAAAACAGTGCTGTATCATGAGCTGGTGGTGGAGCTTGGTATAGCCGGCCAAAGTTTTCACCTTTAATATGCTTCATATTTTACAGGATTCTCATTCAGTATTCGTTATTTTATGGTGGGATTAGAAACCTGACGTGAAGGTGGTTAATGGCAAAGTTGTGACTGTGCTTTGTACAGGAATTGCTTTCTGGAGGAGTGGAGGAAATTGGTGCATTTTTACAACATGCTAAAGTTTTAAAGATGCTTGAGGAACTTGGGGCCTCACTAGTTAAGACGAATAAAAAGCTGATCTCCATTTGACATGTCTGCCACTGAGTGAAAGGTCTTGGCAATGCACAGTCATCCTTTTGGGGAAAACTGGAGCAGTTTAGCTAGACAGAACAAATTATTTTGGATCTGGAAAATGGATCTGGTTTTAGGATGGAATGTGAAAATGCCACTGCTATCGAAACAAATGCTGATCAACATAAACACATATACTTGCACCCAAATATTTTAATTTGTAGAATCATAGAATCATTTAGGTTGGAAAAGACCTTTGAGATCATTGAGTCTAACCGTTAACCCAGTGCTGCCAAGCTCACTGCTAACCCATGTTCCCAGCTGCCACATCTATATTTCTTTTAAACACCCCCAGGGTGGTGACTCACCACCTCCCCGGGCAGCTTGTTCCAGTGCTTGACCACCCTTTCCATGAAGAATTTTTTCCTGATGCCCAACCTAAGCCTCCCCTGGCACCACCTGAGGCCATTTGCCCTTGTCCTGTGGCTTGTCTGGGCGAAGACACAACCCCCACCCGCACCGCCCAGCCTACCCCCCTTTCAGGCATCTGCAGAGAGCGATCAGCCCCCCCAGCCCCTCCTCTCCAGGCTGAACCCCCCCAGCTCCCCCCGCCCCCCCTCAGCCTTGTGCCCCAGCCCCTGCCCGGCTCTGGACACGCTCCAGCCCCTCAGGGCCTGGCTGGGGCTGAGGGGCCCAAACCTGAGCCCCGGCTCCGAGGGGCGGCCGCACCAGCGCCCAGCGCAGGGGGACGGGCGCTGCCCTCTCCTGCTGGCCACGCTGCTTCGGACACCAGCCAGGTGCCGCTGGCCGCCTTGGCCACCCGGGCACACTGCCGGCTCACGGTCAGCCGGCCGCCCACCAGCTCCCCCAGGCCCTTTTCCACCAGACAGGTCTGCGTCTGCACAAAGCAAAGAAGAGAAGCATAAAGCTGCCCTGACTGATCATAGACATGCATGTCATCAAACCAATAAGGAATCATCTCTGGCTGGATAAATATTATTATTCAAGCAACATAACTTCATATTACTGGACTGAAGTGCTGATAGCATGTGAAGTGCTGATGATGCACAGAGTGCCACAATAAGCAGACTGTGCATCACCCGTTTGAGTTCAGGGCTTCAGGACCTGGGGGAGGCTTGAAGGAAGGCTGGCTCGGATTTTCCTCCCATGGCTTTGCGAGGTCTGTGCTCTAAATGGTAGCAACCCAATGTGCCGGCTTCCCTGTTCCTGCAAGCAAAACTGCCAGAAGCGGAGGTTTCCTGTTGCGTCCAGTTTCTGTGGGCGGTGGAGGGATGAGGAGCATCGCTTCCTCCTGAGAGAAGGATCTCTGCGAGCAGCACCGGGTGATACAGCATGTATCAAAATCAAGAGGCCCTGCTCTGCCTGCAGCACTCTGTGCTGGGCGGCTTTGCAGCCCTGCTTCGGCAGAAGCCACTTCATTTACTTTCAAGATACATTTGGCTTTTAACATTCAATTGAAGTATTTAAAAAATATTTTATCCTGCTTGGTAAACTAATTGTTGGTCTCTAGGTTTCAAGTAGTGCATGAAGGGCATGCAAGACCAGTTCTCATACTTAAGCCCACGGGATGTGGACAAGAGGATGCACAAAGGCACCTGGTATGTGCTCGCACAGCGTGTCCGCTCCCGCCGTGCTGCCAGGCTCTGTTGTGCTGCGGGGAAGGAGGCACAGGCTGCAGGATGAATGCGGTCAGCTTCTGCATATGAGCAGATCCCCAGTTCTGGTGAAGCAAGTGAAGGCTGATGCTCACTGATGACAGCCAGGAATGTTCCCTGGCATTTCTCAGTCATTAATCCAGCTCCAGGAGATCAGACCTGTCTCAGTTTAGCTTTTCTTTCTCTTTTTTTTTTTTTTAAAATGCCTTTCTACTTTCTTTTTCTTGCCTTGTTCATGGAGCAAGGAAACCCCAGCATCTTAAAGCAGCAGCCTGCCCCCAGCCCACGCGCTCAGGGGTGCCCCTCAATGCACAGGGTGTGCCAGAGTGTGCCTTGCTGGGGCAGTATCCTAACCTGGATCTTTTCATGAAGCTTCTTCTCTGTGTGGGCCAGGAATGTGGCTCAGAGGACAAATGCTGCAATACCTGGCATGTGGGAAGACTTGCATGGATATGATTGCTTAAAAGCCAGCCATGTTTTTTTGCTTTCATAAAGCTGTTTCCAAGGTTTTCACAGCACCTTGTTCCCCAGAGAGCACAGTGTGTGAAAAGCCCATACCCAGGGTGGCGCAAAGGCCTGATGCTTGGAGGAGTTTGTGTGTGTGCTCTTTTGACATTCCTAAGCACTGACACGTGTTGACAGCCCAGCAGTTTGTAGGTACTCATGCTTATATGGTTTGTGTGCTTTAAATGAGAACGATGCTTCCCTGAGCAGAGGGTGAGACAGTGATCTTGCTCTGCATGCGAGATGGTGCATGTCGGGGCTCCCGCCAGCACGTAGGATGCATCACGAGAGCCAACTGAAGGCTTGGGTGAATACAGCCAGTGCGTTGGCAAAGAGTCATGCCATTCCCTCCTCTGGAGGGGATTTATTTGTTACTTAAGAGGTTCAGAGGCTGCATCAGGAATGGTTTTTACAGTATTCTCCGAGGGATCTGTGGGCTATCTTATGCGTGAAATCCTGGAAATGGCTCTGTCTAATCAAAGAGAAAGGTGTATTTCTGATGGAGTTTGCTATCTCTGGGTTTAGGCTGGAGCTGCTGGGCAGTGTGTGTTGGCTGTCTTGCCCCAGATGACTCGAGAGAGGCTTTGCTCCTAGCCGAATAAAAGTTCAGAATAAATAATATAGCATATTAAATACTTTTATTAATTATAATCTTTCTTTTGTAATATATTATATGAACAGTATATAGTGGAATAAACCCCTGCATAACCGTTCTGAAAATGGTTCACCTCACCCTGAAAAGGGTGAGGGCTGGCTTTGTGCTCTGTAGTGCATAGCCCTGCTGGTTTTGCTCACCTTTCAACTGCATGTTCCTTCCTGCAAATCTCTCTGCTCCTTTCTGTAAATCACCACTTTTTGCTGCTAGGGGTTGGAGGAATCTGGGGCTTGTGCATTTTGCAATTTCTGTAGACATTTTGGCAAGGCAGGGACACAAGAGAGATAGTAAAATCACTGCTGCCAAAAATGCATTTCTTTCTACTTCCCACCCACTCCCCTATCTCCGTGCACTTCTATACAGCCAAAGCTCCTTTGTGCCTCTGGGGCCTTTACTGCCTCTCACCACAGTTGTGCATCCCCTATGACCTGTGCTGTTCTCTGCACAGCCCCCTCTCTACCTTGCTCTCAGGCCCTACAAGCAGCTAGGGAGCCGGGGGAGACCTCTTTATCCAAAGCACAACAGGACTGAGACCTCATTTTTACTTTTGTGAATCGTGTTTTAGCAGTGTTGCAATTCTGCATCGGGAGCAAAGGGTCACTGAGCACTGAGTGCAGGGCATCCATGGCTGCTCCTTTCTACCTCACCCCTATCTTAACCCACTACCCCATCAGCACCAGCATCTTCCTTCTGCACAGTGCACCTTGACCAGTGCTTTATATGCCTGAAGAATAAACTTCCTCTGCTGGATGTGCCAACATGACCCACGCAGCATTTCCTGGCCTTGCCCTCCCCACACCTCCTTGCATATGAACTGAACGCAACATTTGCTGCCGCGCTTGTAAAAGCACCCGGTGTTTCCTCACTGCTGGTGCGTTTACAAACCTTGACTGCCAGCCAATATAACAAATGCTGCCAGTCCTCTTGCCCTACCCTCCTTTCATGTCAAGCTGCCCATTTTTTTTATTCCTGGTCTGATGCTGCTGTCCCCAGGCCCTCTCAGCCCTGTGTGGTCCAGCCAGCTGCCTGGCTGCTGCTCTCCAGCATCCCTGCTCTTTGGGTTGGAGCTTGGAGAAGCCGTATCTGCTGCCAGGAACAGCCTGGGCCACCAAGCAGGAGGTGGGAGCTGGCAAAACTTAGATCTCCAGGTCTGTGGAAGGGCCTCCCAGTGACTTAGTTAAAAGCTCGTTTATCCATGTGTGTTTTGGGAGGATGCAAAGGCTAGAAGGATGCTTTGTGTATGGCTGGGCTCTGTTTCCTTATGTACCTCTCTTTCAAGGTTTTGAGAACTGCTGCCTGAAAACCCTCAGTGGTGACAACTTCAGTTTAAAAGCTTTTTCTCCTGTCATTGAGTTCTAAGAAGCCGGCTTTAGATTTACAGCTATCTCTGAAATCTACTGTACAGCTGGAATTTAAACTAGTGAAAGCCTAGCACTTGGTTTCAGGTGAAATGGGCATCTCTGAGCTGGTGTGTTTGCACAGCGATAGGGGAGCTGTGTAACATGTTCAGCGTGCTACCGCACAGCCCGTGACCGTAGCTGGGATACTTTTAAGGCAGTGGGTCGGAACTGGTCACGCATATGTTGATGATAAATTTGGAAAGATAAATTACTCTTTTTCTTCTTTCAAAACAGCCAAGTTTGGAAAAATAACACCCTACTTGGCTAGCAAAGCACTGTCAAGTTTATTATGCATTAGAGCTAACCTCCATATAGTTCTGCAGCCATACAGTTGACTCTTTGCCAGTTCTTAAAATATGTTCTGTAAACTCAGATCTTGGTCAAGTTGGCTGTGTTCCCCTTTTCCCCTCTCTATTTGAGTGTTGGGGGGTTGGTTTATTTAATTTCCCGTTTGTTTCAAGGACTTGTAACAGTTGCTTTTAAAAAAGCAAAAGAAAAAAGTTAAAGGAAGTAGAAGTTTTCAGAGGAGTCTGTACCATGATAGCTTCATGAACAGCGATGCTTGTAAGCACTTGGCAGCCTGAAGACCAGTGCTTACCAAGAAGAGCTGTTGAAACAGACCCCTGGTGCAAGCATAAAGTCTGGCTGGCTTCCAGCTTGTGGAGAGCAAAGTAGTCATATATCAGAGAGCTCTCGAAAGTTTTATAACAGATATTTCCTAATTCTCCCCCACCTCAAGGGAGAGGGGAGCGTTCCCATGCAGCCTTGTAACACAGTGTAGTGTGCTCCTAGCCAAGGCTGTTAAAATGTGCTGTGTCCATTGCCTGTGTTAGCTGTTCTGCTCACGAAGATGAAAGATGGTCCCTGTAAAGCCCTGGAGGAGGATCAGCGAGACCCGTTGGCCTTTTGCACCTTCAGGGCTGTTATCTTCCATGAGTGTTGGCAGTCACCTCCATGAACCAAACCCCCTAGCAGCATGTCAACAGATGAGAAGGATGGAGCACGGTTGTGCCTGTGACCAAAATGTGAGAGGAGGAGGCAGGATGCCCATGCTGATGTAAGCCGGCAGGTCTCCGTGAGGCCCTCCTACTTTTTACCCCATGAACGTTCCACGGGGCTGCACTGGTGGCTTGAGGGGGACTTGGCCATGCTGTGGGCATAGTCAAGGAGCTCCACTAAGCGCCTCCAAGAGTGGTTGAGGTTGGTCCAAGGCTGCCTGCTGTAAAGGGAGGGGGTGCCCCGGGGACCTCTTGGGCTCTTGTTAGGGGAGGTGTATGTTGTCCTAGCTGGGCTTGGCCCATTACATATGAAGATTCAGTTGGTTTGCAGCCAGAGTTTCATGCCTTGCATCTCCTGATGTAGTTATCTCCTCGGTCTAACTACCAGTGTTAATTGTGAGGGAGAGTTTTGCTCTCTGATCTCCTAGCCATAGGGTAAAGATGCTGCAACAGCTCAGCCTGGTCTTTTGTTGGTGTGTGTTGGGTATCTCACCATGGTGCTGGGTTAGGAAAGCAAAAGGCTGTGATTACAAGCCTAATGATGCTTGCCATATAGCCTGGCTTGCAAACAGGGAAGTCTTTATGTCCTTCCTCCATTCTCTGCTTTTACTCTTGTATTAATGTAACAACAACAACAACAAAAAGGCAGCATCTTGTGCTCCTGTTGCACTGAACTGTGTAGGCAAGTCTCAGAGTAGCTGCTGCTGTCCCTGGAGTTTCATTGAAGTGTTGGCTGAGGCACAAAATGCAAACAAGGGAGATGGATGAGAGTGGCTGGCAGAGGCAGCAAAATAAAGGGTGTGACAGAGAAACCTGAAGCTGTTGCTCACCACGAGGCACTACCAGCTTTTTTTTGGCTGGGTGGCCCTGAGCTGCTGAGGTGGGAAGCAGCAGGTCCTGCCAGGAGGGAGCTACGGTGGCCGCTGCCCACGCACTGAGCTGCGTTCAGTCTCAGGCTGCACCCCCATGTTGGGTAGGAAGGGCTCAGTGGATGAAATTAAAGACATCTTGGACCATCTCAACGCTGTGAAGCAGCTGTGAGGCCACCTGAGCCATCTAGGCTGTGGTCCCCCATGGGGTATATGCAGCACGAGTAGAAAATTGAAGTGCTTTTTTGAGGAGGGTCAGAAGGACCAGCCTTTAATTCGCTTCTGTACTCTGCATCTCCTGTCGGCTTAGTGCTTTGCTTTACCTCCCTAGTGTGTTGGAGGCAGATGCTTGCTTTGCTGTGCTTTTTCTCAGCCCAGAGTTTCTGCCCTTAGGAAACTGGCCTTAGCTGAGATGCTCAGCCAAGTCTGGATCTTCCGATGCAGAAGGGAATGGGATGGGGTGCCTGGTGTGTTGCAGGGCAGCGTGAACAGCACCAGGATTGAGATATAGAAGCAAATGCCCGCAATCAGGACGGGTGCTTTAAAGTTGGAGGGTTACTTGTTTGCTGCCGTTGTTTGTCTCCTCGGTGTAATTACCCGGCAGAGCCACACCGACAGAGCCAGTTGCTGAATTTGCCTGACCTAGTTCCTCCTGCACTGCTCAACTTGTGCCGGGTCTGTGGCCAACAGCCCCTCCCGAGCTCAGCGCCGCCTTGCTGCAGCCTCTGCTGCCAAAGGCGACTTAAATGCTGCAAAGCTGTGAAGCTTTGTGCTGCAGGGTCCTGCCTTCACATCCCCTGGCCATCAGGACGCATCGCAGGGGTACGGGATCCCTTGTGGAAAATTGCAGCGGTGCTGGGTAAGGGCACAGGCGCTGGCATCGCTTTGTTCACTTGTGCTGGGCTCACACCCAGCTAATTGCCTCCCTCGGCTTCAACAGCTTGTTGTAGGCATTTGGGTCCTTTCTTTCCCTCTAATTGCATCCTTCTTTCTCTCAGCTTTTTGTAATCACAGGTAATTATTCAATATTGTGGCTGTCTTGAGGCTATTTGATCGTAGTGTGTGTATTTGGGGGTGTCTTTGTTTAATACAAATTCTTGAAGGGGTTGGTTTGAGGGAAGAGATGTGTTGGTATCTCAAGTCTCAAATCTTCAGGTGAAACGTTGCTATCAGTCTTTAACCTCTGGAGGTTACATGTGGTTTGAACAAACCATATCCACTTTCATTTCTTGCTCTGGCTCTAAAGAATTAAAGGTGACAGTTCCTGGCTGTTGCTTTTTTTTTGGATCTGCTTTAATCTGAGTTTACAGTCTAAAGATTTGCTTAGCACAGTTAACGCTCATCTGACTATCGTCATTCTTGATCTGTGTTTTCATCAGATTCCAGACTTGTATCTCTATGACAGTAAATTCTAGTGTTGTTGCTGTGTCTGATGAGGGTTCACTGCTCTGTTCATGACTGGGCTTGTGATTTTTATCACATAAGTCCATGTTTGTGCAGCAAAAGACTTGAGTTCTTATCTGAATCGGGGGCAAAGTCTGTGTCCATGGGCACTGAAGGCAGGAGTTGGTCTTCACTAGCTGCTGAGATAGCAACCTATTCCTGCTCTGCAGTAATTGCCACCCCATTTGGACATCTGCTACAAGCTTTTATTTTTCTGATGTTTGTCAGTGTGACAAAAGCCACCATTTGAATCTGCTGGACCAAATGCAGTGTTTTGATAAACCAGTGGCCTGTCAGAGAGCTGCAGAAGGGGCTGAATCTGTCTTGCTGGTTAAAATGACTGGTCCGTGCACAAACTCTAATTGAAAAATATCAGTTTCATCCCCTCCCTGGAGCTGCAGCCACTAGTCTTTTAAACTTATTTACATCTAAAATGTAGAAGACTCAAATTCCATTATCTGAATTACATCCATCTACTTAACCTCGCGCTAGTGACCTTGCTCCCACTTGGGATAGGTCTAGGAAAACCTTCCATCTTCAGCTATGAGAGCGCTCACTGCCCTGGTTCCCAGAACCCCCCCGCCTGCTCGCTGAAGTCTCTGCTTAAATTACGCTGGCAACTGCAGGCATTGCAAATTAATCTTCTTGCAGCCATTTTCCCCCTCTATTTTTGAAATTTGACCTTGCTGTTAAAGCAGTGCTAAAACAGACATCCCTGTCCGCCAGCCTTAGGGCTGAAGGATGGTCATAAAATCCAAAGTATTGCCTGAGTAGGGAGAGCCACGGCTCGGCACTCCGGAGCGACGTGTATTGCTGCATGGATCTGTGTCAAGCCAAGGGCTGCCCAGACTCCTTGACAGCCCAGGGCAGGGCTGGATTGCATTATAGCAATGGCCAACTGGGGAACCAGGTGGCAAATAATTTTATACTATGATGGAAAATAATTCCAGGCTCAGGCTCCAAGAGACTTGTCACTTGTATAGCATTAGTCTGTTAGGCAAAGGCTGAGCTGGGCTTTAGGATCCCTTTCTTCAAACCCTTGCTCTGCTACTCAGCTACTGCATGACCTCAGGGCAGTCCTTTGGTCTCCCTGCATCTCATTTCTTTGCTTTTTGGCCCCTTTAAAGGGTAGGCAGTTCTTTCTCTGATGGGTCTTTGGGGGGGTGGGTTTTTTTTTTTTTTGGTGCAGAGCCTCCCTCAGAATGGCCCCAGTCTCCTGCCACTGTTATTGTATAATGTGTATAAATAATATTATCACGGTATGTGATAGTAATTAGGGCTGGTCCACCCTGACCTGAGGCTTGCAACAGCTGGAGAGCTGTGATGGCAGCCCTGCACCTGCGGTGTCCTGTTTGTCCCCTTTGCTCAGGTCAAGACACCTTCAGCACCTTGTTTGAGAGAAGTCAGTTCAGGGAGAATCTCCTTACCCGTTTGCTCCTCAATACAGCTTCGAAGCGAATGCATTTGAAATGGAAGACATTGGCACAGCGAAACCCTTGCTGTGAATGCAAAGACTGAAACTTTGTTGCCTGAGGAAGGCAGTCCCCTTTCAGCATGTTTGGTTTCCAAAAACCCTCCACGCAGTGGTGTGTGTGATCACTTTTAATGTTTGTGGCAATGCCATAGCAGCCTAGTAAAGTAACCGGAGTTTCTTAACACTCATTTTTTAGCAACAAGTAAATAAACACAGAAGGGCAGCCTCGTAATTGCTATTGCTAATTAGTTAATGGTTGTGAGGTGCTTTGAAGATGAAAAGTGAAGAGGTACTTGGTTATTAAGTCCCAAACATCCCTGTAATGCCAACAGCAGCTATTGCTATGGGTCAGCAGAGACTTGCTGGCTGCAGTAGCTCACAGAGTGCTGCAAAGTTTTTCTTGGGGCCAGCAGCAAAGAGACGAGGGCCTTTGGACAGTTAAATCTCGATAACTTTTCTGGTACTGGTTCTGCCTTGGGGTGGAGAATGGTCTTGATGAGCTTTAAGGTCCCTTCTGGCCCTGTTTTCCCTGATTTTGTGGTCCAAGGACAGCTTTGCTGACTAGAGCCTGTCTTTCCTGCTGAGCAGGGGTTCCTTGCAGTGGCACTTTCTCACGCTTGGGTTCCCCGCCTGCCTGTGCAGGAGAGCATGGTGCTGGGATGACCTGATCTCCCGTAATCCTGCTGTCACAGTTGGACTCAGAGGCTGTTTGAGCAGATGCAATTTAGACTTAAAAAAAGGCAGCTCAGATGCATGACAAAGACTAACCTGATACAGACCTGGAAGTAACAAAGTGCCTTAAAGTTGCACCTATGTGAAGAGTTTCTGGGCTGCAATCCTTGCCCTTTTTCTTAAGCATCAACATGAAAGAGATCTGAAGGAAGGATGAACTCAAAGCTTTTTTTGTTTTTCCCCTCCTAACTTGTGATGTGCCTCTCCTCTTCTTCTAATAAAATGTCTGGGAATGCTTTGGAGGCTACTTCTGCATAGCTGTTGCCACACCTGTTGGGAAGGGGAAATTCCTCTTGGTCTGCCGCTGCAGAGCAGCCTGGGGGAGTGCTGCTGCTGCCGGAACGTTTTATTGACAAAGCTGGCAAAAAAACTTCCTTTCCAAGAAAATTGAATTATTTGTTTGTTCACTTTTGAATTTAGTCTCTGTGGGCCAGACCTGCAGCTGTGGTAAATTAGCTCAGCTCCAGATGTGCTCTATATATTTTGAGATGTCATTTCCCTGTATCTGTATGTAATTCTGTAGATCTTCCTGCTGCCCTGGTTTTGGCACTATTTCAGCCAAAGTTTCCAAACTTTCAGTCTGCTTTGTCCCCTCATTCAGCTGACAGGTCTTGTGGACAGAGGATGTGTTGGGATCTTAGAGGCAGGAGACAAGCATCATGTCTACCACCTTCACTTGCAAAAGGTCAATAAGAGAAAAAATAATCTCTGTATTCATGTGCTGGCTCATGGGCTCAGTTTTGTCCTTTATACACAGTTTGCAAGATGCAGTAGGTATAAGGGGTAGCTTTGATAACCCAAGAGCCCAAGTGTAACTGCATCTTCTACTCTTCCAGTGTTACTGCTGGTCCAAGTATAGAACCAAGACCAGTTTTTTTGCTGGTAAGAAGCTAACTTTGAAAGACTGCGCTTAAGCTCGCAAGCAGGGAAAAAAAAAAAAAGGATCTTTGTGTAGTTTCAATGTTTTGACGTTTATCAGCTGGACACCTCTGAGGCCAGCGTGGGCATAGCGCTGCTGGGACAGGACAGGTTTTGCAGTGGTGTCAAGGCGTGGGGCTCCATGCGGTTTTTCTGAGTGCAGCACCACAGCTCTGAGGTACTTGCAAGACCTGGAGCCTGCAAGATCCGGACTGCACGGGGCGAAGGGAGCTGAGTTATGCTATCCTTGTGACTGATAAGCACTACTTATCTAGCATCAGGGGTGTGCGTACCACCTCGCAGCAAAGAACCCAGATCCCTGCCCTGAGGAGCTGGTGTGCTTCAAGCCGTAAAAATACCCTTCTCTCACCCAGCCCTGCCTCCCTGCCCCACGGCAAGTGCGTCGTGTGTTTGCGGGGTGCAGGATCAGGCCCCGAGGAGGCACGCACAGCCGGATGCGGTACCGTCCAGCGCAGCGCAATAACCGGCAGCTTTGCAAAGCAAACGGCGAGGGCGAGAGAGGCGCTGGCGGGAGGAGGAGAGGCGCTGCCATGCTGACAGCGGGTGTGGGGGGGCAGCCCAGGGGCCGCGGGGAGGGGCTCCAGCCCTGCGGGGGCGGGACGCACCGTGTCTGAGCGGTGCGGAACGCCGCGGGGCGGTGCGGAGCGCTGCGGGCACGGCTCATGCTCTGCTCTTTCCCTGCACAGGGGCAGATCGAGGTGGACAGCGAGACCGTCTTCAAGTTGGCAGCCCTGGTTCTGCAGGTAAGTGCCTGGTCTGGCTGCCGGGGACCCGCTGGGTGCTGCGCCCCCCGCACAGCCAGCCCGCTGCAGCATCCCTCGGGCGGGGGGGACGGAAAGCTGGGAAACCTGGGGAGGGGGCTCGCCTTATAGGCGAGAGGGGGAAAAACTTACGTGCAAAGCTTGAAATTGAAAAAGGGAGGGAAAGAGGAAGAACTCATCAAGGGAAGGCATTTATTTGGGTAGGCTTCCATCCACTTGTCACCTGTTCTAATTTAAATACTTTCGGGAGATCTGGGAAGAAACAAGTACAATATTGTAGCTAAATTTACTGTTATGCCTGTGAGTCTTAGAGCATACGTTTTTGATATGTCTGTTATGTTGAAATATGCGATGTCAGTTTTTCCTTTATCAAGTTTTGTTGTACTCAAGAGTTAAACTCTTATTTTAATTTTTTTAAACAAAAATACAGATTTTGATATTAACGTTAAAACAAGGGGGTTATTTACTGCTTTTTAAGAAATAAAATTTGACCTTTAAAACACCGGGATTTTTCCTTGTTGCGCTGTTGGTGACAAAATGTCACCAACACTGACACTACAGCAAAGCTGCAGCGGCTCAAGCTGCCCCAACTGTTTTCATCTCGAGCGAGTGGCGTTTGCTCAGCTACCGACCCCCCTGCAAAGCCAGCCTGTCCCTGGCCGCGGCCAGCTGGAGAGAGCGCTGTATTTTGCTGCTTGTACAGTAAAAGTGATATCGGATTTGCAATATGAAATTCATCCCTGTTTTGGTTGCTGTTTTACTTACGGTGTAGTTGGATTATCTGTAGCTGGAAGTGTAAAGGGCCAAGTTCTGTGCCTGCTTGCAGGCAGCCTCCGTGCTCTGCGCCGAGTGGAACTGGGGTCAGGATGCGGCTGCAGAGCTGTGGGAGTGGGGAAGTGAACAATGCTGGGAAAAGCAAGGACTTTTGAAGAGATCATGTTTTAATTCTGTCACTGTTTTTCAATTGTAGGAAGCTAAAGGGGACTATTCCAGGTAATAACATTTTTCCTTTCTAATACTGGTGTGCTTGATGGATGTGTTTTTCTGTGTTGGCATTGTATTGCAAACAATCAAAAATGGGGGTAAAGTCCAGCGGCCAGCAGTGGCTGAAGAAAGTGAAATGCGCTGCTGGGCTGGATAACATCTGAGTCTGCAGGGTGAGTAATCCCTTTTGTGAGCAGGCTCTGAGTCAAAACGCTTTTTCAGGCTGTCCTGCTTTGCTCCCCTCCCCGAACACGGGTGCCAAAGCGGAATGGCGAGGAAGTTCCCCCTCTTTCCTACCCCAGAAAGGCTGTGCTTTGCACTGTGGCTTGTGCCCGTGTGGGCAGCCCTGCCCGTAGCGCCGCAGCACGTGCAGGGACGTGGAGCCCGTCAGCTGCCGGTGCCGGAGGTCAATGAGCTGCTTGCTTCGGCAGCTGCCCCTCGGAGCCTCTCCCTGCTCGTGCCTGACCCCACAGTTGTGTTGTAGCTGGTGTGCGACCCGGTTGCTGAGCTTTAGCTGTCCAAAGCTGTATCATCAGCTTGGGCTTGCCCTTGGAGATGGCTTTCTACCACGCACTGGTTATGCTAACTGGCTGCGGGGAGGGGGTGGGGTCGCACCCCGACCTGTTAGAGCCAGGGGAAAAGACCTTCTATTAGGAACAGCTCACTAAGCAAATAAAAAATCAGAGGGTTGGCTCTGGTCAGGTTAATATTTGACTACTTGCTGAGTTTCCATATGGGAAGAGAGGTGTGTTTTGTGCTTTAGCTACAATGGCTTTCAAGAACCGTGCTTTGAAACGGCTCGGTGAAGAGCTATCTGCCCAAACACGGGGAGCAAGTCACATCTGACTGCCAAAGTGACGTGACTCTCTTTTCCTTCAGTGTGCAGTTGTCAAGTGAGTGCCAGTCCTCCTGCCTGAGACCCTTTCTTCTCTAGGTGCCAGTCCTTCTCCGCTGATGGACATGCTCTGTGAAGTCCATCACAACCTCCTTCTTTTTGTTGGCATGCTGTCATGCCTGCAGGGAGGAAAAGATGTCCTTGTGACTGAGATCAACCGGGTGGGCTGGCTGCAGAGACAATTTCTGTTTGTGTTCACGTGTAGACCTGCTTTGTGACCCACAGTATATTGCTTATAGCTGCAGCATGCTGTATTTTTCTCCAGAAAAACTGCTCATCTTGCCTGATCTCACAGGGACACCCTATGATGCCCCAAGCTTAACTCAGTTTAGGCACAGATCACCAGACAACTGCTGTTCACTTTACAAGAACGAACTTGTTAAGCTGTAGCAGCTGGTGGCACATGCTGTCAATTCTCAAGAAAAGGGGTTAAGGTTAAAAACTCTCTTTGTGGTGAAAACCTCCCTTACGTGGCTTAAACTTAGCACTGACTCCTTATCATTTGCCATAAATAGGTTTGTAAGCATTGCTTCACATGCCCAAGATCTGGGTCTGTGGTTATTTTCCGTGCCTCTGCGGACATATTGCAAGGAGTGGATTGCCCATGGTTACCTTCAGAAGTATTTAAAGAAAACTGGAGGGAAGAATACTCTGCCCACAAGTGTGATTTTCAAGCATAGCTCTTCCCCTAACAGTTGCATGAAAATAGCCGCAGCAATTGTTTCCTCTGTTAAACAAAACATATGTTATGCCTCCGTAGCAAATGAGCACAGCCAGCTGTCCCAGGGCTAGCGAGCACACCAGGAGTGAAGGAATTTCATTTTATGTGTCACAAGTGGTCCTTTGGGCTACTGCTGATAAAGCACTAGCTTAATTACCAGCATATCTTAACAAAGATACTGCAGGACTGGCCTCCCCTGCCACGCTTGCTGTGATACAAGGCACAGGTTCTTGCAGCAGTGCCACTTGTGCGCGTGGTCGCCTCCGTTTGCTGTGGCCGGGGTTGGTGCATGCGTTGTTTGCTGTTGTCTGGCCATTCCGCCTTGAATCACTTTTCGGAATGTGACTCTTGCACCATTTCTGCTTACGTGAGAGCACACAAGTTCCTTTTTTGTTTTATATCGGATTAGTGTGGAGTGAATGCAGGTAAATACAGGAATTGCCTGAAGTCCTAGAGATTAGCTTTCTGGAAGTGAAAAAATGGGCCAGTCCGGACAACGCTGGTGATCTCTGCTTGGCTGATTTTTCACACATCCCCCAGGGAGCTTTTCCATGGGGACACGTCCAGTAGTGGGGTCACAGTGTGGCATGCCCACTGGCTTTAACTGGGAACAGGCAGGTCGGTATCAGGGTCCAAACGCTTCAAAGTCCTGCGGCTCTGCAGTAACCCCTTTCCCAATCCGCTGCTCAAATTCTCAGATAAAGTCTTGATGGCAGAGAGCAGCAATCTCCTGAGAAACACCCTCCCCTGTGCCGTGCTGAGTGGGTGAGCACATTCTTTTGAAATCTGTTTATTTTCAGTGAGCAAACCTCATGCATGGGCACTCGGAGAAAGTAAAAACTTTTGATTTCCGCACCACAAAGGTCACTCTGGAGGGACTTCACACCGGCAGCATGAAAATATCAGGGTCTTTGGGGTTTGGCTCTTGCAGGTGGTTTACAGTAGGACCCTGGGGTCCTGAGCTGGGCTGTTCAGAGAAGAGTATGCACCTTATCGTTTGGAGAGAGGCTTTATGCAAGGTAAACCACCCAAGTCCTGCTTTGAGAGGACCCTGGCTTTTAAGACATCTTGATAAAACTGAAGTACGTGCTTCAGAATTGTACCCACAGCATGTCCATTGCACATGTGCCTGGTCTGGACAGCTCTGGTTTCCCAAAGGCAGTCTGAAATGACTGTGGACTGCAGGAGGAATGATTAATGAAGGTGGTGGTGGATCACGGTTGGTATAGCTCACCGCACACCCGGTTTCTTTTCCTGTTTACTGAACTGGCAATCCCAGGCAAAGTAATTACCCCCTGTATGTGATGAAGAACACGTTGCAGGGGCACTCGGGGCAGCATTCCTTTGCCCCTTGCATGGGACAGTGTTGGGGCTGCCATGGGCAGAGCAGTTCCTCCCGAGAGTCTTGCAGCTCTGGTGTTCCTGGCAAGCCTGGGATGCTCCAAGTCTGTGGCTCTCGTGCCCAGTGCTTGCACAGGAAGGCAGTTTTGCTCGAGAGGAGGGATGTAACGCTTTGCTCATGTTTGTTTTTCACAACTCGTGTATGGCTTCTAGCTGGCTGCTTCTCTGTTTAAATGAATTCCCATCAGTTCTTCTCTAGCTCCTGTAATAAGATCCTCAAGCAAAGTATTAGTCATTAAAAGCAGTTTTGAAACTCTGCATTAGTTAATTGCGCTCCTCTGCTTGTATTTGCACATGAAACAGAAAAAGCTGCAAGCCTGGTTTTACAAAATTGTGATTTTTAAACTATGCAAGAGTTCTAGAAGGAGAATTTGATTCAAGTTGCAGCTTCTGGCATGGCTCAATTTTTTGGGGAAAAAAGTCCATATTCTATCAATTTTTGAAATTTTATTTAAATTTTAAAGAAAGCTAATCTCTTGGCAGGCAAGCGAAACAATAGATCAGTCTGGTAATTATTCATTGTGTAAATATACAACATAGAGTTCCTGCCTCCTTGGGAAACAAATGATTTAGCTGTATTTAGTTTACAGACGAAGTATCTGCCCTCGAATATGCTGTACAATAACAGTATATAGTATCATTTTTCTTAGTGGTTTGATGAAAGAGACAGTTTATAACTGAGACTTCCTAAATACTGTCCTTCTAGCATTAGAAAAATGTTTATTAAAGTCAGAGTAGCTACAGGGACTGTGTAAGGGAGGTAACTTTTTAAAAGTTTTTCTGACTGGTAATCCTGGATCGTATTTTCTCCCGTAACATTTCCAGGACTGAAACCCAGCCGTGCTCCCTGAAAGTTAATTAAATTGCTGGAGGAGGGCTTCCATTTTCTTTAAATAGCTGACACATTCAATTTTGATTCTGGCCTGTGGGCTGCAAAGATAACTCCCGACTGGTATAACATAACACAGACTAAATAATGAATTCCTGATAGCTGACATGTGCGAGGCACCAGGTTTATCATTATGTGGGTGATAAATGCCGTTTGTAAAAGGAAAAGGTTTGTGTGAAAGATACCTCTGCAAACTGCAGCTATGGAGCAATTGGTTCAGAGACTCCTGAATTTAAAAACTTTACTGAGGAAAAAATGAAGTGCCTGGTCTTGGTGCAGAAAACTGGTATTAACAGCTTGCTCCTAATTAAGAGTGTATCTCACTATTAGATTTTTGAGTAGCATTTACTGGGGAAGATGACTGTTTTGCCAAACAATTTGGAAAACCTTTTGGTAGGAAAGAATGTGTAAATGGTAACGCGGGCAGTGCTGGCAAATAGCTGCTTGAAAGAAGTTAGTAATTCTCTGATAACAAAGCACCTGTTCGCTATACTGCTTACCCCAAGATTAAGGTAGCTTCAGATGGAGGACACACCTGAGATTTTCTAGCGGTGGCTTGTCCAGCCTGTTTTTGGAAATCTCACCAGGTCCATATGACCAGAACTCCATGTGTGGCCATGTCCAGGGCTGGGGTCGGAGCAGAAAGACAAATTTGGACCAAAGCTCCCAGTTGTTCCTACTCCCCTCTCTCCGGTTTGCATCCTGGAGAGGTCTCAGAGGGCTCAAGGTGGGTCCGTGTGGCATGGATGGAGCCCACCTAGTGTGTCCCAGCACTAAGAGGTGCTCAGGCGATGGGGCCAGGCTAGAGCTGACCTAAAGAAAGCCCTGAAATGGGTACAGTGTGGGTGTCTGGTCCCCTTTTGCTCCACAGACCTGCTCCCCTTCCGCTGCCCTGTTGGTGAAGGAGACCAGTTGTGAGCTGTTCACTGGAAGCTCTTTTCCAGAGCCACTGCGTTTGGGGATGACTTACAAGGAGATGCCCGTGCTGGTCTGACGCAGGGAGGCTGAAGACCTGAGCATGGTCTAGGTGCCTCTCTCAGCTGCCAAGGATTTCCTTCTACATGTAACAGTGGGTGATAGAAAAGAGGTGTTGGCTCACCATAGGGTTCGCTCTTAGGGCATCCATCTGGTGCCTGTTATAAGTAGCACTGTGGTTTAGGTTTTGATTTTCTTTTCCATGCACTGATATTTACAGAGGCTTTCTCTAGTGTAAGCCACAGCTCCCCGTGGGCTGTGTCTGCCTTGCTGTAAATCAGTGCTCGGCACTGGTGCTGGGGTTGTGCTCCTGGTGCGCCACGGCTGCTTGTTTGCCAAGTGAGTCATGGTGTGTTTTGCCTTTCAGCTTTGACTCTGCACGCTTTTTCTTTAAAAATCTTTGCCAGGTGCTTGCTCCATGAACCATTAACTCTGCCTCCGTCAAACCCAGCTGTGCGCTTTCCTGAGCTCACACTTTTGCAATAAACAACTAATTTGAAAGAAGATGAGCGAAGATTTATTAACTTGGGGCCTGTTCGCTGAGGGGGGTGATTATTTATTTCACTTTATTTGGGAAGGTCTAATGAACCAAGGTAGTAAATTAGCAAGTTTAAGGAAAGTTATGTTTGCTATTTATTTCATACAATGATGACAAATCCGCTACTTGACAGATATCAGATACCCACTTCCCCAAAGAGCGCTCTGCTTAACTGAATTTTATATCCTCTTCAAAGAAAGCTGGCTGAAACTAGTAATTTTTCTCTAGCAGTGTGCAAATCTTGCTTTTCTTCTCAAGTCACTGCAGTTTGGTTTTTGGGTACCATGAGGAATGGGTGGCTGAGGCAAGGCAGTGGGCAAAGGGCAGGGGGGGGAAGGAGCTGCTGAACATCATCCCTGAGCATTTAGGCAGCAGTTCTGAGGTGAAAATGTTCTCTCTTGGTGTGTTACTTTTCAATAAAAAGTGGAAGTTCACTGTGTAAACTAGGTGTAATTGTGAAAAAAATATGGAGTTAAGACCCTAATTTTCTGCTAGACTTTTTAACAGCAAGAGGTGTTTTTTTCTACTGGTGCGACTTGTAGATTCAGTTCAGGGCAGACCAAAGCATACATAGTCATTGCAATTATGTTATTTTAATGGGATTTTTTACCATTTCCTATTTTACAGCAGTTCTGTAAGGACTGTCGAGGAATTGCTTCTCAAATAGCAGATGAATTAGGTGGAAGCACTGTGGGTGAAATGAGCAAAAAGAATTAGATGAAGCAGGGAAAAAAGGATGTTTTCAGTAACTTAATAATCTGATCTCATGGGATTTACTGCTTATGTATGGCAGTGTAACTTTTAATATCAATACATAATGATGGTGATTTGGTGAGGTACATGCACTTACAGATTTCATATGTGTGACATTCATACAGTTTCTTGAGGGGCAGCAAAGAGGTGGTTGTGTTTTGTCCTCTTTAATTGTCCCTCCACAGTCTTTTCTTTATTTTCTGTTAAGGCACTTTTAACTCAGAGAGGCAGTGCTGTAGTGGTACAACCCAGCCCCCTAGAGAGGGCTTCTGCGTGTGCTCTGCATCCCAAGCAGGTAGGAGACAAGGCAAGCATGGTGCCAGAAAAATTCATTATCCCCTAAGCTGCGTCCTGTGCAGGGGACAATGTTGCTGTCGTAGTTGTTAGCCTTGGAGTAGCGTCATGGCATCCGCAGCCTTAGGTGAAACATGCTGTCCTCCTTGTCCCTAAACATTCCCTCAAACACAGGTTCAGCATTAAAACACATTGCTTTTTCCTGTTGTAAAATTAAATTTCATGGCTTTTGCATTATAAGGTATTCAACTCCTTTCTGTTGAAAATCAGGAAAACTTTGGTCTACTGAGAGCTTTTCCAGTCTTGCACCATCAGCTGTGAGCAGGAATTTGGGCTCTGGTCTGACTCCAAACAACATCCTTGCTTTAAAAAAGCAAAAATAAATATCTCTTGCTTTTCCTTCCCATGGTGGTTGGGATGTATCACGTGGGGTGTAATTTGTGCTTTGAGGAAATGGAACGACAACTTTTCAGTCTCAGCTTTTTTGCTTTTGCAGATTTGTGAGGCCTTTATCATTATTTGGATACGTTATTTTTCTTGTGGTTCCATGTATCTCTGTATCAGCATGCAGGGCTGTGATAACAAGCTTTACACTGTGCTGCTGTAGTCAGACATGCGAAAACCCCACCGCTAATATGGCTAAGCTGACTTTTGTGTGAACAGGAAGAAAGCCTGAACATTAGAAATAACAGTCTGTTGTTGTGAGGAAGGGTTTGGGATCCTTCAAGCGTTGTATCAACTGGGAATAGTCATCTTTGGCTCTGCAGTAAATCCCCAGGTAAAGCAGAGCTGTTCTGCTTCCCGTCTGG
This sequence comes from Falco cherrug, assembly GCF_023634085.1. Taxonomy (NCBI): domain Eukaryota; kingdom Metazoa; phylum Chordata; class Aves; order Falconiformes; family Falconidae; genus Falco; species Falco cherrug. The sequence goes on along the minus strand of NC_073700.1, from coordinate 18,509,745 downwards.
TCTGAGAGCAGCACTGCCAGCACGTGCCGTTGGTACGGCTGAGCAGCTCTGGGAACGTGGATGTACTGCGCCAGATCCATGGGACTGCGGGCCATCACTGGTGGGAGCTGTGGTGTGCAAGGACCAGAGGGTTTTATCCTCAGAATATTCATATTTCACAGCAAGAGCTGTAAAAGAAGACTTGAGAATTTAGGGCAGATTCAGGTCACAGGTTTTCTGTAGCTTCTTTCTTGAACCTTCTTCTAGTTCAAGGAGAACTGCTTCCTTGGAACCCCATTCCTCAACTGCAAAGTGTATATATGAATTTCCCAGAGCCAGGGTGGCTCTGGGAGCAGGTCATGTTCGCATTTGTCCAGTCCCCATGTCCCAGGCAGAGAGGTGCATGCATACAGCTGATCTGAGAAATGTTGCTTTTTCCTTGGTGCTTTTGATCCATCTTCCAAAAGCCAATGAGCAGGGTCACCAGACCCCCGTGAGAACAGTAGGCACTGCTGCTGCCTTCTGAGTTGGACAGGGCTCAGGAAGCAGAAAAATTATCCTAAAGGAGCAGGGCTGGAGCTGGAGGTCAGGTCTGGAGGTCCAAGGCTATGGTCCAGCCTGTGCCGAGTGTGGGAGAGGGATGCCCAGCCCCAGCCACGCTGTGTGTTTGTTGCGGGTCCCTCTGGAGCTGTGAAAGTAAAGCTGTTGGTGCAGCACAGCATGGGAACCCACAGCACGGCTGCGGCGTAGATGCATGACAAACCTGGCATTGAAAAAGCCATCTGCACTGCTTATCGTGTTCCTTTTCACGTATGGGGTTTGGAAGGCTCTTAAAAATGCTCCTTCAAATACCTCTGTGAGCAGGCGGTCCCTATCTGGTGTTCAAGTGGCAGACTTTGCAGCCCTGCCCCAGCAAAGCTCCCCGCTGGCCGGGGGGGCAACGTTTGGGCTCCGGCTGTCCCATGCCAATGGGAGCCCCTTGTTCGTGGTCTTTCCAGATCCTGGTCTTCCTTCAATAGAAAAATAACTTTCTTGAGTGTGCCAGCAGACCATAAACTGAAAGGTTGGGAAATGATGGGAAACGTCTGGCATTTGTCACAAAAGAGGATTTGTCAGAGAGCCTGTTTTCAAAATCCTGCTGCCAAGTTCCTGCTGCTCCAACATACTCAAAAGCTGCTAAATCCATCGGCTCTCCCCATACCCTCCCTGCTCTCTCTTCCACCCCCAGTCTTTTTTTCTCTTGCATTTTTAACCCTGTGCATTTTTCCCCCCACTCCACTGCCTTGCTGCTTCCTCCTCCCACCTGTTCCTCGTGGTACCCTGAAAGGCAGTCCAGCCTCCATGGGAGTGTGAGGTTGCCACGCTCTGCCCTTCCATTTATTTTTAAACAAAACAACAGCCTACAGGGAAATCACCTGTTGCTGGAGCAGTCCAGCTGCAGAGTGATGGTCCGTGTTGCCCTCTCTCGTCTGTGAACATATGGAATGGGAGCACCTTGGAGGCTTTGGTGATGCTATCCTAAGCCTGGTCACTTTAGAAAGTCACTTTAGGACCGGGCTGGGGTATGGGCAGCAACATGGGATGTTCTTGTACCGTTACAGCATTGCTTGTAATCAGATAGCAGAGGAATTCAGTGGTTATCCTGGAGAAATAGGGCCATTACTAACATCATCTGAGTAACCTGACCAGCCCTCTGAAAACTTAAGATTGTCAAGCTTTCAAGTGTCTAGTCTAATTGTGTGCTGTTTCTGTGTATTTATTTCGCTAGCTCTAAATATAACAAAAAGATTTTGAAGCATCTTGATGATGCAGGGTAATATTGTATTGTCCTTTAGCTGTGAAGCTCCACATTGCCTTGTATCTCTCATGCAATTCTCAGAATCATTTGCTGATTTGTAGGTGTCCATGAAATAACTTTCAGGTTAACTTAGGAGGTTGGTCGATAACTTTTAAAAACAAGGCTACTCTAAGTTCTGTCTATGGTGTGCTTAAAATTCATTTTAAGAATTAACCGAACATAAAATTGTGACATTTAGAAAGACTCAGGAGTGACTTATTCTAACGATCACATAGCAACACAAGAGTAAGTATTTGTGTGAGGTCAGGAGGCTTCGAGAGTAGAGCACAACCACTATGCAGTGAGTGCACTTTCCCCAGTGATAAATTCCTACCTTATAAAGTGTTATGACCTTGATTTAGCAGAGGCAGACACACCTGCCATCACTTTAGTCAGTTAAAAGTTGTCTGAAGTCCTATCCTTATCAAGTTGTTAATATTTATAAAGATGATATGGGCTGATAAGCTTTTATGTTGTAGTCCAGTATATTGCTTTTGCTGCTCTGGGTGTGTCTGTTGCTCTTCACGTTTTAGGCTAATCTCATTAACCACAGTTTATTACATCGAAGCTCTTCCCTGCGTTAGCAACAGGCATAAGCTGGTTTTGACAGTGGGCGCAGGGGGGAGAGCCTGGGCAACCACTGAGGAGTGGTCCCAGTTGGCACAGTTCTGTGAATCTTTGCCTGGCAGGGAGTGTGGAATTGCTTGATTATAAGCTGTGAATGTGCACTTTTGCGAACCATAAATATATATGTCTTTTTTGATTCTCAGTAACGTGTTTTAGGCAGAGTGTGCCACGATAGTCTGGCTTGGTTCCTTCCCATATTTCTGGTGGAGTTTTAGCAAAATGCCTAAAATTTCACTGTGAAGCCAGTGGGTTGTAGGAAGCATGTGGGATTGGTCTTGGTTTGCTGCTAGAGATAGTAGTTTGAATGTGAGAACTCCTATTAGAAGTACGGTATGTGGTTAAATATTGCTGTGGGTTATTTTGGAGACAAGCTGCCCTTCCGTCTCCAGAGAGCTGGCACTGCTGAGCAGGGCGTGCTGCTGGGGATAGTGTCCTGCCCAGCGTTCGTTCCTGTTGGGACAGAAAATGAAATGTGGTCAGCACCAAGAAGAATGCAAGCTGAGGTTTGGCGCGAGGAGGATCTGATGTCATTTTTCATTTACATCACCCAGGTCAATTCAAGTTCTGCTCGATATCTGCTGGAGAGAAAACTTCCCTTTAGAGGGTGGAATAGGAAGGAAAGGGTCTGTCTGCTGGTTTTCTTTAGTTCTTCTCCATAATGGAAAAATACTTGAGATGAGTTTCCTATATTCTCCTCCTGGGGAATAAACAAACCTTTTGCCAAAAAAATGTTAGTCCTCTTGACTCTGGGCAGTTTATGTATTGAAACCATGCCAAGAACCACCAGTCAAGAAGCCCCCTCCGTAGCAGAGGTCAGATGAAATACAAGTGAGCCTCTCCATCCTGCCGGCCGAGTCGTCCCACCCTGATGCGAGCATCCCGTGGACATGCCAGATACAACATTGGTGTGTTGGGCTGGTAGATAGCACAGACGGTTGGACATCTGGAGCTGGGGCTGTCTGCCCTGTGATTTCTGCATCGTCTTGTGGCCCCTGTGAAACCAAACAGGAACAGGTAATAATTCAAACCGTCGCTCCTGCTATCTGGAGTCGTCACCTCTGGGGAACGGCTGGGTCTCGGAGGGCTTGGGAAAGTGATCCTGAAGGTCAAGGGGAGACGTGCTTGGGCTTCTCAGTGCAGATGAAGTGATAATGAACTCTGTGGAAGGAGGGGGAGGACCTTTTGAGGCTTTTATTATCCCTGAAGCCGTGAATCATCCCAAATGCTAATCCTCAGGCGCGCAGTCAGCAGATCGGGGTTGCTGCGTGCCAGCCTGCGCTGTCTGAAGGCGTCCAGCGTGCAAGGAGCTCTGCCCTGTTTCTCCCAGGTCTTTTACATTTTTCTAGGATGGTTTCATCCTTTATCTTACAATTACGCAGGGGGAAAAAAATCTTCATATAGCTTCTTGGAGACTTTCAGGCCTCGTAAGTCCATTTTGATGGACTGCCTCCAGCTGCAGATGGATGGGACGGTGCATCTGTACCTCAGGGTATGAGGATGAGTTCCTTCAGGAAGGCAGGTCCCAAGGGCCAACTTTGCCCTGTAAAAGAAGTGTTTTCTCTGCTATTGCAAGAAGTTGGATGCGTTTGTAGTTTGGCAGAAGAACAGAGAAGGTCCAGCTCTGCTGTGAGTTGTCACAGCTCTGTGGCCTCTGCCTGCTGACAGAGCCTGTGGTTCTGGGTCAGCGCCGGAGGGACGTGCCCCATGTCGTTGCAGCCCTTTAGTCGCGATAAGTCCCAGCTCAGAGCCCACAAACCTTGTCAGGGAGGTGGGTGTGCTGGCTGGCGCTTGGCTGAAATTCAGTGGTAGACATCTCCATATTGATGAGCTGCTGCTCATTACTCAAGCTTAACTAGTGCCCTCACTTTGGTGTTTGAGGATCAAGTAAATTGCTACTTAACCAGGTCTAGAGGCAAGGGACCCGAAAACCAACTGGGAAGGCGAGTAGCCCTGCTGGAGGCCACCAATTGTGCAAAAGGTGGCACTTCAGCGTGTGGTAGGGTGCACCTGCCAGGATTCGTGATGTTTCTGCAGAGTCTTGGTGCCTGCGGGGTAGCTGGCCCTGTAATGACTGGCGAAGGAGAGCTTGGCACATTTTCCCCTCAGCTGTAGTGGTGACAGCTTGGGAGTCACCTGTCTCCCCTGCCCAGCTGCCTCTGCCAAAGCTCAGCTCCTGCCTCCAGCATCAGCTGTGGTGCTTCAGCCCTTGCTTGGGTGGTTTGTTGTTCATTGGCAAGGAAGTTTCTAACTAGGGGTTTAGAGACCAACCATTAAACCTCTGATTCTGAATATTGTGGATTGAGAATCTATATTTAGAGGAACAGCCCTTTTGTTTGGTAAAAATGAGCTATTTCGTTATTGCTTCCTTCCAGAGTCTCTCCTTCTTCACTGTATTTCCCTGCCAGCCCTGACTGCTGCAGCAGCCATTGCAGTTACAAGTCGGGCTTAAAAATAGGAGGAAATTTTTATTTCAGTAATCAGTTAGCTTGTGAGTCTGATTGAAGTTGGAAGTGACCTCAGGAGGTCATCTGGCCAAACCTCCTGCTCGAGAGGAGTCAGCTGTGAGATCAGGCCAGGTTGCTTAGGGCTTGGGTTTTGGGATGAGGGGTTTTTTTTAATTTTTTTTCTTTTTTCTCTCTGGTATCTGGAGGCCTCAGGATAGTGTGCTCTGTCTGCATTTTCATGTGTCCCTACAAAACCCTGGTAATCTACCTTCTCAGCTGCAAGCTGAGATGTCCAGCAGCCTTTTGAGCCACTCAAAATGGGCTTTTAAAGGGTGAATAAAATGCTCTCAGCTTTTGTGAGCATTGGCTGTATTTGAAGGGTTGGGAGGAGAGATCCCGATTTTCCACCCAGCTGTCCCCGTTTGTGGCATTTGGGTGCTGGCCAGCTTGCAAAGAAAAGTGCATATTCCTGGCAGAAGAGTGCCGGCCCAGCAAAGCTCGGCAACAACAGCTCCTCAGCGCTAATTGACCCCTTTCTTGGCAACTTCATCAAAGACGTTGAAGAATAAATAGGCTGTTGATTGAACTGTTTCCTCGTCCCCAGAGGTGGTCCCTCCTAGTCAGGGTTGAGGCACATTGTCAGGGCTGGGGAAGGAGCTTGCAGAGCGATTAGCCCCTGCTCGCCAAGGAACAAAAAGCTTTAATTTACTGCGTCTTCCATGTGACATCTGCTGTGTGAGAGGGAATGTGGTAGGGGTTTGCTGCAGAGGTCGAGCTGCGGTGCCCGTGGAACAGATTTCTGTGCTCTGGTCCATTCTACTGATGCGCAGTGTGCTGGTTTTGAGGGAAGAGGGAGAACATAGCTCAGATGAAATCTCTTCATAGCGCAACCTGATGAAAACAGAGGTTGGGAGCCGGAAAGCACCTTCAAGGAAAGCCTGGGTGCAGGAGTCGAGGTGGATGCTGATGGACATGACTGATGCATTCTTTACATAGAAAAGTCATGTTCGTGCTTGTTGGCACTGCTGGGAAGGCACGCAGAAATCCTGCAGAAATGAGGCGTGCAGCTTTCAGCTGATTAATTAAGGGAGCACACAAGAAGAAAATATTAACCATTTTCCTGATGACTGTAAAGAGATATTTAAATACTTTGCTGGGGTTTTTTGTGACAAATTGCATTCAAATACTTCAACACAATTTATTTTGTTCCATGTTAAGCCTGGAGTCCAAACTATTTGAACTTTCTATGGAATAAGCAGTCCAAGAATGCTGTTTTCAGTGAAAATATTTTAAAGTATATGAACTGAAACCTTCTGTTTTGAATGAGATCAGTGTTAAATTCTGAGATTTGACAAATACCAGGCTGCTTCATAAAATATATTGTCTAGAGGTAGGATTTTAGTGAAAAGCAGAGCAAAAATTGGCACTACCACCTTTGCTTTGGGGAAGAGGCTTTCCTCCTGCAGCTGTTTGAGGGCTCATTCTGCACTCAGCAGGTAGAGTGAGTGTGTGCAAAATAAATATTGATAGGGTGCTCCCGCCGCAGTGGCCCCAGCGTCACGTGTCTGTGTAATGAGTTACAGCATGAGTCTGCATGACACCATATACATCACTGTCATGTGAGAGGGCCTATAGAGTTACGTTGCTATGACAGCCTGATATGGGGCAACGCGATGTTCTTGGGCAGCAAATACAGCCCTTTCCTTCTGCTGAAATGAATGATTGCATTGATGATTCACTAGCAGTGACTCTGTGCCATTTTTGTGGGTTTTTTTTAGTGATGAAAACACTAGAAAAGACTTGAAGACGCTGCCTGTCTTTCCTACCAAGACACTGCAGGAGCATCCATCACTCGCTTACTGGTGAGCTATTTAATTTAAAATGTAAATCATTGCTACGAATGGTAATGACAAGATGACTATTAAACAGTTTTGCAAACTCCTTTAAAAGTTTTCAGCCTGTATGATATAGGACTCGGAGTTAATTGCTCATGTTCAAGCATTTCCAGTTTCTAGAAGTTTATAAATTATGCAAGATCAGATGCAAATCCCTCATTGAAAGTTTGCTCAAATGAAATTCCTGGATCAGACTATGTGGGGACCATGCAGTAGAATGAGCTGACATCTGAACTCCAGCCAAGCCTGGGTTTGCAAAGAGCACCTTGCTCTTCAACTGTCGCACAGTAGAGCCTCTGTGGTGGGTTGACCTTGGCTGGCTGCCAGATGCCCACCCAGCTGCTCTCCTGAAGAGGACGGGGAGAAAATAAGCTAGAAAAGCTGGAGACAGAAAGGCAGGTCCAATTATGTGGCTTGAATCTGCTCTAAAGGAATTGGAATGAATCAATAATATTGTTTCCTTGCAATTGATTCCCTTTGTGAAAGTTTGACTCCCTCATTTGTTTCATTTTTTTCAGGCTTGATGCCTATCTGATGGATTTTCAAGTATACCAGGACATGCTTATGATTTTTTTTTTTTTTTCAGAATGAATGGTGCTGGGTTTTCCTTTGCTTCCAAGTGTCTGACACTTAAACGCTTATATTATTAAGCATTCCACTAAAACAAAATGTTCAAGTACATAACAGGAAAAATGCAAAAAGGTCATTGCTGACAATTTTTTTTTTTTTTTTTTTTTTAACCTATGAAAGTTCAGGGGGAAAAATACACCGGAATGAAAAAGTTTCTGGTTTAACTTCTTCTGTCTTACATATGGAGCAGTAACCATCCTTTGAAGTTTTGGTCCTTTGGAATGTGAAAATGAATTTATACAATTAGCACCATTATTCTGCAGCAGCATCTGCAGCAGAACAGGCTGATCCGAAACGATTCGTTAATTAGTCTGGAACGCGGTATGCGATGGCAGGGATCAGGCAGGCAGCTCCATGCTGCCTAATGAAGGGTGGGAAAGAAATCAGTAAGAAACAGAATGTAAACCAGAGTGAGAAATGTACAGAAGGACGCTTCTCTGCATGCTGAGCAGGCGTCTGAATTTCGACAGATGCTGTCACACATGAACAAAGTCACTGAGCCTCTAAATTGGGTTTTGTGCTTGGTTTGCAGTGAGGACAGAGTAATTGAGCATTATACACAAATTAAAGGTCTGACCAGAGGACAAGCCATTGTTCAGTGAGTATGACACTTGTTAATTTGTGAAGATGATATTTTTACTTTTCTTCTGTTCTTTGTTGAGAAGTGGTAATGCAGGCTGTTTTGGTCATTCGCTTCCAAACTTTACAATTATTATCTGTCAGAGTCTTTTTTTTAAAATTGAGTTATATTTTAAAGTTAAATTATTTGAAGTTTCAGATTTCACAGGCTTGCAGTTAAGGTTGTGTATCTTCGTTCATATGCCCCAAATATAAAAATTTTTTTGGACTTTATTGAAAGACTCTTCTCCATACCCTGCTTGCTATCAATTAGTTTTCAAACCAAACTTTTAAGGGCAAGTATTACCTGAGGTCGTATAAAAAACCCAAATGCGTGTTTGTTGAAATTTTCAGAATTTGGCTTTCAAAAGAACAAGGTCTTCCAAGATGCATACAGAGCTTGTGGAATTTTATTTTTAATTTACTGTTAATATTACTGAATGTACTTACATATAAATGCAGCGGGATGTGTTATGAGCCAGGAAGTTGGACTGCTACGGTTGCATGATGTAGAAAACTTGTAGTTTTTCTCACGTACCTCAATGCCTGTAAGTGTCTCAATAATTCAGGAGCTCCTTTCAATAGGAACAAGGGAGAAAATTGTCTGTTCAGTGCTTGTCTGAATTGCCTCATGAAACAGTCGTACAACTGCCTGAACACTTCTGGAGCCTATCCATTGTAACCAGAGCACCACAATGGAATCATTATAGACAGGTCTTTACCACCAGCATTTCCCAAAAGGCACACGTGTTCAGCTCAGAATTTTTACTTTCAGTTCTTCAGCCTTCTGATAAAAGATGGAATGTTCTGTTGTATGAGAGATTTTCCATTTTCCATAGCTGGGCTGAAGTATCACATCCTTCCCAAGCCAGGATGCTAAGTTTTTTTTGGAAAATGTGGGCCTTCAATTATTAAGACCTGCAAAATATCCAAATGGTAAATAGCATGTCCCAAATGTACGTGTGAAAAAAATATGTTAATAGATATTATTCCCTCCAGAGAAAAACATCTGATATGCTATAAATCTGTCTACAGGTACATGAAAGTGGTAGAAGCTTTGCCAACATATGGAGTTCATTACTATGGAGTAAAGGTTAGTAAATGCCTGTGGATAATGTGATTGCTTAGCTTATTACATGTGATTACATTCCTATAGGAGTAGTTTGATGATTCAGTACACTTCTATCAGTATTAGACCCTGCATTTTTCAACCTCTTTAATTTTTCCCACTTCAGTATTCTTAAAAAATTGTTTCCAGACAGGAGCAAAGCATTACGTGCTACAGAAGACAGAAAGGAATCTTTGTAAAACCTTCTGTAATCCTATCAGGAGCTAAATTCATATAATCTTAATTAAACAGGTTATCACTTCTAGATCCAAAGCAGTTAATAGTTTCCCCAGAGATGTTTCTAATTAGGAAAAAAATGCAATGTAAGAAAGACTACTTTTAAGTGGCAGGTGATTAGTGGGTGCGTACCTGGAGCAGGGAAATGCTGAGAAATATTTTTGGTGATGGCAATGCAGCATTTATTCCCATTGTAGAGCAGAGCCTGGGCCAAAGCATTTTGTGCAGAAGAGCTCAGCAGAGATGATGTCTCCTTACTTAGTCATGGCCATGGCACTGGTACCTGAGGAGCTGATGCTTTGCTCTCTTCTCTCCTCCTGTGGCTGTCTGTGCCTGAATTTCCTGGATGCACTCACTCACCACAATTTTTCTGTCCCATATCCTTCCCCCCTCACAGCCGCTCCTGCAACAAGTGACACCCCATCGTTTCAGCAGCACTGTTGCTTTTTTTGCCCACTTTGCACAACCACCACCCAGTTTCTTGCCTCTGTCTGGAAAAGCAGGGGAAGAAAATTTCAACACTCACTTCAGCAATCCACTTCACATCAATGTCTTTGCAAAAAAAAAAAAAATCTTTGTTCAGTACCTACTCATACTTGTCACAGAATTAAATGGGCTGTAGTCTTGGAATTGTGTATTTCTTAAGTAGCTCTTGGTTCATGTAGGTGTCCATTTTTCAGGATAAACAAGGAATCCCGTGGTGGCTTGGCATAAGTTACAAAGGAATAGGCCAGTACGACTTACAAGACAAAGTTAAACCCAGAAAAGTAAGTTTTTTGTGTCTGACCTTTTTTTTTTTTTTTTTTTTTTGGGGGGGGGGGGAGGTGGAATATTGCATGTTAGAGTATACTTTTTCAAGTTGTTGCTTGTTAAACTAGTGAGCAAAAGACAAAGGGTTGGAGGCAGAAGGCGAATTCTGCTGGCACTCAGGCAGTCAAACTCTCCCTCACACAGATCATAGACATTCCCTTTGGGAACTTTGGCTCCTGTGTTGTCCAGAGTTTGGTGGTCTCGGGACAGGAATTTTGGCAGCCTCCAGGGATAACTACAGAAGTATGAAGCAAATGGGTTTCTGCAAGTCCCGGACTAAAGGCCTTGTACTCGAGCAATGTATCCACTTGGCTTTCGTAGGTGTGTGTTGTGTGTGAATGGATAAAAGGCTCCACTGATACCTGCGAAATACAAGGGAACTGCATGGAACTGCAGGCCTGTTTGGGCAGCCCTATGTTTCCATGATGCAATGAATTGTAAGAGGAGGCTGAGAGTAAATGCCAAATGCTGGAGGTCGTCCTTCTGTTTTTCCACCCCTCTGCTCCCCCGTATGTCTCCTGCAGAGCGAACTCTGCCAGCAAACCTCCCACATTGTTTGAACAGGGCAGAGGGTCCCGTGTGGTGCTGGTGGCCCCCCCAGACGCCCCTCCGGCTAGCCCCAACAGGCTCCTCTGCCGGCAGCCTTGGAAAGCCCATTGTGAGCCCAGCACACTGGGAGCTCACCCGGTCCTGTAGCCACAGGCATCTCCCCATGACAGCGCTGAGCCTTGGAAGCCTTTGAAGGGTGATTTAACCCGCCTGGCTGTTAAAACCACCGGGGCTGCACGTGCAGGAGCCGTGCGGTTGGGCTGGGTGCGTGTGGTTTCTTTCTGGTCGTGTCTTCGTTGAAGTATCTGAGCCGTGAGGAGATAGGGACCTGGAGTTTTGCTGTTCTTCTTCCCCGGGAATGATCTGGGCAGGAGTTCACATGAAGCGTGTGCTTCCTGCCAGGGAATTTTATATTTGCAAAATGATATTGTTTAGTGTATCTGTGCCAAAAAACGCAGATTAACAAAACTTCCTTGTTAAGAGTAATTGCCCTTCAAGCTCCCAACTTGATCTTCTCTTTTTCCAGAGCAGGCTATGACTTGGTTTCTTTTGGTGTATTTATATACCTGTGTGTCCAAGGTTGATCTTGTATCTCCTTCCTTTGTTTAGTAAAGCACATAGTTTCATCCCAGGTCTCTCTTACTGTACCTCTTCTAAATGACAGTGACACAAGAGGAACCCCAGAAAGTCAAGTCAGTGTTAGTGCAGCTGTCAATTGTCAAAGGAGAGCATCAAGGAGCTCCTCTTGCTCATGAGCACTTCCCTGGTTTTAGGCAACATCTACAAGATTTTTTCCGGTCAGGTCAAACACGGATCACTCTCTAGCCCAGATGTCCAGCTGTGACCAGCAATGCTTTCCAAGAAAATGCAGCCTGCCTGGCTAGAAACATTGCTTCACCAAGCAGTTTTTATGCTTGTGGGATTTCAGTTTGCAACATCAACCAGGCAGATTAAGAAAAATTTTTAAGGTCAGCAGGGCCCAGATACCAAGTCACACCCTGCTACAGTTCGTTACAAGGCGTTGCCTCTGAATGCACCGGGAGCTGTGTTTAAGAAAAATAAAATAAAAACCAAAGTTCACCTCTGCAGTGGAAGTGTTACAATGGAAATGATACTAGTTGTCTGCTTTACTGTAGTTGTAATTATACAACAGAAGATAGAGATGAAAAGGGAAGGTGGGAAAGAGGAGTCTAAATGCAGAGGGGAGGTATAACACTAATAAGCTGATTGAAAAAGTGGGGATGGATATGGCTGTAGTATCCTTATGGATTTGTGTCTGGTGTTAATAGGAAGGGACACAAATGACTGAAGCCACAGCTTGTCCTGACACATGACTGCTTTTAACCAACGTGGCTAAATATGCAAATGGTTTCTTTATACAAAAAGTGTCTGAGGGTTTGAAATATAAAGTGCACTTCTGATGTGATCCATGGAAGCACTTGGAATCAGATCACTTTTGGTGGGGGGAAGCAAACGCTGGATCCAGAGAGGCACCCGCTTCCAGACTTGGTTTTGGAGTTAAAATGTTGACGTACTGCCGTTTATTTCAGCGTAGCAATAGCCTTGCTGCCTGTGGTGCAGCAGGCAGAAGTCTCCTTTTAACCAGTATTGTTGTTTGTTCATATTTATGAATGTATCAGAATATATTTCACAGAGAAAAGAGTCTGTATAGCTTGCCTGAATCCCCAAGGAATCAGCAAGCACAGTCCTTTCAGAACCAGCAGGCAGGAGGGGAGTAGGCATGGTTTACATGCCTGTCTTTTGGAGCAGAGGTGTTGGTTTTGCTGGATTTAGCAGAATTTTCTTGCTTTCCTTTGCGGGATGGAGCCAAAGTCAAGTGCCATGTGCTGGTGTTATCCTGTGGATCAAAAGTGCTGTTGTGTTTATCCCTAGCCATCTGGGAAAGAGCATCCTTATTGTGTTCCACTTGTCCAGTTAGCAATGTTTAAATATACATGAAGCTGATTATCTCAATAAAAGGGAGGGGCTGAGTCCAAGTCTTACAAAGACCAAGCTGATCTTTGCTAATTTTACAGATACAAGTGATCTATGGGTGTGCAAACCTCTCTGACCCTGGCTGCTGTGGGAAAGCTGCTGGGTTTCAGGTGGGAGGCTTTGGGCAGGAATTGGTGCCTGTGCTCCAGCTGAGTTTACACCAGGGGGTTTTATTCTGCTCCCCCATGTCTTTTCTGCAGTGCTAATGGCTGCTGTCAGATATAGCTGCATTTGCTTAATGTGTTCATCATAGGCATCTGGTAAGAGTCCACATTCAGAATAAAATTTTAAATAATAATTATGATAAAAAATATTTATGTAACTAACTGCACCCATTAATGAAGCATCAGTCAAATCCCAGCAAATATAACTGTACTCCTCAAAAAGTGAAATCTTTTGGCTTTATCAAAGCAGGTCTCTAGGCAAAGAGACATAAATATGAGCCTTGAAGCACAGTGGTTATCCCAAGACTTCGCTGTTGGCTCAACACTGTTGTGTGAATTCCAAGGCTGAGAACTCTGCACAGGAGACAACTTGCACGATGGACCTGGATGAAGCAACCTCCAGATCCTTATCTTGATCCAGCCTTGCCAAGGCCTGTGCACGTACTGTCAATCATCTGTGAGGGAAGCATGTGTTGCGGGAGAGGACGGTGCGTGACTCAGGGCTGGACCAGGAGAACCTGCTGTGTGTGTCTGGGTGTAAAGCTGGCTGGGGAGGTTGGAGTCCGGCTATTAATATTCTGCTGCTTGACCTGAGATGGTTTGGAGAAAGGAGTTTTGTTGCTGTAAGTTACTCCTGAAAGCTTGTATTGCTTTGGAACTGGTTTCCGGCAAAGTGAGCCCCTGTTTTACCCCTCACCGACAACTGCAAACTGATGAGCACGGAGGAGAGCGCTGTGCTCCAGCTCTGTAATAGACTGAAAATGGAGAGTTATTTTTGCGTCACTTAGGAAAATTGTCCTTTTCTTTGTATAGTGGCTCCACACTGGCTGGAGGTTACGCTGAGCTCTGTTGATTATAATCCTGAAGTCTCACAGGGCATAAAAAAAGACCGGCTTTTGAAACCCTTGTTCCGATTTCAGCTCAGACCTGGGATTAACTCTGCAGTCCTGCTGCTTTGCAAACATATTCTCCCTTTGGCTGCAGTTAATACCAAGAGATGCCTCCTGCCTGGAGAGATGCCTCCTGCTTGCTATGGGGTGGCATGCCAAGATCCTGCCCCAGTCTCCTCTGAATCAATTAGGGAAAGCATAAAACGGGTCCCAGGAATTTGTTTGCTGTTTCAAAACAGAATAGATCTCCCTTGTATGTCTACCCCTATCCTCCCTGATGAGATAAACAGTGCGTCCTCTTGTTTATGGAATGTGTGTTAGGGTATGAGTTGAGTTTATTCTGTGTTCAGCCAGTATGTGGTGAGCCTCTGAGGGATAGGAATTTGGGAAGGCAGCTTGCTGGCTTTTTTACTTGTTGTCCCACTTCGTTGTGTTTCTGTGGTGACTCCTTGGTGATAAAATGAACTATAGTGTCTGAAGAGAAGAACTAATCTTGCTATGGTATTGTTTCAAATCTACAAGAATTTCAACTCTACTGCAGGTTGTTGTGAATGCATTATGTTCTTAGAAGTGGTTTTGTTAGAGTTTACTCATTTTGAAATGGGTAATATTTATCATAGAATCCTAGAATGGTTTGGGTTGGAAGGGACTTTTAAAGACCATCTTTAAAGGTTCCAAAGGGACAGCTCCTACTAGCCCAGGTAAATGACATCAGTTGCTCTTCCCTTATCCACCAACACTGTAACCCTGTTGTAGAAGGCCACCAGGTCTCTCAGGTGCAGTTTGCCCTTTAGTGGATCTGTGCTGGCTGTCACCAGTGATCTCCTTATTTCGCATGTGCCCTAACATCATTTCCAGGAGGATCTGCTCCATGATCTTGCTGGGTACAGTGGTGAGACCAACTGGCCTGGGTCTTCCTTTTTCCATTTTTAAAAATGGGGGTTATGTTTCCCCTTTTTCAATCGGTGGACTGCTACGACTTCTCAAGTACAATTGATAGTGGCTTAGCCACTTGATCTGCCAGTACCCCAAGGACCTGTGGATGCACCTCATCAGGTCCCATGGACTTGTGCCCCTTCAGGTTCCTTAGATGGTCTTGAACATGATCCCCTACAGTGGGAAGTTCTTCATTCTCCTGGTCCTTGCCTTTGCCTTCTGTGAGCTGGGCGGTGTGGCTGGAGCACATGCCCGTGAAGACTGAGGAAACAAAGTTGTCTGCCTCAGGCTTCTCCATGTTCTGGATAACCAGGTCTCTGTTTAATTCCAGAGAGGGCCCACATTTTCCCTAGTCTTCCTTTTATCACCAACCTATAGAAGAAGCTTTTCTTGTTGCCGTTGACATCCCTGGCCAGACTTAATCCTGTCAGGGCTTTACCTTTTCTGACCTGATCCCTGGCTGCTTGGACAGTTTCTCTGTATTTCTTCCCAGGCTCCCTGTCCTTGCTTCCTTTTTGTGTGTGTTTTTGTCCACGAGCTGCATGTTCATCCATGCAGCCTCCTGGTGGTTTTGCCTGACTCCCTCTTTGTTGGGGTGCATCACTCCTGAGCTTGGAGGAGGGACATGTTTTGATATTTTTCTTTTAACTCAACATACACTAAGAGCTGATGCTGAAAGTTTTCCCTTGTGGAACATTTACTTAATGTAAATTTGCTGTCCTGCTTTGCGGAGTGGTTCAGAAGACAATGGCGTTTGTACGGGCTTCTCAGCAGGCGGATCTAATTAGGGAGAGATTTCTTTTACGGTGTTTATTTCTCACTGAGTAGAAGCCATTGATTTAGGCGTAAGAGGCTAAGCTCGCATGATGATTTAAAATAAACACAGAGCTGTGATGAGACCACTCTGAAATTCAGTTCCTTCCAGATGTGCAGAAAGTTGCTTGAGCATCGCCTGCCCCAAAACACACGCGTTTGGTGTCGAGGCATCTCTCATTCTTACTAATGCCAATGCCAGTGAGAGCTGGGCAAGGTCAGATCATCACATGTTAGAAAAAATGTGACTGAAGAGGTTTTTATAGGACTGGCTTAATATGTACGAGATGAAGGATGCCTTCAGGTGAGCTCTGCCAATTTATGCTGGCACAGGTGGGAGCAGTCTGCTGCCTCCTCTCAGAAGCTGCTGCAGGTGGAGCAGTTTGTGCCAT
Organism: Falco cherrug; assembly: GCF_023634085.1. NCBI lineage: Eukaryota > Metazoa > Chordata > Aves > Falconiformes > Falconidae > Falco > Falco cherrug. Next base: position 18,493,821 of record NC_073700.1, on the reverse strand, counting down.
CTCCTCAAATGCTTCCCTCCCTGGCCAGGAAAAGCAATTTAAAACAAAAAGATTTCAGTTGAGGATAGTATGCCAGACAGTAAACTGCAACGGAGGGGCTGAAATGCAGCCCTTCTTCCAGCATTGCCGGCAGGGTGGTAATTTCCTTCACCGGGGTGGGGTGCATTCCTGTGGGCAGAAATCTTTTTATGTTTCCATGGTCTGAATTGCCAGATTTGTCTGGAGATTGCTGTTCCCAGCCAGTTCCTGGGATGCTGGTTGCTGAACCTCCTTACAGGATCTGCACGTACCACCAGTTGCTTTGAAAGCGCTTCCCGAGGGGAAGGCTGCTGCTAACACTGTAGTGTGGTTTGCACTTCCATGCTCAATGATCCCTTGGGTGGAAATTCAGAAATTCAGAGGTCTGGGTAATTTAGCTTGTGGTCAGGATTTGCCATCAAATTCAGTGGGAAACATCCTGGCTGCAAAGCCAGCATGTGCTGTGCCCAGGGCTGGCGCAGCAGCGCTTGGCTGCACTACCCGTGCAGCCAGCTTCTCTCTTGGTTTTTCACCCCCTTGCAAAAAAAAAAAAAAAAAAAAAAAAAAAAGTAAACAAAATGCATCAGGCTATAGGAATATTAAGCAAAGGGCCCCTGAGCAGCTCTCTGGCGTGTCTCAAGGTGGAGGCCCTGCCAGTTCCTGCCTGTGATCCTGATGGGGCCGTTTTTCCGAGCCAGTGAGCTCCTGCTGTCAGGCCCAGACAAACTTGCATTTTATTCAAAACTGGATGTAAAATCAGCCAGGTAGGGGTGGGGAAAAAGTTGCTTCTTTTACTAAGGTGTCTCCCTACTTAAGCAGTCTGTGTCTGCTCTGTGTCTTGTTAGACTACAATTACAGCTCCTTTTGCATGGAAAGGAAGGTTAGAAGGGTGACACCTTTTTGTTGGATGTTCTGCAGTATCGGGAAGAGGATCGCAGCAGAAATGCAGGAAGCTTAAAGTCATGGGCTGGCAAAAGCAGCAGCTGGGTGGCAGGAACCTGGCTGGTGCATGGAGGGGGCTGAGTAAGGAGGTGCAATCAGGGAGCTTCGCCCCTCCACCTTCTCCAGAAAGACCCAGAAAACCAACCTCAGCCAGGCTACGTTCAGCCTGTAGTCGGATAGGGCTGTATGGTCAGGCAGCCCTTGCCATACTCCCTGCAATTTTCAGGAGCTTTTAAGGATCAGGCAATCTAAATGGATGGGAAGGCTATTAGGAAAACATTCATTAGCTCAGGTGGACCTAATCGTCTGGTTAAAGAGAACATGCATTGCAAAACTTCCACAAAAACATTTTAATTATTCCTAATTGTTCTTCCAGCCCTCAAAAACCAGTTTGATTTCCAGATTATTATTATTTTTTTTACAACTCTTTTGTCTTTTAATATGCATGTTGTTTAGGTAGGATTGAAATTAGGAATGATTTAGAAACATGTCTCTACAGAGTTAGGGAGTATTTGAAGAGCAGGAAGACTCTAGTGCAGTGATGGTTTCCTGAGTATTGCCTTTTGACCACAATTTAGAAAAGTTTTATTTGAAGGAGTTCATAGAATTTCATTCGGTGTACTATAGTTTATTTTTATTCCTTTTTTTCCCCCCCTTCGTTGTATTGAGACCTTTTTTCCTTCTTTTTGTCCTCATGAATCCAGCCATGATTATTTTTAAGTGCACCTATATAAATATTATTAGTCCACAACTTATTCTGGAGCTACTCATACAATCACTGGCCTTTTGTTTAAGGACCTGACTGCAGGAGGGTTTGTTGGAGGAGCTGATTGCTAAGGAGCTCATGTTGTTCTGAAGTGAGATGGCTGAACAGGGCGCTTCTCAGTCCAGAGGAGCACAAATGCACCCTGTGTGCGGAATTTTGAACCCGGCTTGCCCGGTGGAGCAGCAGAGGGACAGCCGTGGGTGCCACAGCCCCGTGGAGGCGAGTGTCTGCGCTGAATGTGCCGGCGCATCGGGCGCCCAGCAGCTCCCGCTTGGGCTGGGATGGATCGCACAGGGTGGGGAGGAAGTGGAGCACAGCTCTACCCACACCCTGAGGCAATACCACGCAGGTTTTTTTAAAAAGGCAAAGACTTTTTTTTTTTTTTTTTTTTGTGTTTCTTCTCTTTTTGCTTTCTTTTTCCTCTTTTTCCCTGCTCTCCTGCCTCAGCACCAAAGGTAATCAGGGGTACATCTCACCCAAGGTTGGTGTTGGATTTGCACTTGACAGATTTGCTCCTCACAGAGGGTCCCCCCAGCCCCTCGGAGTGCTGGTGTCCCTCTGCCCGGGCAGGAGCCTGCTCAAGGCCATGAGGCAGCTGCACACTGTCCCCCTGCCAGACGTGACCCTTGTCACCCCCGCTGCCCCACAGGCAGGCAACCCCTTCTCCCGCAGCCCTCGGGAATGCCGAGTGCGTCCGGTGGTGGAAAACCCAGAGGAAGTGATAAAGGGGACAAGGGGATGGGGAGTCAACACCTGCAACCGATAAGAGGCAGCAAGGCGGTTTTTCCCAGAGGTCAGGGTCAAAGCCCGCCCATCGTTGTTACGAGCGTGGGAGCAGGGCACCACGCTTCTGGTCCAACCTGTTGCCTCTCGGGCATGAGTCAATGCCAGCAGGGCCAGGGCTCGGCCACCACGGGGGCTTGGGGGGCTGCTGCAGCCCCTCACCATGCCGGGTCCCACCACAGCCCCCCGCTGAGGGCTCAGCATGCTCTGAAGGGGCACAGCCCCTCGGTGGAAACCTTCTTCTCTTCCCTCCTCGGTTGGGTTTTCCCTTTATCTGGGAGGAAGGGTGGGTCGGGAGGCGTCGCTGCCGCGGGGAGCGGCGGTGATGTCAGGCGTGTGTCAGCAGTGGGAGGCGAAGCCGGTGGAGCACCGGCGGGGAGGGATGGCACCGTGGCCGCCTCTTGCTCCACACTTCCCATGTCACCCCTGAATATCCCTGATGCTTCCCAGAGTGGCCGGTGGTACCAGGGAGAAGGGGCCGGTGCTGCAGGGAGGTGAGTGCCGGGGGCGGCTGTGAGGGGAGGTGGGCGGCCGGGGTCCTGCTGGGGATCCCTGCGCACTGCAGCACCCACAGGTGCTATTGCTCAACATCCTGACGCACTGCATGAGCTGTTGGAACTTTTGAAAAATGTATTTATTTAACAGTTCAATGCCAACTTATAAAGAGGGCTCTTCTGAAAGCAACATGGATTGGACGAGGTGCTTTTAATACAAAGATAAACTTATTTAAGCATCAGGGTAAAACTTCCACAGTCTTCTGGGAAATGACTGATTAGTTTAAGTAAATGACATTTCCCCTTGCTGCATTTTTCACATAGCAGGGTCTAATGATAAATTGTAGTACTAGAAAGGAAAGCTTTAACTAAACAGAGGGAAAGGTCACCGAGAGCGCCAGCATTTTCCCCGCAAGCGCATGCCCTGGGTTTTGTTTCATTTACGATCCGTGTTAAGAATATCTCAAGCGCAGTGTGGTGTAACTAGTAATTTTTTTCTGTAACTCAAAGTTCTTCCGTAGTCGGAGCATGGCGTGCCGGGTTGTGGCAGAGGCCAGCGGGAATGTCGCGTGTCCAGGGGACTGCCAGTGGGGTGGCTGCACCCTCGGAGGCTTTGGAAATCTCCTGTGGGGAAGGAGGGGGTCGCTGGAATGGCACAGGTGCCTCGGCTGGATCGTGCAGGTTGCCAGCTGATCTCCCTCTGGACGCTGGCCCTGCCTGGGTGGAAGTACCTCGGCTGCCTCCGCCTGGGCTGTAGCTCTGGAAAGCAGCCGGCTGTAAACTACAGCACGTGTGTGCCGCACCTGTGCACCCTGTCATCTTCAGGTGATGTCCCTGGGGACACCTGTGTGGCTTTCCGTGTGCACCCACGCACCCTGGCACTGCTGGGGGGGGCAGGAGGTGGAGCTGCAGAAACCTGCGCTGAGGGGCCAGGGAACAGCTCGGCCAAATGCAGCCCCTGACGGATCCCACCCGGAGGGTGGCTAATGCTGGTGCAAAGGGAGAGCGGATTCATATGAAATTCTGATCCCACGGGTGCAGCTGCCAAGCCCTGGTTGACTTTGATCTCTTCTCTCAGCTGGCACTTTGCAGGAAATCTGTGGTTTCCTTACAGGAGTATGTGTTGTGGGGTGCCTTCCTCCTGCAGCTGCTCTTTCTCTGCATGTGTTGTACCCCTGCTCCAAAATGTCATGCTGAACCTCTCACCCAGTGTCTTCAGTGGAGAAAAGTCTTGGTTTGCCCTGAGCTGCTGCCATTCCCTGGGGATGTTCTGACTGAAGGAAGAGACTGTAGGTGTCTATGCAATGACTTTGTATAGAGATTTTTGCATTTAATCAGAGAGAAGGCAGCTTTAGCTGCCCTCCCAAGTTCTTTGTGAACCTCTAGCAGTGAAATTAAATGTGCTGTTAATGGAAACAGATATTGTCACAGGCAAAATCCTCAATCTGCAATGCATTGTCTGTAAGAGTGTGAAATCACTTGAGAGGCATCCTATATGTTTGTATCTATGTACTTATTTTAGTTGATGTTATGAATGTTGTTGTTGCTGAGCCCATGCATAGCTGAGGATACACAGGAATTGTAATTTGCAGAAATTGCATAACCCTGGGGGCAGGAGCCTGGTGATTCTTGTAGTGACAGTGTTCTGCTTCTCTCTTGCAATTCTCCTAGCTATTTCAATGGAAACAGCTGGAAAATCTCTATTTCCGTGAAAAGAAGTTTGCTGTGGAAGTACATGATCCCCGCAGGTAAGGCTGGGGGAAGCGGTTGCAGCAGTGGGATGAGTCGTTACCCAGCCTGGGGATTCGTCGTCATCTGTTAGCAGATGGGGATGGGAGGGTGCCTCCAAGTTTAACATGGAGCTGAGTTTACTGTGGGCTTTGTGACACTGAGCCTGATCCTGCACTTGGCAGGGTGGCCGGGCTGGATGCAGCCTGTGGGTGATGGACACGCGGCGCTGTGATGTTGAAGAGGTACAGGCACAGTGTGCAACCTGGAGTGACTGTTCCTGTGTTACAGCTCTGGGTGTTCTTCTCTCAGATGTGTCCCCCAGGGGAGCTCCTGGAGCAGAGGGAGGGCTATCTGTCATGGCCACATTTGCTCACTGTATAAAACCCTTCCCCGAAAGGCCACTGTAACGTGCCTGTGCAGCAGGAGACCCAGGAATGCAGCCTGCAGGACCCAGACATGCCTTTCTTGCTCACCTTCTTCCCTCCCCTGCCTTGGCAGCAATACTCCCTCCTCGGAGCTTGAGCCTCCAGCGGCCCAGAGGAGCCCTGCCAGTTTGGGTGGGAGCTCGCCCGCGGGCTCTTTTCCTTGTGCTAAGAAGAAAGAGCCTTTGCCCAGGGTGAATTTCTGACTCCACTTTCCTTCCTGCTTCTCCTGCTGCCATCCTTTCTATCTCTGGCACAGGACCACTGTGCCTCTCAGTTGGGCCCAGGGGAGTGACGAGATGCTCTGCTGATCCCCCCAGATCCCCTATCCTGCCTGGTCACTCCTTTCGGGACCCCATGGCAGTCTGCTTGCCCTTTCTGCATTTATAGTGTACCCAACCATTGGTCTCATTAGCCACAATTATGCTGCTGAGCTAAAAGGCACAGCGGTTGTTACTGCTGCCCGTTGCAAAGGTTGACCAGGAGGGACTTCAACCTTGTAAAAGTAAGAGAAGGTTAGGAGGGAAGAAAGGCAGCAATGCCGGGTGGTGGGGAGAAGGAAATCTGGAGAGAGGGGCATGTGGGAGTTAAAACCTCAAGGACTTGTCTTGAAATTGCGTTTATCTTTGCCGCTTCAGAATTTCAGTGTCAAGAAGGACCTTTGGTCAGAGTGGATTGGTAGTGCAAACCTGGTATGCAAATACTTCCCTGATCAAGTCCATCTGGGTGATGGCCATCAGTCAACATCAGTTTTACTTGGACAGAAAGCAAAGCAAAGTAAGTTATAAGGCATTTTACTGTGGGCATAAGTTTCAACACCTTTCCGGAATACCCTTCACTGTATGTTTTCTTTAGCTTGAACTACTCTCCAGAGTAAAAGTACACATTGTTTTTGTCAGCTTTTTGAGCAGTCTATTAGCAACAGTATTGTTATTTGATCCATCTTAGCCTGTGTGCAATTAAGGGCTATGGAACTGTAATCACTGAAGAGGGAATTCCCACATCTCAGTGTTTAACCTGCTTTTTCTTTTGTCTCCTTCTCCTGTTCACTTTGAACATGGTGAAAACAGCAAAGAGATTTGGAACTGGGAGATGGTTCAGGCTTTGGGGGCAGAAGGGAGAGGAATGCCAGCACACTGAGCTCCCTGATGCTGTTGCTTTAGCCTTTAATCTTGTGGGAGATGAGGTGTGAAACATCATCTTCTGTGACCCCCTGGTTCTGAAGTTAATTAGAGGTAACTTGATGAGGCTGCATTTTCTTTTTTTTTTTTTTTTAACTCCTTCAGGCAAAAATTCCTTCAGCCAGAAGTTTGGATGATATCGCCATGGATCTGACGGAGATGGGAACACCAAAAGTTTCAAAACTAGTGACTTTGGAGGCAAAGAACCAACTTATTATGGCCAGCAACGGCAGTTTGATCTCATCAGGTAATATTTCATGTAAATGCAACCTAGTGAAGTACAGTGGGGCTTGTGTATGTGAAGAGGGAAAGCAAGGCTAGCTGGCCATAAATACGGTGACACATGTGAAGGCATGTATTAGTTATGTATCTGAAACAGTAGTATCGATGGTATGATCTGCTGTTTCCCCTCCATAACTAAATCGGAAATAAAAATCTGCTAGATGGATAAGCACCCGTGTACTCTTGGTCCATGAATAACTTGATATCAGTTTACCAGTCAGTCCTTGCATGAGTGTAAGTCTCAAAGTCCGGGGGAAATTGAATCCAGGCTGCCCTGAAGCACCTGTTCTGGGAGCTGAATTGCCCTGAACTTCCTCAAACGTGAGCAGAGAAGATAAATGCTTCCCAATAAAGCTCAGCCCTGGAGTGGACTTCAGGTCTCTCCCTTGGCTGTGGAGGAGGGGCAAAGGTGGGAGGTAGAAGCCTGGCTGCTGCACCTCGATGCCTCGAGGTGAAGCCCAAGCGAGGACCCTCGGTGTCTGTCTCAAAAGCAAAGCCAAAGCCAAAATGTCAACTATATTGTAGATCTTGTTAGTGTAATGATTTATATTTTGGGTGGTGGGGTTTTGGGCTGTATACTTGGGACTTGCCATGCAAATATATACATTGGGGGGTTGAAAAAGCTAATTTCCTGAAAGCCTGCTTGCTGGATGACAGGAGGGCTGGATGTTGCACTTAAAATAACGAGTCGTTTTGCTGGGCTGGACTGCTTTGGGTAGATCGCAGCTTACTCAACCAGATAGAAAAGGCTTTTAAATGCAAAACCTGTGATATAGAAAGTGTATTTTTCAGGCTCTCAGGATTCAGAGGTCAGTGAAGAACAGAAGAAGGAGAAAATTATGGAACTAAAGAAGAAAGAGAAACTCCTTCAGGAAAAACTGCTGCAGAAAGTTGAGGAGCTGAAGAAAATCTGCCTGCGGGAGGCGGTGAGAACTGCACCTTGTGCTGGGGTCGGGGTGGGTGAGAGCCCTTCTGTCCCTCTGGGACCTTCACGTGGAGCCCCTTCTGTTCCCCAGGAGCTGACGGGTAAGATGCCCAAGGAGTACCCTCTGAGCGCCGGGGAGGATCCTCCCCAGGTCAGGAGACGTGTTGGCACAGCGTTCAAGCTGGATGACAACCTGCTCCCCAGCGAAGAGGTGAGTGCTGCAGTTTGTTTTCACAGCAGAGGTGGGGTGGCCAGACCGGTGGCCAAAGCCACTTGTAAATAATCCAGTTCTTCCCTGATTGTTTAAGAGGAGGCAGCTGGGACAGCCACTTGCATAGGCTGGGGCATTTAGGAGGGCACTGCCCCCTTTCAGCCATGCTGCCTTCGAAACGACCAGGAAATTGGGTGTTTCAAGACCTTAAAATTTCCTAACCTGAACCCCTGATTTGGGCATGCTGCTTGAATTCTAATGGGCATTTTGCTGCTAATTAGAGAAGAGTGGGTGCATAACACCATTTGGCAACCCATGGCTATAAGCTTTTCTCGAGCGTTGATTTGTGTCACGTTCAGATTGTGTTCAAACTCCCAACATGGCAGAGGTGTGCGCTGTCCCTCTTGCAAAATCATCTCTCCATGAGCATAGCTGTGTGACAGGTGACAGAGATTTATCTCTTGCTGAATGCAAGTTCCACCTAAATAAAAGCTCTCTCTATTGCTCAAGAAGCTAATACGAACTTTGCTGGCAGAGACTGACTCAGGAGATACGATAATTCAATATCAAGTTTCTAGACATGTATCATTCCCCTCAGTCCTTGTGAGGTTTGTTAACAAGCTTTATCATCCAACTAGTAAGTAGGCGTTGGGCACTTTGCATCTGTCGTTCACCAAAAACTCACCGCCTTGGCTCACAGGACTGGTGTAATCCATGTCTGCAGCAAACTGATTTTATGTGGACTGCTCAAATGCTATTAAAACAAAATTCTGCTGACTGGATTTAGTAATGTGTTGCTTAGCACTTCTGCAGTGCCTTTCGTCTGAGCTTCTCAAAGCTGTTTACAAACATTTCATTAAAGCCTCCAACTCCCTGTTATGTAGGTATGGCGATGTTAATTCCCATTTTTATTTTCGCCAAAGTAGAGAGAGATTTTGAACAGACATTTTCAGGCTTGGACTCGGGGCAGGAGGTTTAGTGATCTAAACCTGAGTTTAGGTGTCTGTTTTGTCACGCAGGCTGGAGAACTTTGGACCTTTCTCAAGAGATCTCATAATCTTACACTAGTCTGAGAAGTAAGATCTAAGAGTTTCATATACTAGCATTCTTGTGTATAAACTTTGGTATTTCTCTGTTTTGCGCCCAAGATTTCACTTCCTTAGCACAAAAATTGATCTTCTGTTCAATAACCTTCATTGATAATTTCTACCCAGAGTACAAGCAAATAACTGATCTCACAAATTTGCAGGATCCTGCTTTGCAGGACTTGGAGAGCAATTTTATCATACAGCAAAAGCTGGTGGAAGCTGCAAAGAAACTTGCTAGTGAGCCTGACCTCTGCAAAAACGTGAAGAAGAAAAGAAAGCAGGAGTATGCTGATGCTGTGAAAAAGCTGCAAGAGATAGAAAATTCCATAAATGAATATAGAATCAAGTGTGGCAAAAAACCAACCCAGAAATCAAGTCTTACTCTACCAGGTAAGCGAGAGAATTCCCTGTGTTCAGATGAAAACAGGGCACAAAAAAGTTATTTGGATCACTTACGAGTTTTGTTTACATCTTTTCTATATGGTTTTTATCTTCTCCAAGGTAGCTAACTAAGAAAAATGAGGTGAAATTGCTGCATCTGATACGCTAGATGCAGTGCTTATAGGCTCAGGGCAGAACAGGCTGCAGTTTTAGGAACAAGTGCAGGCAGGTTCCAGCACCAGGCACAGACTGAAGGTGCTGGCAGGAGCATCTCAGCCACAACTGGTGTGAATTCACAGTGCATGGCGTGCAGTTGTCTGTCTAACCTGCCACGTGTGAGATCTCTCTCCCTTCTGCAGTGCTTCTGCTCCAGCAAAAATAGAGCCTGGCAGTTCTTCTACAGGATCAAAGACTTTGTTACCTGATTAAAACCTACTGATCTCCAGGAAGACATAAGTGAAGTTCAAGAGTTTATGGATGCAAATAAATTTTTAACTAAATCCATTTGCCGCCAATGAGCACAGTGAAAGCAGATACCCTTGGCCCCCTCCATTCTGAAAGTGCGATTTTTGCTAAGGGAGGTGAGATCCTTGCTTCTTCTTAGGATAAAGCATGGAAACTTGCTAATATCCGAGCCAACTGAAGGCATTTGGGAGTAGTAAAAGCTCATAGGTATTGCAGGCTCCTCTAGTTTCTACAGTGGTTAACAGTTTCAGGACATGTTTTACCTCTCCCCTCCATGGAAAATATCTATGGATAATTGTTAATGTTTAGCTGATTTCTTTTTTTCCCTCTTTGTCCCAGAGAAAATATTGTTTTGTGAGGTTAGTGGGGTTTTTTCCTGGGAATTACAAGGTGGGAAAGAAAATGCAAAATTTTTCTGTTGTTAATATTGATATACTCTTACTGACCCTTGAGATGAGAGATTTTGCCAACGTTATGTTTTCCCTGAAGGAGACCTTTCTCCCTTGCACTGCCAGGTTTCTGTTGGGGAAAGCTTTGCCATGTCCCATTCCTGTTGAGAGCTTGATTTGGCTCCTTACCCAGCACCAACCGTGGCAGCGCTGGGCTATCCATCATCACAAAGTGCTTACTCTAAAAGGTTGATGATTGCTATATAATGTGGCCCAGCTAGTTCCTGATTGACAGAGATGAGGAAAACATCTGTTTTTCCAGTCTCTTGCTCACCAATCTGGATACTAATCATGGGAGGCCCTGTATTACCTGGGACACGTGGTGTGTAGGAATAACCAGGGAGCTGCTGAAGGCTAGTGAGCAGCGAGAGCCCCATGGGGCAGCATCCGTGCACAGTCACTGTTTGTTGTTGCAGGCAGGTTTTTGTCCTGTTGTGCAAACAAGCAGCTTAGGAGTCGGTCCTTAAACGTTTAGCCCATCATTTTGCAACATTTGGTACACGGCATCCTTGTTTGCTGCCTGAGAAGGTGGATGTAGCCAGAAGGAACTAGACTCTGTGTCTTGGAGGGTTTCCCTGCAGGTAGGGACTGCAAGACAGCGAGTGCTTAGCCAGCAGTAAGTTAACTGCATTCCCTTCCAGATCCTGACGCTTGCACTGTAGCATGTATTTGTTTACCTGAAGCAGAACTGTCATCTGCTTCAATAACTGATTTTATGTGTAAGCTTTTCACCATCACTGACGGTACTCTCTGGCTAAGGGTACACGGTTTCAGAAGGCTAAGCAGTGATGAGTCGTTTGTGTCCTGTGAATTTGGGGAATGACTCGTTGGAAATAACATGTTAAATATCAACATTGATTTATTGAATCAAACTGTAGCTATTTTCATCCCAGCCCCTAAGGGATGGGAGATGAAGGACATACTGGACTGTCTCCTGGTCCCTGTGTTCTGCTCACCCTTTCCTTTGCTTCCTCTCTAGCCCAGAGTTTTGTTCCCTTTTGCAGGGATTTTCACAGACTGGGGATTTAAATTCAGAGCTCGCCCATATGTTGTCAGCATTTGCAGACCCCACAGGCATTCAGCAGTGCAGCTTTTGGCTGGCTTTTTTTCCCCTCTTTTCCTTTTCTTCCCCCCAGGTAATTTTTTTTTTGCCTCCTTGCACTGGGCCCAGTTCCTTGTTTCACCACCATATGGTCAAATTCATGTGAATAATCCCCCCCCCCGCAGCTTTTTCCCAGTGTCCGGTTGCAGGCGGAGCTGTAGCGCATCCTCGGTGGTCTGACAAGTCCCTTCAGGGCAGGGGCCAGCCCTGATGTTTGGCTGCTCTTGAAGAGAACTCAATTCTTGTAACCAGACCTTTTCTCCCAGCAAAGCGCAACAGCAAGGGAGCAACATAGGGTGCATGTGTTCATGATGACTGATGGAAGAAGCAGGTGTCACACACAAAGTGGCTGCCACTGTGGACTGTTGTTGCTTCCTTTCCCTTGTGCATGGAGGTTCACACAGACCTTTTATCCACCAGCACTGTCTTGCCCAAAACAGCATAGGAACAGATTTTTCTCTGGGTTAATTGTCTCTATTGCTGCTTTTTATCACCAGCCTAATTTCTTTGCTACTGCTGATCGGTTCTAAACCTTAGCAAGGACAAGATGTTTCTGAGCAAGTGCTAGTATTGAGTAGTATCCAGGTAGGTGCAGTAAAGCACTTAGAATAAATAACAGAATACAAAGGAAACAGAAACAATTTGAACATCCTTAAAACAGTTACTGCTCCCTGTGCTGTCGGAATTTGCAATACCTTGATTGAAATCAGTGGAATTATTCTGGATTGACATTAATGTAACTGAAACAGAATTTGTATGCTGATGAAACATTCAAAAGTGAATGCCAAATTTCAAAAGGCATTTTGTACCTACGTGGTAGGATTTCAGGCATACCTGGAGGAGATTAGATGCTAGCAGCCAAGATCTACATGTCTGTAGGCTCCTGACTCCTATTGAAACACCAAAACACCCTGTGAGATCTGTTGGAAGTTGAGGGGAAAACACTTTGGTAAATCTTGGCCTGATTCCAGCAGCAGCTGAACAAAATCTCCTTTGATAATTACCCAGGTAGCTTGCGGAATTGCAGTGAACATAACAAGTCATGCTGTATTCCAAAGCACGGCTGTCTTCAGGCTGTGGAGGGCTAAAGTATACGGATTGCAGCGGTACAAGTAGCATCTGGCTCTGAAGCTGTAGAAAATAAACCATATGTGATAGTTGGAAATGGATGTTGGGTCTCCTATGCTTAAAGTGCCTGTCTTCATCCACAGATGACATAATTCCATCTGAGAGCAGCTCCCTGTCCGATACAACCACCTACGATGATGGTATGTTGCTTATCCTTTTCTTCCTATGAAGTGTGCCCGTTCAGAGACATTCCTTTGGCTTGCCATGTCCCTTAGCATACTGTCTTGGTGGCTTTCGATGACAAATTACTTTACAGCAGAGGAAAAAAGAGCTTAATGAGGAATGTCTTTCCTCATCATGGGTTAGTTGTTATTCAAAGTTTCTGCCCTGAAAGCTGAACCCAGTTGCCTTTAGAGAAGGTGATTGGTTTGTTGGTTTTAAGGTGACCAGCCTGCAGGCTGAGGGCACTGTGGATGTCAAATCCTTCATCCCTTGGAAGTGGCCAGAGATGGATGAGCAGCTGGAGGACTTAATGAGCTGGGAGGATTTGCCCCGCCCTTCTGTCCTCATAGCTACTATAAAACTTACAAAAAAGCAGAATAGTCACAGATATTAACGATCTGTTTACGTTTGTCTGTTACCTAGTAAGCTTGCATCTCACATGGGTACGGTGTTTGTTCAGCTTACTCATTTTACACACACGCCCACAGACACACACATTCACACCCTGTTCCACAAGGTGGAAAGGACTTGGTTTGCCTCTCCCTTAAACCGGGTAATCATTATTTGGGGACAAACATTATCTAAGTTATTGCTCACTTTTCACTTAGGGCCTGATTCCCATCCCACTTTGTCCCAGTTTTAGACTGATATAACCCATCTGTTGCTTTAAAATGGAGTTACACCTGATTCCTGCTTCTACAAGTAGAAGTAGAGCCAGGGCTTTGGCTAGTGAGCGCGTTCTCTGTGATGCTCGTCCTGCATTTATATGTGTGTGTTGGAGTTTCCTGTTGGCTCTGATGGGACCTGGGTTGTGCCCTGAGCAAAATGAGAACAAGGATCAAACCAGCGCCTTCCCAATTGCCTTCAGCCAAATGTGTCTCTCCGTTGTCTTTGCTCATTCGGTCGCTTTTGAAGTCAGTCCCTTTTAGGTTGTGTTTCAAAACTAATTCTTAAAACGTCATTTTCAAGTAAAGAGCTGGAAGGTGAAGGAGAGGAACTGGCCTTTGCAGAGGCTGAGCTTGCCTGCTGGGCTCTGGGAAGGATTGTGTGCAAACAGGTGTTTTCCCAAGGAAGTTCCACTCTGTGATCTGGCACAGCCCCAAGCTGGGTGTAATCTCCATGGGAGCCAGGGCTGCTGAGATCTGGAGGAGCCTCTGCAGTGTCCTGTCAGCCTGGAGGAGAGCTGGGTGCAGGCAGGAGAGCCTTTCTACATTCACAGCTTCTCTTGTGGTCTCTGTAGTGCAAAGTTTTTTTGATGTAGGGGCCACAGATTTGCATACAGACCAAAAATATCAAGGATTTTGCTAACGAAAGACCGATTTCTTTCCGACAGTCAGTGAATCGCTTCCTGTGGCAGCACAGAGACCCAGCTCTGCGCAGCTTTCTCCAAGGCTCCCTCCGCCAAAGTCCCTCGGGGTGGAGAGAATTCATCTCAGAAAGTCGTCCATCAACGAGCAGCTCTTGGAAACCAGACACTCCAGGTAGGGCATGTCTTGCTGCCGCCGTGCTCACTGCCTTGCTGGCAGGAGCTCCATCTTGCCCCTGCCATGGTGCCTGTGACTACGGGCACTCCGGTGGAGCCTGGTGCCTCCACTCCTCTGCCGTTACAAGGTTCGGTGATGGGAGCTACATTTCCCACTTAGTAACCAAAGTGTCTGTAAGTGTGTATAAATAGTTGTCACAGTCTCGGAAATTGTCAGGTGGTGTAGTCTTTGTGAAGAGATTTGAGACGGGTGAGAAATTGAATAGCAAGGGCTGCATTTAAGGAATTGCTCGTGCCCACCAATACTGTCATCCTTTGTTTCTTTCTGTGGTTTGTCTTCAGTATTAGTTAAACAACTTGTAGTTTTCCTGATGACTGTGCTTAGTGGCTTCAGGTAACACCAAACCATACCCATTCCTCCCGATGGTATCAGTATTTCAGCAGGTATGCTGTCAAAGCATACAGAATTCGCATTAAGTCCTGATGAGCAATTCCCTGTGTAAGAGCGGAGTTACTGGGATTCAGCCAGCTATCATCAATAGTGCCAGCTGCAGTGACTGACTGAGGTTCCTGGATGTATCTGTGGAAATTAAGCACTTCTGAGCTAAAACAACAGTTCTGTGGAGCGCGTGGGCAGCAGTAGCTCTGCTGATGGTTGTGTGATCACGTTGTATGGGTCTCATCTGGTGCTAGTTGTTCTCAGTGTAAGGTTTCCCACTGATCTTGATACTTCTTGGACTGTGCCTTGCATGAGCAGGCTGTCGAAGGCATGCTTTAAAAATGTGTTAAAGTTTTGGGCAATGTCATGTCTTTGTGTTTTTCTTGCCTGTCGCTCAAGATAAGCAGAATGCTTCTCTGCACGAAGTTCAGAAGCTGAATTACAGCTTTATGTAACCATTTAGCTGTGATGTGCTCTAATTTAAAACCTGATTCCTTTGCTTCTCTGTTATCTGCTCTGTCTCTTCTGCTCCGTACTTCTGTCCTGGGCATCCTGTGAAGACCTCTCCTGAACCACAAGAAAGGGTTGGATTTTTCTTCCAGTTTAACAGTTCTGTAGTTATAGGGGGAAGCACATGCAGTTATGCCCTTACCTGGGGTCTGTGCCCTTCGTTTTATGTCTTCAAGGCTTATGGTCCATCTATTCCACATGCTGTGACTTGCATGGGGTTTAACCTAACTGAGATTGTCTCCTTTGTTACAGGGACCTGCTTTCGACTCACAGCAGTCCTTACCGAACCCTGGACCGGCCACCCCAGCCCCATGGGGGGAGAAGCATGCCTACAACCCCCGTGCTCACACGCAATGCTTACAGTAGCAGCCACTTACAGTAAGTAAGGGAGCTTTGTGTTAGGCAGCAGCAGAATAAAAGCAAATGGTGTTAAGAGGGCAAAGGGTCCTTGGCCATACAGCTTTCCCCACAGCAGGGTCAGGTTCTTAAAATGTCATTGCTGGGTATTGGAGGCACAAGGTTAGTATCAGCCACCATCTGCTGGCACGGTCCTGCACCAGCTTTGTGACACACGAGCGAGGATGTTCATGTGAGCACAAACCCTGTCTGGGCAAACAGCAGCATGCACAAATGGGTGTCCACAAAATCAGGAGTGAGATGGAACCTGGCACACAAATATTGCTTATCTGATCATTAAAGACTATAGGAGAAGAAAGGTCATTTCCAGATAGGCCCCATAGGGACTTTTAACAAATAATGAGTGTTCAAAAGGTTTCTGTAAAATACTCATAAGATAGCCAGAATTTTTTACAATTCCTTTGTGGCCTCGTTTTCTAACAAAGTGAGGCTTATGAAATTGTATTGTGTGTCAGCTAGTGATCTCCCCACAAAAACTTGTTCACAAGCTGACAGTTGTCTGCTGTGGATTATGTTCCTATAAGCTTCCTGAAAAAGCATCCAGATAGAGGAGAGAGCACCCAGTTAGTGCCCTTACTATGGGAAGAGAGCTGCAATGTGAGCTCACCTGTATTATTAGTCACCTGAGAATCCGTGCTGGGGAAGGGGAGATGCTATAAGTCTGATAATGTTATGAAGAGCTCATGGTTTATTTGGCTGGGGTGATGCAGCCTGGAGAGACAGAGCCACGGGAAACCCATCTTCCCGTGTTCTGCTCCCGGCTCGGTTATTTGCACACACTTTACCTATGTAAAAACTGAGAACACCTTCCTGTAAGTCATTACAGAATGTGAGTTTGTGAGCTTTGCTGTATGTATGCCTGTCACAGATTAACCTTACTCAGCATGATTGATCTTTATGAGAGATCTCCTACTGATGGAGCAAATCTAAAATTCAGCCAAGCTGAATTTCTTGTGATGCAGATATTCTGTGTGGAACCGTAAGACTGGGTTTGTGGCATGCCTGACTTGCCTGTGCGTGCTCCCTCCAGTTCTGTGTGTACATTTGCGTGTGACTGCCTTTAACCAGCTGACATCTGTGTTGTTTCAGGCCAGATGTTTCCCCGCACCATTGCCGGCAGCGCAGTGGAAGTCTCGAATCCCAAACCCACCTGCTGTCCGAGGCTCCTGCTGAAAAGGCAGCCTTCACCCTCTCAAAGTCCCAGCGAAGCAGCAGCACAGAGATCCTCGATGATGGATCATCCTACACTAGCCAGTCAAGTGCAGAGTATTACTGCGTGACACCTACTCCCAATCCGTATTATACTACTCAGACGCTCGACAACAGGACCAGGGGTCGAAGACGGTCAAAGAAACAAAACATTTCTGCTGCAAATTCAGGAAGTATGCCAAATCTTGCCCAGAAGGATGTCCGCAATGGTGTCTACCACAAAAGTCAGGAACAGCCTTCCTCTAGTTACTATATTTCTGGATATTCCCCATACACCGAATCTGACATTTATTACAATGGAGGATATGTTTATGAGAGTGATACAGAGGGACAGTACAGCGTCAATCCTTCCTACCGCTCATCAGCACATTACGGATATGACCGTTACAGGGAATTCAGGTCTTACCATGAGGATGAGGTGGACAGAGTACCGCACAACCCATATGCAACCCTAAGGCTTCCACGGAAGCAAGTTGCTAAAACGGAGCACATAACCAAAAACATTCACAAGGCCTTAGTAGCAGAGCATCTCCGTGGCTGGTACCAACGTGCCTCCAGTCAAAAGGAACAGGGTCACAGCCTGCAGGCAGGCTTTGAGTCTGACAGAGGATCTCAAAGGAGTTTGGGCTTTGCTGGTCTGCAGGTGCCGTGCTCTCCTAGCAGTCGGGTGTCATCTTTCTCTTCGGGTAATGTCCTGTTTCTTCTCTGCTGAGTGCTATTTCTAAGCCTCTGCTACACATCAAATTCTGCCCCTCTCTGCTGCCTTGATGAAGTCAGCAGAGTCAAAGCAAGGGTAGAGCTCTGTCCTGAAAGGTAGATGAGGAACCAAACAGGAGCTCAGTGTTCCATGCTTGGGAAGACTCGCTTCTTCTGTGGGTAAAACCACCTTTTGCTCTTTGCAAGTGCAGTAGTCCGAAGGAGCATAAAGAGCTGTACAGGTTTTAAACAAGTGTATTTACCAACTAAAGCTATGTGCAAAACTTCATGCCATCTAAATGCAGTTGCCATGATGGCTTCCAAAATACCGTACAATGAGCATCACTGAGTGGGTCGTGAAGTTTTTTTGAAGAGATTCCCTAGCTCCAAAATACTACTTGCACAGTGCTTTCCTCCCTTACAGGGCTTGCAAATCATGTTTTGTGTTTGCATTGTCTGCATAGATGCTGCTCATGAGAATTGCCTCACTTGTCTCAGCTGATTTTGCTGGAGAAAGATCTAATGTGCTGTAATTTATTATTTTTTTAATTCCAGCATCTTCTGCAAACACTGCTGGGAACTGGCGAAACCCACTTGCACTGGGACTTTCAGACTATGATACGCTGTCCCATTCCTCTTATGCCAGCTGTTACGCGAATGTTTATGGCAACCTTCCTTTGCAGAGCAGGTAAGTAGAGTATATGGAGATTTCCTGCCCTTCTGTCTGCGTTCCACAGGCTGTTGAAACTTCTGAGAAAATCAGCTTGATTCTAAAGGGCCAGGATGAAGAGTAATTATAAGATTGACTTTGTGGGAGCGAGTTGTCTTTGTGTGGAGTAGATCAGTTGTACCACCACTAACTGTACTGCTGATATTCAAGGAAGGGGGAAACAGTCAAATGAATGAATGAACTCATTGGTTGCACAGCAGTTTCCTCTGGCTGGTGCTGGACCATCGAAGATCTTGCATCCCTGGCAGCTGCAATGCTCGGAGCAGCGCTGTGAACAGAGCACCTGCTAAACCCAGTCCCTCTCACCCCCGGTGGCAGGAGGTCTCTCCTGTGCCCCATCAGCAGTCCAGCAGGACACAGTCCTGTTGTGGTTCTGAAGCTGTAGTGCCTGTGCTGATAAACTTTAGGAAAAAAGCAAGGAAAAGAAGCACCTCTTTTCAACCTCGTGTCTGAGCGCTGGTGTTTAAAGGTGATATGACATTACCAGCGCATCTCGCTTGGGAGCTTAACCCGAGCACCAGGCAGATTGTGCAGCTGCTTGCAGAGCCACCCTGCTCGTGGGGGCTCTCCCGAAGGCTGCAGGGAGCCCAGGGTCCACACTGGCCTTGCAGAAATTCCTGCAAGTCTCTCGCTACTTCTACTTGATGTTTTAGGTTTCTTCCCCCTGCTATCACTGGCTGGCCGTTAGCAGTGAGGACAGTGACCTCCTGCCCAGGGGAATGGCTCTGCCCCACAAATGCTGTCACGTTTCAGTACGTTTATGCTAATGTAGCCAGCCGTAGTAAGTACCCCACATGTGTGCCTCCTGCTTTGTGGGTTGCAGTTTGCACTTGCTGCCAGGCTGACGTGTGAAATTACTGAATTTTTTATTTTGTTTGTTTTAAAATAAATGGAAGTGTAAGAAAATATATACAAGCTTCTGCTAGATCCTTGTTTCTAAGCTTAACGGCATGGGCTTTTCTATTGCAGTGATTTAAAAGCTCTACAGTAACAGCATTTAAAAATACAGTTTCTACTAATTTCTTAATTTCCTATAATCGAGCTCTGAAACTCTGCTTATTTTGGCAGCTTTATCTAAATTAGGTTTATTAGCTATTAATTTTCCATATTCTGGATCGCTTGTCTGATCATTCATCTCTTTTATTTTCTATTTTAATGTGATTATGGCAAACGAGCAATCAATGCGCCCTACAGTCTTTGACAATTTATAGCAGCTGAGTTCCCGTTGCGCACAATTTTACTAATTACAGCACAAAAAGTGGGTTTGTGTTTGCATCCAGATCGCGCTGGGGTGAACTCACAGTAGCCAGTGTTGCTGCAAGCCCGAGGGAGCTGTGTGAGTTGGTGGAGCACTTGGGGGCCTGGGGAAGACCCTCTGCTCCCACGGAGCCCTGATGCCCTGTCTCTCTTACAGAGTGTACGCGGAGCCAAGCCAACTGGGTGGCAATGAGGACAGCCGGCTGGAAGACGACTTGCACAACAACGAGCAGAGGTTATTCTGGCACGAGGATTCAAAGCCCGGGACGCTCGTGTAGACTGCCTGCAGCCCCCCATTCGTACCCTTGTGTGCCTTGCACAAAGTGCTGTGAGTCCCAGGCAGGTCTCGGGTGGAACTTCCAAACCAAACAAGAAGAGGAAGCAGGCTGTTTTGCTGGGAAAGATGAAATTCAGCATGAAGAGGGACTGTAGCAAAAAATGACAAAGTCTTACCATGACCGGCATTTCTTTCTGAATCCAGATAGCCTCCACGAGGAAGAGCAAGCCACAGTCGAATCGATGACTAGATGCAGCACTTGGTTGAAGTATTTATATTTAGCAAGCACTTTTTGGGAAGATTGGAAGGTATTGAAGGCAAACCTCAGAGGAAAAAAAAAAAAAAGGCAAAAAGGAGACTCTTACGGAAAAACCAGGAGTTCTAGGAGCACAATTCTGATGTCTGAAAGAAGAAATGAAAATTTATTCTGCCATGGCTTATGATGACCTGGAAGGACTTTCGTAAGCTTATGAAGGATAGATACTGTGTGTGTGAGTGAGGCAAAGGATGACTTAATCAGTATTGGAACATTACTTGAAGGAAGGCTGGATTATTATTTTTTTTATTATGGAGGTTTGAATGAGTTTATCCTTTTTTTGGGGTGTTGTTAAGAGTGTTTGTTAGCACCACAAGTTTGTTCTGGAAAGAAAAGAATTTGCTGACACATGTTGTGTAAAGCTAAAAGGTGGTTGTGGAGTTTGGAAACAGAAGCAGTAAACTTTGAACTCTCTTTTCCATGATAAAGTGTAATTAATAACCTCCCATTTAATGACCTTTCCGTGGTACAACTTCATTGTGTGGAGGAGCAGGCAAATGTTCACGGTGGCTGCACGGTGACCCCCATTCATCGGGTGACGATTCCATTTTGCTCTGCCATAGTCAACCGAGGGTCCGCAGTGGGGAGCTCCAGTGATCACACAGCAAACAACTCGAGTGTAACGGCCAGTATTTTCAGGTGGATGCAAACAAAAACAGCCAAGCGGGTGCCTTAAAATGAGGGGCATTAGGATTGTACCGCAAGTCCATCTGAACTGCCAGGTGCATTGCGAAGTCACTAAGTGACAGAACAGCATTTTCCCAAAACCATTTGTGTAGGAAAAAAAAAAAAAAAAGCGACTGCAGTCTTGATCTAAGGGATAAACCTACCTCACGTCATCCATCTGTAGGAACACAATGGCATGGGTTATCTTGTGTGATTTCCGATGACTCGTTTGCGTACAGTAAAATCTCTCTTGTTTCTCAGCTGTACTGTGCTTCAGGATTCCATAAATGGTGCTCTTTTTTTTTCTTTTATACAAAGGATTAGTTACTCCTTGTTCATATTGTGAATAGAGAAGTTTCTGAAACTTTTTTGACATTTTTTACCAATATTCGAGAGCATGTAATATATACAGAAGGACACACTTGTTAAGCTGGTACTTAGTCGTTTGTATTATTAGGGTCGCGATTTGGAATTAAACAAACAAAACCAAAATAAAAAATAACTTATTTCCTTGTTTTTGCATATTTGTATAGCCTTCTAGAAATGCGAAAGCTCTTTTTGCTTATTCTTTTACTACTTCTGAATTTTTTAGACCTATTATTTTGTATAGGTCAATAAACTAAAAAGTGTGTTACCAAAACCACTTCAGCATTCCTTCTATTTCTACTCGAGTGCTTGGAAAAGTGCAGTGTGTGTTATTTCAGAGCTTTAAAATAAGAGAGACTAAATCACCCTGGTGTGGTTGCTTTTGGCCTGGGGTGTTAGGTTGGGTGCCGGGGGTCAGTGGCCTTGGCTGGGGGAAGCTTGGCCCAAGGCAGATCAGACCCTCCCAAAACTTGTCTGTAAGCCTGGATTTCTGATGGTGCAAGGGGAGAGAGAGAGGTGGACTCGGTGCCTTTGAGGGGCCTGTCTGGCACTGCTGCCCTGAGGGAGCCGAGCTGGGCTTATTGAGCATCCCTGGAGGGCCACTGTCCCTGGACCTGCTGCCCAGCCTCAGCCCAGCAGCGATACACAGAGGTGGCCTTGTGTTTCTGGAAATACTTCTTGCTCATCTCTCCTTGCACCTAAAAATTGCTGCAGCCTTTCCGATTTGGAGTGTGACCGTTGGGTTTGTGTTGCTCACCTGCTGGGTCCTCTTCTGAGTTTGTGTCCTCTGAGATGCCCACCTTTCTGGAAGAGTGACTTGGCTTCTGGATGTACAACTGCTTTTGTACCCTGGGCACAAGTAGTAGAGGTAATTCAGTCTCACTCTCTTCTCTGAAGAGCGCTTTGTCATTTCCTACTTTTTGTGGCATCCATAAGCTTCACCACCCCCACTGAATTTCATGCTTCTTTCCAGGTTCCTGGTAAAAATAGGTATTAACACAAAGTTGCAGACATGCCTACTAAAAATACCCCCACGTTGTCATACTTTGCTGTCTCTCCAAGTAGTTTTCAAGGTTTGTTTGCAAGTTCTTCATTCATTGAATCATGCTTGCTGCTGTTACAAAACATTGGTGTTTTGAGCAAGAAGCCAATTGGTACAAAGTCCAATACCTTACCCAGGACGAATGGTATCAGCACAGGCTGGTGGTTATTTATCAGCACTCAAAGCTTTTCATTTAAGAAAGGAAATGAAGTGTGGGGGGTGGGAAAAAAAAAAGTTTGTGCCCCATTTGAAGCGTTGTTTGCATTCCTTTATTTTAATGCTGTAGCCATTGAGTTTTGTATTGGCTTTTCTGTTTGCGTTCAGGATTTAGCTACCACATCTGTGTTGGCACACCGCTGGCACTCAGCCTGGCCTCCTGGCGTGCTTGGACAGGACCAGCACGGGTGATGTTGTTGAGAAGATGAGGATTTGAGATGGGTTTGGGGTAATCTATTTGGGGATATTGGGTATGAGATCTCTAGTGCCGGAGTTCAGAGCCTGGCTGCAGCTCCCAGGAGGTCAGAGCTTGGCACGGCGTCAGGTGCAGCGCTCGTCACCCCTCTGGGCATCCTCCGCATGCCTGGCCCTGCAAGAGGGGCACTCTTAGAAATGCCTGTGAAGGGCGGGAGTGCAGAGCCAAGGAAGGAGGCCCAGAAGAGGAGAGAATGAGATCCAGCTTCTCTTCCTCAGCTGTTGCCTGGGGCAGGTAGCAAAGGGCTGGGGTCAGCTATGGGTGGCACTAGGGAAGGAGAGGGAGGGCACAGCGTCCCCTGGGACCTCTGCCCATGGCCAGCAAGGGAGTTGGTGATGCTGTGCAGCTTGTGCAAACCTGTTTTTTGCCAGTTGTTCCCCAGGACCCTTAACTTTGCCTTTTGCAGACCTCCAGCTTGCTTTGTTGCACCGTGTTTGTGGAGCGATGTTTTGACACGTATGTACGCCTGCTCAGAGACCGGGCCTGTATAATGCAGCTGAAGAGGTAAAACAGATGTACTTGTAATTGATGCATTTGTTCACAGCTGAAATACAAATTCCCTGTTCTTGCTTTGAATTCCTACCTGTCTGGTGTTTCTGCTGTTTACCCGCAGCCCTTCCTCAGCAGGATTACTGAGGACATCTAGTGCCTGAGCAGCCGTAGTGAAGAGGAGAGCATCCCAGCCTCCGGAATCCGCCCTGCCCCTTCCAGTTTGAAGAAGTATTTAGAAACTCTCATTAAGTATGATCCAGAACAAAGACAAGAGGTGAACAATGTGAAACACCAGTGCAAATCACCCACAGCGTTCAATTTTAGCGTCACAAACATCTCTCTTTAGAAGGTAGAAGCTGCTGCTGCTGAGATGAGTGTGCAGATGGGAAATGAAAACCCCCATGAAGCTGTACATAATGGAGCATTTCTGGGTGCTTTTTAGTTGATGCGTGAAGAGGAAAAAGCTGTTCTTGTCAGGAATCCTTAAAAACACATTAGGACACTGTGCTAAAATAAGCTGTGCTTGATGTTTTTAGTTACTGTCTGCTTTTTCTCCGCTGTTTTGAACACAAATGCTCTGAGATGTGGGAAGACGAATGCTGCAAGCCCTGCTGGAGTCTAACACTCCTCTGGCACCGGGACTGGGGAGGGACAGGGCTCAGGCCAGGAGCCCCCTGCCCGAGAGCAGGTAAACGTTTAAAGATCAAAAATCTTTAAAATTCACCTGAGCATACTCAAGCAAAACTTGTTGGCCAAAATGACTTAATACATGACGTGACTCCTGCAGGTTTCTGCTGACTTTTCATTTATGATGTTGGACTTCTTCAGCTTAAACGTGAGCAATATTTGCAGCGATGTTTTGTACGCAGCAAGGCTGCTTGGCTCTTGGGGGTGGGGTGTGGGGTGAGAAGCCTTCACCATGGCCTGGCCAGTCCCCAGATGTTGGTTGGAAATCCTACAAGGGCTGAAGGTTTGCTCCATCTCCTGGGTTATGAGGATTAATGCAGGAGAGCTGCTCCCACAGGAGCTTCTGAGCCTGGGGAGAAGCGCCCCGTCACTGCACTTCCGTGGCACTTTCTGGATGAGTTAACACCTCTGCTAGGAAGAGTTCTGCTTTTTACACTATTTTTTTATCTCCTTTGTGCTTTTTTTATCATATTTAATGCATTTCTAAGAAAGAAAGCTAAGAGCTTTAGCTGTAGCAGGACCTCACATGAATATTGAAATTGATCAAGTTAAACCAAATAGAAGCAAACTTTTAATTGTGCTTATTTCATTTAAGTCAAATTATCTGTTTTCCATGGATTATTTTTTTCCCTAGGGAACTTGTGTTTGGGGAATAACTCTGTGTCATTGGGAGTGTTTTATCTTGTTGGTAATAGAAACTTTCTACAGTAGTTTTCAGATTATTTTTGCAGCTGTTTGAGATAAATATGGTGGGGGAAAAAATATTTTGCAAATGTGTGAAGACATAAACAGTTCTGCATGCTTTTTCTCATTGCACTGTGCTGGGCATCGTCTCTCTTCCTGCCACGTCCCCTGCTCTTGGCCTTGTTCTTCTCATGTTGAAGTCCAGGCTGCTGGCACTGACTGCCCAGAGAGCCCAGTGTCATTCCTTGGATCGGTTGGGGATGATATGGCTTTTCAGTCAAGCGAAGTAATGAACCTGGTGTCCGTGTAGACCAGGGGAAGGGGACCTACAGCTCTAATGTGGGGGCAGCCCACATTAAAATCAGTTACCATTTGGATTTATGTAGCTTGGGTAACTCTGCACATATGGATGTTTGCTGTTTCACCAAGCAATGAGAAAATGGACCTTCTGTTGCTGGGGGAAGGGACGTATGCGTGGTGTCCATCTGTGTTTTCAGGTGTGAGCTTTGTATGATGGATTTTGTTGTGGCTGCTGGTTCCAGTAATGTCCCTTGCCCACACTGATGCATGGTTGGGACTTTGGAAATCCTGGTTGCTCTCTAACACCAGTGTTGGCATCTACAGGGTGATCCCACCGTAGACCTGGATAGAGGAAAAAGGCAATTTTACATTTGTTGTATTGTCATCCACCCTCTTTCCCCCCTGTTTAGCTCTCTCCTCCACCTGCCCTGTCCTGTCACAAACTGGCCAAGAGCCCTTGCGTGCCAGGACGGTATGTCTGCAATGCCTGGCTGAGCTTTCCAAAGCAGACGCTTTCTCCTGTTCCCGGTGTTGCTGTGATGCCCACACTGCCAGCGGGTGAGGCTGGTGGCACCCTGTCTTGATGCACAACCCCCTGCCTTGCCTGGTAGGACCTTCCCCTTCCCCTCACAGCTGTTAAACACAGATTCAGGACCACATGGATCATCTCCTGCAGCAGGATTTATCATCAAAGGCAATTACTGCAGGCTCTGACGCAGCAAGTCAAAACTGATGTGACGTTTGCCCCTCGGAGGAAGGGCTGGTGTGAGCTGTGATCAGTGCTGTAGCCTGGGAGGAGACAGGACACAGATGTCAGGGCCTTCATGAAACAGAAGCAAGACCTTTAAGAGGAAGCTCCTTGCCATCCATCCAACTTCATTATCCATGTCTGTCCCTCATGAAGGGAATCACCATAAATTCTTCAGCAAGTCCTTGACTGCAGAGAGATGTACTCTGTCTCCCAGGGCATCTCCTGCCTGTCTCAAGTGCGGCAGGCATGGGTCTCAATTTATATTTAATTGTTAGAGTGTCATTGAAGAGCTACAGATGAAGAAGAGTTTGCAGCCAGCCAGGGCTCAGCTGGAGTAACTCTAGAAGAAACCCTTCCACCTGTTCCTGGGCTGAGGTTAGGGAAGGACGTGCCCCGTGTGTGCACAACGAAATTGCCATGTGGCCTTGCTGGCATCATTGCCCGCGAGCACGTTTTAGTGGCAGGATGATAGGAGGAATGGGGCTGCGATAGGTTTGGATGCTATAAAAGAAAGATACGCCCTGCCTTTAATGAGAAGGGTGATACTATTTCCTAGAATGACTCTGTTTCTTATCTCATCTGGCTTGTGCTGAATTCAGTGTTTCATACAAACCTGGAGGTGTTAGCTCGTTCAAAAGCTTATGCTGATGGCTGTCAGTCCTTGAAGAGTCCTTGTGTTGTGTTGTTACGGTTCTGATTTAATAGTATTGCCATAGAACACTTGGAGGGAAACTATATAAATTTGGCTGAAAAAGGGAAAAGGCATTTTAAAGTTTAATTATAGTTACTGGTTTTAGTGCAAGGTATTTGTAACTCCTGAGGCTGCCGTGCAAACCCAGAGCATAGATAAATCATCAGAATAAAGGCAGAGTTAGTAGTAAATGCTAAATTGTATATGCTGCCACAGGTAGGTTCTTATGCAGACTGCGTGCAGAATGAGTATCTTCTCCAAAGGTCTGAGCTTGCATTTCTGATGCAAAGTATTGAACCTCTGAGCCTGTGCCTGTCTTGCACACAGATTTGGAATAATAAGCCCTTGGTGAATAATAGTAAATATTTGGGTAAATGCGCTGTGTGATGCCCGTGGGTAGTGTGGGATTCAGCGCTGCCTGCCTGTGCTGCCCTGTGGTCCGGGCAAGCTGTGGTTGTCAGACAGGAGCCAGTGCTGCCCTGGGGCAGGGGGTCACTGGCACAGGGGGTCAGTGTCCCCCTCGAGTGGCTGTAACTAGCCTCAGCTCTGTCCCAAACCACATGAAGCTACGTTGGGGCAGCTCAGGGCACCTTTTGGTTTTGCCTGTTGGTGGAAAGTCCCCAGCAGAGCTGTAGCTTGGTCCCTGAAGTCGCAGTCAGACATTCAGCATCCCCTCATGAATCACCTGCTCCCCATAAAATAACAAAATCGCTCACGGTCTCTCACAGACCCGTTTTCATTCACCACAGGCTGGTTTACATTTGTTTGGCAGCTGTTGGTGCTCTGCTTTGGGAAGATGAGGCCACAAACCACCACCCAGGGATGAAAATATTCAGGTATTTGTAAGTGCTTTACCAAGGTCACGTAAATAACACAAGATGGGAAAGTAAAATACCGCGTTAGCAGGGATGCAACTAGTGCTGAAAGTTTCAGCGTTTTGCCTGTGACAGTGCAATGAATGATATCTGGGAGTAGAAGCTTCCCCCGTTGGCCCCAGCCCTGCTGCTTTGTTGATGAGCACGGTGCAAAGAGGCGTTGTGTGTCCTCTGACTGTGCTGGGGCTGCTGCTCAAAGCACTTTAAAACATGGTCAGTAAAAAAAAGTAAAAAATAAAAAAAGCACATATGTATATTGGCAGGGAGGGTGGCAGGTAAGGTGTAGTGTTGTTCTTTGGCAGGCAAACACTGAAACACGGGCTTCTAGGGTGAAAGTTGGAATGTGTTTTGGCTCTGAACAAGGCAGAGATTTGCCTTGATTCAGCCCAGACCCCCAGGACCAGCTCAGTTCTTCTCAGTGTCATCCACAGCCCCCCCATCAGCAAAATGTCACTGTCAGCATTCATATGTGGAGCTGTGCCCTGCCCTAAAATCAGGGGTTTGGGGTGATCTTCTTAAAACAGTTTAAAACACTTGAAATGGTTTAGAAATCCATCAGCTAATTATTTAACTCTTCTTGATGCAAACGAAGGCACACACATCTGACTTATCTGTGCTTTTCCCTGCGGGATCATTTGGACCCTGCCCCAGTCTGAAATTTTGTTTCCTTAATTTCTGATGTGGCCAAAGTCCCCTTCATGCTCCCCCTTTTTCCCTAGACATTTTAACATTTTCTTTTCCCTGTAATAAGGAATGTGGATGATGACAGAGGTGGTTTCCTACCATGCAGGGAGGACCCAGTGTAGCTGGTCTCAGACTTCTCTGAAAATAGAAACTGGGGAAAAAATCTTAAAAATCACAATGTTCTTTTTTAGGGCCCAATTAGAGGCACCCAGGTCCCACTGAAACAGGAGATGCAGCTGTGCTTGCTCCTCTCGGAGCCGAAGGAAACTGCCAGGCTGCTTTGCAGTGAGATGCAGTGATTTGGTGGTGGCTGGGGCAGGGGCAAGGGGCTCACACCCCTGTCCCCGCCGCTCCATCCCGTCCCCAGGCCAGCCACCAACGTGCCTGACCTTCACATGGGGGCTTGGCTTTGCAGCTCCCTATCAAGCAACTTGGGCAAATACTTTGAAAGTCAAATGTCCTTACTCTATTTAAGCAACAAACTTAATCTGATATGTTTATATCTGTCACAGTTTGGAGGTGTGGAGGGTTGGGGTTTTTTTTCCCCTCCAAGACGATCCTTGGTGTTTTTCCCACAGGGTGTCTCTCTATGATTGCTTTCATTACTTAGTAGTTGTTATTGTTGAGATCCATCATCTGACTCTTTATAATCCCGTATTGCATTACACTGCGTTGCTGGGCATGCTTGGTGTATGCTACTGTTTGTCAATTTTAGACTGCCCCATCAAGCCTATGCATTTCTTAAAGGCGATGCAAGGTTGGGTTACACAGGCACATTCTGCAGCTCGTTCCAGCTAATGCCTTGGCCCTTGGAAATGCCACGGATTCATAATAGAGGGGAATAAACATGTGGGTTTTATAAGCAAAAACAATGGAAGCAAACATTATAGAAATTGCTCTCAAGGATTTGGCATCAGCATGTGTCCCATCAATTACCTTAAAAACAGAAGACATTTTAGGCACTTGAAGCATGGTTTGATGGCCTGCTTCATGTCAAATGGTGTCACAGGGGTCGGCCCCTCTTGATATTTGAGTTATAAACTTGTCAATCCTTTTGCTTTCGAGAGACATAGGTTCCAAGTGTTGAAGGAAATGCACAAATAAGCAAAACCAACGGAGTGAAAGAATCCTGCATGAGAGCCTGCTGGGTTTCACGCAAGAGTTCATCCACATGCGAGTACCTCCCTTAGAAACAGTAAGCAATAAGTAGGAATTGTTCATTACCAAGGGCCGACCTTTTCTTCTACCAGTTTGCTAATAAAGTGCTTTTATTTAACACTTGTTAGGTACCTACTTTGCATGAATTTTGAGCTGCTACCCATAGGAATTGCTTTGCAGGTACCTCTTGTCTTCTCTTTCTCCTTTGAACGTGGCTGCTGGCTGGCACAGCTCTCTGCCTTTGCGTAACAGAGCACCTCCTGCAGCAGCTTATTAGCCCGAGATTCCTGAGCAAGTGTCAAATTGGTGTGAAAATAGCAAGTGCTACCGATGGAAGTGGCTTTCCTGTCTTAATGAAGGTTGAGGAACGAGCGATTATTTTACAAAACTCCGAGGGGAATACCTGCCAGTGTTATTCAGAAGAAGATGGGAGTTTTGCCTTGGAAAAGACTTCTAGATTTGGCAATGAGTGTGTCCCCAGCCTGGGGGGTGGTGTTTGTTGCCTTAACGTGCCGTTTCCAGCACACCGAAACACTAAGCAACGTATTAGAAAAGGAAGTGAATCCTGAACTCGAGGTAATTTATGGAGGAGACCTAAAGTAGGCAAAATGTGATACCCACCTTGGAAATCTGGGGGATTAGCACATGTGTCACCAGGAGAGGTGTCACCCAGGCAGCCTTTCGCTCTGCATCTGATGGAGAAGGCATTGCTCCCAGAAGTGTAGTGTTTCCTAATCATGGTATTGACAAGTGATATATTTCTACTTAGAAGAAAACTTGCTTTTCAAATACCTGATAGTGTTCTCAGTATCCCTGTTTTCCTTCTCGAGAGGACTTCATGGGTTTGACCCTACTTAACTTAGCAGATCTGATAAGACCATGGCCCAAGATGGCCTGGCTGAAGATCATGGAAATACAAGAAGGTGGCCAGGGGCTTTGCAGTCAAGAAATTAGCAAGCGATAAGTAACCACTGGATAGACAGTTTCTGTGACCCAAACAGCATCGTTTGGGAGAATAACATACCAGCTACAGAGAGCACTGATTTATATGATAACATCAGGAAACCATTTATGGACTCTATTATGGGCAGCAATTGCTGGGGGTTAAACTGCTAGACCAGATAGATTGATGTGTGGGTCTGCTGTTGTGCTTGCTACTGCAAAATATAAAATCAGGCTGTTCCCTGACATACCAAATGGAGCTGTTACATTCTTGGCTTGGAGGTTTGTTGTTTTTTCCTTTACCACTTATTTCGTTCTTAAATTTTTGCTGCCTTCCCTGCTGTGTAACAGCATTAATTAAATGAGGACCTTTGGATAATGGCTTTTTAATAGAGGTTAACAGAGCTTTGAACACCATGTTTCTTGTTACAAAACACAGCAAAGAGAGAGCATTGTCATGCAGAGACTATTTTGTGGCTGGCAAACTCCAGCAGAGTGCAGTTGAGACTGTAACAAGAAATATGACTTAAAAATTGGTGGGGCTTGATTTCACAGCCTCTTGCCTGTGGTTTCTTTCCTAGGAAAGATGCAGTTGCAAGGTGAGGATTTGATTTGATACCCCCTGTGAAGAATATTTGAAATTGAGAGGTATTCTTCCTAATCCAATGAACAGCCCAGACTGCGGTGTACTGAAATTGCACTGTATTGGAGAAACTACCTGCCCATGCTACACTGCTTTTACAAAGCAGCCATGAGCACAGTGGTGTTGGAGACTGGTGTGCTGTCTAAATTGAGAAGCCTGTAAAATATTCTGAACAAAGAATGTGATACTTCTTAGACGGAATGGTCTCTTGCTGAAAAAAAAATATATTTTGGTTAATCTTCTATAGTTACATCAGTTCTATGAACATTAGCAAAGTAAATCTTTGACGCTGCTTATTAATTTTGTAAAAAAATGGTATAATCTAGGAAAAGGATGAATCAGAGTGAACCGTCAGCCAAGATCTGTTGACAGTGCAAATAACATCTGTGACAGAGGCAGACCAGTCAAGAAACAGGGCATTGGCACTGCCCCTGGGCTGGCTGGCTGGGAGCAGGGCATGGATGTGCTGTGGGAAATGTTCCCTTCGGGACCACTTGGGCTGGTTCAAAGGGCTGCTGCCCGTCCCCACATGGACCCCTGTCCGTGTTGTACCGACTGTTCCCCTGCCTCTTTCCATCTTGGAGGATTGTATTTTAACCAGGATCTGGTGTCTGGGAGAGCTCATCAATGGCACAATGGCTGTGTCCGCACCAAACCCACCTGCAACGTCTGGGGTTTAGCCCTGGCTAAAGGTGGTGAAGGGCCTGCAGTCCCCAGCCCTTTTGAGTTGTCCGAGATGTTATGGACATGGAGACCTTGTGCCGATTCTTCCCACGGTGCAGGATTTCACCCACACACCTTGCAGGCACCGCTAGTGCCGCTCCACCCCGCTACGGCAGCTGGAGCGTGGGGTGAAGCGCCCAAAGGCGCAGGGCCCCGGGAATCCTCTAGAAAATGGCTGCCTCCCGCCTTACTCAATGGGGGACACACCAGCTGCACTGAAATGTCAGAGGGGTTTGCACAGCTGACAAGTTGCTGAAAATGGAGCATGGCAGCATCGCCATAAATTCTCTTTATCCAGCCAAGTGCAGCTTAATATAGACTTAGCTGCGCGGTCTGCCTCCCGCACTGAGATCGAGAGCTGCCACAGCTCATGACCAAAACATGAACTCGTCCATTTAACCGATTGAACTACTGCTAGTGAGGGGGGGGGAAAGAATTTTTTCCCTTAACATTGATCTTTCTCTTTAGGTTTAAAAAATAATACAAGAAGAACGAACATGTCTGAAATCGGCCAAAACTCTGATGAAGAAGTGTGTCCTGAGGACATTGATGAAGATGAAATCCTGGCAAACCTGTCCCCTGAGGAGCTAAAGGAGCTGCAGAGTGAGATGGAAGTCATGGCCCCAGACCCTGAAGTCCCAACTGGGATGATACAGAGGGATCAGACGGAGAAACCCCCCACGGGAAGCTTCGACCACAGGTCCCTGGTTGACTACCTGTACTGGCAGAAGGCATCCAGACGCATGCTCGAGGATGAAAGAGTTCCCGTCACTCTCCTGCCCTCTGAGGTAACGAGCTAAAAATCACAAATATTTATTATGCATCTGCTGTGGGATCTGCTTTAATACTTTAACCTGCCTCTGTTTGTACCGTACCTTACGTAAGGGATGAAAACAAATTCAAATCCATCCTAAAAGCCTCAGCAGTGGCAGGATGCAGCTTGGATTGATGTCAGAGTTAGCAATTTTTAAATGGCTTTGCCTAAATATTTACTTAACTTTTTAATATAAGAAAATCCTAAATCCTTTCAGTGAAGCAAATCACTGAGAAATTGTCATAAAATCGGTTTGGAGGATGTAACTCAGATTTGTTTGACTTTACGTATGGAAAACCACCATATTGCTTTTCCATAGAAGACTATGTTAATCATATGTATTAAACTAATTAATTGACAGAATTTAATGTCATACTGGACAAAACCCCAAAACGCTGTGTTTAACAATGTGAAACATTCACTAATGACCAAGCATGCAAACTCCACAAACTAGTGCAACCCTTTTCAATACAGGACTTAAATTTATTCTACTATCCCTATGACTTTGAAATAAAGTGAAGGTCATACTTAGATATTTTTCATGATGAAGGCCACACTTTAAAACAGGTTAATAAAATGGAAATATGGCCAGACAAAACACAGCCATACCTGAACCTAAGTGAATTTAAGATAACTGATTTTTTTTTTTTTTTTTTTAAAGACTAATGGTTTTGCTATTACGCAGCAGCACAGTTCATCACAGACTTCCCAGGGCAGATTTCATGGGCTGCCTCTGGGGAGGGGGAGAAATCTGTGTTTTTTTCCCTCCCGTGCAACACTTTTACCCTCAAAGAAACAAGTTTTTCTAACACTTCTGAGGTTAAACCTGGAATGTGAGCGTAGAGCTGCCTGCTGCATTTGCAACTGGTCAAGCGATCGGGTGCTAAACCCAGCCACTACCACAGCAAATGGGAACCGCAGCCCCGAGGGCAGAAGTGACTGCCACAGTCTTATCTGACTGTAGGTGAACCACAAGTTATGACACTGCCTTGCCCGAACAAGTGCAAACCTTTTGGGAAAATTATTTATTAGTGCTTCATCCGTATTTCTCAGTGATGGAGGATCCACTTGCAAAAAAATGCTTGAAAAAAAATCTCAGCTAGGAAGGTCTCTGGAGCTGGTGGGAGTTTGCAAATAATTTTATTTTGATGCTAGAAGCCCCGCTGCCTTGCAACAGCTGTGTTTAGAGTCCAGTTCCCTACCTCTGGACCCAAAATAAAACTGAGCTAATGTTTTGCTTTATCTTCACTGACATGCTTCTTTAGCTGTGATGCTCCAGCAGGTACCAGAGCCTTGTTGTCTCATGTGCTTGATGACTCCACTGTTGTTACAATGTGCCTCCTTCACTCCTCCTGGGGCTGAGCAAACAGCCAGCAGTTAGCAATGATTTGCAGTGGTTTGTAGCATAGGAAATAAAACTTTCTCTTTTGTCGAGGAAACAATAAAAATTATGCAAAATCCAGAAAGACACTTCGGATCGGAGACTCTTAACTCCCAGAAGGGTTCAAGAACCACCTTAACATAGCATTAAATATGTACAGGACTTAATTGTCAGGATTTAATTTTAAAGGCAAAGATGAGAAACTGGTTTGCAGCTGCTTTAAGAGCAATTGTCCCTGTGTTCCCAGGCAAGCCAGCACAGCCCTGGCTGACAGGCAATGACACTTTTGAGGGTTATTCTATAATGTATGGGCATAGAGGTATCTAAATCCAGCCGTTACATGCTTATTTGAGCAGAAAGTTAATGTAACAAAGCCATGTTCAATTATTTCAGCTGTTTTTGTCTTCCTCAGAGAAGCGCTGCGGAGGAGGTGGAAGGAAGGGCCGGCGGCAGCGGTGAGGTGGCCAGCGGGAGGGGGCCAGCAGCAGAGGGAAAAGAGAGACGGTACCAAAATGAGCACTTGTCCAACTCAGGAACACAGTTTGGGGGTGCAAAGAAAGATGGAAGTGATAAGGAGAGAGGGGAAGAGGAGGAAGAGGAGGAGGAAGAGGAGGAAAAGGAAGATGAGCCTGAATTGGAAACAAAGGAGACTTGCACCGATGAGAACAGTCACAGCGATCGGATAAGTAAGAAACCAGGTACAGAATCAGGAGAAATCACACAAAAGCCAAATGAAAATGAAAAGAAAATATCAAAATTAAACATCCCCCAAAAGTTAGCATTGGATACCAGCTTCATGAAGCTAAGTGCCAGGCCTTCAGGAAATCAAACCAATTTAGAAGACAGTTTGGAGAAAGTCCGAAAAAACAACCCAGACATGAAGGAGCTCAACCTGAACAACATAGAAAACATCCCCAAAGAAATGCTGATAGACTTTGTCAATGCTATGAAAAAGAATAAAAACATAAAAACGTTCAGCTTGGCCAATGTAGGGGCTGACGACAACGTGGCGTTTGCGCTGGCCAACATGCTGCGGGAGAACAGGAGCATCACCACGCTGAACATCGATTCCAACTTCATCTCTGGCAAAGGGATCGTTGCTATCATGAGATGCCTGCAGTACAACGAGACGCTGACGGAGCTCCGCTTTCACAACCAGCGGAGCATGCTGGGCCACCAGGCAGAAATGGAGATCGCCAGGCTGCTGAAAGCCAATGCCACCCTCCTTAAAATGGGCTATCACTTTGAATTGCCGGGGCCCAGGATGGTGGTGACCAACCTGCTCAGCAGAAACCTGGACAAGCAGAGGCAAAAGAGGCAAGAGGAGCAACGGCAGCAGCAAATGAAAGAGCAGAGAGAGTTGATAGCGATGCTGGAAAATGGACTTGGGTTGCCTCCAGGGATGTGGGAAATGCTGGGGGGACCACTGCCCCAGCTGGGGATGCACGAACCCCCGCAAGCCCCCAAACCTCCCGTCCCCACAGCTGTGTCTCTGAGCAAAAGGCAGGAGAGCGCGAGGCAGCCAGCTCCTGAGCAGCCGTGCACAGAGAAGCCCGTCAGCTTCAAAGTGGTCAAGCTGAAGAAGATTCAGCGCAAACCTGCTGTGCCGGAGTACGTTGAACCTGCTGAGAAAACCAACCTCAGAGATGTCATCAAAACACTTAAACCCGTTCCCAGGAGAAGGCCACCTCCCCTGGTTGAAATAACCCCAAGAGATCAGCTACTAAATGACATTCGTCAGAGTAACGTTGCTTATCTTAAACCGGTGAGTGCTCGGCGGTGGTGCTGAGGGGTGGGAATCGCGCTTGCCCAGTGCGCCCCCGACCTGGCGTTTGTAATGTTGACTGTTCAGGGGGGCTTGCACCTGCACCCGATGTGCCTTGTCATCGTTTTGCATCAGGCTGCCATCCCTGGGATGCAGGTGGTGGTTCCCCCGGGCAAAACTAGGGTACAGCTGGCACCCAGAAATGGCAGCAAGGGCCTCGCGCATCCTTGTCGACATCCGTAAAAGTGAAAGAAAGGAAATTTACTTGGGAGATAAACCACAGAAACTCAAGGTTAGCTACTAATAATAGCCTGTTAGTTATGATAGGCAAGTGCCATTATAAGATGTTTGTTTCAGGAGAGTAACAGGTACTATTTTTCACATTAGTCTGTTCTCAGTCCCCCATAAAACCCATGTTTCTTTTTTCAGTAGCTGTGTTTTTCTTCAGCTCTCACAAGCAGGAAAGCACCATCACTTAGCCCATTTCATAAATGATAAACCCAAACACTGGCAGCAACGTAGCTTAACCCCTAAGTCACCTAAGAACCTGCACAAAGGCAGGAGCCGGGTTTCCAGCATCATGCTGGAGCTGCCAGGCTCCTTCAGCGCTGCCGCCCACCCGCCGGGGCAAGGCTCTGCAGTACAGTCGTGGTCCGGGACCGCTTTTGGTGGTTGGGCTGCTTTACATGAAATTAAAGCTTTAGTGTGAGGGGAAATTTAGTATATTTCTTTAAGATTTATTTTC
Source organism: Falco cherrug (assembly GCF_023634085.1). Classification (NCBI taxonomy): domain Eukaryota; kingdom Metazoa; phylum Chordata; class Aves; order Falconiformes; family Falconidae; genus Falco; species Falco cherrug. The sequence continues at coordinate 18,458,076 of NC_073700.1, read as the reverse complement.
TTTCTATAGAGTTACTATCTGTAATGGTGATACTGCCAAAAACCCTTGCTATAATATTTTTCTGTGTGTTTGAGCCTTACATTTCGACTTGCAACAACAGGATCAGTACAAGATGCTTTTTCTCAGCTGCCTGAAGACGTAACGCATTTTTACAGTTGCCTAAAAACATTTCAGATAAAACAGTTGGTCCTCTGAAATACTTCTTGGTGGCAAAAGGCCCAAACGGTGTTCTTTTTTTTATTTTTAAAAATACCAGGTTGAAAAAATTGTCGATAAGCTGATAAAAAGCAGGGAGGATCGGGGCTAAATTTACCTGGGGCACACAGATATACCCACCCTGAAATGTAGCCTAGTGCTAACAGGAAAAAAATTAGATCCATTAGCGGTGAAGGTGGAGCGAGGTTATAAGAAGAAAGTAGTTATACCACACCATTTTTTTATATTTGTTTTCAAGTAAATCTTTGCCACTGAAAGTGCTCAGTGGTCACAACTCCAGTGTAAATGTGAGCTCAACATCATTGTGGTTTTGAGAATCCAAGTCCCAAACTGCAATAACTGTCTGGCTCTTACTTGGGTACCAAATTCATGGGCCACTTCTCAAAATGCTGGCCACCAGATTTAACCTTTTGTTTTCCTGAAGTGTTATAGTTCCTTGCATTGTACCATCATTCAAGAAATACTAAAAGCTGACAGATCTATTCGTAGCTAGTGCAGTTGATGCATGTGTTTGTGTTGCTAACACTAGAGGGACAGGGCAGAAAATCCTTTGCAATTAAAAATGGTCAAGTAGTATTTTGTAATTCATATTTTGTTTAATATTTTAACAGTGGGCCACATTTTGCTTTCATTTATACCTACACAGAAATAATTATTCCCTCAGTAATTCCAGAGAGAGTAGTTTGTCCTGAAATGTTGGCAGGGGCAGGTTCTGCAGTGCCTTCTGACCCTGGTCCACCCTTAACATGACCATTCCGCCCCTAAACCAAGTTTTGGGGTTGTGGTGCTCTGCTGGGCACAGCCTTCATTTTGCACAGCAAACGATTAGGAAATCCAGGTGCTGCCAGGGAGCAGTAGTGAACCCCAGCCATTCCCCCCCAAAACCATGGGAGGCTTTTATAAACGAGGGCTGTGGGGTTTGGGGCAGAGGGATCAATTCATGGCCCATCCTAAATGGGCTAGATAACAATGCTATCACAGCCCACAAAGAGATGAAGCAATGGACACATAGTGGGGTTTGGGGGTTGGTTTTTGGTTGCTGGGGGTTTTTTTTGGTTTTGGGCTTTTTTGGGGCTTTTTTTGTCCTCTGTCATCAGGCTACGTGGCTTGGATTTGGGGCATTACAGTGTTACTCCCGCCTGCCTGCAGTAACTCCCCCTTATGTGGTAACTCCTTATTTCCCTCGATATCCTCAGCTTCATCTCTAAAATGGGGTTTTACTGCTTGAGCCAAGCTGGGCATTTATTCGCTCTGTCGCAGGACTTGCTGCTTGAAAACTGATTTACTGGGCATTAAGCATCACAAACAGCAAATGGGGAACTAAACCCAAAATAAATTCCCAAACGGATGCAGCCCTTTGGAGCTCCCAGCTGTTATACTGTTGATTTTTTTACAGTTTCTGAAGGTTTATATTAAACTAAATTGGCTTGGGAAATAAGACTGAGAAATTTCCTCCTCCTAATACTTAGTGTCCTTGTCCAGGTGCCATTGCCAAAGCAGCTGGAGTGAGAGACCAGACTGACCCGGATAAAACAACTTGGAATAAAGACTATTCAAGTTTTGCTTACAACTGTTTCAGCAGATGTTTTCTGCAGAACCCAGGTGGTATATACGACTCTTTGGGAACAAAGCTTGCAATACACACTTTTGTAAGTGTGGTGAAAATGGCTGGCATGGGAAAAGTCAGTGCTAAGTGTTTCCATCAGGTATCAAACAATCCCGCTGCCATCTGTCTGCCAAGTGGATTTGAGGCTCCAGTTTGTTGTGGGAGTATTTTCTCAGAGGCATCAATAACCTTGTCTTTCTAGTTTGTCAGCAAACTGTTCTGCTTCCACGTTGTCCTTCTGCTGCCAGATTCTGCAGGAACATGCTGTGCTTTATCTTATCTTTCTTTTCACACACATGCTCCCTTATTCTTCTCTTGTCCATGAGAAATGTATTGGTTTCCATGTACACAGCTTCATTTTTTAGGCTAAGGAAACAGAAATAAAATAAAGCTCTCTCGTTAAGTTGTGTGCAGCACTTCCATGGCTAACAAGATGCTCACCGAACAGAACAGCTGCTCTGGTACATCAAACGCCTTGGCTTGATGGTTTCAAACTACCTCTGTTTCAGAACATAGTCAAGTTGGTATTGTACCTGATCAGCATATAAATGATATCTTTCCCCAAGATTCATCTCTCTCCATGATGTATTCCTTAATTACAGTGACCTTGGAGCTCACTGAAATGTTGTTTCGGGTCTCTCTCCCCACTGTTCATGTGGCAGGAGGATAAGCCTTCCCCCTCTCTCTGCCAGAGGTTTAAGAAACGCATCATTCATCCTAGTACGGGGTGTGAAGAGCATGTCTCACCTCTAAAAGGGCTGGGTGGGGTTAAACCTGCATATACACAACTTCAGTTCTTCCTTGATTTTTGTGAAATTGTTTTCCTTCCCTTTTAATCACATCAGATATTTTGCTGCAAACTTTTTTTATAAAGCAGCTACAGGTAAGTCACCTTCTTGTGGAACACATCCATGAGAGACCACTTTGTTTTGGGGTTTTGTTTGGTTTTTACAGCTAAAGGCACAGGGAAAGAACAAAGCCTTTCTCTTTGCTAACATGCAGCTGCCCTGCCTTCCAGTGGTTGATACACGTGCTCAAAAGGCACATCTTTGCAGCTCCCAGCAGGATTTCTTTCAGGTGAGTTGCTCCTGCCTGTAACTCTTAGCAACCTTCCCCTGGCAGCTAAATCCCAGTCCTACCCTGCTCCCCCATCCCATGTTTATTACAATAGTCCTGTAGTATCAGCAATGTCTGGGACCTCTTTGAATGCAAGGTGGACTCCACTATCGTTAGTTCAAATTTTCATTTGTCCTTGCCCTTTCTGTGTCTATTACCTGGTTTCTTTCAAATCTCCCATCTTCCAAACTTGTAAAGCTCCTTCTCGGCTCTGCTTGTCTGCAGCTGTAACATCGCAACTGTAACAACCTGGGAAACCTGGTTGATGTATTGTCTAACACATAGCAAGTAAGTTTTTCAGTATCCCATAAGGGGGAGGGGAGAGTCATTAAAAGGGAAGTAACATTTCCATTGCACCTGTTTCATACAGCCCTGTCTCTTCCTAAAGGATAAACGCAGGAAAGAGAAGGAACTTGGTACTTCCATCCAAGCCCTCGCATGGAGAACAGCAGCAAATGACAAGTGCAATGAGCAACTCTCCTCTCCCCGAGAGCTCTTTGAGCACACTGCTCTCTACACTGGGTTCAAGGCCAGGCTAGTGCAGCTGGGACACGGAAGGACAAAGGAAAGTATAATACAGTGCTTTATAATCTCCAACTCAAGCTGCCAGGCGCAAACTACCGCTACAGCAGAAGCAGCCAAAGCAGCAGTGCTGCCGCAGCTGCCAGGTACTCCCAGGGAATATACAGCAGGACCTGTGAAGCCCTGCTCTGATCCGCGTGCTCCCACCCAGCAGCCTCTTGAGCCATCGCAGGAGGAGGGAGGCAGCTCAGTAAGAGATCACACCAGTAGTTTGACTGCAGCAGAGCTGGCTTCCTAGTACTGCTCAAGGCACAGCTCCCAGTAATCCTAGAAGCAGAAATCCCTCTCAGGTAATTAAAAGAAATGAAAAATCCCTGTTAAGTAAAGTAAAGTTATATAAGAGACGGAAAGAGCATGAGCAAATGCCTTAAGTACTACTCCTCTGTAAGGAGCAAGAGCAAGGCTGTAATATTCCTGCAGCTCAGAGGTCCCTCGTGCCTCAACAAAGTCAATTCAGACACTTCAGCGCTCAAAGCGAGCAGCTTAATCTCAAGCATGGGCTTGCAGCAGGGTGACAACAGGTCTCCCACCGCCACTCCAGGGATTTCCACCAACCGTACAAACAGAGACCAGCTCAAGCTTCCAACCCCTTTCCCCAACCTGAAATAAATGCGCTCAGTAATCACCATTAGAATTTATTTTTAACTGTGCAGTTTTTAAAATTCTACAGTAATGATGAAGTCATAAGCTACTACGTTCTTTAAGTGTGGAAACAGTTTTCAAAAAAGACCATGCGCTACAAGTGAGGAACAGCCCATTGACTCTTCAGCTGGAATATACAAACATTTTCAATAAATACTGATCACTTTAACACTTAATGGAATGACATGTTCAGATTTCTACAGAGTTCACTATGGAAACAGCATGGTAAGTTACATAAAAGCTTCAACTTTAAGGATCCTTGCCTTTTTGTTAAACTAATTACTTTGTTAGAAAAGAGAAATGCAAGAACATTTGAAATGGAGTGTCACCTGGACAACTTCTTCCCTCCCTGTTGTTGGTAAGCTCCTGTTATCAAGATTATTCCATCAGAGCCAGCAGTTAAGTTAAAATATATATATATAAAAGAATCCCCCACACCACTTTTGGTTGTTACAGGCAAATATCTTCATGAATTTGAAATGGATTTTCAAGAACTGCATCTTGACATTTATTGCTTTTACTTGTAAACCTGAAATCCAGTTTATTCCTTTGAAGGGTGTCAGAAGTACAGAGTCAGTGAGATGCATGTTTTACTTATACCTTTGCATTCTGGTTCAGAAGAAAGAAAAAGATAACCCACGCTCGAGAACACACATACACCTCCATCTACAAAACAGCCTATACAGACTAAAGCAGAACAAGGTAAGTCCTAAAGTAGCAGTATTCAAAAACATCAATAGGGTAGAAACCTAGATCATCCAACATATCTGAAAACTTTTTATTTCTCCCATGCTTGGCCACAGTACACTAGTATGCAGGAAGTTTGACTCTCCCGCAGAGAGGAGCAGTTCCTCTATATCAAGATTTTAAAGAGACCAAAGGTGCTTTTTACTGGAACTGACAGAGGCACAGTGCCAGGTATATTCTTCATGCTTAGATCTATTTAGACTGTTTCCCGACTGCTAAAGGAGGAATGTGAGGTGAGGACAGGAACTCATATTTGTTACAAGTATTGCACAGTTTTACTGCTTGCCAATTAAGCTATCAAACGTGGTCTCAATACAGACCACTTGAGTAAGGGATGTGGAGGATGCAAGAGATACCTACTTTTGATACATTCCAGCTCACCTTGAACGATGCCAGCCTGAGGGTGCTACCCAGCATAAACTGCTAAACTGCCACCTTGTAGAGCTGAGATGAAAGGTGTGTTACTTTTAATAGACAAATTTGCTACAAGACAGTTTAAGAGATTGCATTCCAAAGGTTTCCATCTCTTCCTCCTCTACCCCCCAGAAGAAGAGACAAGCAAACACGTTTAATTAGTATGTATTTGTGTAAACACCAGAACATTTTGCTATACAATAGAAAAAGTTGCTGCTCTTATGTTCTCAGAGGAGCCCTGAAGATGCTTGGAATACCTGTATCCTGCAACTATTAATCTGTACCACGTGCATTTCCTGTTTTGTACACAAACTGAAAGCAAGCTTGAACAATAGTAAATAGCAACTACACTCCTGCAACAGGTAAAAATGCTGTGTTGCAGCTGCTTACTCCTTCACTTTAGATATGTAGTCAGCCAGTTTGTTGATACTATCCTCTTGCTGTTCTAGAGCATCCAGTATGATGCCCATTGGGGTCTTCTTCAAGCCTATTCCTTCCATTTTGTTCTCCAGCTTGTTCTTTATGTTTCGGAGTCTCAGAGAAGCATGGACAAACATCACTGCATGACAGAAACACACTTATTAATTGTTAATGCCCAAAGAATGCATAGTTTTTGCAGCATTCATCTTAAGATACACTCTAATGCCATGACATCACTGGAAGAAGTCTTAATGACTGCCTAAGTAACCACAGGTACCCATTTAATAATAACGTTAAAGAGGGCTTGTGCTGTTTTGTGCCCCCTTCCCCACAGTTTTGTTTTGGGATCATTTAAATAGATAGTAAAGGCAACCACCAGTTCAGACTCTGCAGACTTATCTGACAAAGCTCAAGTCACATGGCCCTAGCCTCCCAGAGGAGAGGAAAAATACTTACGGAGGAGAGGAAGTGTGATCCCAAACATGAACACCATGACATCTCCCAGATAGGAAATCAGGAAGTAGCTAGACAGCATGATGACCACTACAAATGTGGTTGGGTACTGCTTCTTCAGTCTGCGGAGTATATCCTTGTTGTGTGATACCCACACAAACCCCATGAACACCAGCACCACCACAGTACCGCCAATAAGCATATTCAGGGGACTCAGAAATCTGGAGAGAAGGGGGGAGAGAAAAAAAAAGTGCACCCCATTTAAGAGCCTTCATGACTTGTGTCCATATAGCAAACATCTAGCTCACTGGTAACTCATTACTAGGAAGGTAAGGCATTAAAAACTCAGTTGTTGCTGTCAAGACCTTTATCAACCTCAGATTTTTAGGCAGAAGCTAAATAAAGCAGCAAGTACAACTGAACAAGCAACCCTTAGCAGTGAATTCAGGTAATCATTGTCTTTACAGTCTCTTCCTGAGCATAGCTTGGGATAATGAGAATTCCTGCAGCACCTCATCAACAGAAGTACTTACCACTAGGACCCTTACCTGTACTTTCATTCGATATCAAACCCAGAGTTAGAAAATCCCAAGAGCAGATGGAGATAACTAGTTGCTCAAGGGATTGCTCTTTTCCCTACGCACGACCAAACCAGGCTCAGTCTAGGCCTTCAGATGAACTAGCTTTTCTTATTATCTTGTCTAGGTTTGCAAAATGGGTAAGGTAGGAAAACCTTGAGTAAAGCAAGTTATTTCACTATTTCTTATTTAACTTTTCTATTGGTTTACACCCAAATATAATAATTTTATGTACCTGCAGAAGGAGCTTACCACCATCAGCACAACAGATGGAAGCCCAGGCTCAAGGAAGCATGCCTTGAGAGTCAGAAGGAACCAGAGTATGGGATAAAGGTCTTGTAGGAAGAAGAGCCAGGCCTGGCAAGAGTCACTGCTGAGGTTTGTGTTCTATTACTGTTATCAGAGTTACCAAGCAAACCAAGCCATCAAGTGGATCAGCTTTGGACTATAAACAGTAAGTCCCTTTTTTGGACCAGGGCAAGAACATCACCTGCTCAAACCACCTTCCCAAGTATTTAGAGCTTGTTTAGAGTCAGACTTTCAGCAATAAAATTTGCTTGGTTTGTTTCTGTACATGCACAAAGTCCAGGCTCTCTTATATTTCACTTGTATAGCAATAAGTTATGTCACTTCATGTACATTCTGATTTACTTGCTTGTACGTGCACTGATCTAATTACAGCAGCTGAGGGCTGAGCTGTTACAACCAACAGCAGCATAACTGCCATGATAAAGCCAGAGGTAGTCAAGATTTCTTCTCGTAGGCTTTGCAGTCAGTCTTACTGTTCCAAAGCTAACAGGCACAATGACTCACCACTCCACCCCACTGCTGAGGAGGATGCTATGGTTTGTGGTCTGTGCTTCACATCCAGCACAGGCAGAAGAAATTTGTTGCTGGACTGGTATGCCAACACTCTACCTGTAGTGCCAGAGAGTATTTTCCTAGAGCAGGAAGAACCCCCAAGAATTACTTCAGAGCAGACACTGGCTCTTGACTCTTTCAAGTCAGTTGTGCCAACAAGAGACGGGACAACTGGATGAAAAGAGATTAAAATTCAGACCAGTTCCCCACCTGCTTCTGCTACTCATGCTGAAAAGCCAACAGGGCTTTTTGGAAGTGGTGATAGGGCAGACTTGCTTGTTGCATCTGAGTCACTCCCTGTAGCCAGCCAGAATATATTTAGCTCTGAATTGTCAATCTAAAGTTTCCAGGCTGGAAAATGTGAACAGCATTGCTCTGGAAGGAAATCAGTTTAATTTGTGCTCCTTTGCAGCAGGAGAAGGGTGACTGGACTGCACTAGTGACTGGCTTGCATAGGAACTACTGAACACAGGAGATTCTTAAAAGTAGAAGTTACCTCCACATCACAGCTGTCTTGCAGCAGAAATGACCAAACTTACTCAGACACCTCAGAGCAACCAATTTTTTGTCACCACAAATCTATGGACAAGATACTCCTGCAATTAACAAAGGGCTAGGCAGAGCTTTGCTCTACATTTTTCATGTGTCTAATAAATACTCTCAAAGCTCTATCTTCCCTACCCTTCCCTCTACTTTCATTACAACCTCAGAAACCGGTACAGAAGAGCAGTGCCTCCATATTTATGAGGAAAAGACCAAAGACTTCTCTGCTCTATAGCACTTTCTGGTATTACACAGGTTCTGTGTAACTGACTAGCTGTAAGGGATATGAAGGGGCGGGGGGGGGGGGGCGGGAGCAGAAAAGCATTCAAAAGATCCCACTTCCCTGGGGAAAGTTATTTGAATTACATGTTTTCTGAAGTGGGCTGCATTCCAACGCGTACAAGGAAACAGTGAACATAAGTATCACATGAAGTCACTCAGAGCCACATGAAAACAGATGGGGATAGCAGTTGCTACTAAAAACTGGTATTCAAATTATCAGCCATGTGTCCACAGACTTCAGTACTCTTGATTACAGTACTGGATAGAGTGTCATATGCCAAGCTCCCCTTTATTGCTTGACTCGCCCACAGCACTATCTAAAGACTCTCTGAGAAATCTGTACATAGAAGCTTCTTTTCCAGCCAAGCCATTTTTCAGGAAGGCAGACCTCCGTTATCCAGTTTTGCTTAGATCTGTTGGCACACTGCTCTCGCTAACACAATAGCTAAAGACTAAAAAGGAAAAAACACAGACATGTTATTTTAGAACACTAGTGTTTGGGAAAAAAAAAAAAAAAAAAAAAAAAAGGGCTGTATGACAGCCCTAGAAGTCACGTTATAGTTGGAACCACTAACATTGATATTGATCTTATTTACATAAAGATCAGAACACAATATGCCAAATTCATGCTCAGGCTGGAAATCTTTCAAAGCTGCGGAGTCAAGGTAAGTGACCAGCCATTAAGTATGTTACAAGATACTTTCTAAATATAATTCCCTTTAGCAGGGATTTATGAGACTTCTCAAATACCTAAAAACGTAATGCACAGAACTATTAGCATGGCAGCAGTGAGGTAACTTGAGTTTACACTGCTCAGATGACTTAGGGGAAGAAAAACTCTTTTGGGGGTTGGAGAAGAAAACCACTGACTTTCGCAACCCTGAAAGGAGTCAGTACAGCAGGACTACATAGCACTTTGGGAGTGCTAGTCACCCAGAGCACCTTAACCAGATTATGTCCTTCATTGCTCTCTGTGATGAACAAGGTATAACTCTGGTAGGATGCTGCGACCTTCACTACAGCTGGGACAAACTGGCAAGAAAAAGCTGTCACCTAGATTCAGTTCCAGCAGTGTTGTAGGCTGACATGCAATCACACTCCTACCACCCTTCAGAGACCAGGTTTCCTTCAACATCTGCTTTGATACAAAGTAAAGAGATGGGAAAAATAAAGAACATTAAACATCCTGCCTTGCTGCAGGACACAGGCATTGTCCTGTGCCACATGTCCCCACTGGACACTATCTGTGGAAGTAGTATCAGAATACAGCTGAGATGCCAGCAGCTGGGGGTGCAGTTCTGTGGGAAGTAGTACTGGCAGCTACCTCTGGGCAGAAAAAGCAGAATATGTTTTATATATATATATGTATTTTTTTTTTTACCAGATTCACATTTCTTTGGTATAAAAATGACATTTCTTTTTCATGCATCACAAGAAAGGAAAGCCCAAAGAGCTCTGCTTCCAGTGACTTACTACATCACCTCTTCTTGTCAGGTTATTTCCTATCTGCAGTTGTGCGCAGCCTTATAGCAGAAGTGAGCGGTTACTGAGAGAATATACAGCTAAAGCGTAAGGGGAAAAAAAAGGGCAAGATGCATCCTTTGTGTGAGACAAGAAGCTTCTAGCAGCATGAGCCCAGAAATAGGATAGCCACATAAAAAGCAAAAGCAAGCTAGCTTCATCCTTAAGTCATCTCCATTTTAGATGACTGTCTCAGAGTGATTATTCAGCAGTTGCTGTCACATCTGTTTCTTCTGCACGTGACCAGGCAAGCCTGAACAAAGGCACTAAGCATCAGACTTGCAGTCATTGAGAACATTTTTTTACTTGAAGCAGCTCAGTTAGGCCATTACATACAATAAGCATGAAAATTCCCTTTTAGAAGACCTTCTGCTCCATCATGTTCCAAGTGGTGGGCAGGTTAGAACTTTTAAATGCTTCCTTCCTCATTTGTATTGATTTAAATAACTTCAAAGTTCTGAGTCTCCTCTTCCCATACTTCCAGCTTCACTGAGTTTATACAGATGTAGCTAGAAGCAGCACTTAAAAACTATATATGGCATGTTGTCCCAGGTGACAGCCCTCAGCATCCGCAGATTTAATGATGCTTCTTTACTTACTATTGCTCACTTACATTGCTTTGAGAACAGGAAACAGATTCATTTCTTCAGAATTGCCAGACCTTTATGAAGCTATGTATTAACATTGCTTTAAAACATATGTTGCATCATAATGTGTTTTGCATGCTCGTGCTTAATCTTTCATTAGGCATTAGAGAAACTAAGCATTTTGCTGCTCCGAAGTCTTCATGTTGGCAAGGCAATCACTGCAAGCACGTCAGCTAGGGTAGTGGTCTGGGGGGGGGAGAAAGAAAACTCAAAACAACCACACACATTGATTGCTGGGGTTGTGCAGATGGGCAGTAGGTGTTTTAAAGAAGAAGTGATAAAGGAAAGAGACATCAAACCTCAAGCTGCAGGGAAGACATTATGCCCAAAGAGGCTGAAGACTCTCTTAGACGTGGCACTCTGAAATCCAGTACAGCTTTTAATACTGTTAGATTTAGAAACCAATTTTTAGCAAGCACATGGCAACAAAGGCCTAGAAGAAATTAGTTCAGTTTAAGTAGTTAAGTTTGAACTGCAAGACAGAGAAGCCTTGTTGGAGTAGGTGAAAATACAGACAAATTCCACTTATTAAACAAACTTGATTGTTTGAGGGGAGTTGCAAGCTGTTGTGGGAGGCACTGATTTTAATAATAAATATCTGTACAGCACTCAACGGCAGGACCTTGGCTCAGAGTAAGAACAGGCAGTCCAGTTCCTATACAACTGGGAGAAAGGGCACAATTTCATTTAGTGAAGATCTTCATTTTCATCAGCAGTCTACTGCAACACACTTTGGCCGGGGGGGGGGGGGGGGGGTTGGCGGCAGGGCTGGGCAAGCACACTAGTCCAGATTAATTCTTAAAGGAATTTGCAGAGCAGGGAGGGTGGAAGATAACAAGGCTGCTACCACCTGCCTGCATTAGAAGAGCAGCACTAACTCAGTAGTTTTAGTTTCTTGTTCACTGATTTATTATTTTCTATCTAGTCCCATAGGCTGAAAGTAAAACTACTTTATTGCAAAGCAGAGATCATTTACATGTAAGAGTAGCTATCAGAGAAGGCAAATGGAAGAAGAAAGGCGAGGAAATGATGATGTAGAGACCATTACAATTCCACTACGTTCACAGTAATATTATTCCAGTACCTTGTAGTGAGATGGTAAAAGACTGGAGAGGTCAACCTTGTTGAACAAGAGCCAGTAAACTGAAGCCATGGCAATAAGCACTGTACTTCCTGTATCAAGAAAGCTCTAGGCTACAATTTCCATGTCAGCTCAGCACCACCACAGCTACCAGGTATTACAGTAGCTGAAAATACATCTCTGCATTACAAGTCTGTCTATATAATTAGATGGTTTAACAACAGGTAGAGTTGGTCATGGGCTAAGTTTAGTTTTGATCACAGGAAGACCACTACATTAGCAGTTTCAATAATCCTGCCCTTAGGCCTGTATACAGCCCTGGAGTTCCTAAAAAGCCATGATTCATCACTTATCACTCAGGCATTCCTGCCCTTGGCAGAATGGAGCATAAGACAACAACTTAGTCATCAATTTAAATTTATCAGGAGAACTTTCTATAACTTTCCCATAAAACCACAGTCTGGCCAGGCAAAAAATCTTTTTAATGAAAGAAATTGATAAGTTTTTCCTCTATTGAAGTGTTCTCCTGTTTCCTTTAGAGTTCTTCTCCTGTCCTCTTTTACTTCAGTGTTAGAAGAATCAGATTCATCATATACCAAAGGCTTTAAGACATGCAATAAAAGAATATTTAAGAGCAAGATCCCACTCTAGATGTGCCTCATTCATAAGTTTTCAACTCACAGGGTTACCAGTTAGTGTTAAGATATTAGAATTGCAGTTCTGATAGTAATCTTCATCTCCTGTGGCCCTCCTTCTCCACCTCCCACCCCAGCAAAATACTGGGAAATAAGTGGGATATATACCAGCCTTGATCTGAAGAAAAAAAGATCAGCGTTCAAAAGACATAATTTAGGAGACTTAGTAAAAGGTGCTACCATCCCAGTTTTCCAGCCAGAGATATCAAAACTGTTGACATTTTCTTCCCCACCTTTTTGGGTAGAAGAGCTGTCCCACTGCTCTCCAGGGCCACTAAGATCTACCTACTTATTTATGGCTAGCTACAGCATCCCACTGCTAAACAAGGACAGATGAACACAGAAGTTTAGACCAAGGTGGTAATCTCATTTTACCAGTCTAGTAGTCTATTTAGCTGACTGCAACCTATCCCCACCAAAATTAAGAAAGCCTATGCCGCTATGCCAAACCTCTAACCATCATATACATCAGGAAGAAAAAGCAGGGTTTTCAGCCTATACTTTCACAGAGCACAGGCCAAAGATCTCTGCAACACTGAGAATCTTCACCAACTTAGATGCTGGGTCAACAGGTTTAGAAGCCCTAACAATGCAGACTGCTTAATAAAAAAAAATAAATATATATTTAAGGGAAGAATTTTAAATCTCTGCATCATACAAGATAAGATGCGCTTCAGCCCAAACCACTCTGGCCTGGTGGCTGGGCAATTCTCCAATTTAAGCATTTGCGCATTGTTTGTTGTGAAGGTGGAGTATTCCAGTTTCCACATTAAAAGCTTAACCGCTAGCCTCTGCTGCGTGTCTTGCTTAAGAGCTTTCTGACCAAAGACCCTAAAGCAAAACTTGAAGAAGAGTCACACAGGCACTGATTCAAAACATGATTATAAGGTTATTTCCTAATTCTCTTCAGGAAAGCTGAGCCTGACAGAACATCATCCCAGCAGATGGTATTGCCTCGAAGGTCTCAATCCTGCCCACCAAGATGAAATGAATGGGTGCCTTATTTATTTTATATTAAAGGTTTTCAACATGCTGTAGCTCAGAAATAAAAAAGGCTTGCTCTGTCCCCTGGCCATAAGCTTAGAACTGTAACACAGAGCCAAATTAATCTTTTTTTTTTTTTTAATTAAAAGTGAAGCTTCTCTCAGCTTGAGCACTCACACTGGCCAGACTGCGCGAGGAAGCACACATCACCGCACAGGACGCCGCTCGGTTTTTCAGAGCGGTGACACCTACCACACAGCCCCGCGACAAGCTGGGTGCCTGCAGCCCCCTCCCCTGGGCCAGGGGGCTTGCCATGGGGGGGCACGGGGGAGTCCTCAGGTGGCTCAGACCCCCAACAAATGAATCCTAAACCCTACCCCGAACCTAACAAGCCCCCCCCTTCCACAAGGGAGGTGTAACTAGGCCTTTTTTAAGCGGCACCCGGTGAATCGGAGGTCTGAGAAGAGGCAGAGGAAGGCATCACCCCCAGCACCCCACCCGAGGCGCAGCACCACCCGCCCGGGCCTCGCCGCCCCCCGGGCCCTCCCCGGCCAGTAGCGGCGAGGCCCACGCACTGACCCCACGATGGAGACGACAGCGGCCGCCACCATCAGGTAGTTGGTCTGGTAGTAGAGCAGGTTGCTGACCACCCGGTTGTTCCATTTCGAGATGTCCTTGAAGTCGGGCCGGGCGAAGCGGTCCGAGCCGGGGAAAAAATCGTCCCAGGCCCGCAGCGGCGCCACCTGCACCTCCATGGCTGCCGCCGCCCCGCCGCCGCGCAGGCCCAGCAGCTCCGCGGCACCGCCCCGGGGCGGCTCCCGGCCCCGGCCCCGCCGCCAGAACGGCCCCGCCGCCAGCCCGTCACAGGCCTGGCAGGGGGGCGCGGCGCGGCTGCCCGCGGGCGGTGCGCAGCCCTTGTTTCCTCCCCGTTCCCTCAGCGAAGGATGCCGGCCATGTAATGCCGCATGGCGGACGCGGCTTGCGTCAGCTGTGAGACGGGCAGTCGGGGTGCGAGCGCGGCGGGGCCCGCGGAGCGGCTGCCCCGGCCGAGGGGGCGCTGGGGGTGCCGAGCCATGGCAGGGAGGCCCTGCCCGAGGGGCAGCCCCCGGCCCGGGGGCCGGCCGGTGCCAGCAGCCCCGGCGGGGCGAGCTCCCGCAGCCCAGGCGAGGGCAGCTGCTCTCGGTGCTTTGTTCCCCACGGCTCCGGTACACGCTGTCCACACGTGCACGGCACAAGGTCCCAGCCTCACCGGACCGCCATGGCGGGCAACAAAGCCCTTCTCAAAATGGAGGCCAGCAGCAAGCCACGCATCACCGCAACACCAGAGGTTGGCAGCTGCTTCTCACAGCTCAAGTGGGAAAGATTTGGATTCCTGTAGTTTTAAGAGCCTGAGGCACAGCCTTTGCAGCCCTGCTCCTCTGCCTCCTGCCCTGCGCTTAGACACCATTCCTCTCATCAGCTCTAGAGCAAAGGCTCCGGCAGGTAGAGGCTGGCCTGTGTGTGCTCTCAGGGCGGCCTGTGAGGCTGGGCTCTGCCCAGGGCACGCTGAGAACACAAAAAACAACCGAAAACACAGCTCAGGCGGAGAAGGCAGCGTGCTGGTGGGCAGCGCGCAGCCTGAGGCTTGCCCCCCCCTCCACGTTTGGCCTCTAGCCTTCCCGGGGGCTTTAAAGCGCCGCGATGGCCACAGCCTGTGCCCCTGAGGCTCCCGGGAAGCATCAGGGAACTGGGCACAGGGAGAACCTGCGGCCGGGCGCTCCAGGCCGAGGGAGGGAGGTGGCCAGGTCCCCTCCGCGGGCTGGGGCTGCCCCTTGGGGCTCCGAAGGCTCTCCGGCCCAGGCGAGGCCGCGGCCATCGGGGCTCGGGGAGCGGTGGGGCCCGAGAGGGGTGGTGGTGTCGCCTCCCTGTTGCCATGGTGATGAGCGCCCCTGGCGGACGCTCTATCCCGCCTTCCCCAACTCTATAGGCCTGCAACAGTGGCGGCGCTCTGGGAAAGCACCGCCCATAGAGGCGCTGCGGGGCATCGTGGGAAGCAGAGGGAAATATGGCGGATGGTGAGGAACCGTAAGTGCCCTGTATGTGTGTGCTCGGCTGTCCCTTCCCTTGCTTCCCGGGGACGGGTGGGCCCCGGGGTCCCTTCTCCCTCCTCCCCGGTCTCTGTAGCGCGATACTGACCCTTCTTTTATTCTCTCTCTTTTAGGGAGAAGAAAAGAAGGAGGCTAGAGGAGCTGCTGGCGGATGGGTTAGTGCGGGGCTGCGGGCGAGCGGGCTCCTGGCCCGGGGCAGGGGCAGGCAGCGCTTGCTGAGGGGCGGCTGGTAGGTCAGGGCGAGCCGCAGCCCCGCAGGAAAGGTGTGGGCTGGGAGGAGGCTGCGGGTTAGCTCAGGGCTGCGGGGCCCGCTGGCAGGGGCGACCGTGCATGGCCGGCCCGGGGCCTGGCAGGCGGAGAGGGGCGGGGGTGGCGCAGGCCAGGGCCCGGGCGGGGACCGGGAGCCGGAGGAAAGGTGTTAGGTCGGTCAGTGTGAGGAGGGGGCACGCGAAAGGGTGCTTGATCAGCAAGGACTGGGGAAGAGGAATCTCCTGGGGAGAGGACCAAGGGGCTCACCCGGAGCGGGGATGGGAGTTGCGGGCTTGGAGCTTCGCATGAGTAAAGGCTGGTGTGCTGAAGAGCTTTGTGACAGGAGTGGAAAAAGCTGCATTGCCGGTCAGGGACCTGGGGAGGGCCTTTAGGCTAGAAGCAGGTGACTAAATTTTGGCTGAAAATTAAAAATTCAGGCTACAGAACTGTTGCCTCTGCTTATTAAAAACCCTAAATTCTACACATCTGTCTTAATGGCCTTGAAAACTAATGCTCGGAAATCTTTAACCTCATCTGCTTCCATCCCTTAATTACTCCCTTCCATCTGCTTGTGTCCCTCTTCCCAAAGATCGCAAATCAGACCTGCCTGCTCGAGCAGTGGACTCGCAGGCAGTGCATGTGTGTGTCGGGGTGAGGGTCACAAAAGTCCTTGGGCATGTTGGATGGGGAGGGTGCATGCGAAGTCCCTCAAAAGCATGAAGCTTTGGACATGGGGAGGTGGCAGGGAAAAGTCTGGGCCTAAAGCAACATAAGGACTGTGGTGCTCGGATATTTTAAACAAAATTTAAAACTAATTTGATGGAATAAATAAGAATTTTGTTAAACTCTCATAATACAGATACCTGGTAATGCTGTAGCAACGCAAAAATAAATACTTTAAAAAAACCTGTATCTGAAGTTAAACAGAAAACCTTAGGTTGAGTTATTGATTTTTTTTTCAGATCTCCACAATGTCCAACCCAGTAGAAACCAAAATGTAGTATAATGTCAAAAGTGAAACTAGATGTTACATTTTATCACATATAAAGAAAAATACATATCTAAACAGAAAAGGATTACTGCTGCTTAATGGCTGTTTATATGGACTATATAAAAGGGTTTAAAAAGTTGTTCTTAATGTCACCAAGCATAGTTTCTGTACATACTTCCAGAAAAGTTAAAATTCCTAGTATAATCCATGAAGTAATCATTGGGATGTATGTTGACCTATTTTATTTGCTTAAGTTAGTGCTTAATGCACATCCTGAAAACTGGTATATAACAGATGAGCCCAGGGTTCAGCAGAGGGAGTGTTGTATTTCTTCATGCTGTTTCCCAAAATAATGTGTTTTCAAATTACTGTGAAAACTGGGGGAGGTACAAAAGTGCAAGTCAAAGGTCAAAAGACTTATGAATTCAAATAAATCTTGTAGATTTTACTTAACTGCTAATACAGTAACTTACCTAAAGTCAACACTTAACCAGGAATGAGTTCAATCTGCAGCCAAAATATAGGCGAATTATGATGTGTTTATTCCTGTAGTTCAGTGAAGTTTTTTCCTTGTTACTGAAAATCTTTTGCAAAATTAATTGCCTGCAAGTTAAAGTTACTACAGACGTACTGTGTTGTCCATCTTCTGAATTATGTGAGGATAAAGGCATTTGCTGTCTAGACGTTTTCACTACATTTTCCTTTTATTTTGAGATGAATCACCAGGTAGCAATAATAAAATCTGAACATTACCCAATGGTTATTGATACAGGCGTTCTTCATATTACCTCATAGGAGGAAGCTAATAATGCTTCTTATTAATGATGACACAACCTTTCATACACAGGAGTGGCAGAGCTCTTTCATAACAAGCTTAGTTTTGTATTAATGTAGAGCACAATCGTTCATAATATATATTGAGCGGAGCTCCTATTTAAAAAGGGGAAGTACGCTCAGTTGCAGAAGGGCTTTTTCTGTGTAGCTGATGAGCTTACATTAGAAAATTACTTGAAAGCTGATTTTGAACTATTCCAGTAAGTCTCTTAACAGGTTAAATTTATAGTTATGTACTACTAAAAGTGACCTGCAAAAGCAGAAAAAGGGTAGTGGAGTCTTTGATATAAAATTCTGTCTTGAAAATTTAAAAGAGATAATTGCAAACATTGTTTTCTCCAAGTGAGACTGCTACCACTGACAAGCTCAGGAGGGGACTGAAAAATGGGGATGTTCTACATTCTATTACTTCCAACTGAGGGTGAAGAGCATTCAGGATTTGTATTTTTTTTTACTCTTGTTTAAATAAATTACTATGAAGATTCAGAGGACAGTGTTGGGGCATGTTACTGTTACTTATTCAGTGCCTTGCAACTGCAGTTGCATACTGATAATTCTGAATACAATTTATGAACTTAAAAAGTTTGCCAAAAAAAGGATACAATACTTGACTGATGAAAAAACCATCACCCTCAAAATCTAAAGGGATAACCTCTGTCTTGAAATAGGAGGGAAATAAAAGCAAAAAGGCTAGACCCTTTTTTCACTTCAGGTCAACTTTTACTAGTAACAGAGCTAAATCAGTGGGATTTATTGAAATGCCTGGGGTTTTCCCCTTCTATGCATATTTGTATTATTGCTTTCTAGTTCCACAAATAAAACCCACTCATGCAAATGTTCATGCATGTAACTTAAATGCATAAAGAATATGCTGATGCATTTATATGAATGGTCAATAATTTAGGTATATTTAAGATATATAAGGAAAAAAAAGCATTTTGGAGGTGTGCCTTTTTTTCTATGATTTTGCAGCTGAATTTACTGTGTTCTGTGCAGAATGGCTGTTGATGGTGGGTGTGGGGACACTGGAGACTGGGAAGGTCGCTGGAACCATGTAAGGAAGTTCCTCGAGCGATCTGGACCATTCACACATCCTGATTTCGAGCCAGGCACTCAAGTGAGAAATGCTTACTTTAAATAAAAAATCTGTAGCGTGTGTTGCAAACTAATGTAAACAGTTTCATGAATTGACCACCAGCAGTGTATGAATACTAAAACTGCATGAAAAGCTTTTATTTTAATCAATTGAATATTGTGATTCTAGAAGGGCATACTGTATTCTTATTTATAAACTTGTATTTCTACACTGTCAACTACAAGTTTGCTGTCATCGTATATATGAATATACAACAACATATGAATTATGCTGCCTTTGAGTTCCACATGAAAAATAGCAGCATTTGTCTCTCTGTTTTTAAATAACGAGATAGAGTAAGGAATTTCTTGTACTTAAAGAAGGGATTGAGGTTAATATGAGTACTCGGAGAATTGGGAAAGATGTTTAGTAGGGAAAAGCAAAATTTAGACTCCATTAATTATTCTGCTTTCCTTTTTTGGTACATTTTGTTTCAGACCTTACCGTTGAATTCTGTACAAACAGTTTACTGTTACCTTTTTAATATACTGTTCTGTTATTTACTACTTTGAGGCTGGGGTCTAGTAAAACAGTTCACAGAAAGCAGTTATATAGTGAAAAATTTGGGTTCTTTTTGGCCAGCAATGTTGTCTGCCTGTTTAGATTTATTTTTTATTATGTATCGGTAAAATATTTGGAGGAAGAAAACATTAACTCCTTAAACCGAGTAATTATAAGGGTGGGCCTTTTTTTTTTACGGTTAAAATGAGTATAAAGAGAATACTGATACCTACAGAGGTCTTACTTTTCTGTAAATTGGTATATAGGAACTGCATTAACTCAACAGCTGATTAAAGTCCGATATGTAAATTACTCCTGCAAGCACAAACTGTTTTATTGATCTAGGTTGTTTTATGTGAAACTTACTAGGCACTGAAAATGTATGGTAACATATTTATAAGGGTTATGAAGCAAAGGACAAATTGTGCTTTCTCCTATTTAGTGTATTAATTTTTTGTTTTATATTTTCCACAGGCTCTTGAGTTTTTGTTAAGCACATGTAAAGTACTAGTTATTGGAGCAGGAGGATTAGGATGCGAACTCCTGAAAAACCTGGTAATTACTCAGTTTTCACCCTTTGATTCCTAGAGTCTTCTTCTTTTCCTTGAGGAAATTATCTTTTTTACTTTGCTAATTTGGCATTTTTGATTGTATATAGCTACTGAGTTTCTAAGTTCTCCTGAAAATGTATAAAATACATGACGATACAGACAATATACTTGAAGAATACACTTTGTTAATAAGCTTGACAGGTGGTAGTCTAATACCTTATGTATTATTTATTTATTTAGCTATCTCAAAGTTTGTCATGAGGGATGACATGGTGCTGTTTATAAAGTGTAGACAAAAATTCACTTGCAGCGTATGGTCTAATGTTGGTAATTTCCCCTGATTACCAGATCTAGGGAAATGAGGGAAACCATGAACAAGTCATGCTCATAATAATACAAGGAAGTGTTGTTTGGAATACAGTGGCTAAAATGTATCTTTTCAGATGCAAAGCAATACTTTAAACTGCCCTAAGTAGCTAGTGCAAAGTTCAGTATTAAGAGTCAAAGTTGAATTTAATTTCAGTTTATGTTACATCTTTGGATTAATTTGAAGTGAGGTTAGAATTGCTGGAATTGTTTTTGTTCTTTCATAGTGAAATTAGTAGAGCCAGACTTATGGTTGTCTATGGTGACTTTCATGTCTGTTTGGCCTTCACAAGTAGTGGCTTTTAGATTTTGTGGTTACTCAAAATCAGTAAATTGGAGCTTGTTTGCAGAGTCTGAACACTCAAGAGTTGGATCTGTATTCCTGAGTTCAACCTGTATAATGGCAGCTTTACTGAGTCAGGCCAGTTCACGCTGTTCTGTATTGAAATGGCTAAGGAGGAATAGGCAATAGTGTAAGAACAGGGAAGGAATATTACAGTACTTCTCTGGTGTACAGATTACCAGAAGGTATTCTGTAGTTTTCTTGTAGCTTATAATGGATTCTCTCAGTATGTGTTCTGAAAAGCAATTTTAAAGTGTTTAAAATGCATGGGATCGTTTGCTATCAGACCTTTACCCAATAAATGTGTATGAATGTAATTATCCTATTAATGTGGGTTTTATCCTCACAGATGCTCGTATTTATCACAATGCATCACTGTTGCCATCCTATTTGGGTTTGGTAGCTTAGACTAATACGTTACTTTTCCATGCTTCTATTTAATAAGAAGAATTTCTGTCCTTAGGGATTCCCTGGAAAATGTGTGGATTAATATAATAACTTATTATGAAATAACAATTTCTTTCTTTTATACCAACGCTTACGCATAAGTGTTATTTTACTATAGAATTTATGTAGTGCTGTTTCAGTATTTCCACAGATTACCTCCGAGCTTGAGATGCTTGATAAATCAGTAGCCCCATTTAAAGCCACGCATTCCAGATCTTAGGAACTTAGTTCCAGCACTTGTGTATACTCTTGTTCTGGTTGCTGGTTTGTTACTGCAGTGCTTAAGCAGGATTTTACTTGAAGAGACTATGACAGCTCCAAGGCAATTTTCTTTCTTTGGGAATTTAGTGCTGGTGAATTTAACCTCAGCCCAGAGCTACTGTTTTATGGGTTTATTGGGACATAACAAATTCAGTCTGTTGATAACTCCTTGAGAAGGAGGATTTGTATGGAATAAGGGGCTTCATAAGTCTGCTGTGTGTGCTCAGTTCCCATCCCTTAAAAAAAGTTTTAAGTTATCATGATTTATTTTTATCATTTTCAGAAAGGTATGTTCATAAGTAAATCTAGATTCTCTTCACATGGATTCATGTCTTTGGGACAACAAATATAAATTTGATCAAGACTTCAATCTGTATGTTCATGATGTCCCAGGCTTGCTCTTCTCTTTAGCAGGCTCTCCCAGTCAGCTGTGATAATATTGAGCAAAAGCTGAACACCTATCAATGAAACAAAACGTTTGTTCAGCACCAGGGGTATCCAAGATGACATACAGAAATTCTTCCTGCTTTTCTTAGAGAAATTAATTCATATTGTGGGATACTTTAGTCCTGTTGTTCATTTGTTTAATCAGTTTCCCGATATAGCATTTTCAGTACTTGCTATGAATGGGATGGCTCTGTTTATTCAGAAAATGTAAAATGAAAAGTTTGAAAGTCTTTACATATATATATATATATATATATGTCAAGATTCAGTCTTAAAAGAAAAAAACATGGGGTACAGGACTCAAATTTGTTTGGAGTCACTTCAGAACATTGTAACACGTTTCCTTTTTCTAATCTCAGTGTTTTACAACATTTATTTCCCTTTAAACACAATTCACATTGGTTTTTTGTGTGTGACAGATGCTATTACTTTTATCAGATCAGACCCGCAGTACAGTTTTAAAACAATTCTCCTTTAAAGTTATTTGCCAAATGTAGCGATCTCCTGCATGCAGAGATCCGGTAGAACTCCTGCAAGAGGTTTAGCATGTTCTTAGATAGTGAGGTGACTTCTTGTGTTTGCGTTCTGTTCCAGCATTGAATATGGTGAAGAATGCTGGCTTATTTTGAACTGTGATTTGAGGGTGAATAGACCAGACTCATTTAGGCCAACTATGAAAAACGGTGAATGTTCAAATACTTAATTTTGTAGAGGAATTAAACTTCTGTTTTTCTATTCCTGGCAAGCAAAGAAGTGCTTATGGTATTTATTCAAATTCTGCATTTTTTTCCTCCCAATGAATGCTTTCGATTTATTCCAGTTGTGAGGGAGTATTGAAAGTTCCCCTAATGGTTCAGTCTACTGTTGGCTTCCCTGTGTTATGCTTAGGTAGGCTAAAGCAATATTGCATTCAGTAGAACATTGTCTTTGACTATTGAAATACTAGTGTTTCCATCTATTAGCAACCCAGCAAAGACCATTCTTTTAACAAAGAATGCCAATATACTTGTCTGCACAGGGAATGAAAAGCAAATACCTTTGTTCCTCCAAAGGCTGCTTTTTTGGCACGTGGAATGAGTTCTGGAGCACTGTAAGGATTTAATTTCCTATTAAATGAAGTTGGCTATCTCTTTTCACAGGCATTGTCTGGCTTTAGACAGATCCATGTTATTGACATGGATACTATAGATGTTTCTAATCTTAACCGACAGTTTCTGTTTCGGTAAGTGATATTTTCACAATTCGGCTTTCACTTTTTTTTTTATATGTGCCTAAAAAAATATGTGAATATGATCATTGTTTTGGTTGAACAAGTTGTCGCTAAAGGTGACTGAACTTTCAGATCACAGCAGTACTCATAATTAACTGAATGTTGCCTGTGATTCCCTCTGGTTTTGAGATCTGTGCTGTCATAGTTTGAGCATGAAGAAAATTAACATATATTCCATACCATTCAAATACAGCTAATGACTATGGAAAATGTGGCACCAAAGAATAATGGACACAGATTGAGATATCAATTTTTCTGATACCCTTTTCTCCCAAGCAAAATGATAACTTGTTGGATTTTTTAATTACTTTTTTTGGCGCTGGTAACTGTAGTTACAAGGACATATTTAGATAACTCTGGGGCTCTCGTATCTGATGCTACACAGGGATGCCTTAATACTATCCATATCAATAAATTGTCCTACGATAACAATTAGTCACTTAATTCAGTATTGCAATGCATAGAGTCTGGAAAGATTCAATCTACTAAAATAATGCCTTTCAAATTACTTCGTTTTTTTCCCAGACCAAAGGATGTGGGGCGACCAAAAGCAGAAGTTGCAGCAGAATTCCTGAACAGCCGCATTCCCAACTGTGCTGTCGTAGCGTATCCTTTTATAGAGTAGTAGTAGCCCTGAAGGCTTCCAAAAACCTACAAAACTCTGTAGGTGGTAAGACTATCTAGAGTATTTTGCTGCCATCCTGTTTTTCGTGCAATAAAGAACAGATTCATTCAGCTGGTGATTAAGAATTCTTTCTTAGTGACATTAACATACAGGAAATATGCACGGGGAAAGAAGATTAAGCTTTAAGAAAGTATTTTGTACGTTTCCACTGAGTCTTTTTATTCAAACGCAATATTCAAATTTTCACTTATATGTTAGAATTACAGATGTATTCACCAGAGTGTTTTGAGTATGTACTGGTAGGAGACGTTAGTTTATAAACATAGGACAACACTTAGTGATGGAGGAATTTGTGAGACCATATATTTGAGTGCCTAAATAGTTTGCCTGCTGAGCCTTCTCACGTGTATGACTATTAATTATGTCCCTTATTTGTTTGGTCAGATGCTACAGCTATGGGAATTTCAAATCCTTCAATCACTTAGTTTTTTCAAAAAGTGTCACATAAAATTATAGTAATAAATTAGATAATGTTTTGGCTTTTATGTTTGCAAATAGAAGACAGTAAACTTAACTACTTTATAAATATCTTCCTTTACTGGGCTTACACTCAGATATTTTAAAAGGATTCAAGACATGGATGAAAGCTTCTATCGACGTAAGTGGTATTTTTTTGCCTGCCAAACACCCACTGGTGCTTTAGGGGAACCTTGCAGTTGTTGCTCCTCACTGCTTTTCCTGGTAGTGAGATTGCTAATTTAGTCTTCTACAGCGTACTGGAAATAGAAGTAACAAATAGACAAAATTGAAATGCGTCTGTCATATAGGTAATCTAGGGGAGATAGTTAGACTAGTCAGTTCCTCTGGACTGTTATGGACAGAATACTTTGTCTTAAGAAGTATGCATTAGTATAGACTTCAAATACTGTTTTTTTCCCCCCTCTAGAGTTTCATATTATTGTTTGTGGGCTGGACTCTATAATTGCAAGAAGATGGATAAATGGCATGCTGGTAAAGTCTTTGGTCTCTTTAAAACCTGGTTATTCCTTGAGTATAGATAACTAAAATTGAACAGATTTGTGCAGAATGCGTCATTAAAATGAAATCAGGGCTGTTTAAACTCTCAGCTTTCTGTGTCTATTTGTTTTCTTTCCTCTTTTTGTGAACAGGATAAAATGCATGCTCTCTTACCGGCCTTTTTCTTGAGGAGTGTTAGCCAACATTTGTGCAGTGCCCCGCAGGGGTAATTTCAAAGTGAGATTACGTTGTTTGTGGCCTTGTGCAGTCAGCTTTTGAAAATACAAGAAGGGAAGTTCCACAGCCTGTCTGGATGCTCCCATTGTGAATGTTTTTTCTCATTATCCGAAACAGTACTTACCCTGCTGCAACTTGTAAATGACATCTTTTGGAATCCCGCTGCTACAAAGTAGCAGAAAGCTGGTCCTTGAACTAGGTGGTTTTATCACTGCAAAGTTGATTATAAAATAATGATCTTGAGTATTTACCAGTATTTAAAAACAAAAAAACCCAAAACAACAAGCCAAGGATCAAACCCCCAAATTGCCAAACCAACCAACCATTTGTTCTGGTGTACTATGAGGAAATAATAGCTTTTATCGCAGGGGAAGGGGAGGAGGAGGTGGAGGATGAAGGTGGTAGATGAAGTCCTGTGCACTGACACATTAGTGGTTTATACACTATGTGCCTTTCAAATAAACTGTATATTAAGCATTTACTCTTGTGTACCATTAAGAATAAAAAACCTTAGGATTCTTTATTCTTCCTGCAACTTGTTTAAAAAAAGAATATTTCATAAAACAGAAACCAACACACCCTCCCCCCCCTTTATTTGTTAGATGTCATTTTTACATTACGAAGATGGTGTACTGGATCCAAGCTCCATCATACCTTTAATAGATGGAGGGACTGAAGGTTTTAAAGGAAACGTTCGTGTGATTATTCCTGGTATGACAGCATGTGTTGAATGCACACTTGAGCTTTATCCACCACAGGTAATTGCAACCAGTAATATTTCATGGGTTTTTTTACTCCTCTGATTTGCTTGTTTCTTTTCCTAGTACTATATATAATGTATTACATGCTTTCTTCTGGTTTTCTTCCCCTGCCCGCACCAGGTCAATTTTCCCATGTGTACTATTGCATCTATGCCCAGACTACCAGAGCATTGTATTGAGTATGTCAGGATATTGCAGTGGCCAAAGGAGCAACCTTTTGGAGGTAATTAGTATATTGCACTGGTGCTAAATGGACATTTCTCCTTTTAATTCATTTGTTTTGAGTTAGGTATGCACAGCTACTTTTAACAAAACAATCCTACTTTTTAACCATATGTGGCTCTTTGTTGTGTTGATTCTAAGCCTCCTTTAAGCTGATGATGGATTTTTCTCTTCAGCTCACTCTTCAGTTCCATATTTGTTAGTGTGTTTTGCTCCCTCATACCTCACAGTGTCTTTCCTGACTTAAAATGTAACCTGTAACAGCTCTATAAATCTGTGAAGTTAAGGTAGTTTGTATATAGAATGTGTTAAAATTTACAATGTTTGTAGAATTTATATTTTGATTATTTAAACGGTCACATTTTAATAGCTTAATGGGGTATTCATTTTAACCAAAGTTAAAGCAAAGGAATTTTTTTTTAGACAAAAAGAACGCTACATTTCTGAAGAATTCTTATAGCTGTAACTTACCTGTAAATTCTTAACTTTGTTGTAGAAGGTGTTGCGCTGGATGGAGATGATCCTGAACATATACAGTGGATTTACCAGAAGTCTTTAGAGAGAGCATCGCAGTTTAATATTAAAGGTGTTACATACAGACTCACCCAAGGTAAGGGTATGGCATTTCACTGAGTTTGTGGCATTTGTAATTAGGCTGGATTGGCATTCTTTGTATTTGTAATGACTAAGCTAGCAGCTCTGCTGAGGAAGAAATAGTTCTTTCCTCCCTTAACACCTTAAAACAGAAACAAGCGCTTGCTTCCTGTGCCAGCACAAATATTTTGATGATGAATCAGAAGTTTAGGCATTCATGATGAATCAGAGGAACTTATCTGGGACAAAACTGAACATTCTTTTTGCCATTTTATTTTTAACCTGGAGCAGCTCCACAATTTGTATTACACTGTGACCACTTTTTCTGGGTCAAAGAGCAGGAACAAAAGAACATGATTGCCTCTTTTAGCAACAGCAGCACTTTATGCCAGTTCAGGCTGGTTAAGGCTGTAGCATCTGTTCTTCACTTCTGTGTATGCCTCTTCAAATGCAAGTGCGGAAAGCTGCCACTCATTTAATCAGCATTTTAAACACTAAGTAAATAAAAAAGAAGTGGAGAATCTCATACAGAATATCCAGAATTTGTGTAACTTCTCTTTTTGACTTGCAGTACTGATAATGCTTGTGAAATGCTGATGTGAAATGCCTCACTTGGACCTCAGTGTGTGCCTTTCTGTCAAAAAAGGGTGAACTGATTCTTTCTGTATCTTCATTAGATTTCATCTAGTGTATTGCAGATAGTCTTTTTTCTTTGCAGCAGTTCATACTAGCTTCTTTAGTAGGTTTTTGGGTTTTTTGGTTAAGGTAAATGTGAACTCCAATTCCAAAATATAATTATGTACATGCAGATGGCTGCACAGTTTTCAGCATTAGAAGATGGCTTCATTATAAAGTACATAGCAGGCAGAAGGCAAAGATAAAAGTTCTGTGCATGTTTTCTCAGGTATGGAGGGATACAAGCCAATAGTAAGAAGCCAGAGGAACTTCAGACTACTTAACGAACTTGCTGTCTTTTTGGCAGGCCTGAAAAAAGAGTGAACCTCCTTGTTCCCAATATACATACTTCAATGTGTAGGAAATCTTCCTGTATATCATTGTATGTGCTATGCTGTTTTAACTGGATGGGCTCATAAGAAGAGTTGGATGAAGTTCCCAGTACAGTTTGGCAAGCCTGTTCTTGTAGACCAAACCCAACCATCTTTCCTTTATGAATTTCTCCAGTTGAACAGGAGGAATAGAACTGAGTTTTAAATTAATACTCAGTGCTAAATACAGAATACATGTTTTTAAAATTTGTTCACTAGTTCTCTTCATGTGATACCTTCTTTTTCTTAATGTGCTTGATCCATTTTTAAAATAAAGTGCCGAAGTACTTGAGCAGCACGAACAGCAGGCCATTTATCTTATTGTTACAGAAATTCCTGGAAAGTTTAAAGTACCTTTCGGTACACCCTTCTGTAATTATTCTGGCTAAAAGTTGTGTCTCAGTATAGTTTCTTGGAAAAGACTAAGTTGTGTCATTTGTTTTTACAGGGGTGGTTAAACGCATTATTCCAGCAGTAGCTTCTACAAATGCAGTAATTGCAGGTATGCTGGAAGAATTTATCTCACTTCTGCTTTATGGACTTTAGAGTTTTGTAAGGCAACAGTCATTTTTAAAGGAGTCTGACTGATTCTTACAGTGTCATTTCTGTTTTCCATAGAGAAACTGGATGTGACTCTATAAATTTTAAGCTGAGGTATGACTGTGGGAGGGAGTAGAAGAGACTGAGGAAAAAAAATAGTTGGAAAACACAGTATATAAGCTTAATGTAGTCTTAGATTTGTGTGGAATCTATGGTGTTAATGCACAGAACTGCCAGTTCCCTTCAGATCTTTATTTTTCTCTTTAAAAATTGTTATACTTGATTTTTTTTTTCTTTTGTCACTTCTTTGGTACAACTCTGTGCAATAATGTCTGTATGTTCTGAGGTAGAGCTAGAAAGTGAAGAAATTGGTTTTTTTCTCATTCCAGCTGTTTGCGCCACTGAAGTTTTTAAAATAGCCACAAGGTATTTCATTTCTTATTAATAACATACATGATTTGCGACATAATTACATGTATTAACACTAACATATTTGTCATTACAGTGCTTACATTCCTCTTAACAACTATTTGGTGTTCAATGATGTGGATGGATTATACACATACACATTTGAAGCTGAAAGAAAGGTTAGTGCCATTAAAGGCGTGCAGGGTTGTTTCCTTGATTTTTCTTGAATTTACAGAGTTTGTGTGTATTTTTGAAACCCAGTATTGAATCTCTGAGCCCCTAGCCCTGAATAATAATATTTCTGAAGTTTTAAAAGCAGAAACTATGATTTTACTAGTCTGCTACTTCTCTGGAATATTATTTTTAGCATGTAAGAGTTTTGGGGGGGTGTGTGTGGGGTTTTTTTTAGCTTCTGTAGTTCTGGAGTCTAATAGAGATGACAGTGTCAGACTGTCCACGTAGAGTAGCAGGACCATTAATCTCCAGATCAACAGATGCTGTATTTTATGTCCTAGTAGTGAAACCTTTTCTTCTACCCGTTGGTTTACCAAAAATTATTGCATAGTATATGTAATAGCATATATTTTAAGTTTTGCTTCTTTAGCCAAGTTTTCTTAGTATTTGGAAGAGTAGCTTCTGGTATAGGGAGGTCCTTCAGACAGCTACTTCTGTGGTGTCTGCTGGTGCCACATTGGTATCTCGACTGTTTTGCTATGCTACCCACAGAGGAAAACAGTACTTTTTTGAAAGTGAGTCGTGCAGATTTCCCCTGTAATATGGGAAATGTTTTTTACAAAATAAGGGACTCATAACCTCTTTTTGAAAGATACGCTTATGACAAAATTGATTTGAAAGTTTGTAGTATTAAATTTTGTTAGATTAAATCTGTAGTTCATAAACACTTTGCTGCTTTGAACAGTGACAGACTTCACGAAGAGTTGGGTTTTGTAATTAATATTTGCAACAGTATTGATATTTCTAGAGCTAAAACTTTTAAAAAAGCAAACACAAATAATTTTGAGACTTTATTAGCAGCATTTTAAGATTCATATTTAACATAACATGTATTCATGCGCTACTTTGTTGTAGGAGAACTGTCCAGCCTGCAGCCAACTTCCCCAAAACATAGAGATTTCCCCATCAGCTAAACTGCAGGAGATCTTGGATTACTTGACAAATAACGCTTCATTGTAAGTGTGCAGCTATTCTGACTGACTTGATAATTTTTGATAGTTCAGTATTTAAAAACGTAATCTCCAAATGTATTTTTACCTGATTCTCTGGTTGTTGTTTTGCTTTTTTTTTTTTAAATATAGGCAAATGAAATCTCCTGCAATTACAGCAACTATGTATGGGGGAAATAAAACACTTTATTTACAGGTAATCTGAACATACATAATTGTCTTTAATAATCTTAATTTATTTAAATTTACTTTCCTGAATTTGAAAGGAAATGCTGTGGCCTTTTTTTTTTCTTTTTTTTTTTTTTCAGACAGTAGCTTCAATTGAAGAACGAACAAGGCCAAATCTTTCCAAGACACTAAAAGGTACCACGCAGTTGTCACGTGTAGATTTTCAAGATACTGTTCTAAACAGAAAGCCAGTTTCATCCCTCTGTATTGCATATTTAGCTTTATTTTGGACTATGTAGTAGAATGTGCTTCATTGTCCTTTTATGTGCAATACACCTTTGTCAGGTGTGTCAGGGATGAGTTTTGAATTGCTTAAATGTGAAGTGTTGGCAGATGCAGAGAAAGGCATTGCAACAAGCAAGGTGGTAACTGATGTAGATTAAACATACTTGTTCTATGTATTTCTTGACAAGGTCTGTTAGTTTCCTGGTTGAATTAGATGAGTATTAGATTACCTAGTGAGCTGTTTGCAGCTTTATTTCATTGTATTTATGGTTTGTGGCATTTTTTTTTTATTTACATAAAAAAGACAAGCCACATTGTTTTGCTGTACTTAAACTTTTATTTCTGTTTCAGAATTGGGGCTTGTGGATGGACAAGAACTTGCAGTTGCTGATGTTACTACACCACAAACTATGTTATTCAAGCTGCATTTCACCACTTAAATTTATTCATAAGTAAACCGCACATACAGCGAGAGAAATCTCTACCCACTTCATAAAACAAACGTCCTCTGTGGGTGTTAAATAGCCTGAAATGTTCACGTTAGTACTAGCGTTGTTGAAGGTTAGGTAATCCAAACCAATCACCATATTTCAGAATTGTATGTAGAAGCCAATATTTGGTGGATTATATTTGTATAAATGCTTATCAATGTACAGAACTCTGATGTATAGGAGTACACTTTTCCCCCCCAGTTTTTGTTGTCAAAATGTTAATGCTAATATACTTGCAGACACATGGAAGCTCCAAGGTGGCCATAAGTCTTGTTTTCAACATGTGTGCACATATTTTTATGCAAAGAGCAGACTCTTTAAAAAGGAACCACAGTGATCTGGTTTTCAATTGCAGCACTCCTGTACACTTGCTGAGTCACCTTTAAAAACAAGAGGGCTGTAGATTTAAATGAGCGTTTTCCTGTTATTTGGTAGTGATTGGGTTAATTTTATGAAAGGTGTTAAATATGGAAGAGATTACTTTGTTTACAAGGAAACACAAAAGGACAAAACGTTCAACTGTACATGAAAACACGGACACGTCTACTCCCTGTCCGCGAGCAGCTGCTGTGCGCAGCATTGCAGGATTATGTTCAAGGATCATTGGTGCTGTTAAGGTATTTATTAATAAAAAGTCATAAAGGCACCTTCGTTTGTGGCTTGTCAGTCGGCATTCTGAGTGTTTATAACCTCGATTAAAAAATGTAGGGCATCGTTTGGTTGCTTTAGTCAGAGGCCTTTCTGTAAGCCGAGCTGGATAGCTCACTGGCAGTCAAGGTTTTACTTGAGGGGTGTCAATTGCGTGTAAACCTCGTGTCTTTTAAATTACCAAGTGCAATTAAAGTTTCCATCTTCCAGCCTTGCGCTGGAACTCCGCAGCGAAGGGGGGGGCTTCGCTGCAGTTTTTAATGGGGTAGTGTTTAACCACCCCGTGTTTGGAAGCGCTAAAAGGCCCCACGCAAGCGGGGGGGGGGGGGGGGCGGCACAGCGGCGGGCCGGGGGTCGCTGCTGGCGCTCGGAGGCCGAGGGAGGCCGGGAGGGGCGGCCGTGCTCGCCACCCCGCCGTGCCGCCCCGGCCCTGGCCCCGCCTCCTCAGCGCCGCCGGCGGGCGGCTGCGCGTGGCCCCGCTTGCGACGTGGAGCCCGGCCGCGCGCAGGCGCGGGGCCGCCCTGCCCCCCCCTCCCCTCCCCGCCGCGCCGCGCCGAGCGCCGCCGGGCCCCGCCGCCGGGCCGCGGGCTCTGAGGGCAGCTGGGCTTACCGTCCGCCTCCGCTGCTTGTGCCCGGTGCCGCTGCCTCCGCACGGGCCCGGGGACGCGGAGGATGAGCTGGTTCAACGCTTCGCAGCTGTCCAGCTTCGCCAAGCAGGCGCTGTCGCAGGCCCAGAAGTCCATCGACCGGGTGCTGGACATCCAGGCCGAGGAGAGCCCCTGGCCCGACGCCGTCATCCCCGACTACGGTGACGGTGAGTGCGGCCGGCGGCGGGCCGCCCCCCCACCCTGTGCCGCCGGCCGCGGGGCGGGCTGAGCCGCCCTGGCCTCCCTCCGGCCCGGCCCGGCCCTTGCCGCGGGGCGGAGCGTCCCCCCCGCCCGGTCTGTCCCCCTCACCCGGGCGGGGGGTGACCCCCGGGGAGACTGGGCCGTCCCCCCCGCCCCAAGCCCGGCCTGCGAGGCCTGCGCGGCGCCTCACGGCCCTGGCAGGCGGGGGGGGGACCGCCGGGCAGCCTCGGCGGAGGGTGGTACTGCGCCCCTTACCCGTGCTGCTCACGGCGTTATTGTTTTGCCGAGACGCTAATAGATGACAAAACCTCTCAGGTAGCCAAAAAGGGGGTGTTATGTTCTCTTTGAGGCACGCGTGGGTTCTCCCTTTGCCCCAGAGTTGCGGAGGAGCAGCTGAAGCCTGCCCCACGCAAAGCACGGAGTGCCCGCTGGCTGCGGCGCCAAGTTCCCACCTCCCGGCGCCTGTCGGAGGGAATGTGGCCGTGGCAGGGCTGTCCCGGCTCGGTTATGGGGAAGTGGCTCCGCTGTGCGTGGGCTGACATAGGACCTGAGAGCCACCAGGCCCGAGCTGCTGTTTGGAAAGGAAAGAGCAAAAAGGAGCCCTCTGCTTAGAAACCCGTTTCCCCCTAAAGAATGCCTTACAGATAGGAATGGATAAAGAAAAGGGTCGGAAACAGCTCATCGGGAAACAGCGTCCTGCTACAGTGTGCAGTGCAGCATATCTAGAAGACATGTAGTTGTAGGAGGAGGTTGTTTCGGGCTATACACACAGCAGAACTGGATTTCTGAGAATCAAAATCTGCAACTATTGAAAGCGTTTCTAGGCTGGTTGTTCAGCAAAGTGTAGGGTCAGTTTTGCGTGTCTTTCTCTTTTGTAGCAGCAAGGGCTTGGCAGTCGCTCAAGTAGTCCAGTGTCACCTTAAACGATACTAATTGTTCGTAGAAGATTGATTGCATCGTGCTTATGAAAACTTCAGACTTGCCCAAAGAATTTAAAAATTTATTTTATATCTTAGTATTTATAGTAGTTCTGTAATTCATCAGGAAAGCAGCAAAGATCAGCCTGCAGATGTTTTTCGAGGAAAATGTGATTGTTTTTAAAAGAAGTCAAAATATTTTCTGAATGTTACAGTTCACTGGCAGAGCTTTTTCTGAAGCTATTGAATCATGGACAGGGCAGTAATAAATCAGATGTTTGTTGTATTTTTGGCAATGAGAGCAGTAATTATCTGATTTGACATCTTGAGGCCAGCAGCTATGAACAGTTTCTAAAAGTGGTAGTTTGCTTTAAATATTATAACTTGGCGTTTTTTAACAGATGCTGCTTTATCAAGTGAGTTTGTTTTTAAGTAGCCTGAAATAGTTATGTTATCCAGATTATGTTTGTAGGTCTAAAATCAACTTTAATACTATTTTTTTGATTTATCTTTCTTACTTGGGATGCTGAAATTTGATGCTGAAATTCTTATTATTCTTTCTGTTGACAAGTCCTAGAAGACCTGCAAGAAATACAATAATAGGAACTGTTGATGTTTTAGGGCAGCTTCAGAACTAATCAATTCAGTATTTCACCACAGGAAGAAGAAAACTATGATCTTGTGTGTGCTGCTGACAATGTGTGTTGTCAGCTTCATGCTGTTGTTTGGTTTCTGAGGGAAAATTGAAATTGCAAATTTCACAAATTGAAAGGGCAAGAACCCTTCTTACAGTGTACATGATACAAATATTAAAAGCTTGTTCCCTCAGTTTTTTGCAATGGTGCATGCAGTGTTTGTGTGCTACTTGGCAGATGGCTTTCAAGACCTAGTAATTGTTTCATCCTCCTGTAATCTGTTTAATTCTCTGCTTTTAAACTACAGTTTTTCAGATTGTTTTGCTTAGCCTTCTATAACTATACAAAGCAGACAGCGATATTCCCCTTTGCTTGCTCCCTTTTCAAAGGAAATGATTGCTTTTTGTGCCCAAACAGGCTTCACGCTTGCCTTTACAGCTTTTAGAATGTTGTGTGAGCTTGTGTCCCCTTCCCAGACACTTCCCTCTATCTCCTTTCTGAAATTCTCTCTTGGATTAGTGGTGGAAGTTCGGTGTGGTTTCTTGCTGCCTTTGCTGAAGTTACTCTTAAACAGGGAGGGAGCAAGTTGTTTCCATTCAGGTGCTCCTACTTTCTAGAGGTGTCTGTGTCCACCTTAAGTCTTACTTGAGAATTACTTCATGTCTTCCTCAAGCTTCTTTTGCTTTGTCTAAAAATCGGTTCCAAGCTTTGTAAGGAAGTAGTAATGAAAGTGGTGGTGTTTGTAATCATGTATAATATTCACTTTGTTACATGATACTGAAAACATTTTTTCTGAACTGTTGCATCTAAAAAGACAAATACTGAAAAAGAATACATTTGAAGTATTCTTGCCTCTCTGTTTTTTTTATTGTTTTAGGAACAAATTCTCTCATAAGTGGAGGATGGGATACATCTTCCTGGGGCTTAAGTTCAAATACAGAACCACAGAATCAGCCAATATCGCCAACAGCAATCACTAAGCCGGTGAGGAGGACGGTAGTAGATGAATCTGAAAACTTCTTCAGTGCCTTTCTCTCTCCAACAGACGTTCAGAGTATACAGAAAAATCCGGTGGTATCCAAACCTCCAACCAAATCACAGAGACCCAAAGAGGAGGTGAAAAGCACTTTAAAGGAATCTCAACACCCCAGTCAGCTGGAAGTACCAGTGCCTACAGAGGCAGAGGTAAAGGATTGCTCTGTAGCTGGCCTAGTGGACTTAAAAAACCTTGATGTTCCCAAGGGGAAAATAGAAGAGAATTCTGTGCTTAAATCTAATGCCAAGCATGAAGAAAGCACAAATGAAGTCACTGACAAAAAGGTGTCTGCTCTAAATTTGGAAGTACCTGAAGACGCTGTTAATGAAAAATCCAGTGTAGGAGGGAATGGAAGGGGAGGTGCACTGGATAACACTTCACAGTCTCTTAATGCAGGTGCAAAAGACGTGGGTTTGGAAACTAAGGAGAGAAAGACTGAGGACAGGCAAAGCAATACTCCATCACCTCCAATTAGCACTTTCTCCTCGGGGACATCCACAACTAGTGATATTGAAGTTCTGGACCATGAAAGTGTAATAAGTGAGAGCTCAGTGGGTTCAAGACAAGAAGCTGCAGATTCAAAATCCAGTCTTCATCTAATGCAGACGTCATTTCAGCTCTTATCTACATCTGCCTGTGCAGATTATAATCGTTTAGATGACTTCCAAAAACTGACCGAGAGCTGCTGCTCCTCTGATGCTTTTGAAAGAATTGATTCATTCAGTGTACAGTCTTTAGATAGTAGAAGTGTAAGTGAAATAAATTCAGATGATGAGTTATCAGGCAGGGCTTCTGCTTCAGCATCTGTTGCTGTCAGTCCTTCTGCGCCAAAGACAGAAACGGTTGATGCCCTGAAAAATAAATCTGAAAACTTGAATGACGCTCCTGTTTTACATGCTGAGGAAGCTGAGATGGAAGAGAGTGGGAGAAGTGCAACTCCTGTTAATTCTGAGCAGCCAGATGTTTTGGTTGCTGCCGTGCAAACTGCTGAAGAACAGATTGTGAGAGAGGAGACTGAGGCGCAGCAGGATGCCGTTGGAAAAATGTTAGAAGAGGACACTGAAAAACAAGAGCTTAAAAAGGTAATTGCAAAATGTGTTTTGTAAACACACCCTTTAGTTACAAATGAAACTCCTATCATCGCCTTATATAGGTATTAGATTCACCTTATTTGATTGAATTAATTGATGCTGAACTACCTTACCTTGTAGAAAACTGTCCTTGATATTTTGCAGTGGGATAATCCTGGTGAAATCTCAGGTCAAATAGTTTGGGGTTTCACCTAATCCACCTAGTTATCATTACTGTGAAGTGTGAGTAGTGCTAGCAAATGGGAAGCCGTGATAGGTCAAATGTGCTACTTTTAATTCTTTGGTGGGCCCCCCAGCCCCATGAAAGGTGGAAGAGATTTCCTGAAGTATTTTGGTTTGAATTATGAAACTACAAGCTGTTAATATTTGAGCAATAATCAAGATAATAATTTGAAAGTGTTTTTTTCTACAGACTTATAAAATGTCAAAATTTTATTATATTCCAGGAGCATTATGCATGTTCTTGGAGGATAGCAGTAGCTAGTGTAAATAAATCCTTTTTACTACATAAATTAATGTTTGGTTTTAACAGAAATTATCTTTACTTTTGAAAAGAAGGTGTGCTAGGCTTTATAATGAAAAAGATAAGCATAGTTATGGATAGTGAATATATTAAAAGAATTTTGTGTGGCTAGTTTAGATAGGTAGAATGGCTGGAGATGTGACAGAGTAGGATACTCGAGTATATGGAAGGCTGAGCTGGAGCTCTGAAGCAGTGTGTTTTGTCCAGTTCTGCCAGTGTGTTGTATGAACTATCTTTTTTCCATCTCCTTTGCCAACTTAGTGTCCCTTTACTATTGCTTTTAATTTCCAAGCCCCTTTGACATGGGTTTTGCTCTGCTCACAGTCTGTGTGCCAAACGTAGATGGCCTTGCCCTGTAGGCATGTTTGCAATACTGATGCTGTTTCTGTTAGTAATATGGGAAAAGCAGTACTTATTATGGAAGTTCTTAAAACCCCAGTGTAATCTGTGTTTTAAGGAAAGCATTTTTTTGTGTAAATTTTACAGAATGTCAGTGTAAATTCCATAGAGAACTCCAAAGCTGTGGACTGTTATCCATAAGTTTTCCTAACTTAAATGTTTATACGATGTGGGTAATAGTGTAATGGACCACAGCAGATTTTGTCTTTCATTGGCTGTGTTGAATTACACTTAGAGAATATGTTTCATTTGTTTATATTTGCATGTATGTTTGTGTTATTTCACTACATTTACCTTTCTGAAATCTGGTATTACAAAAATATTTTGATGATGTGAGCTAAGAGATTTTGACCCTGCCTGACGGTTTTCTTCCCTTATCTGATGCTGTTTTGCTGCTTTGTGCTAACGTTTCACAGAAGAGACCTATCAGCTCTGTTTAAAAACTTAATTTATAATCAGATTTAACTATAGATGGTTTTGTTGAGGAACTTAGCTAGGCAACATGTGCTTACTTAGTAGGATTTCCACACCTGTAGAAAACTGGTTTAAATATTGCCTAGTTCTAAATTAATGTGGCAGAAACACGATAATTTTCACTGACTTTTACCTCAAATTCCTAAAAACATTGAGAAGTTCAGCTTTAAATAGTGTTGGGAGGGAATGGTGGGGGGAAAGGGGAAGCCTGCCCCTCCTGTGTTTTAATTGTCCCATTCATCTGATCTTTATCTGTAAAAACATTGTCCAGATGATTGATTCATTAACTGAGAAACTGGAGAAGAGGGAAATACAGTTATTAAGTACTAGTAAAGAAAAGGCGCGCCTGGAAGAAGCTTATGATAACCTAAAAGAGTAAGTATGAAAATATACACAGTAGTGGGTGTAACTGTAACTTTACTGTAATACAATCCGTAGACAATATTGTAAAACAAGTAGCTTTATAACTAGAACAAAGGTTGCAAGGGATGTGCACTGTTTGGGAAAGGTGGAAATAATGATTGCATGTGCTGTGATGGTGTTATTTTAAAGACACATTATTTCTGGGGCCAAATCTCTTTTGGGAAGAGGCTAGTCAAAGACTTTTCAGTAAGCAAGCAGTAGGAATGACAAACGTAGTGTAGAGTCAGACTTGGCTGTTAATAAAGGTCTTTGTTAGAAGACTGGATTCAGCTATTAAGGGAGGCTGGCTTTGCTGATACAGATGGGTGAACCTGATTTACTAAGTTACTTGCTGACTGAAAAGTAGGCTGTGAAAGTGTGGTAAAAGGTCTGGTTATAGGAAAAACCTGAATTCATTATTTAATTCAGTTTAAAGAAAAAAAAAGAAAAGAAAAGTTGGATTTACCAGTTTACTGATCAAATATCAAGTTTAAAAAATTTACAGATAATATGTGGAGGTATTATTTAGTAACTAAATTGGTCTTAACTTAAAAATACATTTAATCAATTTTCCTTGTCAAAAAGAACTTGATTAAAAAGGGCAAAACATTTAGGGTAAATCTGCATTTCATGGTTTTCATGGGTAAATTACTGAATTAATAAAGACCTTTGATTAGTACTTCTAATATAGATGTGGTTTTTTGGCCTTCTGGATAATGTGAAGTAAAATAAAATAAAAAAAGCAACACCCCCCCCTTTAAAAGCATTTAAAACAACCTGTTGCAAACTGCTTGGAATGTCACATAACTATGCAACTGTTCTGAAATGTTAATTTTAAATGTAGTGAAATGTTTAGAATGAAAGAAGAGAGCAGTAGCCTTTCATCTCTTAAAGAGGAGTTTGCTCAGCGAATTGCGGATGCCGAAAAGAAGCTCCAGCTAGCCTGCAAAGAAAGAGACGCAGCTAAAAAGGTAGTCTGGCTTTTTAGTGAAATTAATGTTTATTGGTTTAGAACACAATTAAATTTCTTGGGGTAGATTCATAAAAATTAAGAAGAATCGTGAGACTGACAGGTGCTACCTCATGGTATTAGTAACTAGAATAAGATGTTTCAAGCCTCCCAGGCTGCTTGGTGTTGACCCATGTATTTTTGCAGCTGTGTTGTGAACCAAGTTAGGGAACTCATTTAAGTTAAAGTTAGTCTGGGGAAAAAAAGGTTTAACTTCTCCTGTCATTTACCTTGTACCCATATATGCATTTGCATTGGTGTGAGGGAAAAGAATGGACTAGAGAAGTGGCAAAGAATGGGAATGGCTTCATTAGAGTTTTAACTGGTAGGAAAGTTAAGGACTGATGACAGATTAGTTTGGAATGAGCAAAGAAGTCTGCAGCAACAAAGTTTATGGAGTTTAAATGTTCTTGACCTGGTATCGCAGAGTTACATTTCCCTAGCTTATTACTAGTTTGTGAAAAGTAAACTCAAATCTGTAACTAGAAAAAAAAATACTCTTCATAGTTACTTTGTCACTGTGCATGTCACAACATTGGCCCAGTAGTAATTCAAAATATAAAAACTATTGGATACCAGTGTGGAATACAACAGTTTATTTTTATTACATTGCAAAAGTTTAAAGTATAGAAAATTAAATGGAAGGAGGAGTTGGAAGAAATCGTACAGAGAATTTATGGAGTCTCCATCCTTTGAGGTTTTTAAAGCTTGATGGAATAAGGCTTTGAGCAATCTGATTTGATCAGATAATCTCCAGAGTTCCCTTCTAACCTAAATTGTTTTCAAAGAAAAGCCTTTTGAGAGGAAGGGAGGGGAAAAGAAAAAGGTGATCAGTGTAACTTACTGTGTGTTTTTCCCAAGTATGTTTTAATAAATAGTCCCTAAGTATTTTATCCTTTTATTTAGGAAGTAAAGACTGTTAAAGAAGAATTGGCTACTCGACTTAATACCAATGAAACCGCTGAATTATTGAAAGAAAAAGAAGAGCAAATCAAAGGATTAATGGAGGAAGGTGAGAATTAAATTTTTTTTTTAATAGTGAAAATTTGTAGAATAATTTGAAACATACTGCCTTCACATAGAGCCTTCTTTATGTGGGGAAAAAATACAACATTTGAAGCATGTTCAATGTTTCTGAGCAATTGAACCATTTAGCTAAGAGCAAAGAGCAGCAGGAGGGATCAGTCAAATACAGGTGGCTAGCGGGGTACTTTCTGCAGCATGCATTGAAAGGTGCTGTGAGGTAAAAGCAACATGCAGAACCATGCTCCATGTTCCATTTGGCAGAAGTCTAACTAGGGCATTGTTCAAGCCATTTCTACAGTTTCTCCATTACTGCTTTTTAATTTTGGAAGTGTAATATTGTTACTAAATTAACAGACTATTTTGGTATTTTTTCCCTGATACTATGAGCTTATTTGCTTTACTTTCAAAGCCTTTCACTGCCTACCCTATCTCACTATAGCTTAGCATAGCAAGGCCATCTGAGGGATAAGGTAGTTTTAAAACTTAAGAGCTTGCATGAAAAAAATGTACGAGTAAGCATTTCCATACATACTTGATTATTATTTTCACAGAACCGAGGAGCAGGGGGAGATGTGAATAGAGAGTTCACAGAGTAACAGCAATGTGCACTAGCGTTATGTTCCTTTTCTTCACAGGAGAAAAGCTTTCCAAACAGCAGCTGCACAATTCCAACATTATTAAGAAATTAAGAGCCAAAGAGAAAGAGAGAGAAAATACTAACACAAAACAGAATAAAAAGATTAAGGAATTGGAAGAGGAGTTACAGCATTTAAAGCAGGTGAGATGTTTGGAATTTTTTTTAATGCTTTTTGCATTAGCTGCAGAGTAGCCTTTTAGAGAGGCTCTAGATAGTCTGGGGTTTTTTTCTTTTCTGGGACATTTCTCTATTTCATGTTTTTGGAATACTGAGGTGTGATTTCTGTGTGTGTTCTCAGAACAGTTTAAAATTATGGTCAGGTATCTTTCCAGCTGCTTATTTGCACCTGCACTGCTGGTTGTCAGATGGGCTGACAAAATTCAGTGCGCTACATTTATAGCTGGGAAAACCTATAGCAGCAAAATTTGGGCTTTTTTTTCCCTTTTTTTCTTCCCCCCCTCGGTTAGTGATTGAATCAAGATCTTAGAAGCAGCAGACCCAGTATGAGGAAGTATGTGGAACTGTGATGATGACCTCCCCCCCCTCCCCTGGGAAAGATGGGGGAGCAAAACCTTTCTCTTTGGCGAAGTGTTTGATCAGTTTAGTCGTTTGTGTAACTTCATCCTAACTAGTTGCCGGAGTTGTCATTGTCCTCGGATGGCATTGTCTACCAAGTGTGCTGGGATTAGTCTCATGCTTCTTGTTTGTGCTCTGATAGGTACTTGATGGCAAGGAAGACCTTGAGAAGCAGCATCGAGACAGCATTAAACAACTGAACAGTGTTGTAGAGCGACAAGAAAAGGATCTTGCTAAACTTCAGGCAGAAGTGGAAGACCTTGAAGAACGGAACAGAAGTGTTCAGGCAGCACTTGACAGT
This sequence comes from Falco cherrug, assembly GCF_023634085.1. NCBI lineage: Eukaryota > Metazoa > Chordata > Aves > Falconiformes > Falconidae > Falco > Falco cherrug. The sequence continues at coordinate 18,417,106 of NC_073700.1, read as the reverse complement.
GCATACAAGTAAGCAGATAACCTGTGTGCCTGTACTCAACCGTACATTCAGCTTCTGTGTCTATTTCTTGTGCAATGCTTGTGAAATGTTAATATATAACAAAAGTTATTTGCAAAGTTTCTGTTACCATTGTAGTAACTGTAAATGAACTACTCTTTATTTATTTATTTATTTTTCTCCTCTCCCCCCCCCCCCTTCCTCCTCTAGGGAACTTGCAGATCTTCATAAAGCTAATGCTACAAAGGACAGTGAGGCACAAGAAGCAGCCCTAAGTCGGGAAATGAAGGCAAAGGAAGAGCTTGGGTTAGCTCTGGAGAAAGCGCAGGATGAGGCTCGGCAGCAACAAGAAGCTTTGGCTATTCAGGTGGGTCTTAGATGAGGTGGAAAAAAACCCTTTTTAATTAAACAAATAAATGTACTCACTCAGGTGGTGTGTGCATCTGACATAATGAACCAGCTGCAATATAAGGTGGAACTCATTTTTGTGTACTTAGCAAATACCCAAAGGATTTCTTTTCTGTCAACTTGTTCAGTCTTTAGTGGTAGTTGTGCTAAGCTTTAAAATCCCAATTCTGTTTTATAATACTTCAAATTTTATTTATTTAAATGAAATTACTTTTGACAGGTTCTGTGTTGTTTGTAGCGCTCTTAGCATAAAGCAAAGTTCAAGGAATATAGTTGGACAGAATTTTTAGTGATAGATAGATCAGTGTAACTATTTGTGTGCATGCAGAACTTAAGCCTGTAACTTGTAAACAGACATAGCCTCTCCAACAGTGTTTAAAAATGGTGTAGGACTGTAACAATTAATAAGGTGGTACTGTTAACTGGACAGGAGATTAGTGATGATGTCTTGTTTAGGTGGCGGACCTGAGGCTAGCACTGCAACGTGCAGAACAGCAGGCAGCAAGAAAAGAAGACTATTTACGCCAGGAAATTGGTGAATTACAACAGGTACTGCAGCAAATAGATGATGCCAACTTGTATGTGCCAGAGGGCTTTTAAAAACTGAAAGTAAAATGCTATCATGACATTAATAGCCTGAAAGAAAGGCTTTGTTTCCTGGTTACCTGTGGTACTTGTCCTGTGTAGAACAGCAATAAAAATATTAAAGGAAGTGGGTTTTTTCAATCACATATTGAAAACAAAATCACATTTTTTTATAGTGCCTCGTAATTGGAATACTGTCCTTTTAGTATAAGACAAAGTACAGCCATTAAGTTTGTGATAGTCCTGTAAAATTGCTAGCAAATACATTTGAATGGCTCTTTAGCTGCTTCTTGAGAATATTTTTATTGTTCTTAAGGTCCAGAAGATAGATTGTTGCCAGAATGGTTCAGGTGATGTCCAGAGGGCTGGACAATTCTGGGCAGTTCCTCTATCACGTATCTAAAAATGTTAGGCTTCTATTTTGGAATTTCACACTTTACTGTGACTTTGAACACATGAATTTTAGGATGTAAACCAACAGTAATGCAGTAATTTTAGAATGTAAGCCAACTGCTATGTGTTTAGCTGAATTCTATATTAATCTTTCAATCCATTATATGATTTGTAAAGCCTAATTGTATTTAATATGTGATCTTAGAGACTCCAAGAAGCAGAGAGCCGGAATCAAGAACTAAGTCAAAGCGTTACATCTGCTACACGGCCACTTCTCCGACAGATAGAAAATCTGCAAGCCACACTGGGAGCACAGACCTCTGCATGGGAAAAACTGGAAAAGAACCTTTCTGACAGACTTGGTAAGAGGGTTTCTAGCTTTTACTAAACTGTGAGGCTCTTGATGAAGATGTGAGATGGCTGAAGGTAAATGAACAGGGTTTGATACTTGCTCAGAGCATAGATAGTGGATCAGGAGATGTAAGCACAAAATGTTTTCCTGTAAGGAAATGAAATGGTGTGGGGAGTATTCAGCTAACGTTCTTGGACAGATAATTCACTGACACCCCCGAAAATGCCATGTAACATGATTGCACAGTGGAGGTGTTAAGGTGTACATGTCCTTACAGCATCTAAAGGAAGGATGCCTGCTGAGACACTGAAAGTATATGAGCATTTTCAGTTGTCAAGCCTCGTGCTTATGTGCTATATTGTAAAGGTTGGAGTCATTTACTTAGTGCATAGGTAATGAGACATACATTTGTTGATACAGTAGTAATTTATTACTTTAAATGAAAAATGCATAAAATGCCCAAAGACGGACCCAGAGAATTTGCTTCCTTTCTGGAGGCAATCTAGTTGCGTTCTGGAGAAGTGAATATGAAGTCTCCTTGTTCTGCATTGCTTTGATCCTCTAACTGTATGGTAGAAAATAATTTCTATTTAAATAGAAACCAGCTGTATTTTTAAAAAGAAAAATTAGCTGTATATTTAAAAAAATCTCAAATTATATTTTGATGCATAAATAAATGGCCTGTCTTACAGATGCTTGACAAAACAAGTTAAATTCTATGGTTTTCTTTACTTAATGTTAGGTGAGTCTCAAACTCTTCTAGCAGCAGCTGCTGAGAGAGAACGGGCTGCTACAGAAGAACTTCTTTCTAATAAAATTCAGATGTCTTCTACTGAGTCTCAGAATAGTCTTTTAAGGCAAGAAAATACACGTCTTCAGGCTCAGCTAGAAGTGGAGAGAAACAGATTGAAGAAAATGGAAAACGAAAACAGTAGGTGAGTTGCATTTTGGTTAACAGTATCTCTTTAAAATTGTAGAAAGGGGGTAAGCTATCTCTTAAGGCAAGAATCTGCAGCAGATCTTTGTGCAAGCGGGAAGAGTTGTTTCTTTTGAGTGTTGAGGAGCAAAATGTTGACAAAATGTTGCAAATGTTGACAGGAATTGATAAGGTTGCCCAGCTTGTAAAGGCTGCTTTGTTTCCTTCTAAAGATTGAAGCTGTTACTTTCATAATGTTCTAAAGCCTTTGAAGCTATGTTTGTTTAAAAGCATATGAATCCAGTGTAAACACGGGGTACTCAGTGACTTTCCCTACCTCTTTCTTTTCTCAATGTAGGTATGAGATTGAACTAGAAGGGCTCAAAGATGAATATGCAAAAACCTTGGAAGATGCAAAGAAAGAAAAGGTATTGCCTACTTCAGCTTTAACTATGTTATTATTGAAGTCTGAGCTATCAGATTAGCAACCTGTATTTATTTTTGTAGACACTGCTAGCTACACAGTTAGAAATGGAGAAGATGAAAGTTGAACAGGAAAGAAAGAAGGCAATTTTTGTGCAAGAAGCAGCAAAGGAGAAGGTACTGAACCCTAATATTTCTGTTCAGTCTTAATGATGCTATAATTATTTTAGTAGATATCTAGAATCTGAAACTGTCGTAAGCAACAAAGTGGACTTAGAGCCACACAGTATATACTGTCAGCCCAGGCATTAGAGACTTGGCTTTTTCTGTATTGTGACTGCCTTTTACTTCCAGTGAAAGAAGTGCTTGTGTTACACTCGCTGAAATGAGTCTTGAGTAATAGTCTATTTAACCTGAGAAGGGATAAAATATGCATAATGATTGTTATAATCTTCTGACTTTTTTGAATGCTCTTGGATTCTTTTTCTTCTGGACCTACTTGTTTTCTTTGCTTAGGCTACTTAGCATTGCTTCCACTGAATTCCTGTTTTGCATTTCATGTGACCACATGCTTTCCAGCTTAAGTCACAAGTCACAGAACGGTCCCTAATACTCCGTAGCTTTGTGACTTCTAATTAGCAGTTAACATTCAAGTAGAACTGTTTCTATTACTGCTTTCTTACCACTTCCAGTTCTAAAATCCAAGTGCTTTATTGTTCAGAGGCTAGCATACTTTCAGATGCTGCCTGTACAAAGAGGTCAGCCTGTTTGGAAGGTACATCAGTAAGGTATCAGCATGTGGAAAATGAAGAAGATTTTTTTTTTTTAAATTTATTAACATGCATCTAAAAAGAGACATACTTTTAGATTTAGGATATTCTTCCTGTGATACATTTGGGCACACAAAATTGCCTCTGATTCTCCTTTGGCTACTTGAAAGAAACATTCCTTTGGTGTAACTTGCAACTTCTGTCTTTGTTTCGTGAAAAGTTTTGAGAACTTGAAGATAGGCCATAAGTGTTAGTAGCACAGAAATTCTTCATTGTTGGAATTTCATATGTTTTAGTGGTGAGGGAGAGGGGAAGAGTTATCTGTCACACTGTTCTATGGTTGGTGGTGGAAAAGGGCAGTTTGTTCTTTACAGAATCTGTCATTTGCCACCTGGAAAACTTTTTTCTTTACCTGACTGGTGATGATGTATGCATTTTTTTTTTTTTTTATTATTTTTATTTTAAGGACCGGAAGTCATTTACAGTTGAAACTGTTTCAAGTACTCCAACTATGTCACGCTCTAGTTCCATAAGTGGAGTTGACATGGCAGGTCTTCAGACATCTTTCCTCTCGCAGGTATCGTAGATCAGTTATACTGGCCTTTTTGTTTTGACAGACTGCTTGCTTGCTTTCTTCTTCAAGAAGTTTTATTAGTAGAAAATTGCTCTTCAAGAACATATTTGCATTAGACAAAGTAATTCCTGTGCAGAAATGTCTGAAACCTGTTTACAAGATGTCTTATGATTGTAAAACAACTGTGAAAGACAATGTGAAACTACAGCTTTTATTGCGGAGTAATTATGCATGTGTTGGTGCTGAGTTCACAGGTCTAATTTCATCTAGAAGAGTTGAATAACACTAGTTATTTAGGATTTATTTTTACTAACCATCATGGTTTAGGGCACAACCCTGCTCCCTAGGCAGTATTACTGACTGTTGTGGTCTGTTATGGTTATTGATGTCCAAGCTAAATGGCAGTTGTATAGGTGACATAAGAACTTGCCAGTATGGAGCTATCTCAAACTGTATTCACCTGAAGCTTTTGTTTTTATGTTAAATATTAATGTTGAAGTTAAAAAACTTTTAAGCATTGAAGTGTTTTCCTGATAACTATATTTTTAAACCTTAAATGATGTAATACTTCAGGAGAGTGAAGACTGTAAAGTATGCATGTTTTTGTCTTGTTTTAAGCTTCTCTAACCTTTTCTTTGTAGGATGATCCTCATGATCACTCACTTGGGCCAATAGCTACTAGTGGGAGCAATCTTTATGATGCTATAAGGATGGGAGCAGGTTCAAGTATAATTGAAAATCTTCAATCACAGCTAAAATTAAAAGAAGGAGAGATTTCACATCTACAGGTACTGTAGTTACTCTTATGTAACCAAACACAGCATTTATAAGTATAAATGCTAATGCAATCAATATTATATTAGTGGGTTTATATTCAAAAAGCTTGGTCCCTCTCCTCACAGCAGAGTGCGTTCACTCTTCCCCTTTCATGACAGTTCTGTTAACCAGAAAAGCCCCTGGAGGTACATGTAGAGATGAGCAAGAGAAGGATTTGTTGCTGCCTTTCTTGTTTTGGCAAGGACCTATCCAGGCAACTGCAGTTGTCTATCTGAAAAAGAAAAAAACCCCAAAGCCAAACCACTGATTAGATTTGTGAAGAAAATGAGGGTGCATCTGAGGTGTGCTGTTTCATAGTCTGGCTTTAGAAAAAGCTTTAATTACTATATCAGAGTATTTTAATATGGTGTTTTATAAATACACCAAATTCTTCCCTCCTCCTAATTGTTAAAAGTGTTTACCTTTAGCTGGAAATTGGAAACCTTGAGAAAACTCGATCAATAATGGCAGAAGAACTGGTTAAATTAACAAATCAAAATGATGAACTTGAAGAAAAAGTGAAGGAAATACCAAAATTACGTACACAGTTAAAGGTAAGTGTATTTCTGTTGCAACTGGTATAAAATTGACATATTTGCGGTTTTTTAGGAATATGCCTATCAATTTAGGATTATATTTGAATCTGTCCCTAATCATAAATGACCAAAGAGCCTGTGATGTTTATATAAAGTAGAATATGAAAATGCCTACTCCATAACTAGGTAGTGACTTAGTTGTTAGAAATGTGTGGTGCATAAGATTGCATGCTAAATCAGGGAAAGAACATTTTTTTTGTTTGTCTCATTCAAGATGCTTGTCTGGAAGTAGTCTTTAGTAAAGGAGGTGTTTTGATACATAGCATGGATTTATGGGAGTCTAATGCAGAAGCTGAATGAGGTGCAGCAGTGATACAAGTAATGGGACAACTGTTTTAATCCTCTGAATGTTTAAGAAAGTAAATTGAAATATTCAAATAGTTTGGGAATAATTTTGGAAATTGTTGTTCTGTAAATACAGGCTGATAAATTTCGCAATGAAACATTAAACTGTGGTCATTCCTGCAGTGAAACTTAGTGCAGTTTGCTAATTGATGCTTGTAGCAGTTAACTTCAAGGTGCTTCAGTACGTCCTCTGAAGCCAGCATCAATTCTCTGTAGTCAAGGGTCTGTGTCTTAGGAACATCTTCCTTTTCTATCTAGAGTATAAATCTGGCCATATTCAGAAAGTCAAAGCATGAGATATTTTTGAAATCTGCTATGTGCTTCACTGTAAAGTAATTATACTTTGATAAGATACTGCTACACTCATTTTCCCTAACAGTGTAAAACACTATCCTAGTAGCAACTTTTTTAAAGTTGAAAACCAGTCAGGTAACAAACTGTGTCCTTACAGGATTTGGATCAAAGATACAATACAATTCTTCAGATGTATGGAGAGAAAGCAGAGGAAGCGGAAGAGCTCCGACTAGATCTTGAAGATGTGAAAAACATGTACAAGACTCAGATAGATGAACTTTTAAAACAAAGGCAAAATTAATTCCTGCTGGAACTCTTTAACATTATATGATAACAGATTGTAAAGATAATGGTTTATGTAAATGCTGAATTTAAATGTCTTGTAAAAATAACTGTATTATAGAAAATGTGACTATATAATAGAGTTCATATGTTGACAAAAAAATCAATGCTTTAAGTGTCTTGTACTGTCTGCAGTTAAGTTATTTGTGCAATATTTAATTTTTTTTTCAGTCATCCCTTTATTTAAGTTTTTGCTAAATGATGGACCATTTTACTTGTAAACAGTAGCAGAAGTGATGATTGTACCTTGTGAGACAGCACTGGAAGGCATGAGTTTTACTAAAGCAGCCCTTGA